>NC_143144.1:10000000-10627000 GCF_059928025.1 Delphinapterus leucas
ATTGAAAAGTACTATGCTCAAAATATCTTGATAATTGTTTACTCTTATACAATATAATCCTGAATATGACCGAAATAGTTGAAAACAGCTGAAACAGAAGAATAAAAATACATGCCTGACAAAATGCCTGTTGATTAGGTAAACTGACACTGACTACAGTACTTTATAGTTATTCTAGAAGTTCTAAAAACAACTAAAGTATTTCAAAAGAAGCTATATAGTTTAATTGTAAAGAATACACTACACCTCACTGCTTGCTACAAAATTAAGGATTTGGGATTCTCAGACTAAAATGTGTCCATTCCTAACTAACCACATCATGGTTCTCTTCAGCAACTACAACAAGCAGTAAGGGGCAAGTTTCACTCTGTAAAGCAGAAATATTTAATGAAGAAAAGTGACTCACCTTATTAGAACTCCCAGCTTTAATTCCAACTGGAATTTTACTCTTAAAAGAAGAACAAAAACAATTTAGAAAATGATATTTTCATTTTTTGAGATTTCTTCATGAATTATTAATGCCACTGTTCTAATTCAAAGGCTATTTTATTTTAGTCCATGAGGAGAAAATATACATTCATTCAAATTCTGTTTTCATACTACCTCCTGAGGTGAAAGGTAAACAACTATCCCAATTTACAGACTTGTAAATCACAGTATAGAAAACTGAAACAAAGAGTGTCAAAATCAGCTCTAATAACTCTCAATGCAGTAATTAATAGGTTACATAATTTTTAGGTTTAAAAAAAAACCTAGCGAAATCACTTTTTCCATAAATTTTCTTTCCACAGAAACAACTTTTTAAAAATTAAAAATTATTTGAAATATATTATGCTTAATTTAAATTTCTGCTCTAAGTTGACATCTGAAATTTACATACTTTTGAGTTAATACTAGAAAGCAAGATTAAGTTCTTTGCCAGACCTGTGGTTGCCAAGGGGAAGGGGGGGTGGGGGAGGGATGGACTGGGAGTTTGGGATTAGCAGATGCAAATGATTATATATAGGATGGATAAACAACAAGGTCCTACTGTACAGCACAGGGAAGTATATTCAATATCCTGTGAAAAAACGAAATGGGGGCTTCCCTGGTGGCGCAGTGGTTGAGAGTCCGCCTGCCAATGCAGGGGACACGGGTTTGTGCCCCGGTCTGGGAAGATCCCACAAACCGCGGAGCGGCTGGGCCCATGAGCCATGGCCACTGAGCCTGCGCGTCCGGAGCCTGTGCTCCACAACGGGAGAGGCCACAGCAGGGAGAGGCCCGCGTACCACAAAAACAAATAGAAAATAAAATAAAATAAACAAAATGGAAAAGAATATGAAAAAGTATATATACGTATAACTGAGTCACTTTGCTGTGCAGCAGAAATTAACAACATTGTAGATCAGCCACACGTCAATAAGATTTAAAAAAAAAGTTTCCTTGGCTCATATGATTAACCTAGGGCTTACCAATCTAGGTAATCTAGGGTTTACCAACGTAAGAACTTCACGTAGGTCTTTCTTTTCTGTAAAACCAATAATTAGTTTCAGGCTTAAATAAATCTATGAATTATTACAGCTGGTTTATCAAACACAATCGAGCAAAAATCATATCTGAAAGAGGCAATCCCAGGTTGATCCTCTGATCAACCCAGGGAAATGATTTCCAACATTTGAATCTATGGGCTATCAAATTAATTGCAAATTACCCATTAAAACTTTTTCATGTTTCATAGATAAAGTTTAGTCAAATATTCAGAATAAATATTTTTCTGTCAGGCTGAAGAATGTAAATAATTGATAAGAAATTTCCCCCCAATATCATATAGCTAAAACGTTACTTGCTGCCAATATTTTATCATCTCAGTGTTTTCTAGCACCACTAACAGAAGGTAGAAGAGAGAAAAGTATAAAACTCAAGTCAAATGTAGCAGTTATAGTTATCAGACCCTGAACTTAAAATATGGAATACTTATTAAAATGCCCCCTCATTACTGTTGTCCTCTAACAAGTATAATATGCTAAAACTAAAGTACTAGCAGCTTTCTAAAAGGTTTGATGCTGAATGCAGTAACCTGACTTAAGCAAATCTTAATACAGGCTATTGAGAAATATGGGGATAGGCACCACAGATGATCATCATGAATAACATAAAAATCACAAAAAAGAATTATTAAAAGTAATGATAGGGGACTTTCCTGGCGGTCCAATAGTTAAGAATCTGCCTTGCAATGCAGGGGATGCCGGTTCGATCCCTGGTTGGGGAACTAAGATCCCACATGCTACAGGGCAACTAAGCCTGCACGCCACAGCTACGCAGCCTGCACTCTAGAGCCTGCAAGCCACAGTTACTGAGCCTGCATGCCCCAACTAAGACCCGACGCAGCCAAGTAAATAAATATTTTTTAAAAAGTAATGATAAATGTAAAGTTAATAACTAAAATCAAACATGAAATAAACCTAGTTGTTACCACTAACAATATGAAGCAATCTGCAAATTACAAAATTAAGTGAGCCTCACGATTAAATTAGACTTCAAGTTACAGAATGCAAATTGTAACTCTGTATCATGACAAGTTTGGGTTCAATATGAAACGCCTACTGAATTTTCCCCAGAGAGAGAAATACAAATATCCTCACATTAGTTGAAAGAACCAACATAAAGGGATAGTTTTCATCTCTGGAAGGAAAGGAAAGAGAACGACACTGGGAAGGGAATAGACAGAAATTTTTAAATACTTATGTTAGATTTCTTATGTTGGGGATTTACATGCAAATAAACACCTTCATTTATTCTTATTAGAAATTTAAGACTACAGAGGATAATCCACTGTAGACAATAAATGATTATTTTAACATAAAAACAACTTAGAGGGGCTTCCCTGGTGGTGCAGTAGTTGAGAGTCCGCCTGCCGATGCAGGGGACACGGGTTCGTGCCCCGGTCCGGGAAGATCCCACATGCCGCGGAGCGGATGGGCCCGTGAGCCATGGCCGCTGAGCCTGCGCGTCCAGAGCCTGTGCTCCGCAACGGAAGAGGCCACAACAGTGAGAGGCCCACGTACCGCAAAAAAAAAAAAAAAAACTTAGAAACACATATTGTGCAAAACCAAGTAACTCTCACAACTGAGCGATAAAAAGGCAACTCAATTCAAAAATGGGCAAAGGATTTGGATAGACATTTTTCTGACAAATATATACAAATGGCCAATAAGCACCTGAAAAGATGCTTGATATCAGGGAAATGCAAATCAAAACCAAAATGAGATGCCATTTGTAAGCATGGCTAAAATAAAAGACAAGACAGTGTTAAGTGTTGACAAGTATGTAGAGAAACTGGAACCATGATACATACATTGCTAGAGGCAATGTAAAATTGTACAGCACAATGGTAAGAGTTTGGCAGTTCCTCAAGAGTTAAAGTTACTATATGATCTAGCAATTTCACTCCAAAGTATACTTGAGAATTGAAAACATATGTCCACACAAATATTTGTGCCTGGATATTTATTCATTATTCATAGTAGCCAAAAAGTAGAAACAACCCAAATGTCCATCAACTGATGAATAAACAAGATGAGGTATATCCATAAATGGAATATTATTTAGCAATAGAATGAAGTACTGATACATGCTACAACATGGATGGACCTTCAAAACATTATGCGAAGCAAAAGAAGTCAGTCACAAATGACCATATATTGTATGATTTTATTTACATGAAGTGTCCATAATAGGCAAATTCGTAGAGACAGAGAGTGGATTAGTGGTTTCCAGCAGGAGGAGGGAGTAGGAAACAGGGTGACTGCTAATGGGCAGGGGTTTCTTTTTTGGGGTGATGAAAATGCATTACAACTAGATAGTGGTGATGGTTGCACAATTCTGTAATGTACTAAAACACTGAATTGTGCACTTTAGAATGAGTGAATTTTATGGTATGTGAAGTATGTCTCAATAAAGCTGTTATAAAAAAACATGATGGTAACGATATATATTGACATAAACATAAAATAAATAAAGAAAAAGCTCTCACTTGCAGTAGAATGCCAACTAATAAATGTAGAAGAAATGGAATCAGAAAATCACTATTTGACAACTATCATATAATTAATTCACGCAAGAATCATCAATGGATGCTAAAACTTATGATGGCAAAAATATGATAAAAAATGAGATATTTTCATAGTTCATAGTCTCAAAAAATTTTCCCACTTTACCATGAAGAAATATGGCAAACACCACCATAACCACATGATCAAGACGACATCACGTGCCTCCTGATATGGCACTGAGAAGGACACATCACTTCTATGGTGTACCTGCCCAAAGTGCATGACCTTAATCTAATAATTAGGAAAGACCAGGAAAACCCCAAATAAGGGGGATTCTACAAAATAACTGGTGTATTTTAAGGAAGGGAGGGAGGAAAAAAGGAAGGAAGGGCGGGAGGGAGTTCATTAAAGTCAAGACAACGAAAGACAAAGAAATACTGAGGGACTCTTCCAGATTAAAAGAAGACTAAAGAGATGTGACATCCAAATGCAAGGCACGATTCTGGATCAGAAGGTTTGTTGCTGCTACTGCTGCTCTGAAAACACCTCATTAAGTCAACTGGCAATGGGTGCTTAAGGTCTACAGAGTAGACTTTGGTATTGCAGAAATGTTAATTTCCTGATTTTGCTAATTATGCTGTGGTTAATAATCTTGTTTCTAAAGAAATACACACTGGAGTATTTAGGGGTAAAAGATCATCATGTTGGTTACATACCTAAATGGTTCAAAAAATAATAATATATACATATAGAGGGAATAATAAAACAAACTTGATAAACATTAACATTTGGGGAATCTGGATTAAAAAGTATATGGGAATCGTTTGTACTACTCTTTCAACTTTTCTGTATGTCTCAAATTATTTCAAACTAAAAAGTTAAAACATTTTATTCTTAAAGGAAAACGTAAATAATTTTTTTAAAAATTTTCCGTTTAGAAACAATATTGGTTCAGATGTTTTTTTTCCTGTTTTTAAAGGCAAAAAAACTAGACTTACTGGTTAGGTGAGAAAAGCAAAAAGTAAAATGGAAATAACTAATTACAGTTGAAGAGGGATATAATTAATTATGCTAGATGTCAAAAAACGAAGTCTAAAATGTAGCTTTCCCTTACTAACAAGTACAGCCCTTTCCCCCCCACCCAATGTAACAAGACCAATGGAAGATCTAACTCCAAGCCTTGAATTTCCCAAGTTTTTGCACTCTATTTCCCACTCTAAATTTGTAACTTAAGGTGCAGTAGCATCTTCTTTGCCCATGAAACAAGATGCAGATTCAGTGAAGCATGAAATAAGAGCCAACTGCAGATCCAGTCCTAGAACAGGCCTCCATTTTAGAATCAGACTATGTTTCCACATCCAGTCACCAACACCACTGCATACAAGACTGTCTACAAACCCATTTTGGTGGCAAGTACAGAATAAATCTTCTGTAATCTGGTTAAAAAGAAGAGAGCTGAGACCATATGAACTTGATGACAAGTCCAAATGCTTTGACATTAGCCTAAAATGCATAGTTCGTGCTTATCTAAAAGTCTAAGAGAAAGCATTTCTTCTCTCAATTTTTAAAAATTTGATTTTACCTCTGGACAAGGCTCTACATGACAGTCTTTTATTGAACAATGGCCATCTTCTGCCCAGAAAGGACACGGTCGCTTCAGGTTGACCTTGAGAGAAAGAATGAATGAGCATTAGTCAGGGTGTGTCACAGTCCTGCACTGCTAAGTATCACTGTGCTGGGCTCCAGGGACCCAGTGGTGAAGGAAAAGCATCCTATCCTGAGGCATCTATATAGCTCAGAAGTTAAAATGACTGAAGTTTTTCAGACATCCCAGGTATAATACTTATTTTTTAAAATAAATGACTGCTATTAGTCCTCTGACACTTCAAAAAGGAATAAAGTCCAGGCACACTGCTCATCTGCAGAGCCTGGACAGCATTTCGGGACACTCTAATGTCTCCTAGCCCCTTACCATCACCTCACTGACTGAGTTCTCCCAGGCACCCACTCACTTAACAGATGTGCCCTGAGCACCCACTATGCATCAGGCACTGTGTAAGCTCTAGGGGAAAAAGAGGCAGAAAAAGCGCTTTTCCCCTGCAAGTTACAGTTTTCTGGAGGGAACAGAGATTATATATTTGCATGTTCATTTAATTACAAATTGTTGCAAGTGCTACAAAGGAAAATCAGAGTTCTGTGATGGAAAATAACGGGGCTGGTGGATGCAGGTCTCTGAGGAGGTAGTGTTTTAGCTGGTGGAAGCGTGTATGCGGAAAGGTGACAAGGCGCTGACTTAGTTTAGCTGACTTTTAGTGGGGAAGGCGGAGGGTGACAGGGAATGAGGGTAGAGATAGGCAAGATCATGCTGGACAGTTTACCACGCTACAAACTCTGGATTTTCATATTCTAAACCTAACAGCAAGACGGTAATTCAATAGGACATCCACATGCGTTGCCCAAGCCAAAAATAAAAGTTTTATTCCTGTTTCCTCCCTTTTTTATCCCCTGCAATCAATTGATTACTCACTTCTCACCACCTCTTCTGTCACCACCTGCCCCTGCCCTGACTACTGCGAGTCTCCCTACTCCTACCACCATCTATTCTCTACACAGTAGCCATAATCATCTCTTTGAACCAACTCAGAGCATACCAATCCCTGCTCAAAACCATCCCGTGGCTTCCTCTCACCTTTAGAGTAAATCCACAGGCACTCCATCGCCTGGTCCACCTGTCTGACCTATCTCCTCCCAAAGTCCTCCAGACACAATGGCCTTGCTGGAGACACATCACCTCCTTCCTGTCTCAGGGCTTTACGGTGGCTGTTCTCTGTGCCTGTGCTGGTGGCTCCTCCAGGTCTTTTATGGCTCAATCCCCTCACCTCCTCCAGGGCTCTCTCAAATATCACCTCAGCAGAGAGACCTTTCTGACCAGACTCTCTCAAGTAGTGCTCGATACGCACCCCACATGCTGTTTCACATGCTTTTATAGCACTTATCACTACTTGAATATTATTTATTGTCTGCACCCCTGACTGTAAGGATGGGCATTTTGCCTGATTATTTTATCGCAGTGCCTAGCACACATAATAGACACCTCAGTAAATACATGCTAGGTGAAGTAAAGAATAAGCACATTACAAGGAAGAGGCAAAAAGAGGTAGAGACTGGCAACATGAGGAGAGAGTGGTCAACTGTGCCTGCAGGGTCTCAGGAAGGCCTCCTTGGTAGCACGTAAAATGGGTATGACTAGAAGTTTCCTAGAGGAAGAGATTTCTAGGCACAGGGATCCGGATGTCTAAAGGCAAAGAAGCTTAAGATCGCCTGGCACGCTTGGGAATTGCAGGTTCCCCTGAGCTCCTGGCTTGTAAATCCACCTCCTCCCTGGCATCTCCACAGGACACACACAGGCACCTCAAACTTATTATCACCTCCCAAACCGTGCTCTACCCTCTAGTAATTCTTGTCATCTCAGTAAACAGAAACTCCATTATTCTAGTTCTTCAGGCCAAAATTATGGCATCATCCTTGACTCTTCTCTTTGTCACCCCACATACGATACCTCTGAAAATCAGCTCAGTTCAAAATCCAATTCAATGGCTGAGAACCCCTTCCGTGGGCTGGTTCCCTAGTTTCCTGCCCCTTCTGTTGTTCCTCAAATACATGAGGCACACCATGGTCTCAGGGCCTTTGCTCTTGCTGTTCCCTCTGCCTAGAATGTTCTCCACATATCCACATGGCTTGCTTTCTCATTCCCTTTTAGGTCTTCCTCAAATGCCACCTTCTCGGTTTGCTTAGGTTGCTAAATTTTAGGCTAATTTGTTACGTAGCAATAGATAACTAATACACAGTGTTAAGGAGTGGGTTGTGATAGACGCTGCAACACACTACTCAGGTCACCCTTCAGGAAGGAAAGGCTCAACCCCAGCCCTGGAAACACTGCAGCCAAAGAGAGCCACTTTGCCCAAGGTGGCACCACCCCTTCCTACAATGCCCTTCATTCAATGACTGGCGTAAGGATATAAAGGCCTAGACATCCCCCTGAAGTAGGGACAGCTCTGGAGGGTTATCCCATCTTAAGAACTACTGGCGTAAGGATGACTGGCGTAAGGATATAAAGGCCTAGACATCCCCCTGAAGTAGGGACAGCTCTGGGGGGTTATCCCATCTTAAGAACTACCCCCCCAAAGGGTCACCTGAGGTTTCTCTGAGGCTGCATCACAGCTTTACTTCTCCCTTTGCCCAGTCCTGATGTCCTCCCTTCCTTTTCCTTCCCTATGTTGTTGGTTCCAGGAGTTGTCCCTAATTAACCTCTTGGACACTAATCACTGTCTCAGAGTCAGCTTCCCAGGGAACTTAACCTGTGACAACTTGTCCGGCTCCAGAAAAAACTACATGTATTTTTATTGGGTTCACATTAAATTTATATATTAACTTGGGGGAGAATTAACATCTTTATGCTACGAAAGACGTCTGTCCATTTGTTCGAGCCTAGTTTTATGTCTTTCAGGAGTGTTTATGAGCGTTCTTCCTTTAGATTTTGCACATTTCTTGATACATTTATTCCTATATATCTTTTTTTTGCTAATGGAAATGGGGATTTCTTCTCCATTATCTCTTCTAACTTGTTATTGTTTATATTTATGCAGATATTGATTTTTCAATATTAAATTTATAACCTGCTATCTTAATGCATTTTTTATTGTGTTCATTTAATAATTTAGAGTTTTCTAGGTCTACTTTGTCATTTATAAACGGAGATAGCTTTATTTATTCTTTTAAAATTTTTATGCTTCTAGTTGCTTTTTCTTGTTTGACTATACTGGCCAATTTGGTCCAACAGTAAAGGAGATAGTAGGTACCCCCTCCTCATGGTTCCTGACCTAAGGGAGAATTGCTCTAGTGTTTCCCCAGAAGTAAGGTCCTGGCAGTGCTGATGTTAGGGTTGAAATTATCATGTTAAGGAAGTATCCGTCATTCTTACTTGGTCAACGTTTTAAAAAATCAGGAATGTGTACTGAATCTTATTGAAGACCTAAAAGCCTCATCTTTACATTCTTGGAATGAAATCCACTTGGCCATGATATATATATTTTACTTTTGGTAACATGCTCAAAACTTAGGCATCATCTTTGAGTTCACTTTTACCCTCACACCTTACATTCAATCCATCAGAAGAGCTTGCTGTGTTACCTTTCATATATGGCACTAATTCGATCATTTTCACCTTTTCCAACTCTACCAGCCTATTCCAAATCCGTATCATCTTTCAGCTGGACTACTGCAATAGCCTCAGAAGTGCTTTCTCTGTTTCCTGCCTCACACCCATACAGTCTCTTTTGTCCAAATTCCTCCAATAGCTTCTTATCACACTTTGGATCCAAAAGCCTTACTGTGGTTTAAAAAAACCCCAAAAACTACAGGGCCTTATTAAGTCATTGTTTAATTCTCAAATTTTGATTTAACTGCTTAGATGAAAGCATAGGGGTTTTCTTGTTTGTTTGTTTTTGGCCACCCCAAGTGGCTTGTGGGATCTTAGTTCCCCGACCAGGGATCAAACCCAGCCCTTGGCAGGGACAGCGTGGAGTCCAAACCACTGGACCACCAGGGAATTCTTTTTTTTTTTTTTTTTAATCTGGCCCCTACCTACCTCTCCAACTCTCCCTCTCATTCACTTTCCTCCAGCTATACTGGTCTTCAAACACTCTGCGCCTTTATACCTGCAGTTCAACTCCCCTTCCCTGGAATGTTCTTTCTCCAGATTGTCACGGGTGACTCTTTCACATTAGGTAGGTCTTTGCTCAAATGGCACAGCAGGAATGTCTTCCTTTCCTGACCACCTTCTTTAAAATAGGGCTACCTACCTTCTCCATTCCCATTATCCTCTAACTCCAATTTTATTTTTCTCCATGTAATTTCCTATGATTATAAAGTAAATGCTATTTTATTGTTTCCTTGTTTATTGTCTGTCTCCCTAATCATATAAAAAGTTTCATAAGGTGAGAGGCTTTGTTTTATTCACTATTGTATCCACAGCACCTAGAATACACTCTGCTACAGAGTAATTATTCGATAAATACTTGGCAAATAAAGGAATGTAACGGATAGTAGAAGAGAAAAAATATAAATACAAGCTACAGCAGCCAAGTGACCGGTTGATAGAGGTAGACTGTTACTTCTACCTGTATTTCCTTGCTTGCTGAATCATAAGCATGTATGTGTGTTTAAAATTAACCTCTTCTCTTATCTTTCCTCTTCCACCACTAATGTACTCCACATCAAATTTCCTTTTTTTTTGAATTCACAGGTTGACAGAACTACAAGAAGAGTAGATAGCACCCACATATCCTAGACTTGAAGATAACTGGATTAACTAGATCATTGCATTACCCTCCTTTGGGAAAGGGTACGAATATATTCCGGTTACATACACAGTAATTTCATTATGTTGGTTGGAACATTTTTTAAATTGCATGTATGACGATGAATTGTATATTGGCTAGCCAATGACCACATTGTTATTTTTGCCTACTCAACTTCCATTTTTCCTCCTTCTGTAACATCCCCTAATTTCTCTTGGAGAAACAATATGCAAATGCAAATAGGACTATTAACCAAATTGTCCTTTGGTCAAGTGGTGGGGTTATATGACCCTGCCTAGACCAATTTAGACCCTCTCTCCCAGAAATCTGACTCTTGTGTAATATTAAAATATGGGAAAATGGTTAATCTGATCCAAAATTTTGGCAGTATCATAAAGAGAATGGCCATTAGTTCCTGTTATAATTTCTGTCTTTTCTGAAATATGCTTCTTCAGCTTATCTTTCAATTTTGTGAGCTGCTCCACACCTTTTCTTAATAAAACTTCTCTTTCGTTTGTAAGCCAACAAAAGTACCCTACCTTAGGATACCTAAACCATTGTTTACTCTCTGGAAAATGTGGATAATGTTGACCTAACAGGATTTCAGTATAAAGATTCAATGAGATATTCATTCATTTATTCAAATATTTGAGTGCCTACTATTGACCAGATCTATGGGGATACAGAAACAGAAGATATAATCCCAAAAGGTAAGTGTGAAAGAGTGAGGGCCATGACATATTGAGTGGATATGTGATCTGGACGTTCTGTGAAGGGATGGTCTTTGATAGAAGGAACACTTCCTTCTCTGTATTAGACTGAACCATATGAAACTGGCAACATTCAACCATTCTGATCTCTAAAAGCAACAATTTCATATGGTTAAGCCTAGCAGCAGAAAGGAAGCAAGAGAAAGCAGTTACAAATGCAGACAGACTTATAGACATAGGAGTGGGAATCTGAAGAAGCTACTGGAACCTGTGTTGTTTGTATGTAAAATGTCTAGAATGTTAGACAATAGTTTGCTTAGGTATAGATTTCTTTTTGAAGTAAGTTTATGGCAACTGTATTCCTAAAGGATTTTGTATAGAGGAGAAACATTCACTTTTTTGTATATTCTTGGGGCTGATGGGAAAAGGGGATGGGTTCCCAAATCTTTAGGTCTTGACTTTGTTATCTTTCTGCACAACTTACATTATTTGGGAAGTTTTATTTTTTAACCTTCAAAAATATTTAAAGGACTGGGGACTTCCCTGGTGGCACAGTGGCTAAGAATCCACCTGCCAATGCAGGGGACATGGATTTGATCCCTGACCTGGGAAGATCCCACATGCCGAGGAGCAACTAAGCCCATGCGCCACAACTACTGAGCCTGCGCTCTAGAGCCCGTGAGCCACAACTACTGAGCCCGCAAGCCACAACTACTGAGCCCAAGTGCCACAACTAGTGAAGCCCTGCGCCTAGAGTCCATGCTCCGCAGAGAAGCCACCGCAATAAGAAGCCTGTGCACCGCAACGAAGAGTAGCCCCTGCTCACAGCAACTAGAGAAAGCCCGCACACAGCAACGAAGACCCAACGCGGCCAAAAATAAATACATAAATAAATGTATGAAATATATTTAAAGGACTAAGATAACCTGTACAGTAACAGGATAAAAAAGGAAATCATGCTTACTTTTTAAGATAAACTAAAAATGAAAATCAAAGAAATTATAAACCCAACCAAATACTGAGAGCAAGAACACAACAGCAGCTTTTAAACCACTGTTCTTTTGAATTTGTGTTATTGCTACTGCCTTTAAACTACCATTGGTTATTCTGAAACGGTCCAGCGTGGACTATTGTTAGACTTAAGAACCAATTCTGCAGTCTTACTATGGATGGTGTTCTGCTTCTATCCTCAGGCTGCTTTGCCACCTGTCACAGTGAGCTACCCAACAAATGCTGCTGTGGAACCGTGTACCACTAACAACGACAGCACACGACAACGCCAACAGCACAACTCAGAGCCTGGGTAGGTGTGTCTAGATAACAGAACCTAAGTTACAAGGGAGACTGATAAAATAAGTCCTGGGCATTTTCAACTTCTTTAGAGGAAGGAGTCTCTGCCTCAAAACCCAAATTGAACAATGAGAAATTCCCCAAACATAAGAAGGGAGTTCAGATTCTTAGGGTTCAAAAAGACTAATAGGTTTTCACTGCAATACTTAATACATTCCAATGATAAAGGATACACACAGGGTGCTGAGTAGAAATGGGTCTCCAAAAAAGTCGCAAGAGTCGCACCTGCAGAGAGCTATATAAAAATCTTTAGTACCAACGGAACCTGAAATTATAACCATACCTTGTAATAACGGAAATAGTCTCGTTCTTGCAGCTTTTTTATTTTGGGGAAGATTTTGAAGGTGTTGAAGTTATCGATGCTATCAACATCACACAAGCAGTCATCCAGGACACCGGTGACCTAGGGGGAAACATGTATATAATTGAAAAGATGTAAACTACTGATGTTTCAATCTTAACAAATCTGTACTATTACATAAAAAGCTAAATTATGCATTCAACTTAGTTAGTATTTGCTGATTAAGATATATAACATTTAAATCAGTCACTTTTTTACAATGGTCAATTAAATAAAAAGCAATAGAAGGATTAGATATACCCATTCTGAAGAACTAAACATTTTGTTCAGCGGTCAAAAAGAAAGCTATTGAATGCTTTCTCCCTTGACTAAACATATATAAAATCCAAATAGTCATTGGAATGCTAAGGCAACTTCTTCCAAGATTAACCTAGAAATCACAGGCTGTAATAATATTGCTGTAGTAACTCTTTCTTTTAGACTGTCATTTATGGAACACTTACGTGACAGGCATGATGCTAAGACCACTACATATGTTAACTCATTTATTCTTTAAATACCCTAAGAAATGGTATTATTATCCTCATTTTACATGTAAGGATATTAAGGCTTAGCAAGGTTAAAATAATTTTTCCAAAGTAGACATGAGACTTAAGTCACAAGTCTATTGCACTTTAAAATCTATGCTTTTATCCACTACTCAAAGTATACATTAATCGAAGAGAAATTGATATTTACAAAGTGAGCTGAGTCTAAAAATTCCATAAAACATTCTTCAGCTAAATTTAAAAACGGGACTCATTAATATGCACAACTTGGATGAATCTTTATGGAATTAAGCTGAGTGAAAAAGCGCCAATCCCAAAAGGTTACATACCATATGATTTCATTCATGTAACATTTTAATAACTTTATTTGATTTTATTTATTTTATTTTTGGCCATGTTGTGTCTTCGTTGCCATGCACGGGCTTCCTCTAGTTGCATTGAGAGGGGGCTACTCTTCGTTGCGGTGCACAGGCTTCTCATTGCGGTGGCTTCTCTCGTTGTGGAGCATGGGCTCTAGGCACGCAGGCTCAGGAGTTGTGGCTCGTGGGCTCTAGAGCGCAGGCTCAGTAGTTGTGGTGCACGGGCTTAATTGCTCCGTGGCATGTGGGATCTTCCCAGACCAGGGCTTGAATAGATGTCCCCTGCATTGGCAGGAAGATTCTTAACCACTGAGCCATCAGGGAAGCCCGATAGAACATTTTTGAAATGACAAAAGTTTAGAAATGGAGAACAGCTTACTGGTTGCCAGCGCTTAGGGACTGGAGAAGGGGATGGGAGCTTGATGGGGGGAGTAAGGTAGGAAGGAGGTAGGTGTGGTTATAAAAGGGCAACAGAAAGGATCCTTGCAGTGATGAAATTTTTCAGTATCTTGACTGGTGGTGGACACACAAACCTATACATGTGATAAAAGAGTACAGAACTAATCCATAGGTACACAAATGAAACAAGTAAAACAGATACACATGATTGTATCAATGTCTATGTCCTATTTATAATATTATACTATATGTTTACAAAATGTTACCATTGGAAAAAACTAGATAAAGGGTAAATGACATTTTTACGTATTATTTCTCACAACTGCATGGAACCTACAATTATCTCAATTAAAATTAAAATTTAAAAAAAATGGGACTCAGCCTGTTAAAGGTTATTCATGTGATCCACAAGAGGAATATACGCAAAGAACGATCAAAAAATGGAAACTTCCCAGTTGTTTCTGTCTCACGCTTTTTCCCTAGGAGTATAAATGTGTCACCAAACTCCCTACAACATAAAGAGTTAGAGCTATATTATCTTGAGATAAAGAAAAAGAATCATTATCAATAATTGTGGCTCAGAAGTTCTACTATGCTTTGCTATCCCACTTAACTAAGATCCTGTCACTAACTCCACCAAATTTCATTCCATTGCTCTGAGCTTACTGCTTACAAAACTTCAAATTCTAGGCCCCTAAATAATAAAAGTGGGGAAAAGAGGAAACAAAATACACACCAAAAATCTTTCTAGGCTTTAAAAATATTTTACCCACTGACTGCTCATTCTTACAAATTCTTCTTAAATTGTTAACTTTTAGTTAGTAAACCACAGTATTTTTAAAAATTTTAATTGCGTAGGGGCTGAAGTAAGGCATACAAAATTACCGTGAACTTATTTCCAACTGTTAAAGGCTACTACTAAGACAAACACTGTATATAACCAAATTTTAAAAAATAGAAATTAGACAGGAAGAAGAAATAAAAGGCACCCAAGTTGGAGAGGAAGAAGTAAAATTTTCACTATTTGTAGATGACATGATATTATACACAGAAAATCCTAAAGAATTTTAGACTAAACACTGTTAGAACTAATAAACAAGTTCCAGGATACAAAATCAATACACAAAAATCATGTGTAGTGCTTCCATACACTAATAACAAACTATCAGAAAGAAATTAAGAAACAATTCATTTACCATTGCAACAAAAAGAATAAAATAACACCTAGGAAAAAATTTAACCAAGAGGTTTAAGACCTAGAAACTATAATTTATTATGGAAAATATTAAAGAAGACACAATAAATGGAAGGCTATTCCATACTCATGGATCAGAAGAATAGTGTTAAAATGTCCATAGTACTCAAAGCAGTATAAAGGTTCAATACAATCCCTATCAAAATTCCAACAGCATTTTTCACAGAAATAGAAGAGTCCTAAAAATTTGTGTGGAATCATAAAAGACCCAGAACAGCCAAAGCAATCTTGAGAAAAAACAAAGCTGGAGGCATCATATGCCCCAATTTCAAACTATATTACAAACCTAGAAAAACAAAAACACACAGACCAACAAAACAGAATAAAAAGCCCAGAAAGAAACTCATAAATATACAATTAATTTATGACAACAGAGCCAAGAATACACAATGGGGAAAGGATAGTCTTTGCAATAAACAGTGTTGGGAAAACCAGACATACAGCCACATGCACAAGAATGAAAAGTGGACCATTATCTTATAGCATACACAAAAATTAACTCAAGTGGATCAAAGATTTGAACATAAGACCTGATACCCTAAAACTGCTAGAAGAAAACACAAGTGTTAAGCTCCTTGACATCAGTCTTGGTGATGATTTTTTGGATTTGACACCAAAAGCAAAGGCAACAAAAGTAAAAAACAAACTAGTGGGACTACATCAAACTAAAAAGCTTCTGCACAGGGCTTCCCTGGTGGCACAGTGGTTAAAAATCTGCCTGCCAATGCAGGAGACAAGGGTTCAAGCCCTGGTCCAGGAAGATCCCACATGCCGCGGAGCAACTAGGCCCGTGAGCCACAACTACTGAGCCTGCGCGTCTGGAGCCTGTGCTCCGCAACAAGAGAGGCCGCGATAGTGAGAGGCCCGTGCGCCGCGATGAAGAGTGGCCCCCACTTGCCACAACTAGAGAAAGCCCTCGCACAGAAACGAAGACCCAACACAGCCAAAAATAAATAAATTAATTAATTAAAAAAAAGAAAAAACTTCAAAACAAAAAAAAAAGCTTCTGCACAGCAAAGCAAAACCACTAACAAAATGAAAAGACAACCTATGGAATGGAAGAAAATATTTGCAAATCATATGCAGTAAGGGGTTAATATCCAAAATATATAAAGAACTCACACAACTTAACAGCAAAGAATAATCTGATTAAAATATGAGCAGAAAATCTGAATAGACTTTTTTCCAAAGAAGACATATGGATGGCCAACAGGTACACGAAAAGGTGCTCAGTATCACCAATCATCAGGGAAATGAAAATCAAAACCACACCTGTCAGCATGGCTATTATCAAAAAGACAAGAAGTAACAAGTGTTGGTGAGGATGTGGAGAAAAGAAAACCCTTGGGCACTGTTGGTGGGAATGTAAATTGGTGCAGCCACCGTGGAGAACCGTATGGAGGGCCCAGAAAAAAATTAAAAATAGAACTACCAAAAGATCCAACAATTTCACTTCTTGGTATTTAACTGAAGAAAACAAATATACTAACTTGAAAAGATATATGTAGCTCCACGTTCACTGCAGCATTATTTACAATAACCAAGTACAGAAGCGATCCAAGTATCCATTGATGGATGAATAAAGAAAATGTAGTATATATACACAATATATCTAGTCATGAAAATGAATAAAACCTGGCCATTTGCAACATGGATGGAACTTGAGGACATAATGCTTACTGAACTAAGGGAGAGAAAGATAAATACCATACAGTCTCACTTACACGTGGAGTCTAAACAAAACACAACAACAACAAAAACCAAAAAGAAATCTAAGCGTATGCATACAGAGAACAGATTAGTGCTGTCAGAGGCGCTGGGGTAGGAGGTTCAGGGAAATGTGGGAAGGGGGTTAAAAAGTATTAGCTTCCAGCTATAAAGTCAGGGGGATGTAATGTACAGCACAGTGACTACAGTTAATAAGACTGTATTATATATTTGAAACTTCCTAACAAAGTAAATCTTAAAAGTTTTTATCACAAGAAAAAAAAATTCTAATAATGTATGGTGATGGGTTTTAACTAGACTTATTCTGGTGATCATTTCACAATATATAGAGATACCAAATCATTATGTTGTACATCTAACATTGATACAGTATTATGTCAATCATATCTAAATAAAATTTATAAATAAATAGAAATGGAATACCACCAGTATCTTTGAAGTCCCTTTTTAATTATATCCATCTCCCTCCTCTTAGAGGTAAAAATTTTACTTTCGTTTATTTCTTTTCTTTATAATTTCATCACATATGTATCCCTAAACAATGTACTTAGGTTATTCTTTCCTGTTTTTGAACTTTAACATGAATGTAATCTAATGTGTGACTTCTTCTGTGATGTGCTTCTTTTGCTAACATTTTACTTTGGCATTTATCCAAGATGATGAATTTTATAGTAGCTCATTTATTTTCACTGCTGTAAATGTTACATTATCTGAAAATATCACAATTTATTTGTTCTATTGTTGATCTATTATATACGGTAAGCAGAGAGATGGCCCCCCAAAGATGTCCATGCTCTAATTTCTGAAACCTGTGACTATGTTAAAAGGGACTTAGCAGACGTGATTAAGTTAAGGAATTTAAGACGGTGAGATTACACTGGATTATTCAGGTGGAACCAATACAAAGTTCTTTACAAGAGGGAGACAGGTGTGTCAGAGGAAGATTGGAAGATTCTACACTGCTGGCTTTGAAGATGGAGGAAGAGGCGACAAGCCAAGGAACACAGCAGCTTTTAGAAGCCTGGAAAAGGCAAGGAACAGTTCTCCCCTAGAGAAAGGGAGAAAGAAGCCTTGTTCACACCTTTATCACACCTTTAAGACCAATTTTCAGACTTCTGGGCATAGAACTATAAGATGATAACTTTGTGTTATATTAAGCCACCAAGTTTGTAAATTTGTTACAGCAGCAATAGGAAACTAATACAATTCATATTTAGGTTATTTCCAGAATCAGCTAAACAATGTCATACGAACATTTTTGTACATATCTCCTGATATATACGTGTGTGTAAGACTTCCTCCAGGTTATATGCTTAGGAGTAGAATTACTAGAAGTACATGTTCAGTTTTACTAGGGAATGACAGGCTTATTTCCAAAACAGTTGTACCAGTTTACAACCCTACCAACAGCGGATGGGAGTTATTGTTGAATCATATCCTCACCAGTATTTTATATTAATCTGTTTCCATTTTTGCCAATCTAGTAAGCATGAAAGGGTCTCTGATTTTTTTTTTGCACTAATGAGGTACAAAGTTCTAATGTTTTATAAAACATTTCTATTCTTGTGTAAAATGTCTGTTTATAGCTTTTGTTCATTTTTCTATTGGGTTGTCTTTTTCATATTGACATGCAGTAAAAATACTGCTTTTTCCCTATTCTGTTTTAACCTTCTGGAACTCCAGTTATCATATCAGACCTTCTTACTCTATTCTTCACATCTCTTAAGCTCTCTTAAACATCTACCATCCTGTTACCTTTCTGGGGTTCATTCTGAATAACTTACTTGCACTTCTCTTCCATTCATTTATTCATTTATCCAACATATTTATTGAGAGCTTAACATAAGCCCTGCACTGTTCTAATTACTGGGAATGTAATATTAGAAGAAAGAGAATTCTCATAGAAGAGAAAAACAAATGAATGACCAAAGTATAGAGTCTGTCAGATAGTAATAAAGTGATATGGAGGAAAACTAGAGAACTGAGACAGGTGTTACAGAATCGGGGCTGCTAAATTTTTAAACAAGGATAATTATAGAAGGTCCAACTGAAATTTCAGCAAAACTTAAGAGGGGAAGGAGCAAACCAATGCTTTTTTGGTGGGGGGGTGGTGGTGAGGGGGGCTGGGAGAAGAAGAAGCATTCCAGGCAGTGGGAATACTAAATGCGAAGGCCCTGAGGCAGTAAGCTTGCCCAAGGGCTCAGAGAAACAATAAGGAGGACTACATAGTAGGTAAAAGGAGAATTAGAGGACCTTTATTAAGATTGTGGCTTTTCTGAGTCTGGTGTTTTCTCACACCAACCAATTCTCCACCTCTCCAACATTAACTGGGTGCCCAATTCAATTCTGATATCACATGGAATTACAGCAGACCCCAAAGATTAAGGGTGTAGACACACAGGACTGCCCCGACTTAAGATGCCAGCCCCAAGCCACCTGTAACTGACAGACCGGCTATAGAGAGGGGTTCCCACAACTTCCTTCTCAGGTTTGATAATTTGCTAGAATGGCCTACAGAACTCAGGAAAACACTTTACTTATGTTTACTGGTTTACTGCAAAGGGTACAACTCAGAAACAGCCAAACGGAAGAGATGCACAGGGCAAGGTACTGATTGGCGTATGGGGGGAGGGGGCAGCGTGCAGAAGTTCTGTGCCTCTGCACTGCTCTTCCAGCAAGTCTATGCGTTCATCAACCTGGGAGCTCATCGAATCTCACTGTTCTATGAGTTTTTACAGAGCTCAATCTACAGCACCCCTTGCCCGAACCTGGAGATCAGTGGGTAGGGCCGAAAGTTCCAGTCCTCTAAGCACTTGGCCTTTCTGCACCAGGCTCATCCTGAAGCTCTCTAGGGTTCCCACTAAGTCACCTCATTAGCATAAACTCAGCTACGACTGAAAGGAGCACCCCTATTTCTCAGGAAATTCCAAGGCTTTTAGGAGCTTCGTGCCAGGAATAGGGGATAAAGAGCAAGTATGTTTTTGTACCGTGCACAACACTGAGTGAGGCAGGAAGCCACTGGAAGAGCTTTAAGCAAAGCCTAAAAGGAACATGGAGTACAAGGCAAGGATGAAGGGTTTCTCTTTTATATTGTATGGTCAGGGAAGGCGACAATTTAGGTAAGTGGACATGGCAGATAAGGTGACGCTTTAGCAGAAACCTAAGAAAGTGAGCGAGTGAACCACATGAATATATGAGAAGAGTGTTAGCTCGGCAGAGGAAACTGCTAGTCCAAGAGTCTCAATGCAAGAACACATTTGCCGTGTTTGAGGAACAGCTGGGAAGTCAGCTTGGCTGCAGCATAGGTTTAAGGGGGAGTAGACTGTAGGAAGAACAGATTTGAGGGGGAAAAAAAAATCAGGAATTTGGTTCCTGATACATCAAGTTCGTGATACCTATTAATTATCCAAGTGGAGAGGTTGAAAAGGTAGTTGGATGTATGGATCTAGAGCTGAGAATCCTAGTCTGGAGATTCTGAAAGTCAGTTATATAGATGGTATTTAAAATCAAGAGACTAGGGCTTCCCTGGTGGCGCAGTGGCTGAGAGTCCGCCTGCCGATGCAGGGGACACGGGTTCGTGCCCCGGTCCGGGAGGATCCCACATGCCGCGGAGTGGCTGGGCCCGTGAGCCGTGGCCGCTGAGCCTGCGCGTCCGGAGCCTGTGCTCCGCAGCGGGAGAGGCCACAACAGTGAGAGGCCCGTGTACCGCAAAAAAAAAATAATAATAAAATAAAATAAAATCAAGAGACTAAATGAGATGACAAAGGTGGAGAAAAGAAAGACTACAAGATTTGAACCCTGAGGTTCAACATTAGCGGTTAGGGACAGAGGAGGAACAAGCAAAGGATTCTAAGAAAGACTGGCCTGCAGAAAGACAGGGAAAAAAATCAGAAAAGTATACTATCCTGGAAACCAAAAAAAGAAAAAAAAACCAAGAAACATATTTCAAGGACAGTGAGTGGTGAGCTGTGAAAAAGTCTGCCGATTGTTTTTGGTTTTTTTTTTGGGCGGTGGCCTCTCCCATTGCGGAACACAGGCTCCAGACACACAGGCTCAGCGGCCATGGCTCACGGGCCCAGCCGCTCCACGGCATGTGGGCTCCTCCCGGACCGGGGCACAAACCCGCGTCCCCTGCATCAGCAGGCGGACTCCCAACCACTGTGCCACCAGGGAAACCCTGCGGATAGTTTTTAAACCTTAGCTTTTTAAACTACTGGCTTTAGCAGCAAGGAAGACATTAGTGACCTTGACAAGAGCAGTTTTAAAGAAGTGGTAGAGCCAAAGGTCAGGCTGGAATGGGCTGAATGATCAGAAGAGGAAAGATAAAGGTAACTCTTTTGAGGAGTTTTTCTATAGAGGGGAAAAGAAAAACTGAGCAGAGTCAGAAGAGATGGGTGGCTCAAGAGAGAAATTTAAAATAGTAGAATTAACAGCATGTTCTATGATGACAGTAACAGTCCATTAGAGCAGGAAAAATCAATGATCCAGGAGAGAAAGGGAAGATTTGCTCAAGCCATGTCCTTCAATTAGAAAGAATGGGACTAAAACACAAGTAAGAGGGATTGACCTTTGAAAAGAGCACAAACAGTTCATCCATGGTAATCTACAGGAAGTCAAATTATGTGTGTCAGAGACTAGTAGGTGGACAGATGTGGATCATTCTGATTACTCCAACTTTGTTAGTGAAATATGAAGCTAAAAGTGATGGAAAAGGAGGTGTTGGAGGGTCAAGTAGAAAGAAAAGTACATTAAATGGATGTCTGATTCAATAATCATTTTTTTCTGCTAGGTATAATCAGCTATTTAATCCATCCATTGATTTCTTAATTTCATTTCTAGAACTTCTATTTCATTATGTTTTAATCTTTTGGGTAATTCTTTAAAATTTCTTGTTCTTTTTCATACTTTCAAGGCTTTTTATTTAAACACATTAAACAGTGATTTTAAATTATATCTGATATTTTCAAAATCTAAGGTCATTATAGGTCTATTTCTATAATCTATATTTCTAATATGTCATTCATGGTGCCTTTGTGTGTTTTGACTATTAGCTTATTCTTCCTGACACTTTATCTTCAAGAATTCTTTAGGGCCTGGGTTGTAAATAAATCCCAGTATATTTGGATATTTGCTTTTACCAGTAAACTGGGAGCGTACCAACCTGAGGCTGCTACAAATTAAATTTCCCACTTAAAGCTTTTCCCAGTACAGGTGGCATGAATTTGCCCTGTATAAGGGCTGGTTCATGGTTACAAATTCTCAAGGCAGTTTTTTTTTCCCTTCCCCTAGCAAGTTTCTTCACTTTCCCCTTACTTGTGGTGGGTTTCATTTCTCATTTACCCTTGTATTGAAGATGTAGCTCTGTGGAGCCCAATCTTTATGGTGGGGCCTCCTTTTATTTCCCTCTCTTTGGGCAGGCACACACTTTATTTGTTCACTCCACTCCATGCAGTTGTTAAAGCAGAAGGCTCAAGGTGTTCAGAGTTCGGGGGAAGTCCTCAAGGTAATGGGACTGAAGCAGCACTGTTTGAGTCTCAAGGTTCTGGCTTTCCATCCTGGGGGGGGGGTGCGGGGCGGCTTTATGTATTCCTTGATTTCCTGCCACCTCAGAAATGCATTTTAAAAAATTTAAAAATATATCTGACTGAAGTTATTTCTTTACAGGAAGATTAACTTGTTATATCACTTGTATGCACTATGTTTTTAGTTCCTATGTTTTGCCATAATACAAAGCATATTTGCATTTCATTTATAAAACATGGAGTATGTGGTGTACAAATGCCTATCATTTCGTGTGCTTAAAAATAATTTTATGCTTTTAATGTAAGGAGATAATATTCAAAATATTCATCTCCTTAACTAAGTTCTTCTGAATAGAAGTACTTTTTAAAAAATCTAATTCTTCCCTTTATTCTTTACCGTTTTTCTTCCAATTTAGTGTATGAAAGAGAAAAGAAAGAACTGGCTTGGTTCCATCTTTTTATTTTCCTGGGTCTCCCTCTGCTCTATTTCTATACCGCAAAGAAGCAAGCACGCTGAGATGCACTGTATAAACCAGAAAGAAGCCTACTGGGGCTCCAGTCTAATCTTGTTCACTTACTTAACAAGTGTGATATTTATCATGTAAGCTCTCTTAACGTCATTTACCTCAATCGGCCCACAGATATGTCAAATAAAATGAGATAATGTATATTTAAACATGTTACAGATTAAAGTACTATCTAAAATATGATCCAACACTATATTAGAAAGTACCACTGGAAACAAAAAACATATATATTCATTTTTGAGGACTGTTTGGTACAATGCTACCTTGAATATGTGCAAATCTTTAACTATTGAACTATATATATTCATTTGGACATAATGAAACTTAAATTACATATATTCACTTGGATATAATAAAACTTAAAGTACACATGGAATTATAAAGCATTAATACACATAATTAGTGATAGGAACCTAAAACAAAGCTTCTACATTGGTAATAAAGTATACAATTAATATATGCTATATAAAGAGAAAATGAGAAATCAAAATTTTAAAAAATAGCTAAATGTAAATTCTACTCAAAAAGAAACGACCCACTAATAACTAGAAAATAATTTTGCCAAAGACAATTCGGAAAATATACTTTTCGTAAGTCTGGTAGATATGCCCAGATTGCCACTATCTATTTCAGTGTTTCCAAGTGGGGTTAAAAGATAGTTACAAGGGTAACTGCATTAGTTACTTGCAAGGCTGGTTTAAAATGCTGATTCCTGGTTCACATCCAGATCCCTTAAATCAGAACATCTGGTAATGGACCCAGAGAATCTGCATTTTTAACATCCCCCCTCCCCACCCAAACCAAAAGTCTGCCCCTTTTATTTTTGTCAAATCATTCATTTAAAAAATATTCAGGGACTTCCCTGGAGGTCCAGTGGTTAAGACCTCACCTTCCAGTGCAGGGGGTGCGGGTTTGATCCCTGGTCGGGGAGCTAAGATCCCACACGCCTCGCAGCCGAAAAACCAAAACATAAAACAGAAGCAACATTGTAAGAAATTCAATAAAGACTTAAAAAATGGTCCACATCCAAAAAAAAAAAAATCTTAAAAAAAAACTTCAAACGGACAGAAACTGAATATTCGGGCATTCGGGATTCAGAACACCATAACACTATGACACTGTCTGAATAAAAAATGAGAAAAACATGTTTACACGGTTACCCTCAGTTATCTTCAATTTTACTTAACAATCAGCATTAATTGCTTCAATCGACGTCTCCCTCATTATCGGGCCACCTGAGACACCTTTTGTGTTTTTTGCTTTTAGCAGTTTTGCCACTTTGGAGCAGGTGCAGGCAAGAGAGCACCTGGCAGACGTCTACTCAAATTCTCCTGTATGAAAAAGAAGCAAACACCTTTCTTAAGGCAAAGGGCTGCGGGAAGCTAACGCTCTGATTTCCAGCATATCGAGAACCCTTCCTTAAGATACGCCTCACAAAGACAACCCCCAAACCCTAATTTACCAGCCAGCACCTCACTGCTGATGGAGCCAAGATCAGACACAGACCTCCGGCGACGCCACTTAGCAGACCGAGTACAAGCTGGGTAAAAATACGGCGGTCCTGAGCGAGGGAAGATGCGAGGGGTTCTCTAGTCCGAAAGTCGAGGAAGTTAAGTCTCGTCCCCCTCGCGATCCACACGGCTGTTGCAGGCCCGCGGGGTCTGTCACCTCCTCTCCACCTGCCCGCCGACCCCCTGAGCTCGCCGCGGGGAGGGCTTCCCCATTTCTCTGCGTGCTCTCTTCCCAAAACAGACGCGGAGGTTTTCATTCCCGTCCCATCTCCCGCCACACTCTCAGCCGCTTAAACATCAGAAAGACAGAAACGAAAACACCTCCGGGGACCGTCACCATCTTCCTCATTCTCCTGCCATCACCCCAGGAGGGTCGCCAGCCCCGTACGCCGCGAGCGGCTCGCAGGCGCTTCCTGGGCTCAACGATCACGGTTTCAGCCCCACTCCCCGCCCCCCCCATCTTTTCCGCTCGCCAGAAACCACGGCGGGCTCCGGCTCCGGCCCTCCCGCGCCTCAGCCGCGGCCCGGTCGCCGCCGCTGCAGCCGCCGGCTTTCGGCCGGGGGTCCCCGCACCGCCATCACTCGGGCTCACCTGGGCCTCGACGACGCTCGGGAGGAAGCTCAGGGTGACCAGCAGCTGCAACGCGGCCGCCGCCCCCTGCCCTGCGCCGGCCCGCCCGACCCCCCGGCTCATGCTGACCTCTCCCCTCGCCGCGGCCGGCCGGGCCCCTCGGGGCCGGAGAACGGCGGGCGGCCCGGGCGACGACCCAAGGGGACGACTCCCGGCGGCCGAGAGACTCCAGGGTCAGAGGTCTGCACGCCCGTCGGGAGGTAGGGGACGCTCTGCCTGGCGCCTGGCAGCTGTGAGCGAGGCTGGTGAGTCGAGTGCCCCCGACCTCATCCCCCAGGCGGCCCCGCCCCCGGCCTCCCCTGCGCCGGCCCCACCCCCTCCGACCGCGAGGCCTTTTGGGAGTTGTGGTCCCGCGCGGCCGGGAGGGCGCCTCAGGCCGGAAGGCGGGGCCGGCGGCAGGGGAACCCGGGAACTACAACTGCGGAGACCGCTCCGCCTCCCCGGGGCTTCGGACTGCAAGGCGGCCAATGACTGGGGACCACGCGGGCCTCCAAAACAAGAGGCTGTGCGGGCGGTGCGGGTGGGAGGGAGCGTCCTCCTTTGCGGCCGGCCACCCGCTGCGCCCCTTCCCTTGGCAGTTGCTCCTGGAAAGGGAGCGAAGGGGCCCCACCCTGGGTCTTTGCCCCCTGACACCGCACGGCCGCGAGGCTCCAGGATCTACGCAAATGAGAAACGAGGGCTCCTGGACTTTAAGTGTCGGGCGCTTTCTTTGTCTCACCCACTTTTCTGTAGCCTCACATCTACCGCGGGTGCCTGGATGAGCCACCTGCGACTTGTGGAGATGGCTTCGGCTCCTCCTTCATCTTATACGCCCCAGACGTGGATGTCGTCCTCTGCCTCGTCCAGCTCCCACTCCTATGCTGACACGTACAAACATAATTATATACATAATTACATACATAACTACATAATTACAAACACAAAGGATGGGACGTAACCCAAGTTCATAATAAAATCTGGGAATGGGGATGAACACACAGAAAATTTTGGAGTGATAACTGGGTTCAGCTCCCACCTCTAAAACATCCTAGTTTGTTATGTGGCTTTAGACAAGTTACTTAACCTCTCTGAGCCTCAGTTTGTCCGTCTATAAAGTAAACACACTAATACCCACCTGAAACATTGTTCTAGCATTGCATAAGATTATAAACGTAAAGGGCTTAGTATGGTGCCTAGTATAAAAGAAATGTTCAGGGCCTCCCTGGTGGCGCAGTGGTTGAGAGTCCGCCTGCCGCTACAGGGGACATGGGTTCGTGCCCTGGTCCGGGAAGATCCCACATGCCGCGGAGTGGCTGGGCCTGTGAGCCATGGCCGCTGAGCCTGCGCGTCCGGAGCCTGTGCTCCGCAACGGGAGAGGCCACAACAGTGAGAGGCCCGTGTACCGGAAAAAAAAAAAAAAGGAATGTTCAATAAATGACAGCTGCTGTTAGCTTTATTAATATTCTTGATTTCTAGTAAACTAATAAAATACATCACCTTACATTTATGCAGTGTGTATTAGTTTCCCACCGTTTGTATAACAAATTACCACAGATTTAGTGGCTTAAAACAAATGTATCATCTTACAGTTCTGGAGGTCAGGAGTCCAAACTGGATCAGCAGAGCTACATTCTTTCTAGAGGCTTTCTCTAGGGGACAATATGTTTTCTTGCCTTTTCCAGCTTCTAGAGGCCAGGCATTCCTTAGCTCATGACCGTGCATCATATTGTCACGTTTCACTCCCTCTGCTTCTGTTGTCACTCACTCCCTCTGCTTCTGTTGTCACATGCCTTCTCTTTCTAAACCTAACTCTACCGCCTCCCCCTTGTAAAGATCCCTGTGATTCCATTGGGCCCACCAGATAATCAAAAATAATCTTCCCAACTCAAAATCCTTAACATAATCACATCTGCTAAGTCCTTTTCGCCACATAGGGTAACATACTTTCAGGATCTGGGGATTAGGGCGTGGGCACCTTTGGGGGGCATTAATCAGCCTACATATATCTTATGAAGCACTTTCATAGTGCAAAATGAAAATGCAGGGTCCTGGCTCAAAAAATAGTAAGAATTTCAAGAGAGCAGAGCATTAAGGCCAAGGGCAGTGCCCTTCTGAGCACAGGTCACATGCCCAGAAGCCAGCCCTGCTGTCCTATTCCTTTTCAGCACCTCTTTCTCCTGCCTCCAAACATGTCTAGCTCATCCCTAGCTTAAAAACAAAAAGAATTTTTACTTGATTCTTCCAACTACTTTTCCATCCCTCCTCTTTTTTTCTTTGCCAAACCTATATTTTCTATCCTCCCGTTTCCTTCTTTCCCTCATATAAACGTACTCTGTCCCCATCAGTCTGCTAAAGCTTTGCTCTTATCAAGTCCAGTGGACTTTCCTCAAGAGTCCTTGTCTCTGTTCAGCGTTTTATGTTACTGATAACACATACATCCTGGGATGATGTTATAAAAAAATGCTGGGAAATTTTTGTTGTTGTTAAAAAGAGTGGATTATAAATTTACTTGTTATAAAATCTCAGGTCCTTGAATAGATCTTTACTCTTGGGTCCTCTCTTGGATGCGCAGTTTGAACCTTTCCATCCCTAATGCTATGGTTGGAAGTTGTAACAGAAGTAAAGTGTATGCGCTAATTCTCTTTGGTTGCAACCCACAAAAATCAGCTCTAGCTAAAAAAAAATTTTTTTTTAATAATAGATTTTAAAAGTGTGGAATAGCTTATAGTACTGAGGAAGATTTCACCACTCACACCTCCGGAAATGCAAGTCCATCAGTACAGCATTCAGGGACTCCAAGGAGAGTCTTACCTAGGACACTGCCATTGGACGGATCAGTTCCAATCATTTTAGTCATTGTCTCTCCTATCAAAATACAGATTTCTTCTAGAGTTTAGCTTCAGGGGAGGGAGCAAGCTCTTTGATTGACAACCACACAATACCACACAAAATGAGCAAGACGTAATTACACAGATGAACAGTGAGTGCTACTGCCTTCAATCATTAAAAGAAGGGAAAAAGACACTGGTCAGACAAAAGTGATGTCCCCTTCAGGAAGTCATGCTTTTATTCGAGTACTCCCTTTGCACATACTTTTTTTTTTAATCTCAGCATATATTCACACATTCATTAAATTGTCCCAGATGTCCTGAGTGCAGAAAACCAAGAAGCACACCTCTGGACACTGGCAGCCCAGAAATAGCAACAATATGCATCCTGTAGTTTATGTAATTTTTGATTTACTTAACATCACCTGGATTAGATGAACCTAATTACCTGGAACTAAGGTGTAGAAAAGTTGACCACATTGCTCAAATGGAAGAATTTATAGGCCTTCCAGATCTATTAATCTGAGAAGGGCCGGCTAGGAAGTCAATCAGTACAACTCTCTCATTGCAAACAATGACAATTTATAATTGATTTGGTTGGGACAGATTATTGGAGAGGGTTAACCTGGAGGAACAATCTTAGTATAGATAGTAATTCCACTAGGGCCAGCTATGACTGTATTTCCCGTGATTCTTAATGGAACCAAAATCAGAATCAGCCATGGATGACCTCAGTGTGCTTCAGCTTTTCGAATGAATAGTGTCAAAATGTGCTTAAGTCAAGATGAATAATAGTCATATTTGAAATGTAGTCACACTGACACCATGCACAAAAACAGATTTATATTTATTGCAGATTCCGTTTTGCTCTCAAGTACAAATGATTCCCCCATCTCTCGTCCCTTTGTTTCACCTCCCCTACTTTCCACTCCACATCTCTCTTCTTCTCTGAGTCGATGGCCGAATGATCTCATCCCTGTAGTCTGGAGTGAGTCATCCAGAGTCTATGGCGGTTCCTATCACCACATTCATTTAGCACCAACAATCTGCTGCTCTGTATTAGAAGCTGGCTTTTCCTGTGAATACGTGTATTATAGATATCTAGTGTGTAACGTTGTAGAGGACTAGCTCTTCTTATTCTATGTTCTCTTTAATAACTATCTCAGTTCCTATGAACAGTAATTGATAAATGTTTGTTGATTGACTGGTTAATATTATCTAGGATCTTAATTTATCTTGGAAGACATCTATCTCACAACCAATCCTGGGTATGGTGCCCTCTGAACATTTCCTATGGACAGCTGGGACCCGGCTTCCTTGGGCCGGAACATTTCTGGTGAAGGCAGTAAGGTGAAACCGGCAGCCTTTCTTTAAGGCAATGGATGACAGTTCTTTAGAAGTGTATTGGGGGATTAGCAAAAAAACTGAGGGAGTAACACACTTGTCAGAGGACTGGTTGAAACCAGTTACTGGAAATTTACTACTTCAAGAGTTCTGTTTTTTTCTCAAGCACTTCTTGATATGTCCATAGCTAATGGTTGAAACAAAGGCTTGAGAATTTTCTTAGTAGATGACTGTAATGCTTAAGAGATTTTGTGAATTAACCAAATTGCACTAAGTATTTACATTTCTGAGATATCATCAAATTGTGTTTCTTTGATTTTTTTTTTTATAGCTTGGTTAACTTGTGACTTCTAATGAAGGAGGAAATTGTTGACGAATGGCTCAAAATAAAAGTCAAGGGAAGGGCTTCCCTGGTGGCGCAGTGGTTGAGAGTCCGCATGCTGATGCAGGGGATGTGGGTTTGTGTCCCGGTCCGGGAGGATCCCACATGCCGTGGAGCGGCTGGGCCAGTGAGTCATGGCCGCTGAGCCTGCGTGTCCGGAGCCTGTAAAAGTCAAGGGAATGGGGTGGAAATTTACACACCAGTAATTTTCACTCCTGATAGCAAGCTGAATTGTGATTAATGCACCTGCTGAATAATGACAGCAATCTGGTGTGTTTAAACAACTGTATTTGTAGACAGCACTGGTGTGTTAACAACCGGTCATGGCATTTTTTTAAGTGGATTTCTACTTGTAACTTAGTTATAAAGGGAATTTTTGCTTGATGATAGGATTTCTGAATTTTACTGAGGGCATTTCTTCCCCTTTTCTTTTCACAATAGGGATGAAAAGTAATCAAAACAAAAGAATTTGGCTGGCCTGTGGCTTGTTAGTTACCTACCTAAAGTATTCACTGCTTTTTCTTGAATATTTACTCAGCTGTGACACTCAAGTATTTTCACTTAACAGCATTAAAGCTGATAAACTTAAGTTAGAATTATTTCCATTTCTAAAGGAGTTTACATAGTGATACATGCGGTCTGGATAAAACTTTATTTTATATAACAAACATATTATGGTATTGTGCTAGAAGTTCATATATCATGTGATCAGGGGAAACACCTATTAAATGTAAATAATTGGAAAACCTAGAATCATAATTCTGCCAATTTCATCCTCCTACCTAATTTCTAGAATGCAAAAGACTTCACATAGTCATAATTATGATTCTGCCAATTTCATCCTCCTACCTAATTTCTAGAAGGCAAAAGACTTCACATAATCATGAAGTTCTTCACCGCTTCCTACACATTGGGACTGTCTGACTTCTATCCACTTTCCTACTCCAGTCCGTTCCACAAAGTGTCCAGGGTACACGACAGTGAGGGCTAACAACGAGAAAGAATGTTTGCATGACATAAAAACAAACATGCCAGGAAGGAGAGAGGGACAAGGTCATGGAGATGGTGATTGCAGACAGGGAAAGGCAGAGAAGGTCATAGACGGTCATTCAATGCTTGTTGGAGGTGTTTCTGTGTCGGCAATGACTGAGTTCTTCCCTCCTGTCAATATGGACCCCCAGCCGTTGGGAACCTCAAGAAGTTTAGTTTCTCCAAATTCAGTTGCTTCATATATAGAGTTCAGTCAGCTGCTTCATCTTTTGTGTTCCTGCTGCTTCTCCAATGGTCACATTCCCAATTCCTCCCCCACTACTGCCCTACTGTCCCCCTTCTCCAACCCCTTCCCCCAGTAGAATCTGGTTTTGATTGTCCAGTATCAGTTGGGAAGAAGCTTGACCACCTGTGCATCACTCTTTCTCACTTGCCAACATCTTGACTCAGATACAGATTTCATTTGGCCTTAACAGAATCACATACTTGCTTGTTTCCACTTCATATGATTTCCTTTGTTCTATTTAGGAAATCTTTTTGTTTTTTCATGAGGTATAGTTGATTTACAATATTGTATCAGTTTCAGGTGTACAACATAGTTATTCTTTTTTTTTTTATATAGATTATACTCCATTTAAAGTTGTTGTAGGGACTTCCCTGGCGGTCTAGTGGTTAAGACTCTGTGCATCCACTGCAGGTGCAGCAGGTTTGATCCCTGGTTGGGGAACTAAGATCCCGTATGCCCAACAGTGCAGCCAAAAATAAAAATTAACTAATTTATTTATTTAAAAAAGTAAAGTTATTGTAAAATGTTGGCTACATTCCCTGTGCTGTACAATGTAGCTTGTACAGTGCTGTCCTTGTAGCTTATTTATTTTTGATAATCTCTCATAGATACACATTCTTCAAGGATCTTCTCCTTCTACTGGAGCCAGATGATGTTGCATTTGAGATGTTACATAAAAATCCTGTGCTCTTTTCTGGAGAAAAGATGAGCATAACACATACTCTGCAGGACATTGTAAGTGCCCCTTACCTAATATCTCGTAGGGTTGGAATCCGAGTGGAATTCTTATTGTCTGTGACAGTTGTCCATGGTCACCCACAGAAGCAGGATGAACCACCATACTAAACTGCATTCTCGGGATTCCAGTACCCCAAGAATGAAACAGGTCATTTATGCCTCTCTTTTCTTCCATAATCCCAGGGATTCACTTTCCATTGTGCTAAACAATAAAATCAACTAACTATTTCTTAGAAAATACTACCTATTTTTATCAGTCTGATGTTGCCACCAGGTTATAAAACCATCAGAAAACCCGGAGAAAATATCCAGTTATCTCAGAGATTACTTTACAATTACTTGAGAGAAACTTTCCCCCCAGTTTTCAGGTTCTGCTTTAAAAAATGTCTGAAAATCTGATGTTCCTAGCCTGTGGTACTTTTTTCAGACATCCCTGGATTTATCATACAACTAAATTAGAGTGATGCTTCACTGTACAAAATAATTTACCAAAGAAGTAAATGTCTTCACTGTCGGCGTTTGTTTGTTTGTTTCTTTGGCCGAGCCACACTGCATGCGGGAACTTAGCTCCCCAACCAGGGATCTAACCTGTGTCCCCCTGCCGTGGAAGCATGGAGTGTTAACCACTGGACCACCGGGGAAGTCCCCACTGTAGTTTTTTCATTGCAATGGGTAACAATTTATCAAAAATGGTTCCAAGTTTTCTAATAACAAAAGAACATTTTGGAAATGAGTAGTTGTGCTTATTCAAAAACTTGTGTTTATACCTGAAGGCTTTGTGAAATCATTTTTTAATAGACTTAATTTTTTTAGAATAGTTTTAGGTTTACAGCAAAACTGAGCAGCAAGTAGAGTTCCCTTATACCCCCGCCGCTTAAAAGCACAGCCCACCCTGCTGTCAACATCACCCACCACAGTGGTACATTTGTTACAATCAATGAACCAACAATGAACCAACACCGACACATCGGACTTACCCAAAGTCCATAATTTATATTAGGCTTCACTCGGTGTTGCACATTCTATGAGTTTTGATAAACGTATAGTGACATGTATCCATCATTTGGTGGCCCTTAAAATCCCCTATTCTCCACCTATTCATTCCTCTCTCCCCAGTGAAATCAGTTTTTTAGTAAACTTACTATCCTGAGGTTTATGTCAAAAATGGCCAAGTCTACTTCAGCTGGAATTAATTCTAACAGGAATTAATTCTAAAGTGAAACATCAGAATCATTAACCTGTAATGATTTCACTCTGTCTGCATTGTGTGCTTTTAAGAGAAAACAAAATGCATAGTTGTGTTCAGTTATCTTATTAAACATTAATGATTATGAACTCGATCTTCTGACCAAAACAATGACCAGAAGGGTGGGATTTTAAATCTTGCAGTAAAACCAGGTACCTGGAGCTAAGTCAGAGACAAGAAAAGCATCTGCCACGCTGTCAAGGTTAGGGAAGAAAATTAAGATACAGGATAGCTTTGGGATAGCAGCCTCCAGCTCAGACTTTCCGATATTATCCTCTGCCCTCACCTGTGAAGCGACTGGTGCTTCAGACAAGAATTAGCTTGGGATCCTTTGCAGCTCAGCCTGTTGCATAAGGTTCTTATGCCACCTGCATTTCCCCATTCTGTATCTATGTAAAAGCATAACTCTGACTTACAATTCTTTGAGTAACAACTGAAAAATCTCTTGCCTGTCCTGAAAAGTTTCATACAATTCATCATCATTTTAAGTAGAAACTTACGAATGTGTCCTTGGTTGTTAATTTCTACGACACAGAGGAGTGAAGTGGTCAGTTCCCTGGCACTAGAGCTCAGGAAAGTGTGGACACACATTCAGCAGAGGTGTTATAGGGGAGTTTAAGCATCAAATGAATGATTGGGCCAGATGATTTTTAAGAGTTTTTCAATCTTCACTTTCAGTGATCCCACCTAGAAAACAGAGAGCTCTGCCAAGCCTTTTGTCACCAACCAACCAACTAACCAACCAACAAAAAGCCTTCTTCTAACATATTTTAAACATTTTAGAATGATCCCTCTGATTTTCAGTATGAGCAACTCAATAAATGACCCATTATCCCATGTACCCACATTTAATAGTTTGAACTGGAAAGTAGCTATAAGTTGCAAATTCAGTGAATGGAGCAGTCAGCAGCCGTATTTTCCTGATTTTTTTAAATACATCTTTATTGGAGTATAATTGATTCACAATACTGTGTTAGTTTCTGTTGTACAACAAAGTGAATCAGCCATATGTATACATATATCCCCATATCCCCTCCCTCTTGCGTCTCCCTCCCACCCTCCCTATCCCACCCCTCTAGGTGGTCACACAGCACCGAGCTGATCTCCCTGTGCTATGCGGCTGCTTCCCACTAGCTATCTATTTTACATTCGGTAGTGTATGTATGTCGATACTAGACTACCTATAATAACGCACAGGAAACGGAATGTAGGATACTTTGAGGACAAAAAAATAACAAGAAAAGCCTTATGATTCAAAGATCCAAACTAAAAAAATAGCTGGTGTTTAGAGGAAGGGGGCTAATTATTGTGGGGTTATTTTAATAGAGCTGATTATTTAGGAAACACTTTAAAACATCCACATAGCCGTGTCAGAAAGAACTATTTGGGAGAAAGGACACCAGACTGTCTTGGAATATTAGCATACCATTTCCCTCAATGTTCACAGCAACAGCATTAGCAACATTTGGACTTTTCAGATTTTAAAGATAACCTTATCATCCCAAAGTGAGTATGTCACCCATCACTATCATTATATGTAAGTATGATAACCAAAAATTCTGTTTCGGGGCCTTCCCTGGTGGCGCAGTGGTTGAGAGTCCGCCTGCCGATGCAGGGGACACGGGTTCGTGTCCCAGTCCAGGAAGATCCCACATGCTGTGGAGTGGCTGGGCCCATGAGCCATGGCTGCTGAGCCTGCACGTCCGGAGCCTGTGCTCCGCAATGGGAGAGGCCACAGCAGTGAGAGGCCCGCGTACCGCAAAAAAAAAAAAAAAAAAATTGTTTCATTTGCAAAAAGCATACAGAAACCAAAGGGTAGGCATATATCTCCTATGACCACATGTACCTGGCCTGCATCTACCTTTCCTCATTGCCCACCCTCCCCTTACACACTAGCCCTATTCCTTTGGCCAATTTAAGAGCATTGCCCTAACGGTTCTCTCCTCTGTTTCCGGCGTGCCAACTTGCCACTCTGCAGCCTTCCTCCATCAGTATATAAAAACGTGTTGTAATTATGCCCAGCCTTTAAGAACACTTTCTTGACCCTATTTCTGCCACACCTTTCTTTTTACAGAACACTCCATGAAATAGTTCTCTATATTCACTTGTGTCCAATTCTGCTCATTCTATTTTCTCATTGACCCACACCCATTGTTTTTGTCCTCACTATTCCACCAAAACTGCCCTTATCAGAGCTCGCTACAGACCTCTAGATTGCTGTATCCAGAGGTCACATCTTAGTTCTCACGTATGTGACCTAAAGCAGTACAGTTGATCGCTCTCCCCTTGAAACACATTCTTCCCTTGACTTCCGGAATACCACAGCCCTGGTTTTCCTCCCTCTGTCTCCTTTGCTGGTTCTTCCTTCATCTCCACAACCTCTAAATATGCTCTTCTTTTTTATTATTTATTTTCACTCCCTTGGAGATTTCCTCGTCACTTTACATGCCATCAAATGAGAGTGACTCCCAAATTTCTGTCTCCAGCCCGGATCTCTGCATTCAGCTCCAGACTCATGTCCACCTGCCTACTTGACACATTCACTTTGATGTCTGACAACCATCCCTGCCCTGGGATGCTCCTCTTGCCATGGTCCCCATCTCAGTAAATGGAAACTCCCTTCTTCCCGTTATTCAGGCCAAAATCCTTGGCGTTTTATTGTCTTTTTCTCTCTCACTCCAATCTGATCCAACAGCAAATCCTGCTGTCTCTCTCCAAAATACATCCAGAATCTGATCACTTGTCACCGTTTCCACTACACCACCATCATCTCTCGTGTGGATTTTACTGTAACAGCCTCCAAATTGTTCTTACTTCTTTCCTTGCCCAGCTTTATTTTTTTTCCTCAACAAAACAACTGTAGTACTCGTGTTAAAGCATACGTCAATCATGTCATTCCTCAACCTTCAACGGCTCCCTTTTCACTTCTCATAAAAGCCCAAGTTTTCACAGTGACCTGTGAGGCCCTATGTAATCTGCCTGCATTATTTCTTTATGTTTTCTTTTTCTTTTTTTTTTTTTCTTTTTGGAGCACATAATGGTTTATTAGTAAATTGCAGAGTACGACAAGACCCTAGAGCATCTAACCCGCATTCCTTGTCATTTTATTTTTTTATTTTTATTTTTTTACATCTTTATTGGAGTATAATTGCTTTACAATGGTGTGTTTGCATTATTTCTTTAACCTCATCTCCACTTACTTTCTCCTTGGCTCATTCATCTTCAGCCATATTTGCCTCCTTGCTTTCTTCAGACATAGTGAGCAAGCTTCCACCAAGGGCCTTTGCAACTGTTGGTCTCTGCCTGGCATACTCTCCTCCAAATATCTATGTAACTCACTCCTTCACCTGCTCCAGATCTGCACTCAAAATTCAACTTCTTGGTGAGCTTTCCATATCTAGAATTGTAATCCCCCTTTCCCTGGTATTTCCTGTCTTTCCTCTGTTTTATTTTCTCCTTAGCACTATTTGAAAATACAATTTTACTTATCTTGCTTATTTCTTTCCTTTTCAGCTGGAGTGTAAGCTCCATGGGGGTGGGAATATTTATTTGATTCCTCCTCTGTACCCCTAGTAGTCACTCAATAAATATTTGTTGAATGAATGAATAACACTGTAGACTTTATGTCAAGTACTTTCTAATCCATGCTGAATAAATGTCCTACAATCCTCAGTTACAAAAGTAACTGTAAGGCCAACTGGCCCGAGGCAGGGGAACGCAATGAGACTCACAGGTTGAAACTGACCTGGAGACTTTCCGGACCACCCAGTTCCAGGAACTGACCTGGGGACTTTCCACCCGGCCCAGCCTTTCCCGCCTTTCGAGGGGCGGGACTAACGGTCCCCCACGATACCCGAAAAGACCACCAAATAAGGAATACCCTGCGCCCTCCCAGATTCACCACACCCCTTTCCCTTCTTCCCCTATAAATTCTGCCCAAACCCTCGCCCGGGCGCGACTTCTCTGGCCCCTTTCTCTCGGACCAGTGAACCTCGCCCTGGAGCGTTCCCAAATAAAGCTTGTTTAACCTCTCCTCGGTTTTTGGTGCCATTCCTTACAGTAACCTTGTGATCAGTAAGGATAATACAATTGCCCTGGCTGAGGATAAGACCATAGTTCCTGTTCAGCATAATTAAAACAATGTATCAGAGACAAATAGTGAAAGTAACCCATGAATGATTTTTCTGGTGCTCCAGGTACCAGGAAAGTACTAGGGAAAAGTATTCTATACTATTGCTGGTTCAGATTCAAGAAGTAAAAGGTAAAATCACAGCATAAGTATAATTAACCCAAAGTGTATCATTTGTTAACCAATAAATGATTAGTGACTCCCTGCTGTACTTCTTCAGGTTCTCTCAGAATAGGGACTCACCTGGTGGGCATACAAATGGATTGAGGCAGAAAAGGAACAGTTGCAAAGGTCAGATTGACCCATGAAGCACAGTAAGTTTTGCCGAAATTACTTACCCTGCTGATGGTTCTTAGAAAGCCCAGAGTTGATCAAAAAGCAAATGTTTCTAGTTTTCATCTTTCTTTTCAGCCTTTAGCAAACAGAAAAACGTTCCCTATAGTTGTACGGATCTATTGCAAATTTACAACTTAGTGAAAAATTAATAGAAATCCACCTGGACTAATTTAAACAGAAAGGAGCAATGTGCTATAAGGATATAGCTATAAGCAGGAGTGACTCGGGGGCCACAGGAGCAAGGAAGCAGCCAGGCTGTGTTACTAAACACAAGTTCATGCATCTGATGCACAGTTGAGGCCAAATGATACCGAAATGACAGAGTTTGGAGCAGAGAAAGGTTTACTGCAGGGCCATGCAAGGAGAACAGGTGGCTCATGCCCCCAAAACTCCGAACTCCCCAAAGGGTTTCAGCAAAGCATTTTTAAAGGCAAAGATGAGGGAGGGGCATGGTTGGTTGCTGCAAACTTCTTGGTGTTGGAATCCTTTGTTCTTGAAACTGTCCAGGTAGGTTAGCTCACCATGTTCCTGTAAACCTCCAACAGGATGTTACTCTCTGCTCTGCAACTTTTTATCTCTATATGAATGGAAATGTGTTACACCCTTAAAGGTCAGAGCCTTGAGAATGCGCTATTCTGTATATTTCAGGCTATAGGCAACATTCTCAACTCAAAGCAAAAGCAATAGAATGCACAGGTTAAAGTAAAAGAAACAGGTCTAATATGGAGTCATATTTGTTCTTCCCTATTACAGCTGTAGGAATAAACTGGAATGAGGGGCTCAGATTCCTCAGGAATCTCAGCGTATCTCATCTCTGCCTTTTCTGGGTGTCAACTTTTCCTTTTCACTGCATAGCAGCTTTCTCTGCTTATCTGTCCACATAAGCAGAACATGGCAGCCATTTTCTCTAAGATTTACTTCTCTTCCTTTCTAGAATGAGAATATAATCTCTTGGTCCCAATTCCAAATTCTCAGAAACTGCTTGAGCCGGGTACCCCCCCACAGATGCACCAGATTTGTATAAACACGTATGCTATTTGAACTGTATAGATGAAAGTGGGCCATTGCAAGAATACTTAGGAGTGGGCACAGATTGATTGAGGCAACCCAGCAGATCTCTACTTTACTTAGGTTTCTTGTAAGTTCATGATAAAGTGTTATATTTACCATACTAACTTTTCTCTTACCCCTCCGCTAAGGTTCAGTCTGATTTCTCAAAAGTAGTAAGTATTTTATGGCAAGATTGGGGCAACCATTTTTACCTTGAGCACTTTGAGTCAAGGATCATGCTTGGCTTGTTCACTACTGAATCCCCATTTCCTATTAAGCCTGGGATAAGGACTGTTAATGTCAGTTGTTACTGTTACAATAAGGACCCAACAAAACTCATTGAATACTGCTGACATGGAGGGGGAAAAACGAGTAACAAGTGAGAGGATGGCATAGTTCCTCAGTAAAAGCCTTAAAGGGCACAGATATTTTAGTTTCTCTGACCTTGTTATAGAACCAAAACATGTTGTAGTGGTAGCAACTGACAATACCCAGGAGGATCTGACATTAGTAGGGACCACTGCAACAGAATGAATAAATAGCTAAAGAGGATCTGTATTATGTAAGCCCTGGTATATTTCAATGATCCTAAATAGACTTGTCAACTACCAGTCTCTTGTGTCCATCAAGTCAGTCTCTCCAGAGATGGCTAGGGTGTCAATCTCTCTAAATTCTTTCAAGCTGTGTTTGCAGTCTGGGATAGGATTTTCCTTTTCATTCTTGTATGCATGCTTATCACAATAAACAGACATCTGAAACAAAAGATCAAATATCATTAGTGATTACCCTTGGCTTAATTTCCCTCTCACATTTGGCTCATCAACAGAAACAGTAACATGGGAATTCCCTAGCGGTCCAGTGGTTGGGACTCAGCACTTTCACTGCTGTGGCCCGCGTGGCCTGGGTTTGATACCCGATCAGGGAACTAAGATCCTGCAAGCCCTGTGGTGTGGCAAAAAATAACTAAATAAAATACAGTAACAAAAACAACCTACGTTTGTTTTACTTGACGGAAGACAGCAGCTCCTACCAGAAATGAGCACTGTAAATGTTGCTGTAGCCACACCACTCCAACTTTCTCTCAAACCTGCTTCTTTTTGGCTTATAAGGACCTGGGACACTTTGCTGCAGTGCTTGCACCTGGACAAACATCTCCTCAAGCAACAAAATACAAAGAAACTATAAGGGGCTATAAATAACTGCTTGCCTGTAAAGTGGGGCAAATTATCGACAAGAAGATACAAAAGGACCAGAAACCCAACTGCCACTTCTGAGGAGCTGGGAGCAAAAGGAGGGAACAGTGCATGCCCCCTGCACACAGCACCACTACCTAAGCCACCCCTCAGGCCTGACCCCTGGACACACCTCTACCCTCACCCCATATAAGGAACATATTAGGCTCACTCCCCTTGGGGAGTGAGCAAGGGAACCTGTTACTTGTTTTTACTCCCCCCTTGCTGCAGCAGGGGCCCCAGTAAAGCCTTGCCTGAATTTCTTGTCTGGCCTCATTAATTTCTATTGATTAAGGAGGCCAAGAACCCTGATTGGTCTCAATTTCACTTTGAGATTTTTCTATCAGGGTACACGATTCCAAACATCTCCTTTCAGGGCCTTGGTTAACCTTTCCTCAGTGCTTCATTGCCCTGTGAGTCCACTTCTCTTCTCCAGAGGAAAGGGAAAGTAGCCTCTCTTAATCCAAGGTTGGAGAGCTCTGATATAATCAAAACAAAACAAGGTCTTATCCTGTGAGGAAGAGGAAACAGTTCTATGCTTTATACTGGGAAGAAGTTATTTCAACAGATAGACTAGGAACCAAGGAAAATAAAGATGTTAAAAGGCCTAGTGAGTTGAAAGCTGATTGATGAGCAGAAAACAAAGGAAAACATGTGCTTTCCTTAGGGCAACTGTAAACAACATTACTATGATTATTAGGCTAAACCTGTGGCCCTTGGCATAAAGAAGCAGTCTAATCTAAGGCTCCCATGTAGCCAACACCCTCAAATCAGACTAAAAGGATCTCATGCTGGTAGTCTTGTCTGCTCCTCGTAGACAAGGAGGAAAAAAACCCCTCCAAATTAGGCACTCTGGATTCCCACAGGTTAACTTCAGTCAAATGTGAACTCACAATTTTGAAAAAAATCACCAAGCATACAGGAATCACCTGTTCAGTAGAAGTCAGCAGAAACAGTAAATAACAGATTTAAGCCTCTGAGGATTCCAACTCCAGGCATACCCCAGATAATTGTGAGTTCAGTTCCGGACCACCACAATAAAGTGAATGTCGCAATAAAGCAAGTCACACACAGTTTTTGGTTTCCCAGTGCGTATAAAAGTTATGTTTACACTATACTGTAGCCCATTAAGTGTGCAATAGCATTATATCTAAAAAAACAACAATGTATATATCTTAATTAAATAGTACTTTATTGCTAAAAAAAATGCTAACCATCATCTGAGGTTTCAGCAAGTCATAGTAGTAGCATCAAAGGTCACCGATCAGGGGCTTCCCTGCTGGCGTGGTGTAAGAATCCGCCTGCCAATGCAGGGGACACGGGTTCAAGCCCTGGTCCTGGAGGATCCCACATGCCACAGAGCAACTAAGCCCCTGCGCCACAACTACTGAGCCTGCGCTCTAGAGCCCACGAGCCACAGCTACTGAGCCCTCAAGCCACAATTACTGAAACCCACACGCCTAGAGCCCATGCTCTGCAACAAGAGAAGCCACCACAATAAGAAGCCCGCGCATTGCGATGAAGAGTAGCCTCCACTCGCTGCAAGTAGAGAAAGCCCGCGCGCAGCAACAAAGACCCGATGCAGCCAAAAATAAATAAATTTAAAAAAAAAAGGATCACTGATCACAGATCACCATAACAAACAGAATAATAGTGAAAAAGTTTGAAGTATTGCAAAATTTACCAAAATGTGACACAGAAACACAAAGTGAGCAAATGCTGTTGGAAAAAATGACACTGATAAGACTTGCTGGATGCAGGGTTGCCACAAACCTTCAATGTGTAAAAAAAAGCAGTATCTGCAAAGCACAATAAAACGAGGTATGCCTGTATGGGAATTATCAGATTCTGAGTTTAAAATAACTGTGTAAGACATGGTTAAAGTATGATCACATTGAAAGAAGGCCAAATTTTAAAAGTGAAGAAATAGCAAGGGAGTATTAAAGTAGATGTAAAAAAAGAATAAGAAACAACATTGAAAAATGAAAAATATAATCATGGATATTTCAATCTACATTTCAAGATAGATTAAAAAGTTAACTAGATGCAGGTGAGAGAATTAGTTAACTGGAAAATATTTCTGAAAAAATTACCCAGATTTCAGCATAGAAACTAGAAGATGGAGAAACCCAAAGATGACAAAGAAATAAGAGACATGAAATCTAGAATGAGGAGGTAGAACAGACACTGAATCAAAATCCCTAGAGGAGAGAAAAGAGAAAATGAAAGAAACGCAGTATTCAAGTAGGTAATGGGAAACAATTTTCTAGAAATGATAAAAGTCTTTTATTTACAAATTTAAGAACCACAGTGAATCTCAAACAGGATGAATAAAAAGAAATCCACATGTAGGGAAATTGCAGAATAGAAAGTCAAAGAAAAAATCTCTAAAGCAACCATGAAGAAAAGGCAGATCACTTCTGAAGGAAAGACAATTAAATATACTGCAGACTTCTCAAAGCAACAATGTTAAGAGGGATGACAATAAACAACTTCAAAGTCTGAGAGAAAAATAAGTGCCAACTAAGAATTACATACCATCAAACTTATCTTTCAAAAATGAGGGCAAAATAAAAACATTTTCATATTAACTAAAGCCAGAGACATTATCTGTAACAGATACTAAAACAACAACAAAAAATTCATAGACTATATACTTTCAAAAAAAAGAAAAAACCTTCTAAAAATGAAAGTCTGAAATATAAAACTGGTTTATGAGGAACCCTCCTACACTGTTGGTGGGAATGTAAATTTGTGCCACCACTATGGCGAACAGTATGGAGGTTCCTTAGAAACCTAAAAATAGAACTACCATATGACCCAGCAATCCCACTCCCAGGCATATACCTGGAGAAAACCATAATTAAAAAAGATACATGCACCCCAATGTTCATTGCAGCACTATTTACAAGAGCCAAGACATGGAAGCAACCTAAATGTCCATCGACAGAGGAATGAATAAGGAAGATGTGGTACAAATAGACAATGGAATATTACTCAGCCATAAAAAAGAACAAAATAATGTCATTTGCAGTAACATGGATGGGCCTGGAGATTGTCATACTGAGTGAAGTAAGTCAGACACAGAAAGACAAATATCATATGATATCGTTTATACGTGGATAAGCGATAAAAAAATGGGTACTAGTGAACTTATTTACAAAACAGAAGTAGAGTCATGGATGTAGAAAACAAACTTATGGTTACCAGGGGAAAAGGGGGGGAGGGATAAATTGGGAGAGTGGAATTGACATATATGCACTACTATATATAAGATAGATAACTAATAAGAACCTGCTGTATAGCACAGGGAACTCTACTCAATACTCTGTAATGGCCTATATGGGAAAAGAATCTTAAAAAAAAAAAAGTGGATATATGTATAGGTATAACTGATTCACTTAGCTGTACACATGAACCTAACACAATATTGTAAATCAACTATACTCCATAAAAGTTAAAAAAAAGGGTTGATGAGTAAAGAAATCAATACAAATTAATATAAATACATTCTGTACATTAAAAAAACCAATACCATTAATGTCTAATCAAGAGTTTTAAAAGATAGTAATAGCAAGTAAATTGGAAATGGGTAATCAGTACTCTCTTTTTTTTTTAAAGCTTTTTAAAAAAACTAATTAATGAATATTTTTGGCTGCACTGGGTCTTCATTGCCATGCACAGGCTTTCTCTAGTTGTGGTGAGCAGGGACTACTCTTTGTTGCAGTGCGCAGGCTTCTCATTGCAGTGGCTTCTCTTGTTGCGAAGCATGGACTTCAGTAGGCGTGGTGCACGGGCTCTAGAGCGCAGGCTCAGTAGTTGTGGCACACTGGCTTAGTTGCTCCATGACATTTGGGATCTTCCCGGACCAGGGATTGAACCCCTGTCCCCTGCGTTGGCAGGTGGATTCTTAACCACTGTGCCAGCAGGGAAGTCCAGTACTCTATTTCTTGATCAATGTAGTGATTACATAGTAAAATTACTTTGTGAAAGTCAAGGTATGCATTTATGTCATTTGTACTTTTGGGGATGTATGTTATAGTTCAGTAAACATACACACATATATATGTATATATACATATACATTTTCATATATATATGAAATATATAAATATATTTATATGTGAAATATATATATATATACACATTTTTTTTTTTAAGAAAGAAAAATGTTGGAATTCTCTGGTGGTCCAGTGGTTAGGACTCCATGCTTTCACTGCCCAGGGCCCAGGTTCAATCCCTGGTGGGGGAACTAAGATCCCACAAGCCACGTGGGGCTGCCAAAAAGAAAAGAAAAGAAAAGAAAAGTGTCTACATCGGGCCAATTTAAAAGCAAATTCTACCGAATTTGAAAGGAATATATCATTTCAAACTTATAAAACCTCCTCTGGAAATAGTCTCCAATTCATTCTGTTAGACTACTATAAGCTTAAAAGTGAAACCAGATAAAGACAGTTTAGGAAAGGAAAATGACAGGCAGTGTTACTCATGCATAAGATGTCAAAAACATCAAACCAAATATTAGCAAACTGAATCCAGCAGCATACAAAGAAGACAACAAAGTTGAGTATATACCAGGAATATGAGTGGAATAACAGTAAACAATCAATACAATTCAACAGATCAGAAGAGGAAAATCTATATAATCATCAAAGGATGCAGAAAAATATTAAACTCAGTAACTATAATTAAGGGGAAAAAACTCTTAGCAAATTAATAATAGGAAAGGAACATCCTTTTATTCAGTAAAGTTTCAGATATTAAGACATACCTCAAAGTCATTTAAATAAACTTTAAATTGGTGATAGTGGCCAAAGAACAGATAAATAGCCCCATGGAGTAGAAGAGATAGCTTTGAGATAGATTTGGGTGTAGATGGGAACCAAGTATACCATAAAAGTAGTACCACAAATCAATGGAGAAAGGACAGATTACTTACTACAGGTTGTTAGAAAAAAAAACAATTTACTATATGAAGAAAATTAAATTATTTCTACATGACACCATACAAAAGGGCTCTGGATGGATTAAATATCTAAATTTGAAAGGCAAAACTTTAAAGTGAATAGAAAATGATACAGGAGAACATCTTTGGAACATCCTTGGAAAAGGAATGATTAAACACAACTTCAAAACAAACTTAACTGATACATTTTATTACAACAAAATTAATGATTTCTGTTCAATGAAGGATACCGTCAACAAAGTTGCAGTACATCACAAAACACGTTATCCTCAGAGTCCCAATAGAGTGTGAAAAGTAAGAGCAATCTGACAAGATTTGTTACATCTAAATGTAAGCATCACAAATTGTCAGTTTGTTTTTATTCTTCCTGACCATGTGTACTAAGGGTGTAGCCATTCAGTACCACCGTGGTTACATGGTTAGGCTGTCATGGGTCCAGTTCATTAGCAACAGCCCAGGAGCCCTGGGATCCTGTTCACTGGAAATTCTATAAAAATATTTCATGATGCCAAGCAACAGCATGTACTGTTCTAGCTCAGCCACTCAGTGGAAAAAAGATCAAAACCAACAGTCGATCTAACAGTCGATCTAGGAATGATGTGTATGATGTAATTCACTTGTTAGTGCCACCATAAGGCTCACATTATGTACTCAGGCAGTTATTAATGGCATTTTCTGATCTCCTAAAAAGTATCTTCAGAGGCTGTGGTTCTTGGGTCAGCATTCAAGAGAAACAGGAATAGTATTCCCAGGCCAACGTAATGAGGGAAAATGGGATTGATCTCAGTTTGTGAACCTTCTCCATTTAGGTTACTGTTACATGAAATAGCTTTATACAAACTTAATCTAAGGTGGAGGGATACTAAAATTAAAACTGTTGGGAAAGGGGTCTCCTGTGTGCAGTTTCTCAACCCCCGCTCGGCCCCAGTAAGCCTGGAACACTTCCTTCCAAAGAGGTAGGGTCCTTACCGCCTGTGCTGCCCTTGTCACCCTGTGTGGGAACATCTTTCTCTGTTTCAGACTCAATATGTACTCCTTTGTTCTGCTTCAGCATGTGTGCCATACGGCACTTGGCCAACCCCACTGCTCTACGATCCCATATGGGAAGGGCATGGGGTCCTTCTGGTACACAGCTCAGGAGCGGGTCATGAGAGCCAACTGCCCTGCATAGGCTGCCAGGGGGCAACCACTGGCCATGGGAGACCGACGCCCTCTACTGAAGCCCATCTTGCTCTTCATGTGAGTAAAGCGTTGTTCCATCCAGTGCTTTGACTGTATTTTGTTTTCCTTGGCAACTCCCACACCAAGACGCAGTGGGCAGAAGTGTTCAGACTTCTGAAAATAAACCATCCGTGTCACTTGCTCAACAAAAACTTAAAACAAACCACCAGGCAAATATACAAATTAGGGACAAATTTGGAATGGTGAATAGTCATCTCCAAACTGTTGGACCAAAACACTGTTACCTAGAAATTCTGAATTATTATTATATTAGCAGTTATTATTTTGTTCTTTGTTGTCAAGTCAGGTAAACATGCGCCCCCTAAATTTGCTATAAATACAGACCAATATGAGATTGTACCAGGTCTCAAGAAATCTCTCACTCCTTTGTCTCCATTCAATAGGGAAACTCAAGGAAGAATCCTTCCATAAGGACTAGGAACTACCTACATAGTTCCAGCCAGAGCGTGGAAGCAGGTTCCAGATGTGCGAATCCTAAGACATTGGGATGTGTTTTAGCCACATGTTTCTCAAACTCTCGAGCATATCAGTCACCAGGAATCTTGTTAAAATGCAGATTCAGATTCAGGAGGTCAGCAGTGAGCCTAAGATTTTGCATTTCTACCAGGCTCTCAGGTGCTACTGATGCTGCCGGTCCCTGAACTCCACTTTGAGTAGCAAGGTCCCAGTCAATCTTCCAATTCTTGATTTTACCAGGTGTGGTTTGGAGCGGCCTGAAGGGCTGTGAAGAGCCTCAGAGGTTAATCATATTCAGTCTTTTGGAGGAACAAATCTAAAATCTAGTGCACTAGAGACTACAGTGTGGGAGTGAGTTACATATAATGAATGAGCATAGCATCCACAGCTCAGGGAGCCTTTTCCTTTTTACTCACCATTATGTTAGGCATTTTATGGGGAAGGTTTTAGACTCTGAAGATTCAAGACATATGCTTTGGCAGCACTGAGCTAACCGTATTTACTTCTTGAATTTACATCTTATCTAAGTTTCTCAATGGGGAGAATGGTCAACTAAAAAGAGAGAGAAACCTCAGGGGATAAAAATAGATTGTGAGGGCTTCCTTGGTGGCGCAGTGGTTGAGAGTCCACCTGCCGATGCAGGGAACACGGGTTCGTGCTCTGGTCCGAGAGGATCCCACATGCCGCGGAGCGGCTGGGCCCGTGAGCCATGGCCGCTGAGCCTGCGCGTCCGGAGCCTGTGCTCCGCAACGGGAGAGGCCACAACAGTGAGAGGCCCGCGTACCGCAAAAAAAAAAAAAAAAAAAAAAAAAAGATTGTGAAAAAGTCATCAGCATCCTGTGTTCTGGTATCCTTTCATGTCAAACATGACTTTTTTTTCTGTTAAATGGCTATTTTCATCATGGAGCTACATAGGTAATTTATTACAAGCCAACAAATGTTCAAAAGTATATATTCTGATGAAAATAATATTATGCTCTACTATATTTGTCATTTTTATAAGATTATCTGTGTTGTAAGAGAGCATTTAAATTGATCTTTCCTTTTTAAAAAAATTTTTTAGAATAATTTTTAATGAGTCATTTATTCCCTTTCTTCCCCAAGGATTTTTTTTTTCTTGTTCTACTTCCACGTGTAATCTGACCTTAAAGTACTTCCCATGGCTAAATGCAAAAACTGATGCACCTCTCTCTTCTATTCCCTCTAATCTATGAAGGAAAGAATATCTTTTTTTTTTTTTTTTTTTGCGGTACGTGGGCCTCTCACTGTTGTGGCCTCTCCTGTTGCGGAGCACAGGCTCCAAACGCACAGGCCCAGCGGCCATGGCTCATGGGCCCAGCCGCTCCGCGGCATGTGGGATCCTCCCGGACCGGGGCACGAACCTGTGTCCCCTGCATCGGCAGGCGGACTCGCAACCACTACGCCACCAGGGAAGCCCGGAATAAATATCTTAAAAAGACTTTATTCTTCAGTTGAGGGTTCAAGTATAGAGCGATGGTCTTTGATTTTCCTTCCTTTAGAACAATCCGAAAGCTTTTAAGTGAATAAAATGAGTGTTTTAAGTCAGCTAGGGTATTATTATTTATATCCATTAAAAAAATAAAAGATGGGCCATGATTAAAAACTACATGGCATTTGTATGCACATAGATAAGATCTGGACAGAAAATACAGACAAATGAAAGCAGTTTGATATGCTTGCAAGAATGTAGGTATATTTAACATTTTTAGTTAAATGTATGTTAATATAGCTACCTTATATGTGAAATAAATTTGTAAAGATATTAAGGTTAGTGATGACACTAAAGATCTACTGGCTAGAGAGGAAGATTGGATGGGGGCAGGTAGGTAGTTCTGACCAAATCTTTTTATGAAGATTATGATCTTTCAAACCTAGGTAAACTTCTAGGTATCTATATGCCCTTTTCTGTTCTTGAAGTTTTACTACCAGCTCTAGGAAACAGCCCTAAGTCCAGAGTTTCAGAACTTGTGCAAGTCTCTGGAAAAGATGTTTTAAAGTGGGAATTTGATGAGACAACTGACTAAAGGGGCCTTAAGGAACACTAATTCTGATAATGCTTAATTTTCATTGGGATGTGATGCACTCGAAAAAATAATTTTTTTTTTTCAGGCAAAGCTGGACGCTTTGGAGGAAGTACAAAGGAGGTTTTACTCAAAAGGAGCAAAGAATAGCAATGTCACTCACTGGTAGCCTGCTTGGCAGGGAACTGAAGTTGCAGTCCCATTTTCTACCCCCTGGTAGCTTTTATGACTCTGATCAAGTCATCTATAACCTCCCTTTATATACGCTCACCTGGAAAGTGAGGTCAATATTACTTGCCTACTTTAAGCCTGATAAGGCTGCTGCAAGAGTAAAATGAAATAAAAAATAAGATTTGTTGGTGCTGCCTCCTTGCTATCTCCAGGCACTTTTCCTTTAATTTCAATGAAGCTTCATCGGAGGTTCCAACTTCATACTACAAGACAAGGGCTTAGAACTAAAACCATATTTTGGATTATCAGAATTGCAAAAGTAAGAATGGCAAAACTTTCCTAATGACACCAAACTTTAACCTTCATGAAGGCAGGAACAGGGGTCTGTGTTGATCCTAACTAAATGCTCAGCCCCAGGCCAAGAGGCTAATTCAAAAGCAGTCAGTCAGGGGACTTCCCTGGTGGCTCAGTGGTTAAGAATCTGCCTGCCAATGCAGGGGACACAGGTTCGATCCCAGGTCTGGGAAGATCCCACATGCTGCGGAGCAACTAAGCCTGCGTGCCACTACTACTGAAGCCTGCTCGCTTAGAGCCCATGCTCTGCAACAAGAGAAGCCACTGCAATGAGAAGCCTGCGCACCACTATGAAGAGCAGCCCCCGCTCGCCACAACTAGAGAAAGCCCGTGCACCAACCAAGACCCAACGCAGCCAAGAATAAATTAAAAAAAAAAAAAAAGGAGTCAGTCAAATGGCCATGAAGATTGGCCCTCGTGATTATCCGTTTGGAGAAGCCAATTGAGAAAGTTGCCCATATGTAGGGTCTGAGTACAGTAATGTTCTACCTGATATGGAAAGCAGCCAAAGAGAGAGGAATTTGGGAAATGTATACTAATGCTCTCTACTTGCTTGCTTAAGCAGTATTCTGTGTTTGACTTTGAACCCTACACATTGTATAGCTGTAGATATGAGCAGTGCGGTTAGAGATTATACAAAATAGCAACATATTACTTGGTGTATTATATGGAGTTAAGGAAATCACTGGCTCTTCAAGCCTTATTAGGAAGGTAGTAGACTGTAGTTTGGTACAAGTTAGAGTGTTTGCTGGATGGATTGTTGTTCATGGTTCATTCAGTTTTGGTTCTAGTAACCATTCTTTTTACCAGGTTATATAGTTGTATAATAAAGGACGGGTTGAATGTGCCTCCTTAGAATGATTTAAATTTTGTAATTTCTGGGTCATTTTGTTAAAAGTCCTGTGTCTCTCTATCTTAGGAACCAGACAAATACACTTAGGACCCTTGGAGCAAACATTTCCTTCACCTGAAAAGAAAGAGGGAAAATAGGGAAGAGGAAAGAGAAAGATTACATTTTATAATTTGAGCGAAATCTGATCCTGGCATTGGTTGTACTGAGCTGAGCCTGGCCAGAGAGCCTGGGAACTGAGGAATCCCTGCTTTCTTGAAGGCAGATTTAGAAACAGCCAGGACTTTTTATTTTATTTATTTATTTATTTATTTATTTTGGGGTACTGTGTTGGGTCTTTGTTACTGCACGCGGGCTTTCTCTAGTTGTGGCGAGCGGGGGCTACTCTTCGTTGCGGTGCACTGGCTTCTCATTGCAGTGGCTTCTCTTGTTGCGGAGCACAGGCTCTAGGCGCATGGGCTTCAGTAGTTGTGGCACGTGGGCTCAGCAGTTGTGGCTCAAGGGCTCTAGAGCACAGGCTCAGTAGCTGTGGCGCACGGGCTTAGTTGCTCCACGGCATACGGGATCTTCCCTGACAAGGACTCGAACCCGTGTCCCCTGCACTGGCAGGCGGATTCTTAACCACTGCGCCACCAGGGAAGCCCCCCCAGCCAGGACTTTATAATGTCTTACAACAATATATTCATCCCCAAATTATGGTAACTTAAAATAGGAATACAGTATTAAAAACCTGTTAGTTTGTAGCCTTCTCCTCCATCATCAGTTACTTTTATTTTTCATTAGACTGTATATGAGGTTTAGAAATTTCATATTTGTCTTTTCTGCCTGCCTTTTCTTGCTTAGGAGTAAATCTTTATCCACAAAAGAGTTCTCTATTAAAGATATTGGTTCCATTTTAAAATTATAGTGATTGTACCAGATAAGAACAATTTTGATAATTATGTTGGACCAATGTTCTCTCTCTCTCTCTCTATATATATATATATATTTATTTATTTATGTTACGTATCTGGTGTTAACTTCTTTACACACTTTAAGAGAATTATTTTTACCTAAGAATGGATCATCATCTTATTTTTAGTTTAAGTTACAATATGACCCGTCAGTCCCTAGCACTATGGAAATATTTATTTATTTATTTATTTATTTATTTTGGCTGTGTTGGGTCTTCATTTCTGTGTAAGGGCTTTCTCTAGTTGTGGCAAGTGGGGGCCACTCTTCATCGCGGTGCGCGGGCCTCTCACTATCGCGGCCTCTCTTGTTGTGGAGCACAGGCTCCAGATGCGCAGGCTCAGTAGTTGTGGCTCACGGGCCTAGTTGCTCCGCGGCATGTGGGATCCTCCCAGACCAGGGCTCGAACCCGTGTCCCCTGCATTAGCAGGCAAATTCTCAACCACTGCGCCACCAGGGAAGCCCCTATGGAAATATTTTAATGCCTCCTTTTCAAGTAATGTCACATTTTAAACATAATTTAAAAATCGCGCTTCCTTTTTACATGGCATTACTTAAAATCACACACACAGTCACACATGCGTAGGTGCAATGTAGTTTCTTTAAAAGAGTTAATTATTCATCCTTGATATAGCCAGAAAAGATTCTCCCTAATGGAAATATTGAAGAAAAGAGGATAAAAATTTAATGTTAATCTACTAGAATAATTCTTTCTATTTTCACACCCATTTTACAGAGGTGGAAATGGAGGTGGGAGAAAGCATCACAGGAGGAGGACCTGGGACAACAGCCAAGCTGATTAGCTGGGAGACTGAAGCAGAGGTAGCCCCGTCCCCTAGGCTCCCCCCTGTCCCTCTTCTGGCCTGGGGCATTAAGAGGGGAGGGGATGTGCCTCTAGGTTGGAGGTGTGAGTGTGGGTAATACACCCTGCTTCTCCCTTATTCCCACTAGAATTTGGCCAGGATATAAGTCTGTGATGCTCCTCTGGATTCCCAGTCCCCCTCTCCCGAGAGATGTACAAATAAAGGCAACAGATATTCTACAGAGAGTCTCCTCTAGGAAGATGAGCCTGTGATCTAAAATGACCAGATACCTGGGGCAAGCTGACACTATGGAAGAGAGAAAATAAAGGGACTTACTGACTTGAGAGAACACGAAGGTAGCAAAGCCTACAGGGCAGGGATATTTTGAAAGTATAATTAATGTCTTCAAGCATTTGAAAGAAGAGATCATATACATGAAAGATTATTACATATTTTTAAATTTTTGGAGATGTTAGAAATGAAATATCTAGTTGTTTAAAAATTACCTGGGGCCATCAACAGATGAATGGATTAACTGAATGTGGTATAGACATACAATGGAATATTTTTCAGCCTTAGAAAGGAATGAAATTCTGACACACGCTACAACGTGGCTGAACTTTGAGAACATTATGCTAAGTAAAATAAGCCGGACACAAAAAGACAAATACTTTATGACCCCTGTTATATGAGGTACCTAGAATAGGCAATTACATAGAGACAGAAAGTATAATAGAGATTTCCAGGGGTTGGGGCGGGGGGGGGGCGGGAAATGGGGAGTTATCATTTAATGGGTGTGGGGCTTCTGTCTGGGATGATGTAAAGTTCTGGAAATGAATAGTGACAATGGTTAGACAACATTATGGATGTACTTAAAGCCACTGAATTGTGTACTTAAAAATGGTTAAAAAGGTAACTTTTATGTTGTATATATTTTACCACAATAAAAAAAAAATCGGGCTTCCCTGGTGGCGCAGTGGTTGAGAGTCCGCCTGCCAATGCAGAGGACATGGGCTCGTGCCCTGGTCCGGGAAGATCCCACATGCTGCGGAGCGGCTGGGCCCGTGAGCCATGGCCGCTGAGCCTGCGCGTCCGGAGCCTGTGCTCTGCAACGGGAGAGGCCACAGCAGTGAGAGGCCCGCGTACCGCAAAAAAAAAAAAAAAAAAAATCACTTTGGGTAACATAGGTTAATGAGGATAGCACCTGATGAAGAATTTCAGCCAAAGAGGCAGGGTGGATACATTTAAAAGTTCTAATATTGACCCACATATATTTTATATAATATCATCATTCCTCATCAACTTCTCTAGCAGAGAAATCACTGTAAGTGGCCCAGCCCATTCCCACCCACCCCATAGGCCCCAGCTAGGCTGCACTGGCTGTTCTGGGCACCTGGCCTTGTACCCTGGCCAACACCTGTGCTCACCTGCACCTCCCAGTGGGTGCCTCGGAGGAGCTCCCCAGGGATCTCGCTGCCACCAGCAGCCTCTTGGCAACCATGGTCCAGGCTGTCTCCTTCTAGAGCGTCGGTCTCAGAAGATGAGAGACTGCAGAATCAGTGATTCGATCATTCAGAAAGGCCAGAAAAACCTTCCTCCAGCTTCCAGTAGCCCTAGGTGAAAGCCGTAAAGTCCCTTCTTCCTCCACGGGGCCCTGGCCTCCCCCTTCTTTTTTTTTTTTGCGTCATGCGGGCCTCTCACTGTTGTGGCCTCTCCCGCTGCGAAGCACAGGCTCCGGACGCGCAGGCTCAGCGGCCATGGCTCACGGGCCCAGCCGCTCCGTAGCATGTGGGATCTTCCTGGACCGGGGCACAGAACCCGTGTCCCCTGCATCGGCAGGCAGACTCTCAACCACTGCGCCACCAGGGAAGCCCTGGCCTCCCCGCTTCTTTCCCAGCCAGGCCTTTCCAGGGTAGTTGCACGGGGGCAGTTGGCATCTTTTCTCAGGGTCTCAGGGTCCCACAGCAGAGTAGGAGATTTGCTGTGAGAGTAGTAAGCACAGGGAGCCCATGACCTGGGGCAAAAAAAGGGAGGGAGTCAAGGGGCCTGCAAAGCAAGGGGAAGATGCAGGCTGAATGGTGGTCCTCTTGGCTGGTTTTTCTCCCCTCAGCCTCCAAAAGGAGTTGCAGTGTGTTAGCCCAAAGGCACCCAGATTAACGTGTACACAGAGACTGACTACCCAACAGAAACCCTACTTGCCACCGATTTTTGCTGGATTCAGGGTACCTGAGTGAGCCTGTTTTCTGAGAAGCCTCATCTTAGGCCTGGCAAGATCTAGCAGGTGTGAGTTGCCTGGGGCTTCTGCTGCTGTGAGCTGATGCGGGGCAGGGCTGAAAAGGTCTGAAAGTACCTTTCTGTCTCAGCTCGATAAAGCCATCTGTGTAGGACTGGGCTGTGTGCCAGTCCAGGGTCCTGGCCTCACCGCCGACATACATGTTCCTGGAGTCTAGTTCTCATTCATGTGACCTCGGGTAACTCATTCGTTAAAGTCAGGCCTTGCTTTCCTTACCTGTCAGTGGTCATCAAGCTGCTTGTGAGATAGATGTTGAATTAATAAAAATGTTTCTGAATGAACTTTTGGATATAGGTGAATTTTGCAAGGCCACTTAATTCAGGAGGCCTCTTTTGATCACTAGGCTTTACTGCCTAGTTTACTACTCAACCCTGAATTGACCCACTATGTCCCAAAACAAGCACCAAAAGATAAATTTTTAGTTTTCTCTGCTTTTGGACAAATCTTTTAATCTGGAGTCCACTATTTCTAGAGACACTTCTTTTCTCCACTGCCCTCTGGTTTTGGGACCAGCTTTGCCTTGTGAATTTTCTCTTATTGCCTGAACCTGTTTTCCTCTTTGAAGAACTCAAACTTAATCATTTAGAAGGCGATTTGCCTAGAAATACCACCATTGATTTCTATAATATTGCATTCCAATGCAACCAGGATTTGCAGCAAAAGCTGGTTTTGTACAAATCACTTCTATTGAGCAAACAGACAAACCCCACATTATTCTGAGAAAATCTGGGGTGGGCTAAATATACCAGAATTTGGAATTAGAGAGACTGTAGTTCAAATCCCAGCACTTACTTTTTTAAAAAGTAGTGTGACTTTGGACAAATCAATTAGCTTCTTGGAGCCTCAGTTTCCTCCAAATTTCCAAAATAATATTTTTCCTATAATTGCAAACAACTGTATAGAGCACTAAGTATCAATGTACTTCATCCTCACAACAGCCTCAGGTACAGGTATTTTATTATCCCCATTTTACAGATAGGTTAAGCTCAGTTACTAAGTCAGTAGTAGAGTCAGAATTTGACCAGGCAATTGGCTGCAGACTCATGCTCTTAACCATAGCAGAAGCTTGATTGGCTTAGTCATGTATAGAACACCAACTCCCAACATCCTGGCTGGACTTTCATACTCTAAGCTCCCAGTGACTTGTCATCGAAGAGGCCAAGTACTAACCAGTATATGGGAGGAATGAGGAGTAAGGTAAATATCTAAGAACGTTTATGCTCTTAAATCCCTGGTAGAAGTAACAGCAGTATCTCCCATGATTTTAGAAGGACTCAGAAGATTGGCTTGTGACTTTTGGGAAAGGATGGGGCCTCTGCTTGTTCTAAAAATGTTGAGAGAGTTGAGAATCGCCTTTGAACTCCATCTTCAGGGAGGGAGCTGGCCTAGTCCATAGAGACACCTACTGTGCAAAGAGCAGAGGTGAGAATTCCTGGTGCTGCTAGCTCTAGGTTCAACTGAGAAGTGGCCAACTTTTGTCCTCAATATTCCTCAGCTTCCTTTGGCAAATGTTCTATTGTGAAAATTTCAGATTGGTGGTCTGTGGCCTCATGCAGCCTGCAGAACTAAACTTTCTGGCTTACAAATGGCTGACTTACAGATTTTTTTTTTTTTTTAATGTAATTAGCTGTCAACATTTAGCAATAAGAAGAGTTCACAGTTGTATCCAAGTTGCTGGCCTGTTGAAAACTCTGAAGGTCTGACAACAGTCCCACAATCAGCCATTACCTGGAGCTCAGGGGATGCTGCTGCCATTGGAATACACCTGAACACCACTTTCCACCCCCAGCAGCCCATTTCACTAATGTTCATACCTCCCAGACTCCTAATAGCAACCAAAGTGGCCACCCCTATTCTAGCCTCTTAGGGCTTTTCCCTGACGTCAGTCCCTTTCACCAGATGCCTAGCACTTTTCTGGTTGAAGTCAGTTCAGGTCATTTACTCAATTAGGGGCTATTTCCAGGTTAAAAAAACAAACAAACAAAAACTTAGCCTTGCTAAAATGCAAACATCTCCTTAGAAGCCATTAAGGGAATGGTGTTAATAATGAGGATTTCAGACATGCAGAAAATCCATTTTATCAAAAAGCCTTTTGTCAGGACTTGCTTGATGATAAATCATTTTCAGAGCATAAAATATATACATTTTAAGACTTAGGTTTTTTTTAAGTTTTCATTTCACAAACAAAGTGCCAGAATTATATAGATAATTAGCTCCAAATGTCATACCTGCAGAAAGCTGTGATGATGATCAACGTATAGCTAACTTAGGAAGGGACTATTACTTGAAAACTCTTGAAATAGAATATGCATAAGTGAATAAGAAAACCCTTCATAGAGAGAATTTTCTTCATGATAATTCTTTTTTTTAATGTGATTTTTTTTTTCGGTTTGTGTCTTTTTATTTATTTATTTGTTTGTTTGTTTATTGGCTGTGCCCTGTGGCATGTGGGATCTTCTCTCGCCTGCCAGGGACCGAACCCATGCCCCCCGCAGTGGAAGCGTGGAGTCAGAAAGTCCCTTCATGATAATTCTTTATGAAAAGTTTTTCAATCCTCCACATTGGGATATGTGGTCTGAGATTTTTTTTTTTTTATGTTTTGATACCTTCTCAGAGTATATCCTACTCTGGATTATTTTTAGATATACTTCACAACTCATTATTCTTGACAATAGTTAAACCATACTAAATCAAGATCTCTGGAAAATCTAGAACTATAGCCCCATCTATAAGGAAAGTCCATTTAGATATAAGTGGATGTGAACGAAGACAGCAGTATCATCAAAGCCAGAATTGAGTATAATCAGTAATTACAGATTTATGTTATATTTAGCATCTCTTAGGGCATTACTGTATCATATAAGTATTCATCATTTCTCTACTGGGAATGAGAAAGCATTGCTGACAAGCAGGTGTGCTATCCAAAAGAACAATAAGTATACATGGTAGTTTGAAGTCTTATATGTGCAATCCTAGTCCTTGCTGTACCACATTGACACAATTAAAATTACTTTCTGTCGGGCTTCCCTGGTGACGCAGTGGTTGAGAGTCCGCTTGCCGATGCAGGGGACACGGGTTTGTGCCCTAGTCCGGGAAGATCCCACATGCCGTGGAGCGGCTGAGCCCGTGAGCCATGGCCGCTGAGCCTGCGCGTCTGGAGCCTGTGCTCCACAATGGGAGAGGCTGCAACAGTAAGAGGCCCGCGTACTGCAAAAAAAAAAAAAAAGTTACTTTCTGTCTTTTAAAATGTTTATATAGCAACTCATGGTCTTTGTTTACCTTGAATTTTCACATAATACTTTAATCGCAGTACATCAGAAAGATAGAAGGCAGCCATGCACTTATTATAGGTTATAGGAGCCCCAAAGCTCTCTGCAACATCACTAGGCTCTGACAGTCTCTGAAATCACAGCCGTTGGAGACACACGGTGCTGTCTACACCCTCTCTATGTTGGTATCATCTCAATTCATAATACAACATGTCTGCAAGTCTACCTGGGTTGCAATCTGTCACCTCTAATTTTACGCCATCTCCAATAAGCAATCAAAAAATGTGGCTTCTTTACTTCATATTACTCCATCATCCACTTTGTTAACTACTGCTAATATTTTCTACTCTGTTTAGACCAGTGGTCTCCAAACTTTTTTTTTTGGCAATAGCTTTATTGAGATATAACTTACATATCATCTACTTCACCCATTTAAAGTGTACAATTCAATGGCTTTAGCATATTTGCAAAACTGTGAAACCATCACCACAATAAATTTTAGAATATTTCCATTTCCCCCCAAAGAAACTGTATACTTTCTGGCATTCATCCTGCATTTCCCTCCAGCCCACTCAGCCCCTGGCAATCACTAATCTGCTTTCTGTCTCTGTAGCTTTGCCTCTCCTGGACATTTTATATAAATGGAATCTTTCCCTTAGCATATTTTCAAGGTCCATCCATGTTGTAGTATGTATCAGTACTTCACTATTTCTTACTGCCAAGTAATATTTTATGGCTATACCACACTTAAGAATCTAGAGGGCAGAGTCCTCTTGCCTTCCCGCTTGTAACCTTCACGAGCGAGCATCCTATATTAATAAATCTACTTCTTGCTTAAAAAAAAAGAATCTAAAGATACCAAGTATTTCAGTGATGTGAAGCAATGAGAAATCTTCGGTATTCCTGACAGGGGAGTAAATTGTTACCACCACTATGAAGAGCAATTGGCAATACGATCATAGTTAAAGAAGTGGTTACCTCAGGACACAGCAATTATACTCTTAGGTACGTATTCTGTAGAAATGCTTTCAGAGGTGCACAAAAGACACATACACATACATTCACCTATGTAACTGCAAAATACTGTAATCTTTCAATGGAATAACCATATTCATTTAATGGAATGTTCCATACTGAACTGTAGCCATGGATGAAATTTTAGACATAATTTTAAACAAAAAAGCAACTTTCCAGAACATATTCAATATAAAATCGTGTATGTACTTTTAGAATTTTTAAACAATACTAATACCTACTTTTATTTCTCTAAAAGCATTTACTTATTTTTAATTAATTTATTTATTTATTTTTGGCTGTGTTGGGTCCTTGTTGCTGCACGCGGGCTTTCTCTAGTTTTGGCAAGTGGGGGCTACTCTTCGTTGTGGTGCACGGGCTTCTCATGGTGGTGGCTTCTCTTGTTGCAGAGCACGGGCTCTAGGTGTGCGGGCTTCAGTAGTTGTGGCACATGGGCTCAGTAGTTGTGGCTTGTGGGCTCTAGAGCACAGGCTCAGTAGTTGTGGCGCACGGGCCTAGTTGCTCCGCGGTATGTGGGATCCTCTAGAACCAGGGCTCAAACCCGTGTCTCCTTCATTGGCAGGCAGATTCTTAACCACTGTGCCACCAGAGAAGTCCCCACATTTACTTATTTTAAAAACTAACCCCTTCCTCCCACCTCAGCTAGGGTTCTTTGACGTCTACAAGCAATAGAAAACAACTCTAAATTCAAAACAAAAGGATGTATTGCAATTATACTGAACAATCCATGCAGTCAAAGAAAATGCTGAGCCATAAAACCTTGAAATGCAATCAAGGCACCACTGAAGTCGTCAGCAGAAGACACTTCCCTGTGGTCCCTGCCATTGTGTGACTCTGCTTCTGACACCTTAAGTCCTTTGTGGGTTTTCTCCCTCATATTAAAATTCCTGAAAGGGTATGTCATTGACCCCGCCTAGTCTCACTGCCCTTGCAGTGGGCGTGCGTAGTCCAGCATGCTCCCTCCTATCACTGGTTGTGCAGCCAAGGGGAAGGCACCTCTCAGATCTCCAACTGCAGGTCCCTGATACTGTGCTCTGAAGGCCATCAGTAGGTTAGCACAGACCCCATAAGCCTCCATCTCCTTCTCATCTTCCCTCTTCTTTAATCAGACCTGCATCCAAGTCTGACCACGCTCCCAGCCTCTCCAGCCCCCCTCCTCATTTTCTCTGATAAGCACTTTCCCAATAAATTTCTTGCACATTTAACTCCATCTTGCCATCTAATCTTGAAGAAACTGGATTAAAATATCAAGTACCATGTAGAGTAGGTGAAGACAGATTTCCAAATGATGGGTGCTGGGCAGAAAAAATACACTTCTCTTCCAGCACCATCATATTCCACGGTCCTGCCAGTGTAGGGGGAGAGTGGTCTTCATGCACCTTTGCCATTAGAAATAGTAATTAAGGAAGAGCCCAGAGTGAACCTCAGATTCTCATCACTCTCCTCATGGCCTCCACTGTATCAGAGTGTATCTATTTGGATGCTTTGGGGGGAAAATAAATAACACAAACTCCATTTAAAATTGAATCAAAACCGCTCAACATCACAGATCATTAGAGAAATACACATCAAAACTACAGTCAGGTATCACCTCACACCGGTCAGAATGGCCATCATTAAAAAGTCTACAAATAACAAATGCTGGACAGGGTGTGGAGAACAGGGAACCCTCCTGTACTGTTGGTGGAAATGTAAGTTGGTGCAGCCACTGTGGAAAACAGCATGGATGTTCCTCAGAAAACTAAAAATACAGTTACATATGATCCAGCAATCCCACTCCTGGGCATATATCCAGACAAAACTATAATTCAAAAAGACACATGCACCCCTATATTCATAGCAGCACTATTCACAATAGCCGAGACATGGAAACAACCTACATGTCCATCGACAGATGAATGGATAAAGAAGATGTGGTACGTATGTACAATGGAATATTAGTCAGCCATAAAAAAGAATGAAATAATGCCATTTGCAGCAACATGGATGAACCTAGAGATTATCCTACTAAGTGAAGTAAGTCAGAGAGAGAAAGACAAATACCATATGGTATCACTTATATATGGAATCTAAAATATGACACAAATGAACCTATCTAGGAAACAGAAACAGAATCAGGGACAGAGAACAGACTGGTGGCCAACGGGGAGGGGCTGGGGGAGGGATGGAGTGGGAGGCTGGGATCAGCAGATGTAAGCTTTTATATACAGAATGGATGAACAACAAGGTCCTACTGTATAGCACAGGGAACTATATTCAATATCATATGATAAACCATAATGGAAAGGAATGTATATATAAATATATATGTATATAACTGAATCACTTTGCTGTACAGCAGAAATTAACACAACACTGTAAATCAACTCTACTTCAATAAAAAAATAAAATTAAAAAAAACGGAATCAAAACCAATGAACTTTATTTTCTCAGGAACATGAAGTCAGAAGGTAGATTGGGTTTCAGGCACATTTTGATCAAAGGTCCTGCTTAATTTCTCACATCTTCTCTCGGCTCTACCCTCCTCCGTGGGTCAGCTTTATCTGTGCTAACAAAAGCAATGCAATGGGGATTGGCTGCTGCCTTTCAGATGCAATATATGCTTTGAATTAGTGGCATATATTATATTTCCCACAGCAGAATGCACAGATACAGGAACCCAAGAGTAGAGGTGAGTGATGGATAAGAGGATTCTTCACAACATTACAGCTCATGAACCACTTGCTTTCTTTCCCCGGACTCTTGGTTCTGTAGATCTGAAGGTTTTACTGTTCTCCCTCCCTCCCACCCCATCTCCAAGACATAATAAGTTTGTTGCTGAAACAGAAGTTGACACTGTCATTTGGCTGTGTTCGGCTTTTTGCACAACCCAGAAAACAGACGAGAAGGGAGGTGTAAGTGTTGGAGGGGATGTGACCTTGACTCTCTCTACAAGGGAAGGAGAGTTTCACTCCTCGTGGACACTCTTTCCCTAGCATCTATTTCTCCTTTCCTCCTTTGCATCAGAACCCCAATTTCCATCCATCCTCCATTTATGCCCCTTATGACTCATGTGATTTCAGAGGTAATAATCCCATTCCCAGCCACAGAGAGGCGTCCTGTTTAGTCTATTCAAATATGGTGATTCCACTGGCCTCACAATAATAGAATCGGAAACCTAAGTTAGAAGCAATCAACACATGACAACATCAGGCAATTATTATTGGTTCAGGGATAGGGAAGTGACCAAAGCTGGTCCAGTCAGACTTACGGGAAGAGCTTTTATTCTACAACTGGGATGGGGTAAGTGAAGAAGTGTCCTGTCTTAAGAGCTACTAGCAGCTATCTTGTGATTGTGAGGGAAGGTAGTGTGCAATCTTCTCTGCAGTGTTGCTTAAATATTTAATAAAGTTTATTAGATTCCTATGTTCATGCAACTCATTTCTAATTTATTTTAAAAGCACACTGCTCAAAGCAGAATTCTGTTTTTCCAAATTACTCAAAAGAAAGTTAGAAACTTTGTTACTTAACATTTCAATACTAATCGAACACCTGCTTTAATATTCTTTCTTTTCCCATGAGTAATCAAATTTCAGTCATCATGAAACAATTTTTTTAATCAGATTTAGGATCTTTTAAAAATATTTTGGTTATTCTTTCTCATGTGTTCTACTGCATTTTACAGTCCAAAATGATTTTTTTGTCCCGTTACTTCATTCTTGATCACTTCCTGCTGCAAAAGAGAATCCACAGATAATGATGCTGGGAGAGGCAGGACAGACAGAAAAGCAAGTCCAAATTCAGAATGCTTCTGTCTCAGTGAAGGAAAAGTTGCTGCCCTTTCTGAGAAGAAAGAGTCCAAAGTTGCTGGCCTACCACTAGGTAGCTAGCTGGCCATCTCAGATCAGGCTGCCAGATTGGGAGTTTATTGTGAATTATGGCGGCCTGCAAATTAAACAGATTAGGCACTGCACAGTGGCAGCTTTGGTGATTGGAAGTCCATATTACTGAACTTTCACATAACTTGAAGTCCTGCCACTGAGAATGATGTATTCATGATTATACTGGGCTGGCAAGGAAAACAGGTGCCGTGTCTCCTTAATTAAAAACTTCCTCTGCAATGGGATATAAGTAATTTTCTTGGCCTTTCGGTGACATAGTGAGGGCATGAATGACAGTAACATTCATATGGCTCAAAGCCAGTATTCCCATCATTCCACGTCTTGGTATTGCTTCACCTACATCAGGGTTTCTCACCCTTGGCACGGTAGTCATTTTGGGCCAGATGATTCTTTGTTGTGAGGGGCTGTCCTGCCCACTGTAGGATGTTTAGCAGCATCTCTGGCCTTTACCCACTAGAAACCTGGAGGACCCTCCCCGTTGTGACAATCAAAAATGTTTGTAGACAACTGTCAAATTGTCTAAGAACCACTGCTTCATCATGCCAAAGGATTTCTTATCTATTTATAGAATTTAACACAGGCACCATTAGGTCCAAGCTTGCAGTAGCAAACCCAGAAAACTGTCGAAATGTAACCAGCTAATAGGGTGAACATACTGAATGCAGACGGTAGTGATTATACTGATAGCAATACATTGATCTGGATTTGAAATTATGATCCTCTTCATCAAATACCTTCAAAATTCAAACTCCACAAACATTCCACCAATTTTTAAGAAATAAAGTAGTGAATTCTTACGGTTTCTTTCTTCCTTCTTCCTATTCTGCACCATTCCTATTCTCATCATACCAAGGCTATATTGAGGTTGAAACTGGATTATATGGCAAGCAGCTATTACTACTCCAGTTGCTGGGGGCTGCCACTCACTAGTGTTCTTTTCACTTTACAGGTTACAGTTTAATTCTCCCAACAACCCCACGGGGTTAGGACTGAGATACCAAGAAGTTTAGCAAGTTGCCCCCAATCCATCAGAAATTAGTGGCAATGCAGTCAGTGGGGGATCATTTGCTTTTCCTAGTAAGGAAGGCAACTCTTTGGCTAACACAGTGGGGTGGGGTGAGAGGGTAGATGTTGTCTTTCTCTTGAGTCCTCCACATGGATGAGCAGGGAGGAGTGTTTGTGTATAGGCAGACATTCGTGTAATTTTTTCCTGAATTCTTTAATTTGATTATTTTATTTCTGGAGACCTGTATATGCTTTTTTGTTTGTTTGTTTTATTTTTTAATGACTTTAAAAATTTTTTTTATTTTATATTGGACTATAGTTGATTAACAATGTTGTGTTAGTTTCAGGTGTACAGCAAAGTGATTCAGTTATACATATACATGTACCTATTCTTTTTCAAATTCTTTTCCCATTTAGGTTATTACAGAATATTGAGCAGAGTTCCCTGTGCTATACAATAGGTCCTTGTTGGTTATCTATTTTAAAGACAAATATCATATGATATCGCTTCTATGCGGAATCTAAAATAAAATGATACAAATGAACCTATTTACGAAACAGAAACAGGCTCACAGACTTAGAGAACGAACTTATGGTTATGGGGCAGGGGTTGGAGGGGACAGGGGAGGGATAGATTGAAGTTTGGGATTGGCATGTACACACTGCTATATTTAAAACAGATAACCAGAGCCCTATATTCTCTTTATTCTGATCCTGACTAATAAAAATCATGGGTTAAGTCTGAAATTGCAAATCTTTAATTAGCAGCTGTTAATGAAATTTTTTGAAGTTAAAATGATCATTGATCCAGGTACTGTTAGAAGACAAAATTCTGAGCAGTGCTGCAATGTAAAAGATGGTTACATAGACGAAGGCTGGGAATTATCTTTAAGACTTGATGATGGTAAGATTATAAATCCTAATCCACAGTGAAGCAAAGTACTGGATATGGAAGAGGGTCTAAGACACGAAAGAGATTAAGGGTGAGGGAAAGGCCTGCAGTAGGGTGATTTCATTGGCCACGGCAGTGCCCTGTGGCATTGGATGGGGCCAAGAGAGTCAACCATATATGCTTCACCTTTCCAAAGGGATATTTTGAAAATATGCACAGATCAGTATATTTGAAATATATTCAAATCTAATTTCTAACCTACCAAAGCATACTTCAATTCATGGCAGATCATTTCGGTTTATTCTGGAGATATCTCCCCTTCTCCTCCTTCAACATTCGCTGTTCCCTTCTCTCCATCCTACACTGATTCTTTACATCCTCTAGGTAGCCAACCTTACTACCACAGGCCAAAGAAATCTCTCTCTTTGACCCAATGTCAACTGTGGTCCATAGCATTTATTTCACACTCATCATTAACTCCTCTGTATGACTGGTCTTTTGTGTGTGTGTTTGTAACATAGCCTACCCAGGGACTTCCATGGTGGTCCAGTGGCTAAGACTCTGAGCTCCCAATGCAGGGGGCCCGGGTTCGATCCCTCGTCAGGGAATTAGATCCCGCATGCCGCAACTAAAAAGATCCCACGTGCCTCAACTAAAGATCCCGCAACTAAAACCCAGCACAGCCAAATAAATAAATAAATAATTTTCAAAAATATCCTATCCAGACTGTAACATAGTTGAAAAGAGAATTCCTTACTCATGTAATAGTTCTCTGATTATTTACCACAGTACCTATACACAGTTGCCAATAAGCATTTGTTGATTGAATCATTGATGTTGTTTGAATTTCCTTTTGATCTCAAAGGATATCCCAAATGACCATCCTACAATTGGTGCCTCTTGTAGAAAGAGAAAATTATAAACCCTAAATATTTTGATTTAGCTCTTACTAAATTGGATGTCACAGGCAAAAAAAAAAAAAAAAAAAAACCAGTATAAAATTTCCTTGAGAGGATAAGATCAATGATGCAAGCACTGTTGAGAAAGCAACACTGAACTTGTCACTATCCTTGGACAGAGAAAAATGAGAAGCCTGAAAAATATTTACTTATCAGTCACCATAAAGACACAAAGAGAAAAGAGAATTAGCCAAGTGGGGTAAAGTGCTGAACGTAATCTGAATTTTTAAATTTTAGCATTATGAAGTTGTTTCTGGCTAATTTTTTTCTGTGAAAGGCAAAACATTGTCCTGTAATAATCTATTTTTCAGTGTAAAATTTTTGCCCTCTCTTATGGAATTTAAGCCTTGAGTGAAGGGTTACAAGTTTTTGTAAGATGCTATATTTATTATGTGTTTATTATTGGGAAATATAATTTTTAAATTCATTTGTTGTAGAAATTTAATTTACTCACCCAAACTTTAATGTATACATCATCACTGTGATGATTAGTTTTCCAACTATGACCTTTGTTCTATAACTTCACCAGTATATATTTAGCATAAATTTATTTTTAGGTAGAAAGCACTAAGACAGTTTGTCTTAACATTCTTTTTCAGGCCCGTTTCAGAAAAATACATTTTATGAACTTTAACAGTAAAATGTGAATCTTGTTTTTCCAGTATCTTGAATATTTCTTTTAGGTGGCTTAATATGGCATTTCCTGAAAAGGCAGTAAGATGGAAAGTGATCTTCCACTAACAAAAGATTTATAGCTTCTTATAAAAAGGACATCAGAGAAACAAAATGTCTAAATGGATATCCTACATGTCAGTATCAACTGGCTAAGGATGTTTTTTGTTTTTTGCAGTACGCGGGCCTCTCACTGCTGTGGCCTCCCCGGTTGCGCAGCACAGGCTCCGGACGCGCAGGCTCAGCGGCCATGGCTCATGGGCCCAGCTGCTCCACGGCATGTGGGATCTTTGCGGACTGGGGCACGATCCCATGTCCCCTGCATTGGCAGGTGGACTCTCAACCACTGCGCCACCAGGGAAGCCCAGGATATTTTTTTAACAACAGAGACTTCAGAGCTCCTTGTTAGGTTACTGTAGTGTTAAGTGATTGCGTGAATTATGTTGCACTTAGTATTTGCAGTTCCATGACACTAGCAAATGTATTGCCATTCTACCATGACTGCCTTTCGGATGACTTGTCATTTTAATGAATGAGGAAAGAGTTGATGAATAGTTCTATTCAAATAGTAACCAGACGAGAACAGAGGTGGCTATACCAATATAAAAGATAGAATTTAGATCAAAAACTGTCACAAGAGACAAAGAAGGGCATTATATAATGATAAGAGGGTCAATTCACCAAAAGGATATAACAATTATAAAATCTATGTACCAAACAGCAGAGCTCCTCAATATATGAAGCAAACACTGAGAGAGTTGAAAGGAGAAATAGACAGTTCTACAGTAATAGTCAGAGACTTCAATACTTTCGATAATGAAGAGAACAACTAGACAGAAGGTCCATAAGAAAATAGAACACTTAAATGGACACATATAGAACACGCTACCCAACAAGGGCAGAATACACATTCTTCTCAAGTGGCGTGGAATATTTCCAGGATAAACCATATTTATGCTACAAGTCTTAAAAAATGATTGAAATCATACAAAGTACATTTTCTGACTAAATGGAATGAAACTAGAAATCGACAGCAGAAGGAAACAGGAAAATTCACAAATATGTGCAAATTAAACAACACATTCTTAACCAATGGATCAAAGAAGAAATCACAAAGAAAACTGGAAAACATCTTGAGACAAATAAAAATTAAACACATTAACGACAGAACTTATGTGATGCACTGAAAGCAGTGCTAAGAGGAAAACTTAGAGCTGTAGATGCTTATATTAAAAAAGAAGAGAGATCTCAAATCAACAACCTAATTTTACACCTTAAGCAACTAGAAAAGGAACAAACTAACCCAAAGCTAGCAGAAGAAAGGAAACGATAAAGATTACAGCCGAGGTAAACAGAGAACAGAAAAACAATAAAGAAAATTAACAAAACCAAGAGTTGGTTTTTTGAAAGGATCAACAAATCCCTGGGGATACCCAACTGCTAAGCCACCCTGTCCTCATGGCCACACCTGTTAGGGACTGAACGTTTGTGTTCTGCCTGAACTCATATGTCAAAATCCTAACCCCCAGTGTGATGGCATTAGGAGGCATGGCCTTTGGGGTGATTAGGTCATGATGAATGGGATTAGTGTCCTTATAAGAAAAGACATGCAAGCTTGTTCTCTCTGGATAGAACCAGAAGACGGTTGTCTGCAAACCAGGATTCGGGTCCTCACCAGACATCAGATCTGCCAGCACCTTGATCTTGAACTTCCCAGCCTCTGGAACCGTGAGTAATAAATGTTTGCTCTTTAAAGACACCCAGTCTGAGGTTATTTGTTATGGTAGCCTGAACTAAAACAGCACCCAAATCCTGATTAATCCCTGCTTCTACTAATTTCACCTCAGAAACAGCAACCCATCCAGAACTGCTTCTCTTAGACCTGCCTCAGGCTCCTTCAGAGGGAGCTTCCGAAAGATGCTTTCCTCCACCCTCTTGGTCAGCAGCCTTTGGTTCCTGCGAAATATCTTCTCTCACGGTATTGAGTCAATAAATCTGATTTTAACAGACAACAGGCTTGTTCCTGGTGGTCTTTGGAATTTGAGGCTTTAACACTCTGAGAAAGTTCCTGACTGACTGGCTCCTGAAAGGGTGAACTGCGTCTCTGAAGCCTGTTCTGCCACCTTCTAATCATGGGTGCACAGCCAAGACCAAACCTCCCAGGTGCTGCGTTCTCACAGTGTTCACTGTTTGGCTTAGAAGTCTCTCACGTGACAATTCTGCTTTAATCACTTCTTGGCAAAACAGCCAATTGGTAGTGGGTAAAAAGTGCGCTGGTAAGTAGTCTTAATATTAGAAAACAGGTTTTTTGAGGGCCAAGCATTTTCTCTGTGTGTGCTAAACACTGTGGTAAATGTCTGACAAGGATTGAAACATTCAGAACTAGAATAACCCTTTAGGGACTTCCCTGATGAACTCCATGCTTGTACATTCAACTGCCTACTTGACTTTTCATCAAGAACTGTAAGGGTCTGAAATTTTACCCTACCTTCAAACTAAGAAGCTAGCCTGCCAGTTTCATGGTTGTTGTCAGAAAACACAGCATATTTAGGTCAAAGCAACAAAGGACTTTATTACTCATGGGACAGCAAGTGGTGTGAGATTCATGTTCACGTCTGTCGGTTCCCCCTCATTCCTCAGGTGCCAAGGGGGTTACATGGAGCAGCCCAGGTGGATGCTGGGCACACAATAGGTTTGCATCACATTTGATGAGCCCTGAGCATAGGGACCCCAACTCTTTTATAATGGGTGATAAGCCTGGCTGACCTTTCCCTAAATGGAGACATTATCTTTATTATACTGGACAGTAAGCAAACCTCCCCTCTGCTTTGGAAAGAGGCACTCCTATATTTCAAGGATGTTCACTACATAAATATCTTTGAACAGCCAGTCTGGAACAAGGGCTTTCAGTGCCTCTGCTCACATGATGTGCAGAAATGAAGAGATCCACAGAAAACTGTCTCCCAATAATATCCACTCCTTATTGCTATACTCTCTTGGCTTCTGGGGAATCTTTTCGTAAGTGAGACACTTTGATGACTCTGACCAGTAGAGGCTGAGACCAAATCCATTCATTTTGTCTCATACAGCATTTATAGCTACGATTGACACAACCCAAGCAGCGGGATGAGACCAACCCATAATACTGACCTCAACCGTGCCCCCCAGGGTCCTGGGCTCAACCAGCTGAACAAATCTCAGAAACCATCGTTGTCATTAAGGGCCTCTACTGACCTTTCCACGTGGTGCAAGGCATTCCCTTGGGTGCAGCAGTATGTAATGATGATTGCACAGTCTCTGCCTTGGCCCACAATTCTGACACCCATTAGAACCCTGGCCCACGAGTTGAGGCTGACCTGACTACCTCCTCGGGTCAAAGTGCTGATCAGTTTCTTTAAGGTCAGGACAAATTTTGTAGCACCTTTTCTAACTGGATGACTCCCATTGTAGGGAAGACTGTCTGCAACGTGAGTATAAATAATGAGGCAGTTATCCCTCTGGAAGGTTCCCCTGAGTAACCAAGAATAGCCTCATTTGGGGGAGATCTCTGCAGTCATCTTAGGGCTACAGGACCTCCTGGTGGTGTTTCCTTAAACTCTTGAGGGTCTCTTAGGCCCACCCCTCTAAAGTACAAGTCCATGTGGTTTTGGAAAGGAGGTAAATTAATGCTTGGCTTCTACCCAAGAAGTGTGGCCCCAGAAGGTCACATGGATCCAACAGAAAGAAAATGTTGTTGACAATTGTTGGAAACCCCCGAGTGTGACCCAAATCCGTGGAAGGGCACAGGCTGAGTGCCTCCCAAGAGGCTGGTAAGCCCTCGAGTTCTTAGTTCAGCTTGGATTATGAGTCTAGTCCTTGCTTTGCTGCCAGCCCAGTTTGCTCATTTTGTCCATGTCGCCAACTAGCAGCATTTGCGCCCCTCGTGGAATGACTGAGCAATGTCTACAGGAATGGGGGTGGGGAAGATGTTCATAGGTGTTGACAGCTGGTTTGTGTGGGAGATGCAGGAGTTGGGGGCATTCCCTGCTGTTTCTGGTGGCCTCCTCTGTCAGGTTAAGAGGACGGCAGTCAGATCATGGTCAGAGCTATCTGGCCATGGGGATGACAGACTCAGCAGTCAGTTCAATTTACGGGACTTGCCAGAATTTAGGAGAACCTCACTGGGGCATTTTCATTTGTGAGGAAGGTCTCAGGGGCTGTTCTGAAAGACAAAGATTATTAATGTCTCTCCCTTTCCCACACCTCACCCCCACCCCTGCCCCCCAGCCCTGTACCTGGGTATTTCCATTTCTCCATCAACCACAAAATCAGTGAGTAGCTATAACTTCACCTTTTCTAATCATCCTCTACTCTACCCAGACCTTTTGTCTTGAATGGCCACATGCAAAAGGGAAAAAGGCATCTTTTAAAAACTTCCAGAGATCTATTATGCTCCCCAACCTTGGCCCACGTGGGCCATTGCAGAGGGACTCTGCGAACAGTGTTCTCCCCCAAGTGGTCCTTATCTTCAGAAAGGCGGAACTATGGTAGACCCCAAAACCAAGAAAGCAAGAATGAATGGGCCATCAGAATAATGCAGCGTCAATCCGTTTTCATCCTTGGTTTGAATCCTCAAGGTTCAGTTTCCCAACAGAATTTTCATCTTGGCTTAGTGTGGCTCACCTGCCCACCCCTGAGGAAGAAAAACTCAGCTGGCAGCTCTGCTAAGACCATCTGGAATTGAGGAGGGTAGTATCTCAGGGGAAGAGGGAAGGATATTGATCAGGCAAACCCAACACATGTCCATTATAGGAGGTTACATTTTCTTGTTATGGTTCCCTATTAGCACCTTCTTGACTGTTAAGGGAAAATCACTCATGACACTTGGTAAAGATGGTAAAGAAGACTTCATTCTTGGGGGCAGGGGCGCTGCTACACTGGGTTTTTTTTTTTTTTTTTTTTTTTTACAATGGGGTTTTGTAGTACAGGAGAGAGATCTGACTCAACTCCAAATACAACAAGGACAAGTGGAGATTTAGAGCCAAAGAGCGGGCTGAAACATCAGGGGAAGGGTGGGGGCATTCTGGCTAAATCAAATGGACAGGATTATTGCTGAAGGCGGGCCAGGGGGATAAAATATCCAGGGTGGGAGATAAGGAATTTGATCAGATATCAAGGGTAGGGGATTTTCTGACAAATCGACTCAACAGGATTCTTGCTAAAACTGAACTAAAGAACAGAGCCCGAGATCAGGGTCTCGTCAGAAAGAGGACTCGAAGGAGCTTGACTCCACTTTGGTCAAGCAGACAGGCTTTGTCATGGCCCATACTATTTTTTGCAGTTACACATTTCCCTAATTCTTTGATCAAACACACAGTGAATGAGAAGCATTAAAACAACAACAAAAACAACAACAATAAGGAGAATAGCAAATGTAAGCACGGGGCAGTGCAAGGATTTACCTCATCAGATTTGATTCCATGATTGAGTCGCTACCATCACTTGACTTAATTATTGAAATAAGATGTAGTGTAGTAACTCATGACATTTTTTTGAGTAGAAAAATGTGTGGTCTTTCTAGACCTGCACTGTACAAATACTACAGCCAGTAGCCACACGTGGCTACTGACCCCTTGCAATGTGGCTAGTTCACACTGAGACATGCTGTAAATGTAAAACACACACTGGCTTTCAAAGATGTTGTATGACCAAAAGTCAGACGGTACGGCAACTCCAAGACTGCAAACACTGGGAATAATGTATAACCGATGGGAGCAGGACTGAATAGAGGAGGGTCAACTTGTTAGTCTTGACGTCAGAAAGACCATGGGGAGAAGTATACTTATACTCCTGGAGTGTGTGGGCAGAGGCCAGTCAGGATAACTTTTTTTTTTTTTTTGCGGTACACGGGCCTCTCACTGTTGTGGCTTCTCCCGCTGCGGAGCACAGGCTCCGGACGGGCAGGCTCAGCGGCCATGGCTCACGGGCCCAGCCGCTCCGCGGCACGTGGGATCCTCCCGGACCGGGGCACAAACCCGCGTCCCCTGCATCGGCAGGCGGACTCTCAACCACTGCGCCACCAGGGAAGCCCAGGATAACTTGTTTTGTGATTCTGTATATGGACAAAACAATTCATTGCGGACGACACCTGCGTGCTTCACATTTTCAAAGGAAAATGATCAACATGTGTACAGGCCACAGTCATACATGAATCATGTTTGAAATGCATTTTGACCTACCCCAATCCAGCAAAGTGTATCCTTGCACAGCTTAGCATCTCTATTTTGTTATTTGGCTGCTCTCATTCTTGAAATCCCAACACAGATCCCACCCCTTGCCTGAGGACTGTAAACTAACTACCTCACTATCAAAGGCCAAAGTGATTTATTTAAAACAACCTAAGTTTGCGTGGATACAGTGCCAGGTGCTGCTCTGGGTGCCGGTGACACGGCAGTAAACAAAACAGGCAAACGTCTTGCTCTCATGGAGCCCATATATCAGTGGTCTCACTCCTCTGAATTTTTATGTTTATTCTTTCTTCCATTTATCAGACTGCTCTTTCTTTTTAGTTATCTTTCCATATATGTACGTATATATGTATTACGGTATCAAGGGGAAAATCCTTTCCTTATCAGTATTAATATAAAGTTATTATGGGTGTTGTTTAGAATTTCACTTTTATCTTGGAGGTATTTCAGGTGATCCCCTTGGAGGACTGGTTAAACCTTCTGTGGCAGGAACTTTCCTAACGAGGGCAGTAGTGTGAAAGGTGAAAAAACTGGCATTCTTATATTAAGAAAAAGCATCACAATGCCTTAAACACAGATATGCTGTTCAGCTATAAAAAGTCTACAAGGGTGTCAAATGTGTGTGGCCAACTAATGGAACCTGTCAGCTCAGAGGCTGAAGAACAAGGGGAAATTCCTCTAGTTAATGACTCTCCTTGATGGAGGCTTGACAATGGCCTTGACCCATTTACTGTAATGTGTGAGTAATTGTACAAGTTAAGAAAATTGCACTGGGCACTTACATTTCCATGATACCATCAAGGAAACTGTTCTATTAAAATTTTGTAGTTCCTGATTTAGGAATAAGGCTAATGAGCAATTCTGTATCAGGGTCAAAGTAATGGGATAAAAATGTAATGAACGGTTTATTTGTACTTCTGGAGTAAGCTGAATTGTGATTAATGACAGGTGGACACTGGTAATCGTTTTTATTTTTACGGCATAATAGAGATATTAGAAGGTGGGTAAAAGGCTTTGGAGGAGGCAGAAGATTTATTTACTGATGACATCTTGACTTAGGTATAAACCGCAATTTGTGCTTGGTGATAAGATTGCCGATACCTACTGATTCCTTTCTTGGCACGTCAGCAGGATTAAAAAGTAAATAGAATGAGTCCATTGTTTTTCTTAAATGTTTATGGAGCTATAAAACTCTCAAGTTTTCTTTACAAGACAGGATTAGGTATTTGGGGATAAAGTTAGAAGGATGCTGTATCGCTCAAAGAGGTTACAAAGTGAGAAATGTCCATTAGAGGAAAGCTAATTTTTATAACCAACAGATTGACTGGACTGATGAGCGTTGTGTCCAGGATGGAAAAATGCAATACATTCCATGACTGGTAAAACTTGCTCTATAAGGCTGCCCCTCTGTTCCACAAACTTCTTCTGTACAAGGCATAATAGCATTCAGAAAATCAGTTCACAGAACTGGGCTGTTGACATTGCCTTTTTTTTTTTTTTTTTGCGGTACGCGGGCCTCTCACTGTTGTGGCCTCTCCCGTTGTGGAGTAACAGGCTCCGGACGCGCAGGCTCAGCGGCCATGGCTCACGGACCCAGCCGCTCCGCGGCATGTGGGATCTTCCTGGACCGGGGCACGAACCCGTGTCCCCTGCATCGGCAGGCGGACTCCCAACCGCTGTGCCACCAGGGAAGCCCGACATTGCCTTTTATCTCCCATCCACTCCACGCTGCACACCTGCCGTCCTCAGGTCACTGATCATGTTCTTGGAATCTGCTTGTCCCCCTGAGCGTGGGAGGGACCCCTCAGGGACAGCTCTTCTTCCACAATATCAGTCTATCTTCCTCCACTCTTATCTCATACTTAACTAAGTGGTCACGCCAGATAATGTCACCAACTTTCAGGAACCAGAAACCACCACCAGATGATAAAATCACTGGCAAACAGAAGGAAGAAATGCCCTGTGTCTTCTTCCACCGTTCAAGGCACAGCCAGCGTGGTGAGCGCGCTCAGGACACTGCAGTCCTTTTACAGAATCAGGCACTTCAACCCTGTAGGTGCTTGGTAGGGCTGCATGGTGCCCAGAGAAGGCAGGAAGGGAACGCACAGTAAAAGGGAACAGATGCGCTTCAGCTTCATGGGAACAGAGCCCACATCTATTTTTATTTCTACTTTTATCTCACCCCTGTAAACCTACATGATAGCACAGTGCCTGGAGCAGAGGAGAGTAAGCTCTCCAAAACTGATAACTACTGCTATTCGTACTACCAGGTACTTCCCACAAAGACCCCAATGGCACAGCTGCCCCCAGCTCCCTCACTGCTCTGCGGAAGGCCTGTTGTACTTAACACAATCAAGAATCATACTCTTAGGTTAAACATGTTTAACAGGGCCCAGATGACATCAGCCATGCTGTACTGTAGGACCTCTGAAGGTGACTAGTGTTTACTTCTCTTATTAAGAGGATGGCTCCCCATATACACACTACTGTACATAAAACAGGTAAATAACAAGGACCTACTGTATAGCACAGGAAACTCTACTCAATATTTTGTAAAACCTATAAGGGAAAAGAATCTGAAAAAGAACACATATATATGTGTGTGTATATATATATATATATATATATATATATACATACACACACACATATATGTAACTGAATCACTTTGCTGTACACCTGAAACTAACATAAACTGTAAATCAACTATACTTCAATTAAAAAAAAATTAAATTAAAAAAAAAAAAGAAGAGGATGGCTTCCCAGATCTCCCTCTTCGACTCTCTGAACCTGCGCCTGGAGTCCAGCACCAGTACTCCATTGACAATCATATGAATTTCTTATTATCACAGAAAAGACATCACTAGAAACAAAAGTAAGCATCACTTATCTCCCTCCTTTAAAATGTAATGCATTCTCTCTCTCTCACACACACACAGATTCACAAAATCAAAACCCATAACAAGACCTTTCCCTTCTAATTACTCAGCCAGGTCATTCTCTGCGCCTGCCGCCGCTCCATTACCACACTCCTCCTTGCTCTGCCCCCAACCCCATTCTGTGACTGCAGTGAAACCAGTGATAGCACCTTCTATCCCCTCCAGAAGTCTGATGTCAGCACACTCTCCCCCTCTTCCCCGTGCCCCCAGGCGCTGGCAGGATTTCCCCTTGTGATCCGCCCTCTCTTAGCCCTTTCCCACTCTCCTCAAGGGGAAGTAACCATCACTTCTCATCCCGGGTTGTCATGCACCTTCTACACTGTAATGGTCAGCCCAGTTAAGAGATTGGGAACTGAAGGACCTGTGTCTGGTTATGTAGAAAACAACCTCTGGGGCTTGGTACACATGACGCCACCACATGGGGGTAGAATTAGAGGTTGAGGAATTGCCCGAGGTCTCACATCTGGTTAGAAGCAGAACAAAGACGTCCAGACATGAGGAATGTTGGAATTGGATATCAGTAACCATCCAGCTCAATATCCTTAGCTATGAAGAGTTAACACACAGACGCACACTACAAGTGGGATTCTCTGGCTAAATTACTTTGGTTGTTTCTTGATACCCAAACCCAAATGATGATTCCCCTGTGGAATCACCACCACCTCCCTGTGGCTGACCCACTTCAACACAGCCTCAGTATAAGATGTTACGGGAAACCTGAAAAAACTTTTGGGCCAGCCCAATACCTCAGCTCCTGCCAAGACAACAGCAAAAGTTCATGATTCCAGGCCTACCTCTCATGCTTTATTTGTTACCTCCTAAATCTGGTAATCCCACCCTCATCTTCCTTCCCCCCAAAATCCACCACTCCCTGGGAACATTCCAGATGTTTCTCACCTCTACAATCTAGTGGAAAACAACTGACTGAAACCACTGAGTGAATACTGATGTCAATTTTTCACATCATGTATGCTACATAGCACCCTGTTCTATGTTTTTAACAGGGTGCCTGGTTGCATAGGCCTCTGAAGGTCCAGTACCTGTAATAATTTGTAAGTAGCTGGAGGTGGATTTTAACTAGAGTTTATCAAGCAAATATCTGAAGCAGTAAGTCACCAGACCAGTGAATGAGACAGGCACACCTCCAGAGTCTTGGATAGCCCTCCCTTCAAAGATACACATTCATGCTAAACAATCACTCCCTCCCTGAGGCAAAGGATGGCCATCCAAAATCAGACTGTGACCTCAAAAAGTTGCTGCTACACCGTGCAGGCAGTGTTAAGGGACCCATTTCCTTGCCCTCACTCAATGCTAAAAACCCTCCTATTCTATACACTAGCTTCCTTTCAAAATTCCAACCAACCAATAGAGGCAAATGGGTAATTTTCTACATGATAACAAAAGTTCAAGGGTATATATTTGGAAACAAATAATTTTGTACTCTGTTGGCTTTGTTATTTTAATAGAATTATTTATAAGAGAGGCATTTAGAAAGGGCTTTTGATTTTCCAATTTAAGTTTGAACTTATCCTAAGTTGGTCATTTATTCTCTCCCCTCTCTCCAGTGAATTTATTTCATGTCCTACTTTCTTTCACATGAGAATAATCTAACCTCAAAGAAATTCCATCTGCATGGGAAATTTGAAGGCATTTTCTCTTCTCCCATTGTTCATTAATTTTCTATCAATGAACAAATTCCTTGTAATTAGTTTAAATAGTAATATAATTTCAAGAGAACATTCACATGCAAAGCAATGTACTTTGATTCTGTACTCTTAGATTGACAACAAAGCTTCTGAAAAAATAAAGAGAGCGTAAGTTAGTGGGCAGTTTTCAAATTCAACCATAATTAAAACTACATAAATAATATAATATGTATGTGGAATATAAAAGGAAACACCAATTACCCCAAACAAGAGTTTGATTTGTTTGCACAAATGTTAGGGGAATCTTACCTTTTTTGAGACTTATGTTAATGTGGATATATTATCTGGAAAATAAAAATGCAACAAAATGTAAAATCAGGGTTTCTGCTTGAAATCTGTGAGCTAGAGAGACGAGGAAGCTTGGGGGTGGGGGAGTGCGTGGTGGGTTATATTACCAGCCTCTGTACAGCAGAATGTGATCTGTCCGTGGACGAGGCATTCTTGTCACCATTTGTGCTTTCTTTCTTCCCCAATCTAGGAAGTGTGCTAATAAATTGCTAGGATGAAATCCTAAACTCAGGCTTTCCTAAAACAGTATTCGGAAAAGTCTAACATCATAGGTTACAAGATGAGAGGGGCCCTAAGGAACACAGGGTTTAAAATTACTTGATATTTATGGAGGTGCTTGAAGTTATTGTGCCCAAGCAAGGGTGGGGCTGGGTATGAAGAAACCACCAACATAATTCGGCCGTTAATCTCATTTGTAGTGTGTGCGTGTGTGTGCGTGTGTGTGTGTGTGTGTGTGTGTGTGTGAATTTGTCATAGCTGAGCTGTTTGTGCTCTCACTCTACTACCAGGCTGTGAAAAAAAAAGTTTCATGGTCAATGTCTCCATCAACATTTGAAATTATGTACAACTAGCCATTAGTATTAGCTAATTATAATTATTATTAATTAATAACTAATAATAGCTAATTAATTGGTTTCAGTATTTTTATTGTCTGTCTCATGAACTGGTCAAAAATAAAAGTTTTGCTGAGCAAGGTTTTTTTTACCTGTTGAAAGAGAGGGGGGACATGGAAAGCACAAAAGGATTAAATTTTGAAATGCATAAAGTCTGACTCTACACTCTATTGGGCAGAGTCTAGTGGAGCTTGGTAACTTAGGTACCTGCCTATTGTTGTGACAGCAGATGCAGAGGCGTCCAGAGTGAGGATGATGAAGATGTTATTTATGGAAGCGAAAACATTTGTTCAACCTGAATTTGCCATAATTCAAAATGGGGATGCGGGCTTCCCTGGTGGTGCAGTGGTTGAGAGTCCGCCTGCCGATGTAGGGGACACGGGTTCGTGCCCGGGTCCGGGAGGATCCCACATGCCGTGGAGCGGCTGGGCCCCGTGAACCATGGCCGCTGGGCCTGCGCATCCGGAGCCTGTGCTCCGCAACGGGAGAGGCCACAACAGTGAGAGGCCCGTGTATCGCGCAAAAAAAAAAAAAAATTGGGGATGCACTATGCCAGCCCAGGTACTCTAAAGGTTTTACATGCCATAGTCATTTAATTTTTTTTTTAACCAAGATTAAACAATATCTGTATTTTTTTGTGTGTCTTCTGCTACCTGCTTAAAGAATGCTGAAAATCACACCTCTATCAATGAAGTGCTTATGTGCTGAAAACAACAGACACTCAAATTTCTTAATTTAAAGGGTAAATAATCAAATTTTAAATTATGCCCACTAACAACTGAGCTTCAGGGCACAGATAGGAGTTAACATTTGACCAGTGTTCTAGTTTTACCTTTTTTTTTTTTAAATGGATGTTCTTATCTTAACAGAACTCCAAGAGTTCTTATATAGAATATGGATGATCAGCATGACTCTGATGCTTAGTAGAGCATCTTACTCTAATAAGATATAAGTGTACAGACATCAATTTTCAAATGATTACCTCCAGGAAATTCTTATGCTTAACATAACATTAATTTAAAAAATATTTATATGCAATACAAAGAATTGATGTCATCATTTCTTTAGTAGAATTATTACTGGCATTGTTTTTCATTCATCTTTGAGAGTCCTACTGAGGATGCTTGGTTCCCTTCTAAGTACTGAAAAAAAAGAGACTAAAAAAATTTGGGGAGGGCTCCTTGGGTCACTCTTTCCTACCATCCCTATTGGTACATAAGGAAAGGGGGTTGAAAACCTGGAGAGAGGGAGCCAAGGGAAATGGAAAGGTAACTGGCTGAGATGCCAGAACAAGAAGTTTCACCAAAATATAAGCTTTCAGGGAGCAGAAGATGGGATCTCTGCTTCCAGCTGGGAGCAGAGAGTATGGGAGCTTCAGCAAGAGAAACACGCAAAATCCCGATAATTACCAGGTTCTGGAAGGGTGGGGTCCCCCAGATAGCCACTAGGCTACAAACCTTGCCTCTTCCCACTTTCATTAAAAAAAATAAAAATAAAAAATTAAACCCTACAGTGCCCTCTCCTTATCTCTCTTCCCTCTGCAAAGAGGGTAAAAATCAGGGAATCTCAGGTACAAAAAAAATGAGTGACCAACAATCACAAACATTTCAGGAAAATCAAAACATAAAAGAAGAACAGCTTTAACATATGCTTTCTCCTTTTTTTTTTTTTAAGAGAGAATTTGCACCTGAGGAAACTTCTTTTAAAGTTATCAGGACATTAAAACCAGCATAATTAAAATAATCATAGGGATAAACAAGGATATCACATCATGAAATGAGAGCAGGCAGTTACGAAAAGAGTTAACCAGATATCTTGGAAATACAAACAGCTACTGAAATAAAACCTTTCAAGAGATGGGCTGAATAGCAGAATAGTCACTGCTGAAAACCAAACCAGAGAGCTGGAATACCAAGGCAAAGAATTGTTTCACAACGCAACACAAGGGATAAAAAGATAAAAGCTATGAATCACAGGTAGAAAAATCTGGAAGACAGATCTAAAATTTTCAGCACAGGTCCACAGATATCCCATTGATTTGGCTGTCATCTTTCCTGCTCTTCTTAATAGCCAAAATTCAAGCATCTTAGAGGTTGGACTTTTCCCCAGAGTTATTGCTGGCTTCCGGCCCGTAGTGCTGGTTTGGGCCCCGGTTTTTCCCCCGGGATTCCCCTACCAGCACGTGTAACTTCCTGGGCTTCAGACAGGCTCCCCCAGGAAGTCCAGGACCACCAGCAGCTTCAGTGCAACCCGGTCCCACCCTGCGCCTCCCCAACCTACACTTAGGCACACGCTGCCAGTCAAGTGCCAGTCCGAAGCGACGCTCCCGGACGGTGAGTGACTCCAGGCGTCAGAGGATCAGATCTCAATCCATGGATGAGAAAGCTCCCGAGCCGTAGGAAGCTCGGCCGGGAGGCAGAGAAGCTGAGCACCAAGACCCCCTTTGAATCACAGCTCGCCCAGCCGTTTCAGGCCACGCCCATTCACCGTGGCCGCGCCCCCGATCGCGGGGTCTTGTGGGAGTTGTGGTTCCGCGCAGCCGCGAGACCGCCTCGAGCCAGAAGGCGGGAGCGATGGCGGAGCTAAACGTGGGAGCTATGTACAGCTGAGGGGGCCGCTCCGCCTCCCCGGCCTCCTGGGCCACCTCAGCGAATGAGGCGGCACCGCGCGGGCCTCCAAAACAAGGAGGTGCGGGCGCGCGGAGCGGTGCGCCTTTCCATCCCTCTCGCCTTGGTCGCGCTCCCACATCCTTCGTTAGTGCATCTAAAGACTGCACTTCTGCCCTGAACTTGCAGGGCCCTGAGAGCCCAGAATTTGGCCTGAACTTTCCGAAGATAGGGCTGTCCTCCTCTCCTTCGTCTCACTGTAAAAAGAGGCTGCTTTCAGAAACCCGGCACCTGCACGGTCCACATTTGCAAACACAAGGACCAAGACCTTACAAGTTCCGTTGCTCACAGAACTGCAAGGTGAAGCTGCAACACGTGAACCTCCTGTACAGAAGGTGCCTGCCTTTTCTCCAGTCCTTCTCTTGATAAAAATCCCTGAATGAACCCAGTTCAAGTTTAGGTTGTGGTAAAGTATTCCAATCCCAAGTGCTGGATGCTGACAACTTTCTACAGATTTTGTTACTGAACCAAACTTGGGGTCCCTAGCTGGCGCTCGCGCAGTAAAACCAGTCTACTGACACCTGGTGGTGTTGAAGGGAAGTGCAAGGAGTCCAGGTAGGCTCGTGTTTAAAAGGCCCGAACTCCTTGAGGCTTTCAGGGGAAGGTTTTTAAAGACGGGGGAAGGAGAGGGCTTGTGGGGTGTGTGATCAGCTCGTGGACGTTCTTCTGATTGGTTGGTGGTGAGGTTATTGGAAGTCAGCATCATCAACCTTCTGATTCCAACAGGTCTGGGGGTCTAGGTGCTTGTCAGCAGCATACGGTTAACTTCTTCCACCGGGGGCGGGGGGGTTTCAGTATCTGCCAAACAGCTCAAAGGACATGGCTCAGAATATTATCTGTATCCCTTGAGAAGGAACGAAAGGTCCTTGATTTTGTTTAATGGCTGAACTATTATTATTTTGCCTTGTTTGACTGTTTTCCTTTCTTTCTGCATTTTCTCACTTCTCTGATTAAATTTACTCTTTGGAACTTGGGGAAGGCCTCAGAGGCTAAAGTTTCTCTGCAGACAAGAGGCAGGCAGAGGACACGGGGGGCAGGGGTCTTCTTCCAGGAAGACCCCGTAGGGTCCTGCTTGGTTACAAGTTCGGCTGGTGTATTTAAAAAGAGACCAGAACTTTCTCCTGTGTCGGCCCAACAAATAATTTATTTTAATCAGAGTGTATGGGAGGAAAAAACCTTTTCCTTCTACCCAACTAGGTTCTCCAGCTGAGGGCCTTGGAAATTAAACTGACAAAAGACGTGTGGGACTTTCACAAGGAAAATATACTCAAGATGGTGGCCAAGTGATTGAGGCTTAAATATCATCTTAGGCTAAACAAAGGAAAAGAAGTTTGGGACTTCTGGGAGAGTTGAGGCAGGTTAGAAGAAGTTGAGGGGAGGAAATATGTAAAGGTTGTCTTGTGCAGCTAATAGTTTCAGATTGTAAGAGTTGTCACTGGGTGTAGCCATCTTCCTGACACTGAGGCAACTTTACAAATGGAAATTTCCTTTTTTTTGTTTTTGTTTTTTTATTTTTTGGCCATGCCACATGGCATGTGGGATCTTAGTTCCCTGACCAGGGATGGAACCTGCACCCCCTGCATTGGAAGTGTGGAGTCTTAACCACTGGACTGCCAGGGAAGTCCCAGAAATTTCCTTTATAGATGTACATTTCCTTTGCAAAAGAGGAAATTTATACTCTATTATAGTCAGTTAAGGGGAGGTAAAGAACTTTTCCTGCATCTGTTGGCTCTCAATTCCCTGTAGCTCAAAATAATCCATGTGCCAAATAGTCATACTTCGGAGTGGCTAGTCTGGTCGCCTTCAAGACATTATTGAAAGAGCTGGCAGGCTGTGTCGTAGAAGGTGCTCAGAGAAGCTGGTCAGTAATAATGGCACTAAGGGTAGTGAATTTACAGAGCGCTCACGTACCACAAGGCCGGTCTTTCCTTTAGAGTATCACAGGACCCTTCACTATAACTCTGTGAGTTGGGCATGATCAACTTCTCTGGCCCGGGGAACTCTATCACTGAACGTTAGAGTTGAGCCCTCAATTGAGGCAGCAGAGCCCAGGGTGGTTACCTTCCACCTACCACAGACCTGGGCTCTGTTTGAGCTCTGCTGAAAAGAACCGTGTGACCTTGGGCCAACTGTTCATCTCTTGGCCTTCCTTCCTCATGTGTATCTGCACACAGCTATGTTAGGTGGTGGTAAGAATTATTTTCACTCTGAGACTGTGGGGCTGCTGAGCACCCACCATGCACAAGACACTTGCTGACACAAAGAGATGTTAGACTAGGGTTAGTGTTTAAAATGGAGACTATTTTTGGTAAAGTTGCGGAAATGTGTAATAATGCTGTAAGTGTCTGTTAAACGAGGTGGTATCTTTTCATCCCTTGATTTTTCTGCCTTTTGCCCAGAGAGCAGGCACCAGATATTCAGCTTTTGGTGTTGCTTAGCAAAAAGACAGGCTCTTTCCTTTGGAGCTCATTAGTTCTCTTGTAGCTAGAAATGCATTTTTTTTCTCTTCTGCTCTCTGTGTTCTGAGGCTTAAAGATTCTAAGATACTAAGCACTGCGTTGGTAATCCCGTTTTACAAGGCTGTTATTTTTCTCCTTTGAAGATGAACACTTAATCATTTAGATACTTAAAAGCCTAGATACAGCACAGTTTATTCCTCTAATGTACCTACCTCAAATGCCAAGTAGGTTTTGCAGCGCCTACCCAGGAAACAAATCCTGGATTGTGCACAGATGACTTACACACATTAAAGTGCCATGAGAAACCCAGGGATTTTTGGGTGAAAATGTCAGAGTAAGAGAAAAGGCTAGAATGTTGGAGGCCATACTTAGGGTCAGAACCCAGCATCTTCACTTGTTGGTCTGTGTGACCTTGGACAAATTAATTAACCCCTCTAAGCCTTAGTTCCTCCATCCATAAAATTATAATAATAAATCATAGAGTTTTTTTAAGGACCAAGTGAAAAACAATATGATATACATTTAGTATAAAATATTGCCAATTAGAGAATGTCTCTCACAATTCAGCTTTACAGGGATTAGGTCATTAGCCAGTGCAGTCACTGACCTTTAACACACCTTGAAAGAACTTCAGGGAGATAAGGAATGAGGCACTCTGTGCTCTGGGAAAACTGGCAGTAAAGAGCTTCAGTTAGTTAGATATTTTCAAGAGAAAATGTTACGAACCCAATTTCTTGCATCTTCCTATACTTAGAAAGTACTAAAATGATTAACTAAGATATTTGTGCTTAATGACTAGAAGTAACCTTCTACCAAGATGTGTGTTTACTTGCACATACCCCTTTTCCAGAATCACACATATACTGACCTACCCCCTTACCTCTTTGGAGCAGTTCCTCAGAGCTATCTGAGAGGCTGTCTCCTGGCCTATAGTCCTCAGTAAGTCCCCAAATAAAACTGAAACTCACAGCTCTCATGTTGTGCATTTTTATTTCAGTTGACAGTTTTGGCAACCATGAAGGGACCTGGAGCAGACTTCTCTCCTTTGCCTGAACTCTACAAGGATCTGGAGCCTTGGTACCAGCAGGGCCCCTTGTGTCCATCTGCCTCTTTGGCGAGCCCACATGAATTTGGGTGAGTCTCTCCTGGTTCTCTGGTCTCCCAATTATTGGTTCATGATCTTGAGTTTTATTTGGTGGTGTATTACAAGTACCTGGCCCCCCAGTTGAAAGATACTGGGTGCACCCAGTTGAAAAACACTGGGGAAAAGTGCCCCCCAGTTAAAAAATACTGGGGGAGCCTGGTTGAAAGATTTGGATTTGCTCAATTGAAAGACACTGAGAGGTGTGGAGTGGGTGATTAGGTGGGTGTCTGGCCTAATGTCTTTCATAAACAAGGGACATCAGAAAACCAACCTCCAACTAACACCCCAGCCAGGTTTATGTACAAATGAAACTTATACTTACAAGTACTTACTTAGTTAGGAATTAAAGAAAATCTCACCCTGAAAATGGCCAACATGGGGCTCTTTTGACATTCCAACGCCAGTTTATTGCATATGCAGTTAGAATTAGAGAAAGCCAGCTTTATGAAACATTTTTTTTCAGAACACTGACCCTAAGAGAACAAATCCTTCTAGAGGAGCTTGCATTTCTCTCCCTGTGCCTTGAGACATAAATGTTCTACCAGTGCTCTCACCAGTGCTCTCAGGAATTCTTATCTTATCATCTCCAATTCCTGAGACTGAGGGAAAAAAAGGAAAAAGAGTCCTTTTGGAACTCAAGTGAATAAACTTAACTTATTCTAAAAGTTATTTATAAACTAGTGGGTTTTATATTGTAATACCTGATTCATGACTAAGTTTTAAAAATGAAGCTATGAGATCTCTGTGTCTGTGTATACATTATAGATATGATATATCTTTACCTATAGATGGTATTACAAAAATTAATTCATAAACGAGCACTATTTAATTGACTTAAAGGAATATATAAATTCTCAGAAATATAAAAGAAACTAATCCAAATAAATTTCAGGTTCAATATTGACTGGGAAATATTCGACATTAAATTAATAATTGATATTTAAGTTAGTTTGTTTGTTGCTTTAATTAATGCAGGCATGTCTTTAGAGTCATAAACATTAAGTATAATACTTTTATTGTACCTAGGTTTACTAGAAGTCAAATAAGATCTTATATCTGTTGCAAAATTTGTCAGTAAGAAAAATAACTTGGTATCATGAAATTTTTATAAATAAATTAATGTAAATGAGATAAAAGCTTTTAGGTAAACTCTTTACAAATAATTATGTTTTAGGAGTATCTACTTAAAGATAGTCTTTCCAGGGAATTCCCTGGTGGTCCAGTGGTTAAGACTCAGCGCTCTCATTGCCGGGGTCCTGGGTTCGATCCCTGGTCTGGGAACTAAGATCCCGCAAGCCATGCAGTGTGGCCAAAGAAAAAAAAATCATCTCTCCAGATTTTCATAACTTGAAGAGTTTTACTAAATTAAGCTAAATGGTAGAAGTTTATTAAATATCTAGGTATTCCCAATTAAAATAAGGTACTAGTACTGGAACATTTATTCCTGAATGTAGGCTTCTTTTTGCAAGTTCTGATCTGGTATCAAAGAAGAATATTCAAAACTGTTTAAAAATGCTATTAAAATAACCCGTCATTGGGGGGACTTCCCTGGTGGTCCAGTAGTTAAGACTTCACCTTCCAGTGCAGAGGGTGTGGGTTTGATCCCTGGTCAGGGAGGTGGGACTCCACATGCCTCAGGGCCAAAAGGCGAAAACATAAAACAGAAGCAATATTGTGACAAATTCAATAAAGACTTTAAAAGAAATAAAATAAAATAACCCTTCACTTTCCTACCATATATCTATGTGAGGCTGGATTTTCCTGATACATTTTGATCAAAACGACGTATCACGAGAGATTGAATTCAGAGGCAAATACGAGAATCGCACTGTCTTCTCTTAAGCCAGGCACAAGGAGATTTGCAAACATATAAAACTTTGCTACACTTCTTACTACTTCTTTTGTTTTGGAAAAAGTAGTTGTTTTCATAAAAATATATTATTTGTGTTAACACACAAGGAATATATTTTTCATTTTTTAATGAATTAATAAATGGCTCTGAGCACGGTTGTGAAGAAGGTACACTTGATCGTCAAATTCTCCACCACTCCTTTGGAACCTTTCTATCCTACTACCATCTTTTTTCTGACATCATCACACCTTCACCCCTCTGGCTACTTAGTCCTCTACTGGCTGACTGGCTTCACACTATGTTTTTTTTTTGCCACACAGCGAGACATGTGTGATCTTAGATCCCCAGTCAGGGATCAAACCCATGCCCCCTGCAGTGGAAGTGCAGAGTCTTAACCACTGGACCGTTGGGGAAGTCCCACACTCTCCTTTTTAACCACTAAAAAACCACCAGGATAAATGCACATCTCTCTAGAAGGCCAACAAGGAGTGACACTAATAGTGGGGATTTCAGACACCCAGGAGCCTGGAAAGAGAGAAAATGAGGTCTTTTGACGTTCTTGTAAGGTCGCACAGACCTACATCTACTAGCTTAGGTATATATGCACCAGCATAGGTACATATTTATCTTTATATATATATTAAATATACTTATTGCTTGATGATCAAATATATCAGACAGTACTGCCAGGCAAACAGAAGCAACTTCATGTTAAGGACAGAGGAAATTTCATTCAGGGATTTTTTTTATACTGACGATGGAGGAGCTGAAGACAAACTGGACAGTGAGGTGAAGAAAGAAGGAAGGAAGTGGATGCTAGTGAGACAAGGAGAGAGGCAGCGTTACCAGTTACCAGAGCCTGGAAGCAGGTCCTGTAGTGACACACAGTACATTCTCAAATTTTAAGTTTTTTTAAAGAACAGCTTTATTGAGATATAATTGACACAATAAACTGCACATTTTTAAAGTGTAAAATTTGATAAGTTTTGACATGTATACACCCACGAAAACATCACCACAATCAAGATAACGAACATATCTATCACCTCCGAAAGTTTCCTCATAACCCTCTGTAATGCCTCCCTCCCCCGCTTCCCCATTCTCACCATCACCACCTGTCCCCAAGCAACATTGATCTCCTTTATGTCACTATAGATTACTTTGCGTTTTCTGCAGTTTTATACAAATGCATTAATTCATACCATATGTACTGTTTCTTGTCTGGCTTCTTTCACTCAGGATAATTACTTTCAGATTCATCCATGTTGTTTTGTGTATCAGTGGTTACTTTTTATTTTTCAGTAATGTTCTTTTGTATAGTTGTACCCCAATTTGTTTATCCTTTCACCTATTGATGGATATTTGGGTTGTTTTCAGTTTGAGGCTATTATAAATAAAGCTTCCGTGAACATTTATGTACAGGTTTTTGTATGGATAATGCTTTCTTTTCTCTTAGGAAAATACCTAGGGGTGGAATGGCTGGATCATATGATAGATATAGGTTTAACTTTTTAGAGAAATTGCCAACGAATTTCCAAAGTGATTGTGTCATTTTATATTCTCACAAGCAGTATATGAAAGTCCCTGTTGCTCCAATACTTACCAATAATTGGTATTGTCATCTTTTCAAACCTTAGCCGTCTAAAAGTTACGTAGTGGTATATAATTGTGGTTTTAATTTGCATCTCTGTAATAACTCATGATGTTGATCATCTGTTTATGTGCTTATTTGCCACCTGTATATCTTTTTGGTGATATGTCTGCTTAAATCTTTTGCTCAGTTTTAATTGGGTTGTTTTTTTATGGTCAGGTTTTGAGAAATTTTTATATATCCTGGATACAAGTCCCTTTTCAGATAGATGCTTGGCAAATTTTCCCTCTGTCTGGGTTTGTCCTTTCATTCTTCTAACAGTGTCTTTTGAAGAGCGGAAGTGTTTTGTTTTTTTTTAAGAGCAGAAGTTTTTAATTTTAATTAAGTCCAAGTTATCATCTTATTATTATTTTATGGATTGCACTTTTGATGTTGTACCTAAAAATTGCCTAACCCAAGTTCACAAAGGCTTTCTCCTTTGTTTCCTCCAGAAGTTTTATGGTTTTAGGCTTTATTAGATCTATGACCAATTTTTTGTTAATTTTTGTATGTGGTGTAAAGTATGGATCCAAATTCTTCTTTTTTTTCTCTAAGCAATGAATATCCAGTTGTTACAGCAACATTCGTTGAAATGTCCATCCTACCTCCATTGCCTTGTCTTAGTAACTTTATCAAACATCAGTTATCCATATATGTGTGAGTCTCTTTCTGGACTCTGTTCCATTGATCTATGTGTCTATCTTAATGCCAATATCATGCTTTTAAAAACATTTTATTTTATTGAAGTATAGTTGATTTACAGTGTTGTGTTAATTTCTGCTGTACAGCAAAGTGATTCAGTTATACATATATATACAATCTTTTTCATATTCTTTTCCATTATGGTTTATCACAAGATATTGAATTTAGTTCCCTGTGCTATACAGCAGGACCTTGTTGTTTATCCATTCTCTCTCTATATAATAGTTTGCATCTGCTAGTCCCAAACTCACAATCCACCCCTCCCCCAACTCCCCTCCCCCTTGGCAACCACAGGTCTGTTCTCTCTGTGAGTCTGTTTCTGTTTTGTAGATAAGTTCATTTGTGTCATAGTTTAGATTCCACATATAAGTGAATATCATGCTGTTTCGATTACTGTAGCGTTATACAGATTCTTGATATCAGATAGTATTAGCCCTCCAACTCTGTCCTTTGGCAATTTGACTACTTTATAGCATTGCCATATGACTTTTAGAATTAGCTTCTCAATTTCCACAGAAAAACTAGTTGGGATTTTGATTGGAGTTGCTTTGAATATAAAGATCAACTTGGGGAAAACTGACATTTTAATAAAATTGAGTCTTCTAACCCATGAAAAAGGTAACCATTTCTTCATAACTTCTTTAACATCTTTCAGCAACGTTTTTTAGTTTTCAGCATACAGGCCTTTTATATCCTTAGATTTATCCCTAGGCATTTCAAATTTTTAAATTCTATTATAAATGATAGTTTTTAGTTTTATTTATGATTGTTGCTGGTAATCAGAAATATAATTCATTTTAGCATACTGATTTTGTATTGCAAATTTGCTAAACTCGCTTAATAGTTCTAGTAGCTCTTTTGAGGAATCTATCACACTTTCTACATAGATGATCATGTCATTTAGGAATAACAATAGTTTTACTTCCTTTCCAATCTGAATACCTTCATTTCTTTTTCTTGATTGATTGCACTAGTGGAAGCCTTCAGTAGAATGTTGAATAGAAGTGGTGAAAGCAGGCATCCTTGTATTGTTCCTGATTTTAGGAAGAAAGAGTTCATGTTTTCATCACTGAATATGGTGTTAGATACAGCTTTTTTGAAGATTTTCTTTATCAGTTTGAGGAAATTGCCTTCTAGTCCAAGTTTACTGAGAGTTTTCATCAGGAACGGTTGTTGAATTTTGTCAAATGTTCTTCTGCATCTATTGAAGTGACCATATGGCTTTTCTTTTTTACTTTGTTAATATGGTGTATTACATTCCTTGATTTTTGAATGCTGAACCAAATTCATATCCTGGGCTAAACTCCACTTGGTCATGATGTATTATCCTTTTAATGTATTATTGGATTCAGTTTGCTAATGTTTTGTTTAGAACATTTACATCTATGTTTAAGTAATATATTGTATAATTTTACTTTTTGTAATGTCTTTTCTGGTTTTAGCATTAAGCTAACGCTGGACTCATGGAATGAGTCAGAAAGCATTCCCTCCATTTTCATGTTTTTGGAAGAGTTTGTATAGATTTGGATTATTTCTTACTTTACTGGTAGAATTCACCAGTGAAGCCATCTGGACCTGGAGTTTTCTGTGTGGAAAAGTATTTAAGTACAAATTCAATTTCCTTAACAGATATAGGGCTTTTCCCATTATCTGTTTCTTCTGGAGTGAGCTTTGGTAATTTGTATCTTTTAAGGAATTTATCCATTTTGTTTAAATTGTTAAATTTATTGGCATAAAATTGTTCACATTTTCCTTTTAATATATGTAGAATCTGTCGTGATGTCACCTCTATCATTCCTGATATTGGCAATTTATATCTTCAGAGAGAAAATAATTTTTCCTAGTTATTCTGGCTACAAGTTTATCAATTTTATTGATCTTCTCAAAGAACCAGGTTTTAGTTTCATTGATTTTCTCTTTTGTTTTTATTTTATTAATTTCCATTCCAATCTTTATTATTTCCTTTATTATGCTTACTTTGCATTTTATTTGCTCCTTTGTTTTCTGGTTCTTAAGGAAAGTAAGGTCTTCGATTTGAGACATTCTTCTTTCTGAGATAGGTGTTAGTGCTATAAATTTCTCCCTAAAACCGGTTTAATGGCATCCCGCAAATTTTATTTTATTTTATTTTATTTTTTTTGTGGTACGTGGGCCTCTCACTGTTGTGGCCTCTCCCGTTGTGGAGCACAGGCTCCGGACATGCAGGCTCAGCGGCCATGGCTTATGGGCCCAGCCGCTCCGTGGCATGTGGGATCTTCCCGGACCGGGGCATGAACCCGCGTCCCCAGCATCAGCAGGTGGACTCACAACCACTGCGCCACTAGGGAAGCCCCAGTCCCGCAAATTTTAATATGTTGTGTTTTCAATTTAACTTAGTTCAAAATGCTTTATAATTTTCCTCCTTTGATGTCTCCTTTGTACCTTAGGTTATTTAGGAGTATGTTATTTAGTGTCTAAATATTTGGTGATTTTCCAGTGATTTTTTTTCTTTAAAACAAGATGTTGGGGGTAGGAGTTTATTTATTTATTTTTGCTGTGTTGGGACTTCGTTTCTGTGCGAGGGCTTTCTCTAGTTGTGGCAAGCGGGGCCACTCTTCATCGCAGTGCGCGGGCCTCTCACTATCGCGGCCTCTCTTGTTGCGGAGCACAGGCTCCAGACGCGCAGGCTGAGTAGTTGTGGTTCATGGGCCTAGTTGCTCCGTGGCATGTGGGATCCTCCCAGACCAGGGCTCGAACCCATGTCCCCTGCATTAGCAGGCAGATTTTTAACCACTGCGCCACCAGGGAAGCCCCTCCAGTGATGTTTTTGTTATTGATTTGTAATTTAATCTCATTGTTGTCAAAGAACCTGCTTCATATGACTTGAATCCTTTTAAATTTATTGAGACTTGTTTTATGGTACATAACATGATCCATTGGATTCTGTTGTGCTGTGTGGATTTGAGAAGAACGTGCATTCTGCAATTAAGGAACGGAGTGTTCTATAAAAGTCAATTAGGTCAAAATAATTAATAGTGTTGTTCCAGTCTGCTATATTGTTGCTGATATTCTGCCTGCTTGTTTTATCAATTATTCTTTAACTTATCACAGTCTACCTTCAAATGATATTATACCATTTCATGTACAGTATATTTTACAATAATATATTTCCATTTCTTTCCTCCTGGCCTGTGTGCCAGGAGACATTGTTGTCATGTATTTTACTTATATATGTATATATTGTATTATCATAATACATTGTAGTAAATTTTATTTAATAGCCAATTATATTGTTAAAGGATTTAAATCATTAGGAAAAGATATATTTCCTCATGTAGTTGCCATTGCCACTGATCTTCATTCTTTGTGTAGATCCAGATTTCTATCAATAATTGCTTTCCTTCTATCTAAAGGATTTCTTTTAACATTTCTCAGAGTATAGGCCTGCTGCTGCTGATTTCTTTCAGCTTTTTGTATGACTGAAAATGTCTTTATTTCATCTTCATTTTTGAAAGATATTTTTCTAAGTATAGGATTTTAGGTTGATAGGTTTTGGTTTCTTGTTGTTTCAATACTTTAAAGATGTTATTCCACTGTTTCCTGCTTGCATTGTTTCCTATGAAAAATCCAATGTCATCCTTATCTTTGTTTCTCTATATGTTACATCTGTCTTCTCTGGCTACTTAAAAAAAAAAATAACAGACTTGATTTTTTAGAGCAGTTTTAAGTTTACAGAAAAATTGAGCAGAAAGTACAGAGAGTTTTCACAAATCCCCTTCTCCCACCAGCCACCCCTACACAGTTTCTCCATTGTGAGCATCTTGCATAGGCGTGATACATTAGTTACAATTGATGGACCAATATTGATACATTATTATTAATTGAAGCCCATAGTTTGCATTAGAACTCAGTCTTTGTATTGTGCCTTTCTATAGGTTTTGACAAATGTATAAGATTTTCTCTTTATTGCTTAATTTCTCCTTATTTCTTGAAATGATGTGACTTAGTTTCTTTTTCTTGATAGGTCTTGTATTTGTAATTCCTTGAGCTTCTCAGATTTGTAGGTGTATAGTTTTAATCAAGTTTAGAAAAATTCTGACCATTATTTCTTTTTTTTTTTTTTTTTTTTTTTGCGGTACGCGGGCCTCTCACTGTTGTGGCCTCTCCTGTTGCAGAGCACAGGCTCCGGACACTCAGGCTCAGCAGCCATGGCTCACGGTCCTAGCCGCTCTGCGGCATGTGGGATCTTCCCGGACCGGGGCACGAACCCGTGTCCCCTGCATCGGCAGGTGGACTCTCAACCCCTGCGCCACCAGGGAAGCCCCATTCTTTCTTTTTTTAAAAAATTTTTTATTGGAGTGTAGTTGATTTACAATGTTATGTTAGTTTCTGCTGTACAGCAAAGTGAATCAGTTATTCATATACATATATCAACTCATTTTTTTTAGCTTCTGTCCCCGTAGAGGTCATTACAGATTGTTGAGTAGAGTTCCTTGTGCTATACAGTAGGTACTTATTAGTCTATTTTATATATAGTAGTGTGTATATTCTTCAGATATTTTTCTATCTGCCCTTTCCTTGGGGGGACTCAATTTATCCATGTATTAGTCTGCTTGCTGTTATGTCACAACTCACTGATGCTGTCTTCATTCTCTGTTACTATTATTTTTCTCACAGTGTGTTGCTTTGTTTAGTGTTTATTGCCTTCAAAGTCACTAATGTTTTCTTCTGCAATGTATACTCTGCCTTTCATCCCATCTAAGTGTACTTTTCTACTTAGACATTGTTATCTTCTTCTCTCTAGAATTTTGGTTTAGGTATTTTTAAAATATGTCCCCTGTTTCTATTCTAACTCTAAGCTTATTCTAACTTTTTGAACATGTGGAATAAATTTAATGGCATAAAAATGTAATTCTAAATGTAATGGATATAATTCTAACATTTGTGTTAGTTCTATAGTAGTTATGATTTATTTCTGTCTCATTATGGGTCATACATTCCTCCCTCTTTGCTTGCTTGGCAATTTTTGATTGGTTACCAGATATTGTGACTTTACCTTCTTGGGTGCTGGATATTTTTGTATTCCTATAAATCTTCTTGTGTGTTGTTCTTGGAAACAGTTGGATCTTTCAGTTCTTGTTTTTAAAATTTGTTAGGCACGCCGGGAGTAGCGCTCTGACAGGGGCTAATTCTTCCTCACTGCTGAGATAAGACCTTCCTGAACCTAATGCCCTGTGAATTATGAGCTTTTCCAGTCTGGCTGTGGGAACAGGCACTGTGCTTGGCCCTCTGTGGACACCAGTCAGTGTTCACTCTAGTCCTTTCTGATGGTTCTTTCTATGGCCTTGTGTGGATTCCTCACACACATGTGCTGGTTAGTACTCAAGTGAGTACTGAGGGGGACCCTCTGAGGATCCCCAGGTTTGTCTCTCTGTGTAGCCCTCTCCTCTCTGGTACTCTGATCTATGGACAGTAGCTGCCTTGGTTTCCCTAAACTCTTAACTCCATTTTTTCAATGCAGGAAGTTTGCCAGATTCTACCTCAGTTTCTCCACCCAGCACCATGGCCTAAAATTTTTCTCAAGGTAGTAAGTGGGGATAGTCATAGGGCTCACCTTCTTTGTTTTTTGTTCCTTTGTTTTTTTCTTTTGTTTTTTTGAGGTATGCGGGCCTCTCACTGTTGTGGCCTCTCCCACTGTGGAGCACAGGCTCCGGATGCGCAGGCTCAGCGGCCATGGCTCACGGGCCCAGCCGCTCCGCGGCACGTGGGATCTTCCCAGACTGGGGCATGAACCCGTGTCCCCCGCATCGGCAGGCGGACTCTCAACCACTGCGCCACCAGGGAAGCCCTGTTGCTTTGTTTTTTGATCATCGTTCTTTCCTTGATGTGGAGGGTCTTTAAAACCATTGATTCATATATCTTGTCTGTTTTGGGGGGGTTGTTTCAGGCTGGAGAATAAATGGAGTCCATATTACTCCATCTTTGCTGGAAATAGAAACTAAGGGTTTTGGTTTTTTTTTTAAGATACTATCTTAAACATTTTATGAAATCAACAAATCAAGATTCTAGAAAAACAGAGTGCACCAAAATTTATGCCTAGTGCCTGTGGATGAAATTATCCATTTAACTGTTCACTATATTCTTGCAATTGGGGTTGATAATATCTAAGTTTGTGTGTAATACTAAATTCTACATTAACAAAGTGGCAATATTTTTCAAAACCCAAATTGGGGCTTTTGGATTAAGATTTTTTTGGCTTATTAATTATAAGAAGAGGACTGCTCAGACACTACTGTAGATATACATTTGATGGAAATTAAATAGAATAAAACATGAAGTGTTAAGACCCCTACTGTAAATATTGGTGGTCCATTTAATTTTAAAATTAAATATTATACCAAAATGTTGTTCTTTTTAGAATCCTGTCCTTCCCATCAATAATCTTTCACTACAGGTTTAGGTTACTTTTGTATTAAAGCATATATTCTGCAGAAAAGAAAGAAGTTTATTGTGTAAAAACAGATTATATTATGATTGAAGAAATAATGCTAAAAAGTAGATGTGCTCTCCAGAAGGAACAAGATGAAATATTGATTTTTGTAGTCTTTAATTCCCAATCTGAATACCTGTTATAAAACATTTATAATCCAAATAAAATTAATTTCTATAACGGTAAAATTTTATCATATAAAAGGACAAACAAGTCTCTGGCTGGCATTTAATGTCTTTCTCACTTGGGCTCTAACACCTCTTTCCAACCTTATCTCCCGTAAGAATCTTTACATTAATCACATGTTCCCTCACTATTGTTTGATTTCTCACTACGCAACAATCCACACCGTGTCCTCGTCTGCATAATATTTGTCCCCCTCTCTCCTCACCCCAGCTCCCCATTCAGTCATTCAAAGGCTTAACAATACTTTCTGCCCTTGTTATTTTTGTGAACTTTACACCTCAAAAGGATCTCTTTCTCTCAGATTTCTATTTCCTCTAAACTTTCTATAGTGCTTACTGTCTGTATCAAGCATTTGACAATCCATTATCCAGCTATATGTATTTTCATTTCACTACCTGTACATGTCTTCCCAAGAATATGTAAGTTTTTTGAGGTAAGGGATATGCCTTTTTAATGAAATGATAACTAAATTATAAAATTACCTATCATTTACTTTATAGACAAAAAGATTTGCTGATTAATTATTTTAGGCATAAAGGCTCTAATTTAAAATACTATATTCTCAGAGAAGGGCAACATATTATAACCATTGACACCATAACATATGGCCTTTCATCATTAATTAAGGTTCTGATACCAAGAAGCAGCACTGGTAGATTTTGTTCATGGGAAATAAGCTGAGTTACATTTGGGAAACCACAGTGGAGTGCTCCAGGCAGTCAGACAGGACTGAGGGCCCGTGGGGAAAAGCAACATCCCAGAGAGCAGCTAGAAGCCAGGGAGTCAATGGAGAAGCCCTTGAATGTGTGTGCAGAAAGCTGGCCCTTGCTGGGTGTGAGCTGATGACTCTTCCAGCTGCTCAAGTCATACCAAAATCTATGTCATGGCTCCTCATTCTTCAGGAAGATTCACTGCCTGTGATGGGCAAAAACAATAACAAGGTCATGCTGGGGCGAAATGCCTGACTATGGTTCCTTACTGTTCTATCAAGTTTCAAACAAAATATCTCATTACTGTACAAGGCCAAGTTTCACCACTGTCCAGCTGCTTTACTTCTATCTCCTATACAAGTTTTGGATCTTCCTCTTCCCTCTATTCTCCCTCCAACACAATTTTTCAAAAGTCAGAGGTCACACTCTATTTCAGGGCTTAAAATTGTATGGATCGGGCTTCCCTGGTGGCGCAGTGGTTGAGAGTCCGCCTGCCGATGCAGGGGACGCGGGTTCGTGACCCGGTCCGGGAGGATCCCACGTGCCGCGGAGCGGCTGGGCCCGTGGGCCATGGCCGCTGAGCCTGCGCGTTCGGAGCCTGTGCTTCGCAGCGGGAGAGGCCGCAACAGTGAGAGGCCCGCGTACCGCAAAAAAAAAAAAAAAAAAAAAAAAAAAGTCTGTATTACTCATAATTGATTGGATCGTTTGTGGCAGAGGGCGAGGAGGAGAGAAATGGGGACTGGCCTCTTTCCACAGCTGCCCTGATTGAAATGGAAAATCTCTGAGCACCACAGAAAGTTGCCTGTTGAAACAACTAACAGCACAATCCCCTTTCTCTACAAAAGAATTGAGGAGTTCTGAAACTGAGAGAGCTTTTATTGAATTACTGTTGATGGGCATTTCTGAAATGCAAGTTCTTAATGACCACAAAAGAGAGGTGCATTAACTTCTATTAACCTATGAGAAATTCTGTTCTATAATGCGCAACCTAATCTTCCCCTTCTGTTTCAACTGACTTAAACTTCTCTCCATGCTGATGGTGCCCAGTGTAAATTACTGATGAAGAAGTACTAGTTCCTTCCACTGAAACAGCTACATTACAGGTGCTGGTTTGAGGTAATTCATGCATAGGTCCTCTGCTCTCTTGTTTGCCTTTGGTGCCCCCTACCGTCCCTTTCGGTGCATTTCCATCTCCTGGCTCCTCTTCATTATTTCCTCCTTTCACAATGTTCCCATGTTCCCCAGAGAAAACCTGATTGCATAAAGCTAATTGATAATAGCATGAAACTGTTGGCCTTTTAAAAGGGATCAAAATATCAGCTTGGTGCTTTGTGTCCACCTAGAGGGGTAGGATAGGGAGGGTGGGACGGAGACGCAAGAGGGAGGAGATATAGGGATATATGTATATGTATAGCTGATTCACTTTGTTATACAGCAGGAACTAACACAACATTGTAAAGCAGTTATATGCCAATAAAGGTGTTAAAAAAATAAATAAATAAAAGGGATCAAAATAATGTAACACAAAGGAATGAAACGCTAATGGTGCAATTGCATATAGGAATAGTCTCAAGTCAAATATGCTAATCACTTATTCTATAAAAAGGACAAAAAATCAACTATTAGCTTTCATATTTATTTGAACATTCTATAGTCTGGAAAATGAGAAAAGTGAAGATAATTTTTTCATATTTATTTGAACATTCTATAGTCTGGAAAATGAGAAAAGTGAAGATAATTTTTTCAGGTGACTGAAGCTTTGCAAACAGATCAATCTGTGAAACAATGTGGAGGGGCAAGACTGATTTTGTTATGCAGGCACATTTATGAAAATCATTTCTAACTGTTCTATTTAAATTTTTAAATTAAATAACGTATACATAAATTAATATTTATATTATAAAATTAGAACATTATAGACAAGGTTAAAATCTCCTGTAAGTACTACTTTCTCCCAATCCTGGTCCTTTTCCCATTGCCCAGAGATAGCCATTATCAGCCATTGTTAAGAGTTTGGCATGTATCCATTCTTTAAATAAAAACCAGCTTTATTGAGGAATAATTGTCATACAATCAACTGCACATATTTAAAGTGTATAATTTGACAAGTTTTGACATAGGCATACACCTATGAAAGCGTCACCTCATGCTCCATATTCATCACACCCAGAGGTGACTCATTTCCCTTTGTAATGTCTTCTTCCTTCCCATCCTCAGGCCCAGGAACCCATTGATCAGCTTTCTGTCACTATAGATAGTTTGAATTTCAATAGGTTTATATCACTGGACTCATACAGTATGTACTCTTTTTTTTCCGGCCTTTCTCACTCAGCATAACTATTTTGAGATTCATCCATATTGTTATGTGTATCAAGAGTCCATTCCTTTTATTGCTGAATAGTATTTCATTATAAAGGTATACCCCAATATTTTTACCTATTCACCTGTTGAATATTTGAGTTGTTTCCAGTTTACAGCTATTACGAATAAAGCTGTAGTAAACATTAGTGTTCAAGTCTTTGTCTGGACACATGCTTATTAAAAACTTGGGTAAATACATGGAATAGCAAGATCATGTGGTAGGTGTATATGTAAAATTTACGACACTGCCAAATGGTTTTCCAAAGAGATTGTACCTCTTAGCATGTCAACCACCAGGGTATGAGAATTCCAGTTCTTCCACATCCTTGCCAACACGTGATATGGTCAGTCTTAAATTTTAGCCTTTCTAACAGGTGTTAAGTAGTAGCTCATTATAGTTTTAATTAGAATTTCTCAGAAGACTAGTGACGTGATTCATGTGCTTGTTTGCATCGTCTTTGGTGAAGTGTTTCTTTGTATGTTTTGTCCATTTTGGGGGGGGTTGTTTGTTTCCTTATGTGTTGAGGGTTCTTCTTACATTTTGGATAAAAGTCCTGTGTCAGATATATGCTTGCAAATATTTTCTCCCAGAAGTGGCTGGTCTTTCCATTATTCTAAGTTTCTCTAGAAAAGCAGAAGTATTGAAATTTGATGAACTCCAATATTTCAATTTTTAAATTGATATTGTATTTTTGGTGTTATACTTAAGAAATCTTTGCTTAACCCAAAGTCACATAAATTTCTTCTCTTTTCTTCCAGAAGTTTTATAGTTTTAGGTTTTACATTTATGTACATGTCTTTTAAATATGCTTTAATTGCCCTTAGGTGAGTAACTAAATGTGGAATAACTGGATCATATAGTAGGTGTACATTTAATTTTTTAGGAAACTGCCAAGCTGTATTATTTCTGACTTCATTTTATTTCCTTTATTGGCTTTATGAACCATAACTCTTATTTGTGTTATTTTTGTGGTTGCTTTAGAATTTATTGTATAAATCTTTAACATATCACAGTATATCTTTAAATGACATTATAACAATCCTGCATTACAACCTTAGAAGAGTACACTTCCATTTTTCCCTTCTAGGCTTTAGAGCCCTTGTTGACACTAATTTTACCCCTACATATAGTATAAACCCCACATACATTGTTACTATTTTGCTTTAAGAAATCTATGAGCTTTTTTTTTTTTTTTTTTTGTGGTACGCGGGCCTCTCATTGTTGTGGCCTCTCCCGTTGCGGAGCACAGGCTCCGGACGCGCAGGCTCAGCGGCCATGGCTCACGGGCCCAGCCGCTCCGCGGCATGTGGAATCCTCCCGGACCGGGGCAAGAACCCGTGTCCCCTGCAACGGCAGGCGGACTCCCAACCACTGCACCACAAGGGAAGCCCTCTATGAGCTTTTTAAGTACTCTTAATAAGAGGAAATATATCCTTTTCTATTTAACCATATATTCATCACTTCTGGTGCTCTTCATTCCTTTGCATAGATCCAAATTTCCATCTAGTGTCATCTTCTTTCTGCTTGCAGGATTTCCTTTAACAATTCCTGTAATGTAGGTCTGCCAGAGGTGAACTCTCTCAACTTTTGTATGTCTGAAAAAGCCTATTTTGTCTTTGTTTTTGAGAGACATTTCTACCGGGTATACAATTCTAGTTGACAGTTTTTTCTTTCAATTCTTTAAAGATGCTCCACTGTCTCCTGGGTTGCATGGATGAGAAATCTGTTGTCATCCTTATTTTTGTCCCTCTGTAATGTGTCTTTTTTCCTGTGACTGCTTTAAGATTTTGTCTTTGTCCATGGCTTTGAGCAAGTTGATTATGCTGTGCCTTGGTGAAATTGTGTTCATATTTCTGGTGCTTGGTATTCCCTGAGATTTTTGGATCTGTTAGTTTAAGGTTTTCATCAAATTTGGAAAACTTTCAGTTTCTTTGGACATTTTTTGGTCCCCCTCCTTCTTTCCATTTCAGGGATTGCAGTTACATATTTACTAGGTGACTTGAAGTTATCCCACAGTTAATTTTCACTTTTTAAAAAAATTATTTTTTCTCTCTGAGTTTCATTTTCAACACTTTCAGTTGCTATGTCTTCAAGTCATTAATCTTTTCTTCTGCAATGTCTTATTGGCTGTTAATCCCAGCCAGTGTATACTTCATTTTAGGTATTACAGTTTTAATCTCCGAAAGTTCTATTTTGGGTTTTTAATATCTCCTATGTCTCTGATTAGCTTGTTGAACCTGTGGAATACGGTTATGATAAAAGTTTTAATGTCCTTCTCTGTGAATTCTAACATCTGTGTCAGTTCTGGGTCAGTTTCAATTGACTAATTTTTCTCCTGATTATAAGCCTACATTTTCCTCCTTCTTGGAAGCCTGGCCATCTTTGTATTCCAGACATTGGGCATGTACCTTGATGGGTACTGGATATTTTTGTATTTCTATAGCTTATATTTGTATTTCTTGAGCTTCTTGGGATGCAGCTAAGTTACTTGAAAAGAGTTTTATTCTTTTGGGTCTTGCTTTTAAGATCTGTTAGATGGACCTGAGACAGTGCTTGCTTAGTCTAGGGATAATTATTTCACACTACTGAGGCAAAACTCTTCTGTACACTCTACTGAATGCCCATGAAATGTAAGGTTTTTTCCCAGTCTCCCTGATAGGAACAAGCACTATTACTGGCCCTGAGTGAGCACCAGGTACTGCTCCCTCTAATCCTCTCACGTATTTCCTCTAGTTGTCCTTTCCCCAGTCTTGAGTAATGTCCAACATGAATGTACCTATCAGTAAGTGTTATGCTGAGTAGTCAAGGGGGACATTCCATGATCTCCAGGGACCCTTTCTGTGATGTCTCTATAGGACTCTGTCCTGTGACTTCCAGCTGTCTTGATCTTCTAGCTACATCTCTTCAAATCAGGGAGTCCACTGGGCTCTCCTGGGTTGCCTTTCTCTGCACTGCAACCTGGAAATTCTCTCAAGGCAGTAAGCTGGGCAGTCATAGGAATCACCCTGTTTATATGCCAGCTCTTGGGGATCACTCTCCTTCTTTGCCTGGTGTGCAGTGCCTTAAAAACTGTCATTCCATATATTGAATATTTTGTCTGTTTTGTTGCTGTTGTTATTGCTTCAGACATGAGGGTAAATCTGCTTCCTGTTACTCTGTCTCGGCTGCAAGGTAAAGTTGGCATGTATCCATTTAAAAATATTTACATGTTGTTATAGAAAAGGCATAGATTGGTTTGTGTCTACCCCTCATCATTCTGCAGCTTGCTTTTTCATTTAAAAAAATTTTAAGCTTATTTCTGGTTACCTTTGTAAAATATTCCATTGCATGATTGTATATTTATCCATTCTCCTATTGATGGACATTTAGGTTGTTTCTGATCTTTGCTATTACAGACAATGCTGCAGCCAGCAATCACACGCATGTCTCCTTGCATCATGTTTAAGAGTTCCTTTAGGGAAAGTACAGAAGTCAAATTGCTCTCCAGTGTGAGCATAGGAGTTTACATTCCTACAATGTACGAAGACTTGTTCCTCCACAGTCTCACCAATACTTTATATTGGCAACCTTTTAAGTTTCTGCCAACCTGCCAGTTCATTATTGCTTTGATCTGTATTTCTCTTATTTTTAGAAGGTTGGGTCCCTGTTCACATTTTTATTTGCCATTTTTGTTTCTTCTAGGAATTCTCTGTTTTGTCTTTGCCTAACCTTATCTTGAATTATGTTTATTGTATTTTAATTTGTTTGAATAAATGCTTAAAATTTTAGAGACTAATCTTTTATTATATATATATAAATTATATATAATATTCTATTTTATTGAATATAATTATAAATACAAGTATTTTATAATTATATTTTATTTTATATTTCATAATTATAAAATAGAACATTACATATATAATTAATTTCTCTAAGCTTATACCCTCTTTTATAATTTTCTATTTTCTTATGGCACAGAATTTGAATTTTATCTGGTCAGGTTTATCAGAATTTTACGTCTTTTGATTTTTCGACTTAAGAAAGGCTTTCCTGTTACCGAAGTTATTAATAGATTCTCTTTCATTCTCTCTTAATAATTTTAAAGTTAAAATGTTTGACAGTTAGATATTTAATCTATTTAAAGCTTACTTTTGTGTATACAGTGAGGCAGGGATACAAATTGTATGGTTCCTATAAATATCAAAATATCCCAATACTATTTTTTGAACTGTCCATCTTTTCACCATTTAACTGTCTCTGTCATATAGCAAATTCCAAAAGGATACACGAGTCTGTGTCTTAAATTTCTTTTCTGTTCAATTAATCCACTGTTACTATTGGTTTGTAAGATCTTGCTGTTTTGGAAGGCAAATCCCCTCTCTTTGTTACTCTTTTTCAATATTATCTTGAATTTACCCTTCCATGTGAGTTTGCAATCAGGTTCATGTTCCCCCAAAAATCTTGTTAGTGTGATTGGGTTTGTAGCGAATCTTTAGATTCATAACTATCTTTAGTATTGAGACCTCTAATCTATTAACTGGTATAGCTCTTTATGTTGTCAGATTAATTTCATGTTTTTTCAGTAAATCTTTTTAGTTTTTGCAATGTTTTTTACTCAGTTTTATTGAATTTATTCCTAGTTACTTTATAGCTTTCTTTGCTGCTGTAAATGGGATCGTTTTTGCCCAGTTGGTTATCGTTGGTTTACAAGAAAGCTGCTGGTGTTCAATCTGCTGAACTTTCTCCTTCAAGCGAAAGTCACCAATTAGTTCTAAAAGTTCTCAGTTGACTCACTTGGATCCACCTTTGTGTCTTAGCTTAGAATAAATTCTAAATGACAAGTTGTTAAACTAACTTTTTAAATGATTGGTGATTTTGTAGATTCCTAAGTCACCAATCTGAACCTATGTTCTACATTCTGGGGGTACAAAGCACAGGAAACTATGCTCTCGGGTGTTGACTGTGCAATTTTTAGTTGATCACTGATAATATTCATTTGCCCTTTTCTCCTCACAACCAAAACAAAACAAAATCTCCTCTGGCTGACTCTTATTAGTTGGGTTTCAGTTTTTAACATATAAAGTTCATCTCTTTGAACAGATTTTCTCTCAAAATCTGGAGCAAGACGTCAATTGTTATATATAAAGATATATAAGAAAGCAGCTGGGAATCATACTGAGTATGATAGGGCCTAAGTCAAGGCACCAGGACACACGTGTGAGGGGTGAGTGAGGATCCTGAGGCTGGCAGAGGATTTCTAGAACAAAAGTGCTTGCTGCCCAGCCTCACCTTTTCCTCTCTCTTTTCCTCTTCCCATCCCCCATGCTCCACCCACAGCATTCTAAGCGTTTTAGCCAAATACCATACTGAGAATCACCCACACTGTGTCATTCCCTTTTGGGGAAACCAAACACAGCACAAAAACTGTGGTTTTCTAGCTCATGTATCTTGATGGATAGATAATTCAAAGTAAGCTGATAGGCGAAGACAAGAGAGATTTAACCTCCTGTAGATAGAAGGGCAGGCATTGCATAAGTGAGAAGTAGAAGACCTTGAAAAACGATTTATGCTTAAATCAGAACTACAATGAGGTACCACCTCACACTGGTCAGAATAGCCATGATTAAAAAGTCTACAAGTAACAAATGCTGGAGAGGGTGTGGAGAAAAGGGAACCCTCCTGCACTGTTGGTGGAAATGTAAGTTGGTGCAGCCACTATGGAGAACAGCATGGAGGTTGCTTAAAAACCTCAAAATAGAGTTACCATATTATCCAGCAATCCCACTCCTGGGCATATATTCAGGCAAAGCTATAATTCAAAAAGATACATGCACCCCTACATTCATAGCAGCACTATTGATAATAACCAAGACATGGAAACAACCTAAATGTCCATCGACAGATGAATGGATAAAGAAGATGTGGTACATATATACTATGGAATACTATTCAGCCATAAAAAAGAATGAAATAATGCCATTTGCAGCAATACAGATGCAACTAGAGATTATTACACTAAGTGAAGTAAGTCAGAAAGATAAATACCATATTATATCACTTATATGTGGAATCTAAAATATGATACAAATGAACTTATCTATGAAACAGAAACACACAGACAGAGAACAGACTTGTGGTTGTCAAGGCGGAAGGGGGTTGGGGAGGATGGACTGGGAGTTTGGGGTTGGTAGATGCAAACAATTACATATAGAATGGATAAACAACAAGGTCCTACTGTATAGCACAGTTAACAATATTCAATATCCTGAGATAAACCATAATGGAAGAGAATATTAAAAAAAATATATAAGCCTGTGCACCACAACTACTGAAGCCTGCACGCCTAGAGTCCAAGATCTGCAACAAGAGAAGCCACTGCAATGAGAAGCATGTGCACCACAACAAAGAGTAGCCCCTGCTTGCTGCAACTAGAGAAAGCCCACACGCAGCAACCAAGACCCAATGCAGCCAAAAATAAATTAAATTAAAAAAAAAAAAAAGAATATATAGGGACTTCCTTGGCAGTCCAGTGGTTAAGACTCCATGCTACCAATGCAGGGGGTGCAGGTACGATCCCTGGCTGGGGAACGAAGATAGATCCCGCATCCCACATGCCACATGGCATGGCCAAAAAAACAAAAAAATGTATATGTGTGTATAACTGAGTCACTTTGCTGTACAGCAGAAATTAACACATTGTAAAATAACTATACTTCAATTAAAAAAAGAACTATTTCTGCTTAAACAAATGCACCAGAATGTTGTGTTCCTGTCAAACAGTATTCAAAGCAGCAAAAATGATAATATTTTCCTTAAGTTTTTCAGCCTCTCTGTTAATGTTTTTGAATACATCATTTTTTGTGCATATATGCAAATCTACAAGGCAATCAATTTGTGTGAGACGGTGACTGCTTAAAAAGGCCACAAAAAGACATTTTAAAATTTCCGATTTGAGTTTCCCTCACATTTGGACAAGGATGTAAATTCAACCCTGTAGTAAATTACAGTGTATTGTAAAGATGAAATGGTCTCTTGGCCTGCATTCTCTCCTCGCTGCATCCTATCCTACACACAGCTGCCATACCAATCCTCCAAAAACACCAATTTTCATATGCCACTTTTCAAAAACTAGCTTCCTGGCTTCCTGTTGCTGAAAAATAGTTTCACGTGCTTTTGTATGGCATTCAAGGCTCTCCAGGATATGGACCCTCCCAAACATTTCAGTCCTGCTCATTTCTTTCACCATGCACAGGCCCATCTCCCAGCCATCCCAGCAAAGGTACCACGCATCTCCTAGGCTTGTTGGCTCATTCAGCGGTGTCTGGAAAGGCTACTCCTGGGTCACTTGTCAGGAGGCAGGGGTGATGGTGCCACAGCCTGATCACATGGATTGAGAGCGGAACGATGGTTCTCCGGGAGTACACTGGGGCATTACTATGAGAAGTTATGTGGCAAAACAGCAGAGACCCACTACCACTGCCTTAACATACTCTAGACAAGTGTTCGCAAATATCTGTTCCAAAAAGGAGACAAATGAACTTACTCTCATTTGCGCCTCTTCCACAATACACAATTCCCCAAGGGTATATCAAGCCAATTCAACTGAGGGACTGTCCCATTCTGGAACATAAGGAGTCTCCTATAATCCTAAATCCATATGCTATCATTGCAGGTCTAACCAGTTTGCTGGGTTCATTTACACACAATGTACAACAACCCTTTGAAATAAGGAAGTATGTGGTTCAACAATATAACTTTTTATCTCAGGTTGCATAAATTTAAGTAACACCCAAAATGATGTGAAATGAACAAAAACAACATATTTCAATGATGAATCAAATAAACTATGTTTTGAGTTGCTGTTTTCCCCATTTGAAGATATTTCTGATCACCGTCATTGTCTGTGAAAAGACACAAGACCAACAGTTTTCCCCCCACTTAAGGCTTTAGCCATAGTACCATAAACAAACGTCTCAAAATTTGTATGAAAACTTCCATGGCAAACTGTCAGTCTGAGGGTGGTCACCACCAAGCCACTTGGCTTCCATAGGTCTTTAATCCCTTTCTTCCACACATACCCCTTCCTGTTTTAAACTTTCATTATCTTGGTTCTACAGTGAAAGAGTATCTGCAGATCTCTCTTGACCACACACTCCTAAAAGTCAGGGACTTCTCACTTTGGTTTCCCAGGGCTTGGCATTTTGTTTGGGGCATGAGGGGGCTATCAATCAATCCATCGATCCGTGCTGTACACGCACCCTATAATAAATACTCGTTCATTTTTTATAACAAAGGCAATAGGAGCTTCTCATAATAGACTAAATTCCAAGGAAAGAATGAAGGCAGGAAAGTAGTTGGTTTATTTGTACCTACTGTAAGCCAGGCACTTTTAGGTAATTTTATATATGCAATATTTAATTTAACTTTAGCAATCCTACAAATTCTTACAGACTCAAGAGTTTTGAGTAACAAAACTTTGTGTGCTAAAGTGTGCACACAAAGTAGCACACTAGTAACTTCGTGTGCTAAAGTAACACAAACTCATGGTGACAGGCCTGTGAGTCAAATCCAGCACATCTGACTCTTTGGTTACCAATTCCCATTTATTGTGATTCCGAGATTCATGAGTTAATTTAGGTGCTATTAAGAAAAGTCAAAAATGTCTATTTTAAAGAGTGTTTTAAAACCCTCTTTGGGTAGCAGTAGAAGGAAAAGCAGAAGGACACAGTATGACAGCACATAGTTTGTTTGGTAGCCCTTTGGCAACTCCAGTGGATGATAATTGTTTTTAAGTGTCCATCAACAGATGAATGGATAAAGAAGATGTAGCAGTATGTACAATGGAATATTACTCAGCCATAAAAAGAAACGAAATTGAGTTATTTGTAGTGAGGTGGATGGACCTAGAGTCTGTCATACAGAGTGAAGTAAGTCAGAAAGAGAAAAACAAATACTGTATGCTAACACATATATATGGAATCTAAAAAACAAACAAACAAAAATGGTCATGAAGAACCTAGCGGCAAGATAGGAATAAAGGCGCTGACCTACTAGAGAATGGACTTGAGGACACGGGGAGGGGGAGGGGTAAGCTGGGACAAAGTGAGACAGTGGCATGGACATATATACACTGCCAAATGTAAAATAGCTAGTGGGAAGCAGCCGCATAGCACAGGAAGATCAGCTTGGTGCTTTGTGACCATCTAGAGGGGTGGGATAGGGAGGGTGGGAGGGAGGGAGATGCAAGAGGGAAGAGATATGGGGATATATGTATTTGTATAACTGATTCACTTTGTTATAAAGCAGAAACTAACACACCATTGTAAAGCAATTATACTCCAATAAAGATAATTGTTTTTAAATTAGCTTTTTGTAAATTAAAAAAAAAGTTCCACTTGCATTACACTTTAGAGTTCACAAAGCACATGGGAAAAATAAGGTAATGAGGGCTTATGGTTGCAATTCACAAAAATTAGGTACAAGGAAATGGAATGAAAGGGAATAATATATATAGTCATTTTCTTTTAAAAAATTAACGGTGAAGTGTGTTTCTGCCACCCCTCTTCTATTTGATATGATAAAAGTGGGAGTGATAAGACAATTAATTCAGTGTTTTGAAAAGCAAACCAGCTTCAGAGCAATGCTTAAGCTTGTGTTGCCAACTTGCTATGTGGTTCCTGACAACCAACCTCAGAAATAATTCCATCATCATGAGAAGTACAGAAAGAACCACAAACCAAACCTCAAAATGGATGCTAAGAGAAAACACCGTTTAAAAAAATTTCCCTTCCTTTCAGAAGGCAGACCAAAAGGAAGTTCATCCTCCCACCCACAGATTCCCCAGAGAGCTTTCCACCAGAAGGTCGACACCCAGCCGGACCCTCTTCTCTGAGCCTCTGGTTTCTTTCATGGCATATTAAGTGCCGATGTGGAGAGTGCCATGGGCCTCAGGACTAAACAGAGGGGGAGAGGCACAAAGCGCGCCCCTGGTTGCCAAGAGGGTATGTACACACTTGCCGCTTTCCTGCATTTTTCGGAGCTGAGTTTTTAGCCAGAGGCTGCTCCTTCACGATAAACTGACTAAAAGCTATGTTATCTCTTTCAAATCAGTTCCTCTCTTTCAATTCTTACGTGTGAAGACAAAGGTTATTTTAAACCCTTAAGAGATTACTATTAAATTTAAATTGCCTGTAACCATCGTATAGTAATAGATTTATGATTGATGATAGGTTTAGTTAAAATATAACAATTTTAAAAATAGTCTTAGTGGAAGATTGCAATCTGTGCGCACGTAATTGATATAAAATTAAAATTTAAAAAATTAGACCTTGGCATTTCCGAGGGAGCCCTAAGCTATTTTTCTAGCGAGGCTGTGCGAGTGTGTATCAGGCTTCCTCTTTTCACTCCCTTTGTGTTGTAAGCACCCTGGAGGTCATGTAATAACCAATGCCAAAGAAAAATCAAAATAGAAATTATTAGCGTGTGCCATCATGCAGCGGCGTACTCTGCCTAAAGAGCAGGAAATGGTCTAAACATCAGACCGCCGCCAGGCATCTCAGCACAGGCCTGTGCGCGGAGGAGAGTTGCGGCCGGACTCAGGGCGAAAGGAGGGAGCCAGGAGAGCGACCCGCGACTGCAGCCGGCTTTTAAGGCTAATAATCGCTTCGCAGCAGGTCCCGGGCAGCACTCCCGCGAGCTCCGCGGCGGGACCTGCCCTGGGAGACCTGGGCGCAGGACTGGAAGGGCGCTCGCGGCGGGTGCTGGCGACTCCGGGGCACCCGGGGACTCTCCCCGCGCCCTGGTCCGCTGCACTCCGGCTCCAGCTTGCGCGTCTGGGGACGGGGGGTGGAACCGGACGCGCACGGCAGGGGCTTTGCTAATTGCCAAGCAGGAAGTGAGCGCCGGGAAGAGCGGCGGAGAGAGGGGAGGAGCGGGCGGAGGAGGGGCGCGCGGAGCTGCCGAGGTTCGCTCCCCACGCGTCCGAAAGGCAGGGCAACCGAGCCCTGCAACCCGGCTTTCCTCCCCTGTCCCGCCAGCCGCCCGGCCCTGCTCTGGCGCCCGTCGGCCCCACTCCGTCCCCATGGCTTCTCCGGACGACCCTGTGCGCGCGGGTAAGTTGACACCGCGCCGCACCCTCACCCGGAGCGCGGACCGCGGGTCGCTAGATCGCGAGGCGTCCGCGTCTGCGGCGGGGCTGTCGGGGCCGAGCTCCCCACGAGCCCCGAGGGGCGACCTGGGACCACCGTGGACCCTGGCGCCCGACCCGGGTCCGCGCGGGGCCGGACGGGGGACAGCGGCGGCGCCCGGTCCCGGAGGGCGAGGTGCGAGGCTCCCCCCGCGAGCGGCTGCTGGTGGCGCGCGCCCCCCGCGGCCCCCTGGCCCCAGTCACCCCCAAGCGTGCCTGAGACGCCCCTTCTCTCCTCTTGCTCTCTCGCCCCAGCGTCTTTGTTCTGCACCGGAGATGCCAGGTTGAAACAAGCCCCTCAAACCTCTCCGGCAGAAAAGAGTGCAAGGGGTGGATTTCTTTCTTTCCTCCCGAGCTCTCCCTTTCTCCCTACTCACGTGCCTTCTCACTTCTCTACTCGTTTCACTTTTATTAAATGGTTTTGTTCTAAATATTGGTCCTCGGAGCTATTTCATAAACTAGTATCCACAAAACCAGGCGGCTGATCCCACCTGTAGAGGCCTTTGGTAAGAATGGCCTCTAGTTCTGTCCTTATCGTTAAATATTTTGTTTGCACCTGAAGCCAGAATCTAGATTTTTCTTTAATCTCACTTGAATTGAGAAACCGTAGAATACTGTGTCTGTTCTTGAGACCAGGCTCTTGATTTTTCTTTCATTTCACTTGAATTGAAAATCTTCCTCAGACTTCACCTTTCAGGAATTCGCTGTCCTTGCTCTCCCATACCCTAGGCTGATCCTCAGTGAATGTCGAACATGTGAATGAATGAATGATGTATCCCCCAGAGCACACTGGGGCTTTTTCTAGTTTTGTTGAGGCTGGAAAGGCTAGGGAGAGAGCCAGATATACAGAACCACAGATACCTGCTTAGAGACACGTGTTCCCTATTTTATTTCTTGGGCTTGGGCAGGGCCGGAGCTTGAATGTTTTATTGTTCATTTGGGGCTTGAGCAGTTAGGAGAATGAGACAGAAAGTACCTGGAGGTGGGTCAGAAGATTGCTAACTTGGCCTTGTGATGTGCTGGGTCTGAGAGAGTTTCCTGGAGATTTTAAGAAAGATCTAAATTCTCCTTCAAGTGGTTCTTCTTTAAGTGAGGAATGGTAAACATTTTATCCATGGGAGATGGAAGATAAGTAAATGGTTTGGATATCCTTCTCCTCCCCCGTATTCATTGTTTGGAAAAACAGAAGGGGAAATTAAGGGAGAAATCCTACCCCTGCCCCCCAGCTCTCACCTCTGCATCCACTTCCTCTTCTGAAAATGTAATTGGCAAGATGCCAAGAGGTGTTAAGCTAGATTTTACTAACAGTGGTTTCGCATCTCATTAAATGATCATGATGAAGGAGATTCAAAAAGATCTTGATTGGGACCCACTGAATGGGGATACATATAAGGTCTGCTTGGGACCCCCAAAATCAATGGCACCAGAGGAGGTGGGTGCTGGGAAACATAGCTTCACGTATAAAAAGCCTCAGTGAGTCAAGAGTGTGATAAGGCCACCAGGGCAGCTAATAGGATCTTAGATGACAGTAATAGTACTGCAGGATCTAGAAGTCCGGTGATGCTACTTAGCCTGCCTGGCCCAGCCAAAATGGAAGCTCACAACCTGGAACAAAGGGACTTGGAAATCCCAGCACATGTGGCGGGATGAGAGACCTGAGGATATGATGATAGGAAGGTGTCATTTGGAAAGAACCTGTCTCCTTGACTTTGAGAGGTAGAACCCAAACTTGTAGGTGGACTTTTGTTGGCTTCCTACAAAGAGGGGAGAGACCTCCTGAGTAGAGATCTCCCTCTCACTTGCAGCGATGTTGAAGAACATCTCCAGGCATCTGAAAGATAACTCTCATGTCCATTCCCACTCTGGAATTCTATCAATTAGATGAGGGTTCTTCCAGTTTAAAAAAAGATATATAATATCTCCACACTTGCATATAGAAACAAAGGGTTGGACAGAAATATGACCAAAAAAATGACTTCCTCTTTCTAACATCTCATATCATTTCTATAACCTCCAGGACACATCCCTTCCATTTCTGTAATGAAGCCACAAGTGGTGATAATGTGTAAAACTCGTTACGTGGCATTTTCATGTCTCCACCCCAGACCCAGTTATTATGCTGTCTCACCAGATTTCCTGTGCTCACCTCCCAACTGGTATTTCCATACACACTGTCACCTTCCACCAACCTGTACACCTAAAAGTGGCCACAGTGACCTTTTAAAAACAAATCAGATCTCGCCATTCCTCTACTCAGAAACCTGCGCTGACTTTCCAGTAAATCCTCAGTCCTTCAGTGGTGTCCATACTCTGTACGTGGGCCTGTAGCTCTCCCTTCAGTCGGCAAGCCTGCTCTTTCTCTTCGTCTGCACTGCAGCCACCCTGCCTCCTCTGTTTCCTTGAGAGCCCTGGACCACCTGCCTCCTGGCCTTTGCACAAGTTGTTTCTGCTGCCTGGAAGGCTCCCTTCACCTCCCCCCAACCCCCGCCAGTCCATTTACCTCCTGCCCACCCTTCAGATTTCAGACCAAAACTGATGTAGATTCAGCTCCATGTTACACAATCTTGGTGCACCCTTCCAAAACCTGTCACCCTTTCTAGCTGTGAAGATTTCACCATTGTCTCTCTCCCCCGTTAGGCTATAAGTTCTTGGACAGAGGGCATGTCTGTTTTGCTCGACCGTTTTTCTCCAACGCCTGGCCCAGTACCCAGCACTTAGTAAGCCCTGGTTAAATACTTATCATCTCAGTAAGTGAATGAAAGATATAAAATGTAACCACCTATTCATCAGACTGTGGGCAGAAAAAGCTCTTCCCATATTGGCTTCTTAGGAACTGATTCAGTTAGATATGTTAACTGGGTTTACCTTGTAAAGTTAAAAAAAAAAAAAAGATGTTTGTATATCCACATGCATATAACAAAGGTGGGTATCTATTATTATACCGTATGAACTTAATTAAAAAAACTCTTTGCCCTGAGAAAATTTACACCGGCAGGAAAATAGTCATGCTGGTTGCAGTGTGGCCATCTCATTCCACCTCTACCACTAATACACCATCCATCGTGGAATGAGTCAGAATTGCCTGTTGAAAGTGAGTAAAATCTGATTCATGTTCATACATATATTAAGGACAGAAACAAAGAAAGAGGCTTTGAAATTCGGGAGAGTTGGAGAGATGGTATACAGTTCATTGCTTTGTCACAGTGAGCTAAGTAAGTGCCCTTGGCCAGGGAGCACATCAGCGTATGTTCTGCCTTTGTTCATCCTCGGGGTATTGTTTGCACTGCACACAGGGCTGCTCCCTGGGAGCCCTGGCCCTAGAGACCAGCCCAGGACCGTCCCATAGGTGGCATCTCACCCCTCATGCACCCCTCTGAGCCCTCCTCCGCGCTTGGACGGGTCTGATGTGGCACCCTGTCCTTCTTGCAAACTCCAGTAGCACCGGGAGCAGAAACCAGGACTAAAGGGGGAACTACTTCGAGCAGCACCCTTATTTGAAAGGCTGGACCAGCCAGTTCATTCACCACATCCACCAGAGAGTGCTGACAGGCTGCGGTTTTCCTTTCTCCCTTCCTTCTTCCCTTTCTCCTTCCCTGTCCCGTGGGTTTTTCCAATGCCCACTTCATTTCTTTCCCTTTCTTACAATGCCTCTAAGTTTTCTTCTCTCTACCCAAGTGTTTCCCCCTTGTCTGCATTCCTCTTTCATCCCTTGGTTCATCTCCACCCCCCGCCTCAGCTTGGCCATCATCCAGAGAAGTCGCTCTAGAGGTGCACCTTCTTGATCCCTGGACCTTTCTCAGCTTGTTCAGCCCCTGCTCTGAGGTGCAGGGATGACAGAGCAGGGCTGCTGCTAGACAGAGAAGAAGGTAAACTTAGCAGCGTGTTAGCGCTGCTGCCCTGAGAGCTTCTGTAATCCTGAATACGGTTAGGACTCTAGGGCTTCCTTAGAATCAGTAGTGAAAACAGCTGTAGGTCAAAAGAAAAGCTCGGGTACAAAAAATAATAACAGAGGAAAAATAAATGAACTCTGAAATCACCGAGTTCAAAGAATTGCCTTTACTTTTTCACTAAGAAGCATAGAAGGCCCCACTCTTTTGTTTCTTGATGATCGGGAAAGCCAGGAAGCTCTGACACGCTTCCCTCTTTGTCTTTCTGAAAGGACGTCTTTAGAGGAGATCTTTGAACTTCCTCTGAGGAACTGTCTTGAGGAACTATTGGCCCTTATCTAATGTGATTCATAAAGGGAGAGGTCCGGACGTGACCGTGCTGCTCTTGGGCAGCGTACCCGCGTCTGTGTTGGACAATCCGAGATCGTTCCTGGTGGAGAGGCTGCCGGGTGCAGCCCACAGTCTCCAGGGCTCCTGGGGATTCTGATTCAGGAGCTGACGAGAGCTGGGTCTTTGAGTCGATGATGGGTAGGTGAGATTTTGCATTTGGAGTTGATGCTGGAATGATGAAAGCTTTAGGGGATGTCGGGTGAATGTCTTTTGCACATGGGAAGGACATGAATTTGGGGGCCAGAGAGTGGACTGTTATGGGTTGAACTGTGTTCCCCACCCCAAAAAAATTTTGTGGGCATCCTAACCCCCAGTACCTCAGAATGTGACCTGATTTGGGAATAAAGTCTTTACAGAAGCAGTCAAGTTAAAATGAGGTCATCAGAGGGAGCTCTCATCCAATGTGACTGGTACCCTCATAGGAAGGGAAAATTTGAACACCGAGATCCCCCCAGGACAGTCTGTTATCAGGTGGTCAGTGCATGAACCACTTCAAGCAACCCGAACGTAGTGGAAAACGGGTAGATTTTGAAGTCAGAAAGTCCCAGATCCAAATTCTGCTGCTTCCTTTGCCCTGTGACCTTGGGCACTCAGTATGGATAAAGGAGACACTTGGCCCTCTCTCAGGGTTACTGTGAGGATGAAACGGGGCTGTGTGTAAACCAGGCAGCACGGGGCGATGGGGTGGGTGGGCGGGGAGGGGTACTGGGTAAGTGGGAGCTCTAATTGTAACTGGGCTTCCTGTGTTGGAGTGACCTTCACCTGAAGATGCTCTTTTCACCTTTGGGGCCCCTACTTCTCACCACTCATGGACTTTTAAAGCTGGAAGGGCACGTGGAGGCTCTCTGTCCCCCCTCCCCCTGACTATTACAGATGAGGCACCTGAGGCCCAGAGAAACAAGTAACTGCAGCTGGCCTTGCTTGCTGTCCCCTGGGGCCTCCGGGAGCCAGGCCGGGTGCCCGGCCGGGTGCCCTTCCAGCAGCTGAGTGGCATCAGCTCACCTTTTGAGGACCTCCCCAGAAGATGCTCATGTGAATTAAACATCATTCTCATTGCCATCGTGAGACCCCCTTTGATCAATTACCAGCTAATTTGGGGTGACCTCTGCCTTCTTTAGAGTCACCAATCCAGGAGAATGGAGGCAGCTTTGGGACAGTAAAGCAACAGCCAGGATCAGGAGGAAGGTCCCCACCCCGCCCTGGCTGAGCTGCCGGCCTTACCACCTCGGAGCTCGCACGATCCCCCTTTCTGTTTTGGCTTCTTCGTGCCCCATCTGATATAAGAGCCTTGCCTAGAGGCCCAGCCTGCTGTTACCTGGGGCCTGTAAAAATAAACATTTTAAAGCTTCTGAGTAAACTATTTGATTTCATACTAATAATGTAAACATGTGGCTCCAAGAGCTCTCAGAAATACTTTAGGACAACTGCTTCTAGACTAGTCTCAAATAACCAGGATCAGCCCTCCTCCAAATAATCTACACAACACGGGCCTGTGAGAACAAAGGTGTTTCTGCGTGAACTACAGCAAGGGCCAGGGGGAAGGCCCGGGATCAGCTAGAACAAGTGGAGCGACAGTGTGGGCCTGGGTCTGTGAGCGGATTTGGCAATAACATGTAAGGAAGAACTTCATCCCCAGCCTGGTCTACGTCAGAAGCTGATATGGTCACAACCATGCGAATGAAAATAATAAAGACCTGAAAGTGCCTCTAAGACTGGTCCTAAACCTCTCCTGATGGCCTAAGCCTTTCCTCATTGCCCTCTCACTTTGCTGTTGTGCTTCAGAAAACAACAACAAAAAAACCCCTAAATTCTCTGTGCCCTTCCCATCCTAAATTCCATCTATTCTCAGAGGTTTCAGACCAAAGCAAGAGACTTTGGGCCTCCAAACACTTGTGGTCCTGTTCACCCCATCACCCTCTGAGGCACAGATTCTCAGGGGGAGTCGTTCCCAAACCTGACCTGACCAGAATAATGATGATCAGCTGGGTGTGGGAACCAGCCACGTGGACCCGCTCCTGTTACAGAGGAAGAGCCAGAGGCCGGGAACACTTAACATGAGTCATATCCAAGGTCATACCGCTAGACTCATTCAGTGTCAGGCCACTAGGTCTCAGCGGTGTGGCGGTGAGGACCCAAGCCTTCTCCTCCCAGGCCCTGTGTGCCTTCCCTTTAACTGTCCTGTTTGCGTTCTCACTGCTGCTTTTGGGGGTAATTCTGCCTTTCCCAGCTATCTCCTCCATTTTCTTCTCTTTGTCTTTTTCCTTCCTCGCGTACTAATGTCTCTGTAGGAAACAGGCCTGACTTGTCATAGACTTGGTGGGCAATAGCTGCACAGGATTCCTATTAAAATTCCACCCCCCTAGTGGAGGTAAGCTTTTAAAGTATTATCATCCAGGGAATGCCCTGGCGGTCCAGTGGTTAGGACAACACGCTCTCACTGCTGAAGGCCCAGGTCCAATCCCTGGCTAGGGAACTAAGATCCCACAAGGCCGCGTGGCCAAAAAAAAAAGTTTTATCATCCAGATACACTTTGGTGAAAATTAAGCGGTTGAGACTAGGCTGTGATAGGAGGGAAAGAAAGGACTGGAGGCTACTCATGGTGGCTTCTACTACCCGCTCCCCAGCCAGGAGCTAGACGTGAGAAGGATAGAAAGGAAAAACTGGAAAACCGAGTGCAGGTGTCCGGCTGGACCTATTTGAAGTATGCTTATGTGTCCTGTGTTTTTTTTATCTCTAGGCCTTCGCTATGCTGTTCCCTCTGCCTAGAATGCTTTTCCCTCCCTGACTTCTCCTGGCTAGCTTCAACTCATCCTTCTGGACTCAAGTGTCATCTCCTCTATAGGCTCCTCTCTACCCGCTCTTCACTCCCCACCAGACACCCCAGGCTAGGCTTGTGTTCCTCCTGTGTTTCCATATCCTTCTGCATTTCTACTGTCATAACACCAAATGCTCTGTATGATAATTGCCTTCTCCTTTCCTTGGGCAGCAGGAGTTCTGTAAACTCAGGGTGGAGTTAGCAACACAGCTTGTTCTTATTTTCTTTACATTGACTTAAATCCAGGTCTGAGTCTGTCATCTCCTGGGCTGGCAGGAAATTCCATTTCAGTCCAGACTGGGGCCTGGCCCCTTCCTTAGGGTCATATAGGAACCTAAGAGGATGATGTGGTGCTTGGAAAAAGAGGGGCCTTGAATTTTTAGTGCATCCGGGTGGGCTTGATGTCCTTGTTGTCCAAGCCTGAGAAGACTCTTGAGGTCCAGGAGCCCTCTGTTTCTCTTGCAGACCCAAATCACGAGTTTGTTTCTCTGTGGGGCTGGGAACCCTGAGACCCAGGGGTTAGCCCCCTCCGTGCATTCCCTGATGTGGTCTTGCCACCTCTGGGCTCTGCTAAGGACCACGGCACAGTCCCCACTCGTGGAGCTGCAGTGTCTGTCCCCTGCTCCACGGGGGGACACTGGCAAAAACTCTCTCCTTTTGTCCCCGCTCCTCTGGGCCACCTCCTTTAATCCCTCCAGTGACTGTAGCCTGTCATAAAACAAAGAGATGTTCCCTTCACACTGCTTCTCCTTTGGGCATTGTCAACACCTGCGGGGAGAGAAATGTGAGAAGTCTGGACACGTTCTCGGATGGGAAACATCTGGGGAGAACAAACAAATGGTCTCCATAAGTGGACCTGTTTTGTTGGTTTGGATCCCCCAAGGCATTCCCAGGACCTAGTGCCTGGGCCACAGTATGTACTTAATGAAGATTTGGGAGCAAAATGAAAGATGAATCTTGATTGGCCCAAGGCTGGCCACTTAGGGCTTTGCAGGTCCTGTAGTGACTGCACAAAATGCCGAGGATCCCATTCAGACAGATAAATGGTTGTCGAGCAAGATAGTTTTTTGGCAGATGTTTCGTAAACTGTCTTGGAAAGGGGGAGCTTTTTTTTCTAATTTTCTTGCTCAAAGTTATAATCAGATTGTTGCCGATAAGAGACCAGACGAGAAACTCAGGCAGTGCTTTATTGGGACTCGTGCTGCAGCATGAGGGGTAAAAACAAGAAACAGGTGCGCTTTCTTGCTTGCTGTCCTGGGGGGCGCGGTGAGCTGGGGTGAGAGTGGGAGCGGATTAGTGGGTCAGGCCTGAGGTGTGGCTTAGGTGGCCTGACCACCCCCTTGGTGGTGCTGTGTGCAGGGATCACGTGCAGTACCCTGCTTTTGCTCCCGGCACCTCAGAAATGGCAGTTGGTTTGTGTCCTTTTTGTATTCTTTTCTGTATGTTGTTCATAATTTGCCCAACGGCACTTGCATGCAGTTATTTTTAGTCTTTTATAGTTTCTTTGTACTCTGTTGCTTGAGGAGATGTTTGTCCAGGTGCAAGCGCTCCAGTAAAGGGTCCCAGGTCCCAGCCTGTCTCAAAATCCAATATGCAAAAGAGTCATTAATATCACGTTCACCTAATTTGTGGTTGTTTGTACCTCTGAGTATTTGTAGATATTTATAAGTAAACTGTTCCAAAATATTTTTTTAATGTAGTTTATTAGTCATCATCACTTTCTTGATGCAGCCTGAACTCATTCTTTCTTATTTTGTCTCCACTAATGACTGAAAGTAAGCTTTTCTCCAAACTGATTGGGGTAGCTTGTGTCTATATGAAGACAGTTATCAAAGGACACACTGTGCTTCTGAGAAGTTAAAGAAAATGCTCTCTATTTGTTCTCTTTACAGATCATTTGACAAAGGAGCCAGTGGAAGACACAGACCCTAGCACTATATCCCTTAATATGGTAGGTTACAACTTTTACATTAATGGTGATGACTCCTGTTTTTCCTTTTTCCCCTTTGTTATTTCTTTATATTTTTTATTACTTAGTACTTACATGAACTTTGAAACCCTAAAATAAAGTTTTCCAAGATAAATTTCTTTTTCATGATATTCCTCTGTGACATAATAAACTTGGGATTTCTCCAGGTTAAAAATGGTGTTAGACCCTGTTCTCATTTTGCACATATCAGAAGTGGTCTTCTTAGGTTACGTGAGGTCTTTATCTGCTTGTCTACTTTTAATACTATTTTTAATTACCAGTTCTTCAGAAATCAAAATATCTAACTTGAGATCGAAAGAAAAAATAGGACAACCTTAAAGTTAAAGGCGGCCTGCTCATGTGTCAGATGGGCATACACTGTTGATTTACCTCTGTTACCACTTTTTTTTTCTTTTAATTTTTAAAATTTATTTTTGGCTGTGTTGGGCCTTTGTTGTTTCACGTGGGCTTTCTCCAGTTGCGGCAAGCAGGGTCTACTCTTTGTTGCGGTGCACAGACTTCTCACTGTGGTGGCTTCTCTTGTTGCGGAGCACGGGCTCTAGGCATGCGGGCTTCAGTAGTTGTGGCTCGCGGGCCCTAGAGCGCAGGCTCAGTAGTTGTGGCACATGGGCTTAGTTGCTTCGCGGCACGTGGGATCTTCCCGGACCAGGGCTAGAACCCGTGTCTCTTGCATTGGCAGGCAGATTCTTAACCACTGCGCTGCCAGGGAAGTCCCTCTTCTGGCTTCTGATGGTCGTTGGCAGTTCTTGGTGTCCCCTGGCTTGTAGCTGCTTCACTCCATTCTCTTCCTTTGGTGGCACGTGGCCGTCTTCTCCCTGTGTGTCTGTGTCTTGTTATCTCTTCTCCTCTTACAAGGACGTCTGTCGTATTGGATTAAGGGCCTACCCTACACCAGTATAACCTCATCTTAAGTAATTCTATCTACAATGACCCTATTTCCAATGAGGTCACAGTCTGAGGTACTAGGGGTTAGGACTTCGAGGTAGTTTTGGAGGGGACACATTTCAACTCTAACATTCCTTCCAGGATTAAATACATGGTCCTTGACATGGCAGATGAGGTCCTCCATGACCATGTCTCAACATCCCCCTGATGAGCCAGTTGTGTGTAGCTATTTGCTGCTCCACAAATGCCCCACGCCCTCCCCCCGTCCTGGGATACCCATAGTGCTGGCCCCTGCCTGCTTCCTCACGTAATGAACTCCTATGCAACCCGCCACTCAGCCCAAGTGTTCCTTATCTGGGAAGGTTTCTCAGCCTTGGGGCCTTTGGGTGCTGCCTTATCCATAGTCCCTACTTTTTGGTTTTTTTTGCGGTACGCGGGCCTCTCACTGTTGTGGCCTCTCCCGTTGCGGAGCACAGGCTCCGGACGCGCAGGCTCAGCGGCCATGGCCCACTGACCCAGCTGCTCCGCGGCATGTGGGATCCTCCCGGACTGGGGCACAAACCCGTGTCCCCTGCATCGGCAGGCGGACTCTCAACCACTGCACCACCAGGGAAGCCCCATGGTCCCTACTTTTTATCGCATTGTGTGGGAATTATTTGCTTGCCTGACTTCCTGCGAGGCTGTGCTGACCGTCTTCCCATATGCAGAGTGGGGCACGAAGCAGGCAGCGGTGTTAAATGAGCCAAGCTTCCCGAGATCCTAGAATGGCAGCCTTCCTAAATCCCTTTGCCTCCTTTGCAGGATCTTCCATGGAAACTGGCTCCATTATTTCGTGTCCAACCCTGTCTTCCTTTTCCACCTCCAGCATGCATCTGTCCTACAGGCTGGCCCGTCTTCCAACCACCTGGCCTTGCTCCGCCGTTCCCACCATCTGCAATCACCATGCTCCTTTCTCGCGGTCCTCTGAGTCCTGGGCATTCTCTAGGCCCATCTCAACTGTCGGTCTCTCCAGGAAACCTGCACTTGTTCGTTCATGTAATCTGAACAGAGTCAAAATCGGGGGATGCACAGATCATGGACCCTTCTCTTGAAACACTCACAGTCTGTCTGAGGAAATAGACAAATACAAATAGACGAGAAGCACTATGGTACAGTTGTGTTTTCCATGCTCTGGGGAGCAGAGTATGGAGAAGGATTTAGTCTGGGGGAAAAGTATTTGATTTTTAAGTTCCCTGTGATTGATGATTGATTGATTGATTTTTCACTCAGGATTGTGGTTTATTACAGCAAAAGTATTCAGATTAAAGTCAGCCAAAGGAAGAGGGGCATAGGACAGGGCCCAGGAAAGTTGCACGCATGGAGCTTTCAGCTACCCTCTGTCAGTGACGTTGTGTGGACAGTGTTTACTTGTCTCAGGAACGATGTGTGATGATACACACAGAGTATTGACAACCAGGGAAGCTCACCCCATGCTTGGGGTCCAGAGTGTTATTGGGGCTCAGTCATGTAGACACGCTTGACCACCAGTGTGTCTGACCTTAGACTCCAGCCCCTTCACAGGTTGAACTGATACCGTAAAGATGATTGATTGATTTCTTTTGTGGAAAGGGGTTGGAGGCTTCTAGAAGGTTCTGAAACTTTACTGCCTAGCTCCAAAGAAACTCCAAGGAAAGGCGTTTAAAACAGAATCCCTGGTTCCACATTTGTTTCTTTTCCTCTTCTGTCCAAGGAAGGTAGTGATGAGACTTACAGGAGAGTTGGGAGGTACAGCTTTTCTTTTTTAGGCTGGAGGACTATAGCCCCAGAGGCCCAGATGCAGAGGATGGTGGGAACTGAGCCGGGGTCAGAGGACAGGCTAGGGAGATTGGGTGCATCCCCACTCCTCTCATGGAAGTCTTTAGAAAATGACTACATTGTATAATCTGCAGTAGAAGCTTCCAGAAGCTTAGATACCTGCATATTTGTTGGTACCAACAAAGAAATATGTGATTATAAGAGCATTTGCTATTTTGAATTCCCTGTAACGGTACTGCCCTCAACTAAACCGTTGGGGAATTGTGCATAATTGTGCATAATGGGTAACTAATTTGTAGATCTTTGTGCCATTAATGGGATAGTTACCTTTTGACTGCTGTCCTAGTCAACCCGTGACAGAGCTCTCCAATTGTGAGTACTGCCCAGAACACAGGCTTATTGGCCCGAATGAATGTCACAGAAATGGTGAGAAGAGATGGGTCTGTCCCCATAATTCACTAACAGAAATGTCCCTCAATTTTGAGCTGCAGGAAATAGAAGAGCACTGCAGAAAAGAGAGCAAGTGTGGTTTAGTGGTCAGAGCTGAAGGCTTCTTCTGTTTCATGTTCCAGCATTAACTTCTCATCCACCTTGGTTTCATTTCTATAAAATTGAGAATGAAAGCAAGCAATGGGTCAGGCATATTGATAAATCCAAGGCTAAAAACTTGCAAGGATTTAAATTAAAATCATGACTTTCCCAAGACAAAGCTTTCTCTTCACTTTGATCTTATACTTGACTACGGTGTTTAAAAATAACACTCCTCTTTTGTTGGTCTCTACAGTCAGACAAATATCCCATTCAAGACACGGGACTCCCTAAAGGTATGTACAGTTAAAGTAGCAATTTAAACTTGTGATTACTTTCATATCTTGAACAAAGCATTAGTCAAAGTAATTTTTCATTTTTTAAAATTGTAAAACAGAAACATACTGATAATTTAGTGCATGATTTGACCTTCTCTGGTATGAATTTTCTTATTAAAATGTAGAAATTATTTTATAGCAAATTACACATCAAATTCCTATGGTGTTTTTTAACATGCATAAAATGAAGAAAGCCAGGACTGTGAGTTGCAAGTGTCAGAAATGTAGCTCAAATTAGTTTAAAATGGGGGGCGGGACTTGGTGGCTTAGAGTCTTTGGGTGCTGCTAAATCCAAGCATTTAAATGATGTCTCAGGCTCAGTCCCCCACTCCCCCCACAATGGCTCTGTCTTCTGTGTTGGCTCCATACTCGAGCAGGCTTTCCCCACTTGGTGGGAAAGATAGTCTCTGACACCTCCAGCTTTACTTGGTGCAGCTAAAGATGCCGGGGCAAGAGGGAGCCTTTCCCCCAGCACACATGGTACAATTTTAGGGGCAAATCATGAAAGGAGCAGTTTGGTCGTGTGGCCATCCCTGTATCAGCTGCTGTCGTCGGAGGATGGAGGGGTGACCAGGTCTGAGCCTTGAGGTTGGAGGGTGGGGGGCGGAGGGCATGAAGTCAGTTCTACTCAAACCACAGTAAAGAGGGTTCTGTTAGCAGACAAGGGGCAAGGGATGCTGTCAGACCCCAAAGCAAAAAGAGCTTGCTTTTATGATCCACAGGCGAATGTCTCAGGCGTGGTGCAGACCATAAAGGCCTGAGCCTTTCCTAATTTCCCCTGGGGCAGCCTCCAAGGCTGTATCCAGTATGGAGGCTGAGCTGCCGCTTATCGCCCTGAAGTGTTTACCTTGTGCTCTGCTGACCAGCCAGAGAGGAGGGGTGGGGAACAATCAGATCTGAGCAGCTTCAGAGATGGCAGGGACACCCCGGCTTCCTGGAGAGGAAGGACTTCCCAGCACAGCCTGCTGTGGGGTTCCCCAGCAGCTCCTGTGGTGATGGGTATCACAGGGTCACTGGGTTGCAGGGTTGGGAGCTCCCTGGCAGGGCCCACCTGTGGTTAAGTCTGTAGTTCTGCCAAGTCCCCCTCCCTCATTCTCTACTCACCAGACTCTTCTTCCTGCTCTCTGAAACGGCATCATTAGAGTTTCATTCCTTGTGCCCCCTCTGCACGTCCCAGGAATGGCAGTGGTGTAGGGAAAAGAGGCTGAAGGCCAGGTTTGAGCCCAAATCCTGGCTGTACTAGGGGAGGCTTCTCCCAAGCACACTTTGCCCTTTCCCCTCTCCATGAATGACTTCTCAGTGTCCGGAATTCCCCAAGCTGTGATTGCCTAGTTCAGCAAGAAAGTGAAAGGTGCAAGCCAGGCCACCAGGACGAATTGGAGGCCGTGTTGGGCCGTGTTCCTTGGATTTTTAGGGTGCAGTGAAGAATTACCTGGGGAGCTAGTTTAAAATGCAGATTCTGGGCCCCGCTACTCCAAAATCATGATGTGGTGGGTCTGGGGTCAGGCCCAGAAACCGGTGTTTTTAATGCAAACCTGAGTGGGTGGGACACAGACCTCCCTTTGAGAGCCTGCCTAAGAAGCTTCAAGAATGTGGTGTGGGGGCTTCCCTGGTGGCGCAGTGGTTGAGAATCTGCCTGCCAATGCAGGGGACACGGGTTCGAGCCCTGGTCTGGGAAGATCCCACGTGCCGCGGAGCAGCTGGGCCCGTGAGCCACAGCTACTGGGCCTGCACGTCTGGAGCCTGTGCTCCGCAACAAGAGAGGCCGCGACAGTGAGAGGCCCGCGCACCGCGATGAAGAGTGACCCCCGCTTGCCACAACTAGAGAAGAAACGAAGACCCAACAGAGCCAAAAAATAAATAAATAAATTTATTAAAAAAAAAAAGGATGTGGCGTGCCACATGTAGGAGACATGTAAGAGACACCCGAGCTGCAGCCAGACCGCCAGCTCTGAGAGGACTCAGCAGTTGACCTCATGGCTCAGGGTCCCAGTGTCCAGTCTGCAGTGCAGAGAGGACAGTATTACACCGACCTCCCAGGGTGCTTGTGAGAATTCAACGAAACGAGACTGGAACAGCACCTGACTCCCAACAAGCATCTGACAGGTGTGGAGGGAAATCTGGCAAAAGAATCGTGAGCCATCAGGGTAGAGGACTGTTGAAAGCTTTTGTAGCGGAGAGGCAAGAGTGGAACCACCGTTTTAGGTAGACTGGGCCGCAGCAGCTGTTCGAAGACCTTTTCTATCACTCTTGGACATGATTTTCTGTTTTAAGAGAAGAAGACTGTTGCTTAATAGCCTGATAATACAGTAACTGTACCGTTGGGTTTCTCCTAGAATTTGAGTTTTACAAAACCTTAATTAAAATTAATTAAAATGGTGGTGAGTTGACAAGTAACTCCAGATCTTTCCTCTGTCCTTATTCATGAGGGGGGGAGGGGAAGTGTTATTAAGCACATAATTTCTTATCTCCAAGAAATACGTCGTCTTCCATGTAATATCCAACATTTGCATTTAATAACAATTTAATGTCTGCAGTATTTTTTTCAAGCATACCATAATGGAGCCAGTATCATCGTTAAATGCTTATGGTAATTTTCTCACTGAAGTTGTTTTTAGGGAAACAAAGCCCATATATAATTAGTGAAGAGACTAATTTACAGCTTAAAAGTAAATGTAGGCTTCCCTGGTGGCACAGTGGTTAAGAATCCACCTGCCAGTGCAGGGGACACGGGTTGGAGCCCTAGTCCGGGAAGATCCCATATGCTGCGGAGCAACTAAGCCCGTGTGCCACAACTACTGAGCCTGCGCTCTAGAGCCCGCGAACCACAACTACTGAGCCTGCGCTCTAGAGCCCATGCTCCGCAACAAGAGAAACCACCGCAATGAGAAGCCCGTGCACTGCAACGGAGAGTAGACCCCGCTCGCCACAACTAGAGAAAGCCCGCATGCTGCAACGGAGAGTAGACCCCGCTCGCCGCAACTAGAGAAAGCCTGCATGCAGCAACGAAGACCCATCGCAGCCAAAAATAAAAATAGATAAATAAATTTATTTTTTAAAAAAGTAAATGTAATCTAATTATATTAAGACCAATTCAGACTCTGACACTTAAGTGAATTCTAGGGGGGCTACTATATTTAATAGGGGAGTCATTTGTAATTAGCTTGAACCATTTCCATATGATTTTAAAAGTCCTCAAAATGTATTTTCTTAAGAAAATTAGCATGTTTCACACTGTCTTCATTATAATTCTAGTATACTCCTACTTTTCCCCTGGACAGTACAACATAGTCCCTTAACACGGTCCACACTAGAGTGGCTCTCAATAATGTGCTTTTACCATAAATCAACTGTGGGACTCTAGTGTGATTTCAATGATCAGCACGTTTTTGAGGTGAAACGTGTTATTATACCTGTTTTCTTGGCGGGAACAAATGTGTAGCTTCTGCCTCCCCTGATTTTAGAGATTTCGGGAGGTTCATTCTGTCAGGCTTCTGTTATGATAGGTGCTCTGTGAGGATCTGTAGGCACCAAATTCAGGACTAATTTAAGATTGGGGTTTATCTTATATCACAGAATTCCTGTATCTCATAGAAACTGCTGGCTTGAGGGTTCTGAAGGGAATGTGACTCTTCATATTTTGAGAGAAAAATGTATTTGGAAAAATAATTCTGATTTTTGAGGCACTATTCCTAGTGAGGGGAAATTGCACATAACTACATCATAAAGCAATCAAGATTTTACCATCTTCATCTTCTCTGGCATTACTGCCCTTCCATTGTTCAAAAAATTTAAATAGCGGATGTAAAGTTAAAGAGAAGTAGACTGATTTTACTGTTAATTATTTTGAGAAATTTGAACTTAAGCATGGATGATATTTGGAATAATTCGTTAACTAAATGTAGAAGTAGTAGTTCAGTTTGAAAAAGGAGAAAATAAACAAGTACTCAGGAGATCACCAAAATAATTCCTAAGTAAAAATGTCTGCCTGAAAACTAGCAGGCCAATGTGTTGTATTTTAGACGATTTCTCATCTTGCCAGTTGACCGACAGTATCTTGCTGATAGGTTTCCTTGTTGTAGCATGAAACTAAAAGCCCCTCCTTCCCACACGATTTACCGTGACCTGGTCCCGCTCATTCCACAAGTTCACTGCCTTCCACCCAGCCATGACGGAGAGTCCTGACAGTCTCCTGTTTTAGCAAACCAACCCCTCCCCCAGTTATGACACACATACAAAGGTGGCCATTCTTTTTTTTTTTTTTTTTTTTTTTGCGGTACGCGGGCCTCTCAATGTTGTGGCCTCTCCCGCTGCGGAGCACAGGCTCCGGATGTGCAGGCTCAGTGGCCATGGCTTACTGGCCCAGCCGCTCCGCAGCATGTAGGAGGATCTTCCTGGACCGGGGCACGAACCCATGTCCCCTGCATCGGCAGGCGGACTCTCAACCACTGCGCCACCAGGGAAGCCCTGAAGGTGTTTTCTTTTATAGAGGGGAGGGAGAGGGGTGCAACCACAGGAGTGCTTGGGGGACCATGTAAGAAAAGTTGCTTTTTAATTTCAGGCTAACATTGCGTTGGGAAATAAAAAGCCCCACTTGTCCAGTAATGCTGGGTTAACAGTTATGACACTGGCCATTGTGAGAATTAGTATGACTGAAGTCACATGTCTGTGACTTTTTGCTGTGAAAAATTAGTGTGCATCCAAATTCTGTGGGGGTGCTTGTTAGGTGTCAGATTTCTGGGATCCCTGAGATTCCAATTCAGAAAGTCTGGAGTGGAGCCCAGGAATCTGCATTGTTAACAGGCAGCCCGGGTGATTCTGGTGCAAGAGAGCTGGGACTGTCTTGAGAAACGGAAGGCTAGGTAAGCTCTCTGCTGCTCCAGCTTAAAAAGATACCATGTGGAATCTTAATAAAAGACCGTGCTTTTAGTTTAAATTTTGCAGATAATGATGTTAAGGAGAAAATGGCCTTTAGTCAGAATTGTGTAGGCAGCAATAAATGTAGCCCCTTATATGAATAAATCTATCAGCCCAGCCTATAATAGCTCAATGAATGTTAAGGAATGTAAAAATCAATAGATGAATTAATCTGTCACTCAGTCCTAACTTTTGAATCTTGAATTAAATGATTCTCTATTAAGGGCTTTATTAACTCTAAGATTTTACATGCCACTAAACATTTCTTTCATAACATAATATATTACTGGCGATTTTCAAGGTTAGAGTGCGATGTTGAATCCTGTGGTTAAAGATTAAAATCTGATGGAACAAAATCAGTTTTTAATGCATTTGTACAATCTTCACCACAAGTTGGGGAACTGTGAAGTTAACACATATGTAAGACAACCTAAGGATGGAATTTCCTTCCCACCAGTTAATTCCGAAAGGTGTTAGACATTTCACATGCCTATCATGTTCCTTTGACTTTTCACTGGCAATCCCCACTTTAACCATAGAACTGAAATGGTTTCGGTTTGACTTTTAGGAGGGTGAGCTATCAAGACAAGTATAATCCCACTCTGCTCTCTGAGAGATTTAGTAAACTGTCAAACAGTGAACACCATGGAATCTGATGTAAGGTTATCAGAGGGGAACGTGCTTGGACTACCTCCTGTTCACCCTGTTGGTGAGGGAGGGATCCTGCCCTGGGGTTATGGGGATGGCCACACACAGGACACCTGACACTGGGCAGATGAGATTGACAGTAGCTTGTGAGTCACGGATATTCACAGCCTGGGGAGGGAGCGCTGCACCCCATGCAGGGTCGCATGGGGGTTGCACTTGGGAACAGAGTGAACAACTGGGGGCTGTGGGTGACAAGCGCTGTCCTGTCAAGAGGGTGTGTGACCCCTGGTTCCCAGGGAAGGATATGATGACTTGTCTGAATAATTCAGTGGTCTGGCAGGGAACTGAAACCCACTGCTCAGGGATAAGCAGGGACTGTGCCTGGTCCCCTTGGAAAGGAGCGTTGTTTAGCTGGCGGTCTTATCCACAGGAGCAGAGCAGGGAGGGGAACTTGCAGCTGGGCCATTCAGGGTCCTCCTGGTTTTACCAGATGTAAACAGCACATAATATTGAGTCTTAATTTTAGGCCTTACAACCACGGAGTATGTGCATTCTTTATCAAGCTTGCATCTTTTTTTTTTTTTTTTTTTTAATCCCTAGCAGAGGAGTGTGATCCAATTAGTTTGAACTGCCCAACAAATTCTGATGTGCAACACCAGGTAAGAATAATTTCAGTTATATTTTCACCCTTAGGTACATGCTAATCCAACTAGAGTTTATTTAGGAATTGTCTTCTAGAGCTTTAAAAATAAAGAACAGGATTTTTAGATAATAAGTTTGGAAATGATCTTTAAGCATCCCAGTAATGTAGCACATCTATACAACTTCTGTTACTTTTAGTAACTGAGGTAGCTTTAATCCATTTTTTGGAAATAAATATCTATCCAGATGCCAAAAACCATCAGTGTTACTGAGTTAGAGAGTTGCTTTCTTTCGTGTGTAGTTGGTATGCTGTGGATAGGAACTTTTTAAAGAAGCCTCAACAAAACTGGGTAGTTTAAGAACATTTTTGTAATGTTTTATAAAACTTTTACTTTGTTCAGATATCAGATGTCAAATTTTAACATATTATTTTAATTGTCCTTTTCCAAAATACATCTATTGTTTTCTGATTATAAAAGAGTGTTATTTTAAACTTCAGATACAACAAAAATGTACCAAAAGGTTGAGAATCGCTTGTCACATTCCATTGTTCACCTTTTGAGGTACATCCTTCCAGAAGCTTCCCTGGGTCACCGTGTGCTTCAGTTACTATTTGTACTTTCCAGCCCATCTCTCTTCACTCACTCAAAGCTCATTAGCAAAACTGCACAATACCTCACATCTGTTAAACTATAGCTAGAACACTAAATGTCTCAAAAAGGATGTCTTGCCTGAAGATAGACTGGTTGGGTCCTGCCCTCTTTATAATATTGATACCAAGTTAATTTTTAGCAAGACAAATTTGAAGTTTTGTTTAGTCTTCCTTTTAAAACATCAGTCAGTAATCATTAATAGTGGTATTTTTGGATAATCAAATCACTTTTGTAGTAAAGCAGAGTTATACAATAGTTGATAAAACAAGCAATTTTAATCATAAACACGGTTCTCCTGAAAATTGTCAGTGGTGCTACTTTTTTTTTTTTTGCGGTACGCTGGCCTCTCACTGTTGTGGCCTCTCCCGTTGTGGAGCACAGGCTCCGGATGCGCAGGCTCAGCGGCCATGGCTCACGGGCCCAGCCGCTCCACGGCATGTGGGATCTTCCCAGATTGGGGCACGAACCCATGTCCCCTGCATTGGCAGATGGACTCTCAACCACTGCGCCACCAGGGAAGCCCAGTGGTGCTACTTTTAACTTTGATTTGGGGGTCTTCAGTTGCCCACTGAGAATATTATTTTCTTATTTATTAATCCTGATACTCAGCATTTTTCTTGGAATTACAGTCTAGTGTTGACTTTGACATTGACTGAATTTGAGCTATTTTAGTGAACCTAAAGTATAAATTTTTCCTTTCTTGCAATCCTTAATTTATTTAATAAAGTTTTGCTCCCCACATTTTTTTCAACACGATACAAACTCCTTTGAAGATACAAAAATGTTACGTTTGTTTAGTTTTAGTGATTTTCCAAAATCATTTAAGATTAGGTACAGAATATGCATTAGGACACTGTTCAGTATTTTTTCTGATTTCAGTGTTATAGTTCTGGCTTTATCAAGTAGACTGTCTTTAAAGATAAAAAAGATTTATCAGCTAAAGAAAGCGGGAAAAACCTATTTGAGATTTTTATTTAATTTCTGTTTTAAAACAGGGTGTCTTACATTCCTATAAAAAGTAGCACTGTACCTGCCTACTGCAGTTGGTTATTTCTTTGCATAATCTATAGGATTTGTTCTAACTGCTAGATATCCAGAAAGAGTCTTTGAAACCAACTTGGCAGTTAGTACAAAGAAAACTCACTAGGGGAGAAACGTTTAAAAAAAACAAAAACATCCCCACGCTTCATTTTCTATAGCTCAGACATTAAAAGCAAGTTGAAAATACATTCTTTAGAATATTAACATTTGCTGTTTCATTGATTTTTATAATTTAAAAACTAAAATCCACTTCACTTAAGACTTAATTTTAGCCACCTTTTTTGAATAATGCCACGGAAAAACATTGTGGTGTCCTGGCATCAAAATGGAAATCTGACATGTCATAAAATTTCATAAAGGACCCTTTACTTTTAGTAATTTAAAATCAGTACCCCATCTATTAGAGCTATCCTACTTCTACAGTTTGTTACAGCTGGTACTTGTCGAGCATATGTTCTGAGACCGGGTATTCTTGGACATGAAATATACCAGGGGGAGTTGGGGGAGGCAGACCCCAGGCAGAGCTTCCAGATCTGGAGAAGCAGTGTACACAGCTCTAGATTCTAAATGTGGATATGGTTCAGCTGTTTAAAATTTTTTCATGGTTCTTTTTTAAAAAATATTTATTTATATATTTATTTGGTTGCGCTGGGTCTTAGTTGTGGCAGGTGGGCTTCTTAGTTGTGGCTCATGGGTTCCTTAGTTGTGGCATGCGAATTCCTAGTTGCAGCATGCATGCGGGATCCAGCTCCCTAACCAGGGATCGAACCCGGGCCCCCTGCATTGGGAGCGAAGGGTCTCTTTCACCCTCACGGTTCTTTATGTTATAGAAAATGTTTCCCAGAACCTTTGTCAAACAATAAAATTTTAACTACTTTAACTACAGGCACACATGTATGGCAAATTATAGTAAAGCAAAATTTGTTCCAGTTTGTAGCCAAGGATCCATGCCAAGAGGAAACTGAGGTAGTAAGAAAAACAGTAAATATTAGGATGCTAATTTGGAGTTAGAAGTTATGAAAAAAATGACATTTTCTTCTATTTATACTGTTTTTTTGGTTTTACCAAACTAATTTTTTTTTAAGGTTTAAAATCCACATTAAGTTATTGGTATGATATGGTATTATTAGTGTGATACCAATTTATGGTGTTGGTAATAAGGGAAACTGGTGTAGGGTGTACAGGAATGCTCTAAACTATCTTCTCAAATTTTCTGTAAATCTAAAACTATTTTGAAGTATATATATATTTTAAAAACCACACTAAATGGAATTTAGAATCTAGAAAAACAAAAAAATTCATCCAAAATCGCACCACTCTAATACTCTATTTTTGTCATTTTGATGTATTCCCTTATACATTTTTTTCATAAGGATAATTATAGAAACTGTTTGCAGACAATTTTATATCTTGCTTTTGTTGTATAATATTATCTCACAAACATTTCATCCAGTTTGCTACATGGCCTTACCATCCGTCTGAATGGCTGCATGATACTGTCACCTCTGATATTTATTGATAACAGAAATAGATTCGAGGATGTGTGTCTGAGGGCAGGGTGAGAGCGCTCCTGGTAGAAGGAATGCTGTAAGCAAAGGCTCTGAGAAGAGTCAGGGACAAATACTTTGCCTGGAGCTGAAGTATTGGGAGATTGTAGGCAGTGAGGCTGGAAGATCTGTTGGATCTGGGGTCCCAGAGCCTTGAATGCCAGAGAGAGGCAGATGGAAGGTATTGGTGGTTTTAAGGGATGGTCCCATGACTGTATCTGGGACCCTGGGAGACTGGAGAGAAGATGAGACCAGGTCTTAGGCCTGTGATTGGGAGAGGGATGCTACTAACAATATCAATGGAGAATTCAGGAGGACGATAAGATTTGTGTGTTTTTAGGATTGAGAGTTGTTTGTTTGTGGGCTGTGGAAAAAGGAGATAATGGTCTATAGAGTTTGGGGTATGTGAGATGTGTGATAGGAAGGGCTGCATTGGGGGTTGGTTTAGGATTCCTGCATCAGGAGGTTACACTTGAAGCCCAAGGGGAGGATGGGACTGTCGATGAGAGAGTCCTTATGCAAAAGCAGAGAGGAGAGCCCAGGATGGAGCCTTGAAGAACAATCTGGAGGCCAGAGGAAGAAAAGGAGCTCAGAGGCGGCCAGAGGAAGAAAAGGAGCTCAGAGGCAGACAGAGGAGTGGCCAGAGAAGAACACTGTCAGTGGTCGAGGCATCTGTACTTTCCTTTGCAGCACTTTCCCAGTTTACAGTTACATGTTTGCTGATGGCGTCATTGTCTCTCCCCACGAGGGCAGGGACTGCTGTGTTTTTTGGCTTGTAAGTGTATCCTCCATCCCTAGCACATAGTAAAGTCTCAATAAATACGTGTTGAGTAAAGAGAGAAAAAGGCCAGGATTGGGCATTGCTTCACGTGCCAAGGAAAGGGCCGTCAACATCATCCTGTGGTCAAGGGCGAGGCCTACAAAGACACCTTTGGATTTGTCCTTTCAGATGTTACTGGGACCTTTCAGGAAGGAACTCCATCATAGGGACAAAAACATAATTGCAAAAGGCTGAAGGAGTGAGTGGGTGATAAGAAAGTTTATGTAGTTCTGTCAAATTCATTAAGGTAGCAAGGAAAAAATAGTAGACTTTTATTTGAAGGTGTTGGAAGATACAGGAAAAGCTGCTTTTTTTAAGGTTGGGAAACAACAGATTTTAAAGGATAAGTTATCACCAGGAGTGGAGAGATTAAAAATTAAGAGGGAGAAGAAAGAGAAGTGGAATAATTAATGGGATTTGTTTTCCCTGTGGAAGGTAGAGAGGATTAATTTTCTTAGCAACTGTTTATTGATAACATCCTTAGCAATATCTTGTGGAGAAGACATAGCACATTGATTTCCCTCAAGGAATTTGTAATCTGGAAGGTGAGATATATGTGCCTCTATGTTAGATAAATAAAGTTATCAAAGGTACAGAGAGATGAGTTAGCATTTTAAAAGTAAGAACCTCAACTCTTTTTCAGAGGCAAGACTAGAAGAAGGGGAAAGATAGAAACTTCTTTTTTAGATGTAAAGGCAAGAAGTTGAGTTAGTTGATGTCAAATTTGAATTGTGCCTTGAATGATGACATTTGGATGGGGCAGGAAGGGAAGAAATCCATCGAAGTGGGATTGACTATACACACTACTATATTTAAAATAGATAATCAACAAGGACCTACTGTATAGTGCAGGGAACTCTGCTCAGTATTCTGTAATAACCTAAATGGGAAAAGAATTTGAAAAAGAATAGGTACATATATATGTATAACTGAATCACTTTGCTGTACACCTGAAACTAACACAACACTGTTAATCAACTATACTCCAATATAAAATAAAATTTTAAATAAATAAAAAGAAATCCAGCCAAGATATTAGGGGACTAAAGAGTTTGTTCTGTTCATACAGCAGGGAGGCCATAGGCCTTCGTGAACTAGGTGGTGGTATGACAGTGTTTGATAAATTGGAAATAGATTGCAAGTGGATAGATGATGACCCATCCATCCATCCATCCATCCATCCATCCATCCAGTATTTGAGTCCAAGAATGTCTCACCACTACTCTCCTAGGTGCTGGGGGAACAGTGATACACACTTAGAGCTTTCAGTGAAATTGGGCGTTTTTAAATCTCTGGCAAGGAAAGCTGAGTCGGAATGTTTAAGCTAAGAGATTCTCCCTTAGGTTCTCAGAGAGTCTCAGCACAGAAACAGAGGGAAAAGACAGAGAGAAGACATTTACTGAGGTCATTCAACAGGTAAGCAAGCTTCTTTGATCAGAGAAAGGCTTGTTTCTCCCACTCCAGCATACCTGTCCCCCGACAGTCAGCATTTTCTCCAACTGCCTCCGAGGGAGGTGCTGCTCTAGAGGAATCTTGAGGGCCACGTTGGAAGTACAGGCTTCATCTTCCAGGCCCTGGGAAATGATGGGATAAAAAGAGAGTCTTAGAAAGGTTATCCTTGTAGTGGCTCGTCAAGGGCATGGGTAGGAAGAAAGACTGAGGCCAGGAGACCCCAAGTGGCTGTTATAGGAAGCTCATCCCAGGGGCCCCAGTGCAGCCGTGGAAGGAAGAATGAAGAGCGGGGATTGTAATTCCAAGGGGTTAGTGTTCACTCGCTGTGACTGCTGTAACGAAGCACCACGCAGAGGGTGCCGTAAGCAACAGAAATGCATTGTTTCACAGCGTGGAGCCTGTGAGTCTGAAGTCAAGGTGTGGGCAGGGTTGGTTCCTCTCGAGGGCCGTGACGGAAAGATCTGTGCCATGTTACTCTCCTGGGTGTGTAGACGGCTGTCTGCTCCCTGTGTCTCTTCACATCATCTTCCCTCTGCATGTGCCTGTCTCTGTGCAAATTTCCCCTTTTTCTAAGGACTCCAGTCATATTGGTTTAGCGCCCACCCTCGTGGCCTCATTTAACTTGATCACCTTTGTAAAGAGCCTCTCTCCAAATACAGTCTCACTCTGAGGTACTGGGGGTTTGGACTCCAGTGTGCATCTTTGGAGGGACACCATTCAACCCCTAAAAATGCTTGGAAAAAAAAAGAAAAAGAAGAACCAAGACATAGCAACACATTTTGAGGGAGAGATGTCAGGGATTCAGTGTCTGACAGGACTTGGAACGAAGAGAAGGGAGGGTTGGAGATCTGCTTCAGAGAGTTCCAGCTGGTGGCCAGGTGCATAGGGGGGCCACTGTCGAAAAATAAGAAAGTAGCTTATCTGGGCAGTGGGGAAAAAGTGAGTTCATCTTTTTTTTAAGCTCTTAAATGAAATGAACTCCATACAGTAGTTAAATCTCTCATCCAAGTTCAAAGCCTTTCTCTTCACCTCCAACTCAGGCCTGATCTGAAATGTTGAGGCCCGAAAGAGGGGCAGGTGACCTTGGTTCTCCTCCCCTTCCCCAGCAGGTGGGAATTCAACACTGCAATTACCTGATACAGGCAAAGCATTCCCAGCTGAATGTTCACAGCTGCCCCCAACAGCTAGCCCCAGTTCCTTCTCTCCCACGCCTACATCCTGCACCTCTTACCTTGGACAGGGTCCTTTCAAGATGGCGATGGCTCTGGTCCACTTGGCAGTGGCAAGCTCACCCCACTGTCCGACCGTCAGGAAAGCTCCAGCTGGCTTCTCTCTCCTCATACACACAGGGTAGTGTCTCCCAGTGGCAGAGGGTTTGGCACTATGGGTATCTACATATCAACAAGCATCAGGCTAAGGAGTGACAGGCCGTCTCCCCTTCCGGCATGCACCCCCAACAAGAGGTGACCTTGAGGCCTCCTTCACTTGGCTTGGGGGGTGGAGCTGAGGGCTGCCCCTTCCTCCTTATGAGCAGAGGAAGGAAAGCAGCCCCCACTCTCACTTCTTCCACTGAGTCCTTCAGAGAAATCTCTTCTATAAGCTGAGGGTGGGGCTCATACCACTATTCTTGGCCCTTCTCAGCTGGTCCTTTGGGGTTTACCTGGGACCTCTCCGTGGGGTGTATGTATACCATTGTCCTGAGCTTGGGGCCCCAATTAAAACTCTTAAGACAGTGGGAAAACATCCCATCCCCTATCCTGTTATATTCTATGTCATAGAGTTACTTGAGTTTCCCAGTTATGGGACTTTGAGATTGTTTCAACTGTTTTACTGTCCTCAGTACTGCTATGGTGGATGTCCAAGTGTCCGTCCCCACCATATAAGGCTGTATATTTCCTTAGACTACATTTACATCTCCATTTCCAGGCTAGACCTAATAGGCCACACTGACAGTTTGTTCTTCCACTAAGCAAGCTGTAAGGACTCAAAGTTAATTCCTAGTCATAAATACGACCAAATTTTAAAAAACATGTTGTCTTATCTATCGAAAGCCTATCAACAGCTAATTGATGTCTTCGAAATTAAACAAGCCTTTTAAAGTTCCACATTATATTACCCAGCGTAAATGGCGGGCAGGGGACATACATCCAGTTTTAAACCACAGAAACTCCAAGCATGCTGGTCCGTTGATAGTATTATACAAAGTATAATATGATAGCCAAGACAGAAAAGTGGCTTTAACAACTGATGCTAAAGTAGCGGCCCAAGAGATTAATTTTGTATCTTATTTATTCACCAAAGAAACAGAAGTCTTTTATTTCCAAGGACACATATTTTGTATCTCAGGCGGGACTCTCCCCTCTAGCCTTGGCCCTTCACATACCCCCTGGGCTCTCACCTTCCTCCCAGCTCTCCCGCACACCCTCTGTTCTGACAGAGGCCGGAGCCCTGTCTGTATTATACCTTATCTCCTGAGCTTGGTGCCTCCTGGTACTAAATCAGTGGGGAGGCTTGGCATTGCTAATCCTGACCATTTAGAAAGTGGGTTTGGGCCCAGATGCTCAAATTGACAACTTGGCATCTTTAGAGCTGAAGGGGACCATAGAAATCATGTTGTTTCACAGAGGGGACCTGAGCCAGTGGTTGAGAGGCTGAGTTGGGACCTGGGGCCTTGTCCATCATCCCTCCACCCCCATCCACCCCCTCATGCCTAGCATTTCTGAATCGGTAGCACTTGGTGTTACCAGTGGCTGCTGGGCCTCTTGCCTGGCCTAAATCTAGGGAGACAGGCTTTTCCACAGTTCTCAGTGCTGTCAGTCTGGCAGACTAGCCCTAGGATAAACACTCCTGGAACAAATTGGTAAATGGAGGGGTTGCTCTTGTCTTTAAAGTGGACTGAGAGGTGGGTGGCAAAATCCCGTCCAACAGCCTCACTGCCTTGGAAGAGACCATCTGCAAACCCGAAGCAGGTACGTGTGCTTTTAATAACAGGGAATGGACCCCACCAGCACTTGCCGTAGATGGTATCTTCTGAGTCAGCCCAGCAGGCCCCTACCCGCCCTTCTGGATATGCAGCAATCCTTTCAAGCTCCAACAAGATCTGTTTGATAGGTTGGCGAGTCCTTTCATTTGTTCTCTAGGGGAAAATCAGATTGTTCTGCTTTTAGGAAATACTTGGTCATTCCTTACTTCGCTCCTGATGTGAAGTTTAGAGATGGGGAACCAGATAAAACTAGAGAACTTTGCCCAGAACCTGCACTTGGTATTTTTAAAGTTTTTTTTTTTTTATTGACATATTTTCTCCTAGTTATTAATCAGATTTTCCTCCTTCTTTGTATGTTTATTAATTTTTTATTGCATGGCAAACGTTGTGAATTTTACATTATTGATCTGGATTTTATTAAGTTCCCTTATTTTATTTAATTTATTTTTTGGCTGTGCCATGCAGCTTGCAGGGTCTTAGCGCCCTGACCAGGGATCGAACCCGGGCCCCCTGCAATGGAAGTGCATTAGGACAGCCAGGGAATTTCCTTACACTTGGCATTTTTAACTCTGGTGAGAGGGACTCCCTTTAGCCTTGCAGTCACCATCTCCCAGTCCAAACAGGCTGCACTTTCTTTAAACAGGCTGTCAGAAGGTTGGTTCTTGAGATAGAGCTGTCTGGGCATTTAGAGGAGGGAGAAGGAATTTCAAGGGGTTGGTTTTGCTAGAATGGGAATCACCTGTTCGACTCTATGAATTTCAGTCTCTAATCTCTCTTGCCTTGTGCTCCTTAGTCTCCCTGCTCCCTTTGTGCTTCATTTATCTACCTTCCCGTCTGTCTACAGAGTTGACTATCTCTCCTCTAACACGGTGATGGAAGGTGCTACGTTAGAATCAATGAATAGATGCACTAACCATTAGAAAGTGAAAACTACGTGAATAATACCAGGTGAGCTTGACTAGGGTCTTTAAGAGCTGTGGATCTTTTCTTTCTGCCTTTGAATACCTTAGACAAGTTTGCCTAAAACAGATAATGATCTGATTCTATCTCCCATTTGGTGTTTAACTGCCTCACGTTGTGTCACCTTACTTTTTCTAGCCTACATTTATTTATTCCGGGCTGTATCTTCCAGTGACCTGCCTGTCTTCTCACTGTGCTCTGCCGTACATGGAACCATCACATCTTATCCCTGGGGACAGTCCTCCCACATCGGAGACCTAACCCAGTCTGTTTTCTTTCTTCCTCCCCCTCACTCCCTCTGCCCATAGGTTTCGCTAACAGCCTCCACTCATCAGGCATTTTGGTGATGCTCTTGCTGATTCTGGGTGGACCCTGCCTTGCCCAGCCCTAGGTTAGGTGGACTAGGACCTCCTCCTTTCTCTGTTTTTGATTCCTGGAGAAAACGATGAAACGCAAACTGTTCTTCCCACTACAAATTCATGCCACCCAACCACAGTCATCATTTCAGGACCTTGAGTCCCTTTTTTCTATAATGAACTTCCCAGAAATGAAATTTTATTTATTTTTTCTTTTTAACATCTTTATTGGAGTATAATTGCTTTACAATGGTGTGTTAGTTGCTGCTGTATAACAAAGTGAATCAGCCATATGTATACATATATCCCCATATCCCCTCCCTCTTGCATCTCCCTCCCACCCTCCCTATCCCACCCCTCTAGGTGGTCGCAAAGCACTAAGCTGATTTCCCTGTGCTATGCGGCTGCTTCCCACTAGCTATCTATTTTACATTTGGTAGTGTATATATGTCCACGCCACTCTCTCACTTTGTCCCAGCTTACCCTTCCCCCTCCCGGTGTCCTCAAGTCCATTCTCTACGTCTGTGTCTTTATTCCTGTCCTGTCCCTAGGTTCTTCAGAACCTTTTTATTTTCTTTTTTTCCATTCCACATATGTGTGTTAGCATATGGTATTTGTTTTTCTCTTTGACTTACTTCACTCTGTATGACAGACTCTAGGTCCATCCACATCACTACAAATAACTCAATTTTGTTTCTTTTTATGGCTGAGTAATATTCCACTGTATATATGTGCCACATCTTCTTTATCCCTTCATCTGTCGATGGACACTCAGGTTGCATCCGTGTTCTGGCAATTGTAAATAGTGCTGCAGTGAACATTATGGTACATGAGTTTTTGTTTTGTTTTGTTTTGTTTTTTGCGGTACGCGGGCCTCTCACTGTTGTGGCCTCCCCCGCTGCGGAGCACAGGCTCCGGACGCACAGGCTTAGTGGCCATGGCTCACGGGCCCAGCTGCTCCGTGGCATGTGGGATCTTCCCGGACCGGGCACAAACCCGTGTCCCCTGCATCGGCACGCGGACTCTCAACCACTGCGCCACCAGGGAAGCCCCATGAGTCTTTTTGAATTATGGTTTTCTCAGGGTTTATGCCCAGCAGTGAGATTGCTGGATCATATGGTAGTTCTATTTTTAGTTTTTTAAAGAACCTCCATACTGTTCTCCATAGTGGCTGTATCAATTTACATTCCCACCGACAGTGCAAGAGGGTTCCCTTTTCTCCACATTCTCACCAGCATTTATTGTTTCTAGATTTTTTGATGATGGCCATTCTGACCGGTGTGAGGTGATACCTCATTGTAGCTCTAATTTGCATTTCTGTAATGATTAGTGATGCTGAGCATCCTTTCATGTATTTGTTGGCAATCTGTATAGCTTCTTTGGAGAACTGTCTATTTAAGTCTTCTGCTCATTTTCAGATTGGGTTGTTTGTTTTTTTTTTTCAGTTAATTAATTAATTTTTGTCTGTGTTGGGTCTTCGTTGCTGCACAGGGCTTTCTCTAGTTGCAGCGAGCAGGGGCTACTCTTCGTTGTGGTGCATGGGCTTCTCAATGTTGTGGCTTCTCGTTGTGGAGCAGGGCTCTGGGGTGTGCAGGCTTCAGTAGTTGTGGCGCACAGTTTAGTTGCTCTGTGGCATGTGGGATCTTCCCGGACCAGAGCTCAAACCCTTGTGTCCTGCATTGGCAGGTGGATTCTTAACCACTGCGCCACCAGGGAAGTCCTGTTTGATTTTTTGATATTGAGCTGCATGAGCTGCTTGTATATTTTGGAGATTAATCCTTTATCCGTTGATTCGTTTGCAAATATTTTCTCCCATTCTGAGGGTTGTCTTTTCATCTTGTTTATGGTTTCCTTTGCTGTGCAAAAGTTTTTAAGTTTCACTAGGTCCCATTTGTTTATTTTTGTTTTTATTTCCATTTCTCTAGGAGGTGGGTCAAAAAGGATCTTGCTGTGATTTATATCATAGAGTGTTCTGCCTATGTTTTCCTCTAAGAGTTTGATAGTTTCTGGCCTTACATTTAGGTCTTTAATCCATTTTGAGTTTATTTTTGTGTATGGTGTTAGGGAGTGTTCTAATTTCATTCTTTTAGATGCATCTGTCCAGTTTTCCCAGCACCACTTATTGAAGAGGCTGTCTTCTCCATTGTATATTCTTGCCTCCTTTATCAAAGATAAGGTGACCATATGTGCGTGGGTTTATCTCTGGGCTTTCTATCCTGTTCCATTGATCTATATTTCTGTTTTTGTGCCAGTGCCATACTGTCTTGATGACTGTAGCTTTGTAGTATAGTCTGAAGTCAGGGAGCCTGATTCCTCCAGCCCTGTTTTTCTTTCTCAAGATTGCTTTGGCTATTTGGGGTCTTTTGTGTTTCCATACAAATTGTGAAATTTTTTGTTCTAGTTCTGTGAAAAATGCCATTGGTAACTTGATAGGTATTGTGTTGAATCTGTAGATTGCTTTCCTGAAATGAAATTTTAAAAGAAAAATCATAGTACTCTAATTTGTTAGAGTCTATTCATGCCTGTGTCTTTGACTTATTTCTACTTTGGGACCGAGTCAAAAGAAAATGTGGTAAGACAGGTACAAGCTAAAGGGCAAAAATGCCTGCTTCCTAGCACTTAGTAGTTATTTCCCTGAGAGCAGCATAAAGAGAAGTTTGTTTATTAATCATTAAATTGCACGGGTCCTTTACTTTATCTGCTCTAATTGACCTAACGGCTTCTATTCTCATTATTGTTCAGTGCCCTGTGGACTGTAATGCCTTTGAATTTCACAAGTGGGCTAGAATTTCACTTAAAGTTCCTGTTGGTGTGGGTTTCAGGGTGTAGCTGCCCTTATACACGTTTGAGAGTATAAATTGATAACGACTTTCAGGAAATTATTTGGCAGCCATCTATTACCCATTGATCCAGTGGTCCCGCTATAAGGACTTGATCTCACAGACATCACAGCAGAGTGTGTTTGAAACGGAGGAGAGTTGTGGGTATCTTACATGCACATAGGTAGGAAGTGGTTGAATGAATTTTGGTACTTTGACATGTGTAATACTATTAAGCCATTGAAAAGAGGAGAGACCACTGACCTTAAAAGATACTCAGCATATATTGTTAAACAAATAAACCAAGTTGTAGACTAGTATGGTTTGGGGCTAAACAACATCTCTATATAGGTTGTGAGCGTGGCTGTCAGTAAGGACCGAGGAAGCATGTGCCCCAGGTTGTAACCTCTGGGGAGGGAGCTGGGATAAGAGATTAGGAGAAAAAGATTTTTGTATCTCTTGCTGCTTTTTTGAAAAACAGTATGATTTTGAGTACTTGTTATTTTGTGTGTGTGTTTGGTGTTTTCTTCAAAGAAAAGTGATCGGGCTTCCCTGGTGGCGCAGTGGTTGAGAGTCCACCTGCCAATGCAGGGGACAGGGGTTCGTGCCCCGGTCCGGGAAGATCCCACATGCTGCGGAGCGGCTGGGCCCGTGAGCCATGGCCGCTGAGCCTGCGCGTCCGGAGCCTGTGCTCCGCAACGGGAGAGGCCACAACAGTGAGAGGGCCGCGTACCGCAAAAAAAAAAAAAGAAAAAGAAAAGAAAAGTGATGGACTAAATCATCCAGACATTTAGGTGGTATTTTGGCTCAGTAAACTTTTCATATTTTGGCCCTTGAAGCCAGGTGGTCTTTCTTCAGCTAGCACACAATTATGCAGCACAGGAAAATCAGAGACTGAAGAGTTCACGAATGCACTTCCTCATCTCGAACTTTCGATTGGTCTGTGCTCCAGCGTCGCTTGTATCTTCCGGCCCAGGATTTGTGAATGACAGAAACATAGGCAGAAACATAGGCCATAATCTCCTGTAAAATACTTTGTGATATTTCTGAACAATAACCAACTATACTTCACCCCCAAAGGGAAAACCCCTCCTTCTTTCATCTTTTTTTTTTTTTTTTTTTTTTTTTTTTGCGGTACGCGGGCCTCTCACTGTTGTGGCCTCTCCTGTTGCGGAGCACAGGCTCCGGACGCGCAGGCTCAGCGGCCATGGCTCACGGGCCCAGCCGCTCCGCGGCATGTGGGATCATCCCGGACCGGGGCACAAACCCGTGTCCCCTGCATCGGCAGGCAGATGCTCAACCACTGCGCCACCAGGGAAGCCCCCTCCTTCTTTCATCTTTGAAACCATAGCCAAGGTATGAAATTACACCTCAGCGTCCCCGCCTTGAAGTCACAGGAACAGCCACTGCAGTCTTTGACCTTCACTTCAACTCCAGAAGTAGCAGGTCTCCCTTTTAATTGGATAGAAATCTCTCTGAAGAGAAGAAAGAACTAAATGTACACAGACCCACAGGTTTGCTCTCATCCTAGCAAAGCACCATAACATTCATTTCAAATTCCTATTCTTCCAGATTTAGTTCTTTCATCCTCAGTGAAACTTGCCCTGTTTCTGAGGTCTCACTCGAGTTCCTGCCCACCTTTGTGCTCCCTTGGCACTCCGTCTGTGCCTTTTTCACACGTTATTCCTTGTGGTAACAGTGTTTATGTGCGTGTTTTTGTCCCATTACTGGATCGTAACCTTGCAGTATCAGGGGTCTGCATTGTTGCCAACACTGAATAGGTGCTTGATGAATGTATCCTGACTGACATGCATTTCTAAAAGCCAGTTGCTGGAATACAGGCAGACCTTGTTTTATTGCTCTTGGCTTTATTGCGCTTCACAGATATTGTGTCTTTTACAAATTGGGGCAGCCCTGGCTCCAGTAAGTCTATTAGCGTCCTTATTCCAACCACATTTGCTCACTTCGTGTCTCTGAGTCACATTTTGTAATTCTTGCAATATTTCAGACTTTTTCATTATTATCATGTGTGATGGTGATCTGGGAGCAGTGATCTTTGACGTTACTCCTGCAAAAAGATTATGACTCGCTGAAGTCTCAGATGATGGTTAGCATTTTTTAGCAGTAAAGTATTTTTAAATTAAGGTATGTAGATTGTTTTTTAGACAGAATGCAGTTGTACACTTAATACTACAGGGTGGTGTAGGCATAACTTTTATATGCACTGGGAAACCAAAAAATTCGTGTGACTTGCCTGATTGAGATATTCGCTTTATTGTGGTGGTCTGGAAATAAACCTGTAGTATCTCCAGGCTATGCCTGTATACTTTCAAATAAATAGATATGTCCAGTTCTCTATATGTATGTTATACTTCAGTAAAAAATAAAAATGAAAGTAAACAGTTACTGCAATAGTAATTAATTTGCAGGAAAAGAATTGAGTATAGGGCTTCCCTGGAGGCACGGTGGTTAAGAATCCATCTGCCAATGCGGGGGACATGGGTTCGAGCCCTCGTCTGGGAAGTTCCCACATGCCATGGAGCAGCTGAGCCCGTGCGCCACAACTACTGAGCCTGCACTCTAGAGCCCGTGATCCACAACTACTGAAGCCCACGTGCCTAGAGCCCATGCTCCGCAACAGGAACAGCCACCACAATGAGAAGCCTGCGCACTGCAACGAAGAGTAGCCCATGCTCGCCGCAACTAAAAGAAAGCCCACGTGCAGCAATGAAGCAGCCAAAAAACAAACAAAAAAAATATTGAGTATAAATTGCTTAGAAAAACCCAACAGGAAACATAGTCTAGTCCTGATGTTTAGAAGTGGATAAACAGTAAACACATTCAGAAGAGTTACATGGATGTTGGGTCTGTCTTGGGAATTCATAGCATTGAAAGGTGCTTGAGTTGCACTGGCTGAGTGATGGGAGAAGACTTAGAACAGTCTAAATCCATGCTACATAAGCCCTGTTACTCTGGCACGCTCAGGCATTTAAAATCTTATTTTGAAAACCATTTACTAAAATATTTTCATAAAGGAGAGACATTAAGCTTTAGCATTGGTTGTTCTCCCAAAGCAGCTAGTTAAGTAATTCGGTGTTAAGTCATTTGCAAGGGAGGCCTTTCTTCTCAGGCTCTTTGTCGTGTAGGTTGCTGCCACCAGGTGGGCAGTGATAACTTTGGTCTTCACGGTGGTTTCCAACCCAGATTTAGGCTACAATCAGATTAACCAACCTGTTGAGTGCTTTCCCACTCAGTTATCCTCCCCTTAGTTTGCAAAATTATAAAGATGGGGCTCTTTATTAGTTAGCTAAGCATAGACATTTTTAAAATAAATTTATTTATTTTATTTTTGGCTGCGTTGGGTCTTCGTTGCTGTGCGCGGGCTTTCTCTAGTATGCGACGAGCGGGGGCTACTTTTCGTTGCGGTGCGCGGGCTTCTCATTGTGGTGGCTTCTCTTGTTGCGGAGCACAGGCTCTAGGCGCATGGGCTTCAGTAGTTGTGGTGCACTGGCTCTGTAGTTGTGGCTCACGGGCTCTAGAGCACAGGCTCAGTAGTTGTGGCACACGGGCTTAGTTGCTCCGCGGCATGTGGGATCTTCCTGGACCAGGGATCAAACCTGTGTCCCCTGCATTGGCAGGCGGATTCTTAACTGCTGCACCACCAGGGAAGTCCCTAAGTATAGACATTTAAAGATGAACTGAACAGTCCAGAAGAGCACGTTTCCCAGAAACCCGGTACCTGGCCCCATCAATCTGGTGCTGGTTAGTACCCTCCCCATCAGTCTGTCAGCATGTTCGGCCCATCAGTCCATCCCCCCGTGTGGACGGCACACGGAGTACGTTCATCTCTGAGTTGAGAGATTTTCCCCGAGTGTCTTCTTGGCCCTGGGGTTGCTACTGCTCGGAGCCTGGTGTGAAAACACCACGTATAAGTCTCCACGGGGAACTCTTGTTCAGCACCTGGTTCCTGCAGCTCCCTAAGCAGAAATGGGACCCGACGACCAGGTTATAAACTCACCAAAGTGCAAAATTAGTGTCACCTAGCCAACTTTCTACTCAATTCTCAGCAGAGGTTAACAAATTTGCCCAAATATAAGGTAACTCCCTCGTATTCACAATGGAAAGGTTTTACAAAATGGGGGTTTTCTTTAGCCTGCTTGGATACATAAACCATTGGCGTTCAACTTCGTGGTTACCTTCAGATTTCCTAAGGAGATTTTTTAAAGTTTGTATGTGGTAAAACAGTGGTCCCCAACCTTTTTGGCACCAGGGACCGGTTCCTAACAGTCCGCAGACCAGTACCGGTCTGCGGCCTGGGGGTTGGGGACCCCTGTGGTAAGATACACATGCAGTATTTGCCATCTTGACCATTTTTAGGTATAGAGTTCAGAGGCATTAGGTACATTCACATTGTCGTGCAGCCTTCACCACCATCCATCTCCAGAACTTTTTCATCTTCCCAAACTAAAATTCTATCCCCATTAAACACTAACCCCCCATTCTCCCTTGCCCCACTCCCTGGTAATCATTATTTTACGTCCTGTCTCTGAATTTGACTCCTCTAGGTAACTCATATAAATGGAATCATATAGTATTTATATGTCTGTGACTGGTTTATTTCACTTAGCACAATGTCCTAAAGGTTCATTCTTATTGTAGCATGTGTCAGAATTTCCTTCCTTTTTAAGGGTGAATAGTATTCCACATTTTGTTAATCCATTCATCTACTGATGGACATTTAGGTTGTTTCCAAAAACCCAACAGATTGCACTTGAACTTCACTCAGAATTAAAACGAGTCCTCTGAACAGAAATCTCTGAACAGAAAAGCTTTGGAACAGGACCCAATAGGGCCTTGACGAGGACGATTTGAAGGGAAACCAAGAATGACCAAAAAGCAGCTGGGACCCAGCTGAGATCAGATTTGTGAGCTCATGAATGTGTGAGGCTTGTCATTTCTTTTTCCCCAGCAATACTCAGTATTTAGAGCAAGACTGGTGGAGTAGACTCATGCAGAGCTAAGGACTGGCAAGGCCCACAGCTGACGGACACATGTAGGGTGTTTTCAAACATACTACTGAGATGGTTGACAGTGACTAAGTGACAGGAGCCAGGTGAGAAGGATGGATTGGGGGTGGAGGCACGCAACTGGTGACCAAGGAGATGAGGCCAGAGAGCAGGGTGGAAGGGAATGGGGGAGGGGTAAGGACAGCAGCTTGAAGAGCAGCATCCTCTGGGCTGGAGAACTCAGAGCCTGGGCTGTATTTAAGCCTTCTTTCCTCCCTCCCTCCCACTCACTTCCCTTCCCGCAGATCTTCTGTGTTATCTGTCTCAGACGCGTGTTAATCACTACGGGACAGCATGGACAAGACCCTTTGCCTCATAATGTAGAGTCTAGTGCAGAAGAGATACTGCAAACCTCCCCACCCAGTGTAACGAGCACCCTGGGGAGTGGCAGGTCCAGGATGCTGTGGGAGCACCCAGGGCCCATCACTCAGACGGAGACTTTGGAGAAGCTTCCCAGAGCGGGTGATGTCTAAGCTGAGGCTTCAAAGACAGGAGAAAATGAGGCAGCTAGAAGCTGTGCATTGGCTTCCACCACTCTGCTAGAGCTGCTTTCACAAACCACTCTTCTCCTCACCAAACCGTATCTTCACGTAGCCCTTGGAGCCCTGACCTTTTCTCTCCTCTCTGACCTCCCTCCTCTGCTTTCCTTTCTCATTCCCTCCCTCACCACCGAAATGTAGGCCGTTGGGTGCTCCTTGAGGTTGTGACCTCACTGCATGCCCTCCACGGCCTCTCTCTCCTCCTGTGACCATGTCAGCATCCGTGTCTCTGTCCCCTGCCCCGGCCTCTCCCAAGGACCAGAGACATCTTCAGCTCCTGCCGAGATCTTGTCTCATCCACCTCATCTTCCAAACTCGCTCTTCATCTCACCTCCGCTCACTTGCCCACGTCCTGGCTGTATCCCCGCCGTGGCTCTAGCTTTATCCCTTCCTCTCCCAGAGGAGTGGTTTGGGGACCTCATAATTCTTGCCTTTGAGTCAGTCATGCTTCCCCCGCCCTCTATCAAATCGCCTGGCCGCCCCACTCTCCCTGGGCGCGTGTTCCCACTCTGAACCTCTACAGCTGCGAGGATGCCCTGCTTCTGGTGAGAGCCCTTCAGTGACTTCCATCGCCTGAGACTGGCTTTCAGGCCTCAGCGCATTTTTCTCACCTCATCTCCCTCTGTCACCCCCTCACTGCCTTTGCTTCAGACAAAACACCCTACAGGGGCCCCGTCTGTTTCCATTTCTTTTTGGGCTCACATGGACCTCCGGCTAAATGCCCTTTCCTCCCCGTCCCCACTCTCCAGACCCTCATCAAGGCTTGTCTCAGATGCCTCTGATTCGAAGAAAGCTCCTCTGGGTGTTTTTGTTGGAAGCAACCTCTGCCCTCTGACTTGATCTATTCCTCCCTATTGAAATACACCATCTTCTGCCTTGTATCTTAGTTACTCGTGTGTGACTCTGTTTCCCCAGCATATCTGAGGGCAGGCCTTGACGTCAAGGGTTCAGGTCCTTTTATCTTTGTAGGTGGATTCCCCTGAAGGAGCTTGTACCTATTAGCTACTCAGAAAAGAGGTGATGAATGAGGTTTCAGTAGGACCCTAAAAACCACAAAAATCAGTCTTTTCTGATTTCACTCTTACAAAACTAACCTAAAAAGTAGCATAACATAATAATCAGAGCAAGAATAGAGATCACAGATCTAAATTCTGTCCCCATCAACCTTCACAAGTAATTCTGAGTCATGTCCCTCGTCTACATCAGGGTGATGAGTCTGGCCAGACACTGATTTTGGTAACATTTTCTCCAGATGATGAGAAATCAAGTCAGATATGCCGTGTAATATGGTCTTTACTTAAAGGACAGTTCATGTTTTAGCAGGACCTCGTTAGTACCACAAAAATCTGTCAAGTGTTAACATTTGTGTGTCTCGACACTGAAGGTCCTGTTTTTGCTTCTTCCGCGCAAGTTTCCAATTCAGTGAGCAGAACCGTGACTGTGTTGATGGGAGGGCGAGCCTGCCTGGTCCTGCTGGAGCCGCGCAGATGCTAAAAGGCAGGTCTCCACATGACTGGGTGAATAATGAATAGTGGCCTTAACATCTCGGAGCTTCTGGGTTTCGCCTTGCAGAAGTAAAAAATTGCAGAGAGGAATTTTTGTTCTTTTAGAAACTGCTCAAACTCTTACAAACTGTGTATACATATGGTGAGCCGTTTGCTTTTTGTACTAGTGAGGATAGTGGGAAGGAACAGGACTCCAACGAAAACAGTATTGAGATGAGTTAGGGGACAAAATCTAGCTGGTAAAACATAGGAATACTTCTTGTGTGAAAAAAAATAGGATCGTAATTAGACCAGTGTCTATGCACTGCCGAGACGTGGGCATTTATGAGCTCGGAGCAAGGAGAAGGGCTTCTTAGGAGGTTAAGAGGAAGAGACTGTTTAAAATGTTTGATACACCAGGGAGTTAACACATCATTAAGGGTGAAACTTTCAGAGACCTGGGAATGTGGAGCATCTTAGCGATAAGCGAATCCATCAGCCACCTCAGTATACAAATAGGGGATCAGAAGCCAGTGCTGGTGAGTGATGTGCCTGAGGTTATGAGTGCAGGTGGACTTACACCCAGGGCTTTGACCCAACTCTTAGTGCTACTTCTGCAATACTAGGGATGGAGGGGGTACTGTTAGCTGCTGAGAGATTTTAGTTTTATAAAGATGGAGTTAACATAGACATATACTAGGGTCAGTCTCCTCTGCTGACTTCATTGAAAACCCTTACACACACACACACACACACACACACACACACATCCTACAAGAAGATCAGGTAAATCCCTCCAGGTAGTATATCCTGTAACATGGCCTTGGTTGTAAAAATGGAACCTCAGGCAGGCAGAAACGCAATTACCTCTCAAGGGGATTGTCGCTGCTTTTTAACAGTTTCTCTTTGCTGCTTTGTAATATGTACTTAAAAAGTGTAATAGATACAGGAAAGAATTATAACCTGGACTAACAAACAACAAGCCCAACAAATAGTAAATAGGAAATAAAATAACGGAAATAGTCCATAATGTGAAATTTAAAAAAGAAACAAAACAGTAGCATGTTGTTACGTGCACTTATACTTTTTTTTAAAATAAGGACAGTCATTCATTTAACAAACATGTGTTGAGTGTCTCCTGTGTGCTGGGCATTGTTCTGGCCACTGAGGATCCAGCATGGAGAGCAAATAGGCAAGGGCCCGTGCCCTCCAGGAGCTTATATTCTAGGGAGAGACGCATCATTCACTACTCATTTTAAAAATGTTTTTATTGGAGTATGGTTGATTTACAGTGTTGTATTAGTTTCAGGTGTACAGCAAAGTGAATCTGTTATACATATATCCACTCTTTTTAAGATTCTTTTCCCATACAGGTAATTACAGAGTATTGAGTAGAGTTCCCTGTGCTGTACAGTAGGTCCTTCCTTATTCATTATCTATTTTATATATAGTAGTGTGTATATGTCAATCCTAATCTCCTAATTTATCCCTCCCACTGCTTTCCCCCCAGTAAACATAATTTTGTTTTCTACATCTGTGACTCTATTTCTGTTTTGTAAATAACTTCATTTGTACCATTTTTTTAGATTCCACGTATAAGTGATACCATATGATATTTGTCTTTCTTTGTCTGCCTTACTACCCATTAAAATACCATTTCTGAGATCCATCCTCCTTCCCCCGCCCACAGTTTTTGGTGGAAATTTAACTAAATTGGAAAATTGATAGCATCTCCAGTCATGTATGGGTATGGTTTTAACGAAGATTGCTTTTTGTTTTTTAAGGGAGAAGAAAATGGCTTTCCAGACAGTACTGGAGATCCCCTTTCAGGTAAATGATTGACTCTAAAGGTATCTGGGCTTCAGTGATAGCTAGTGTGGCTAAATTCAAGATCATTTGAGATGTTTATCATTAACTTTCAAAACCTGTATTACACACTAGAGAAACTTTCCAACCACACACCACAGTGAAGTGCAAAGAAACCTTACAGAATTTCACAAAAGCCTTCAGAGAGTATTTTCTCAGTGTTAACCCTCCTTCGCTTGGGCGGGGTACAGCAGGCTTCTCAAGTGGATGGGTTTAGGATCAGGTGAGGGTCGAACTGACCCTCCCTCCCTCTGAGTTCTGGGAGCCACAGTGTTGGCGGAGAACTTTGCCAGGTGCAAGCGAACAATGGGATGTAGGCGCACCGAGTCAGCGTGGGAAGGGCTGCTCAGCCGCCTGCTGCCCGCTTCCCTCCTCTGGCACTTAGGGAGCCAAAGGGGCCCCTCCTGACGTTAGACCATGTGCTGGTGCCCACCGTTTTCTGCTTCTAGTGTGTTTAACCAAGAAACATTTAAAGTTTGTCTTCCCTGCCTCATCCCCCGCTGCCTTTTTTATTCTTTATTGTAAGACAGAAACTTTGGCAATGTTTAGATTCCTCATTAATTAATCATGGGGAAAATATGGAGGGAGTATTAAAATAAGCTACCAAAATAATAATTAGGAAAAAAAAACTTCACCAACATTTTAAAATATCTTTCAAAACACATATTGAATGGCCCGATTCATCAGGGGTTGCTTTGTTTCTTTTTTATGGAAAGGTTGGTGACTCATAAAAGCCTTAGGATAATCTGTCATCAGTCCCAGGCTGTGCCCAGGTAACAATGCTGAAAATCAGAACTTGTGGTGCATAATCAATTTCTTTTCCTTAGAAACATGATGTTAGCAGCAGTTTTATCTCTGGGTGGTGAGATTCCAGGTGGTTTTTTGTCATGCAACAGATTTTTATTTCTTAAAGACCCCCTGTGTGCCAGGCTCTCTAAGGAGGCCAAATGACAAAGGTATAGTTCTGGAAGACAGAATTTGGGATTCTGGTTCCAGTTCAGCTACTGTCCTTCTGTGATTAGAGAAATCCAGGAGAAATTGGGCCAGGAGAACTTCCGGTGGTGCTTACCCACCAGGTTTCATGGGACAGGCCCAATGTCTGGGGTCCCATCCAGGCACCCAGTGGAACTCACCTTCTTTGGACCAGAATCCGCCCCTACTAGAGGCTAAGGCCACGGGCTAATCTTCCCTCTTTCACAAATACTGCAGCAGACACAGGCTCAAATTAGAAGCACCTAGTTGAGTGAGGTAGAGGAGGGGAAAGCATCTTTGCATACAGGCAGAGGCAATTTTAATAATCTTTTCACTATCCTATATTTTAAAAATTTCTAACATGAGTGGGTATCAGAAAAATCTACCCCCAGAGCTTTAATCTGTATATACAAATGTATATATAACAAATGATCCAGTGTAGGCAAATACATACAGTACATGGTAAAATAACCAAGGAAATCTCTAAAAGCCTAACTGTGATGGGCCTGGGTGATGAGAACATGAAATTTTTTTTCCATATGTTCACCTGAGTTTTTAGATTTTCTGTGACAAGCATATATTTCTTTTCTAATTAAAAAAAATCTACATTTAAACTTTTTAAAGACTAACACCCTGCACTCTAATGTGAAACGTCAGCTAAAATGAGAATGAATCAAGTAAGTTGCTTAGGAATATCTATAAACCGTTCAAAGACTCTTATGAATTAAGGTCATTAATAGAGTAATCAAATTTCGGGTTGTCTCTAAAAATTTTTACCTGTGTCAAAATGACATGGAAGGGGCTTCCCTGGTGGCGCAGTGGTTGGGAGTCCGCCTGCCGATGCAGGGGACACGGGTTCGTGCCCTGGTCCAGGAGGATCCCACGTGCCGCGGAGCAGCTGGGCCCGTGGGCCATGGCCACTGGGCCTGCGTGTCCAGGGCCTGTGCTCCGCGGTGGGAGAGGCCACAGCAGCGAGAGGCCTGCAAAAAAAAAAAAAAAAAAAAAAGACATGGAAGATTTTCAAAGAGAATAAACTTTTCACAGTGATAGCAGGTATTGCTGAGAGCAGAAATTGTACTGCTGAAATCAACAGCTGTACCACCCAGCACGGTGCTTTGCCCAGAGGAGTGTACAGGTGTTTGGTTGGGTTTGGGTTTTTTTTTCCCATAAACAAGCAAATGAGAGACATTGACTTATTGGCTTTGCTCTTGGAAGAAAGGGCAAAAGCAGATCCCTATATTTCCTCTTTGAATGAGAGTAGCCACCTAAGTAAGATTTATCTTATTGTTTTACTTACACTAATATAGCATTTGCCATGTACCAGGCCCCCTTCAAGCACTTTTAGAGATATACTCAGAAAAAAAAGCGTTCATGACAACTCTGTGGGTCCAGTTATTTTCTTCACCAGGTGGATGCAACAGAAGTAGCCCTCGGTTCCATGGCTGGTGCCCATCACATAGGTCCTAAGTGGGAGTCAAGCCCCAGGCCAGACCCACCAGACCAGGCTGCCTCTCTATTGGTCACACGCATCACCTGTGTAGCACACGTGTTGAATACCTGAGTGTCGCACATGGGAATGAAGGTCATGCTTCCAGCTCAGAGTCTCCATCTGGAACAAAGCCAAGGTCCACCCCGACTCCCACAGAGTCAGCCTCTGAGCCGCTGAAACACCTTTCCCAGAAGCTTGCTGCTTTCCCCGCATCAGGCCCTTGGTCAAGCCTTAACTCAGAGCCTGGCTTTTATTTAATTCTTGCAATTTGAAAACCTTAGTTGCCTGCAATCCAGCTTATATCTGGTTAAGATAAGGAATGTGGGGAGAACGGAGAGCTCTAGGATAGAAGGAGGGAATTGACCAGAGTGAGAAATGACAGTTTGTAATCAAGGAAAGAATAAGAGTACAATTCAGAATCAGCTACTACTAGAAAAGCAAAGCCCCCTGGGTGGAACCGTTGAATACAGAAGCAAGCCCCCAGGAGACATTAAAGTTTTACAATGTTTTCAGGCAATTTTTCAAAATGAAAACATTTGGGCATTAAAGGAATAAGCCTCAGTTATAAAAACAAACAAAAAAACCCCACAAAACTCCCAAATAGTAAAGTTAAAAACCTCTTCTTGTTCTCCCTTCTGGTGGCGGTATTTATCACCCGGACCATGACCCGCCTCCCCATCTATTGTCCACAGTTACCTGTTTTTCAAGACTGACTTTTCTGACGACCTTGTATAATTCAGCACTTGCCTAATCTAAACCTAATTTCCCCATAGAAGTGAATGTACAATAGGATTTTCATTTTTTTCAAATTAGGTCCATAAAGTGACACTTAGTAAATATGCTTGTGTCACATAATTTCAGAATTTATGTAAAATTCTATGTTGAATTTTAACCTGGGTCCTTTCTTTTGTGTGTTTCTTTTTTTTTAAACGTGCCTTCTACACTCCAGTTTTGTTTGATGACAGAATGCCCTGCGTGGTTTACTAGCCGGGATCCATCCAGTTTGTCAGTTAGCCTCCCCAGGGATGTTAGCAACTTGATGTCTTCTTAAAAGGGTATTTCAGAGAGGGAGAATGAAACCATATTGTTTTTCCCTTTGGTTAAGAGATCAAACACCCACCAAAAGCCCTTGGGTCAGTTTCTTAGTAGATAAAAATAATTCTTCATCATTTTCCAGCTCATATCAAGTAACTACCTCTGATGAGTCGTGTGGTATGTGGGCACCCCAGTGATTTCTCAAAGCCGTAAACTGGCATTTTAAATATATTTATTTCCAACCACATCGGACACCACACACAGAAAAAAGCATGACTTGGCACCCTTAACAAACATAACTGCAGAATTATTTGCCTGTAGTTTGACACTTGTTGGTATTTTCCAAATCTCATAATTAATAGACACCTAGGAGAGAATTATTTTATTTTAGAACCACAATGTCTTGCTGTTTGCAAAGCTGCCAATATAAAATGTTCACTGTTTAATTGTTTGAGCTAACTCAAGACCTAGTTATCATGAGGAGCATTATTATAAACGATCTGAGAGCCAGCAGTGGCACTGAGCGCTTTGGAGGAAAACACCCGTGTGGTAATAGCTCTTGAAAAGCCAGGACGTACAAGATAAAACGGCACCTCCCCTGCAGGGAGGTACATTAAGTCAATCTGTGATCCACTGCTGACATCCTGACTGAAGCCATTTTCTAGGTTCAACCAGTCATGACCCTTGTGAATTCTGCATCTTGTTCCAATTAACTGTTAATTGACCAGCATTTTGTAACCTGCCAGCCTCAAACTTGAGAGTTAGACACTGCATCATTGGACACGAACTGTTTCTTACTTTGCTTTAAATGACATAGACATACCTTGTCGATGAACATGCTTGATTTCTGAACTCTTCTTTAAGGTTTGATGTAAAATGTGTGTGAGAGAGAGGATGAAGAATAAGGGGAGAGGGGCAAAAAAAGCCCCATAGGAAAATCCATTCTTCTGCTTGTGAGCGTAGGGAAGTATTACCTATCCACAGACTCCTAATCACCAAGCAGACACGGTATCTTTCAAAGAGAAGTAGCTGTCATTCCAAAATCTACTCTTGGCAGGCCCTTCTGACTAAGAACTTACTCTGTAGATGTCTTTAAGGCAATGGTTTTCAACCCTGACTACACATTAGAATTGTCAGGAGAGCTTAAAAAAAATTCCCATGTCCTGCCTGCACCCTAGACCAAATAAATAAGGATCTCGTGGGTGGCACCAGACATCAGGATTTTGTAAATCTCTGCAGGAGGGGCAGGGTAAGGGGGGTTAGAGAGTTCCATTTTTTGGCCAAGGTTGAGAACCACTGCTTTAAAAAATTCTGTTGGTTATGGTTCCTTACCCGCAGCTACTAATTCTTTGTTGCATACTTATCACGCACTAGGATGAGGCTTTAAGGGATGATATCATTTAATCCTCTCAACAACCTTATGAAATAGGTATTACTCACTCTCCCTGTTCAGAGAGGGAGGCCATGGCGTTAGCAAGCTCAGTAACCTGTCCAAGCTGCACACCTGCACAGTGTCGATTGTATTGACAGTCGGTCAGCATGTCTCTAAAGCTCATGGGGATAACCTCTGTGGTACTCAGTGTACTCTGTCTCCATAGCAACCAGTCATCTTTCTTCTGCCTTGTATATACTCAGCACTAAAAAACTTTCAGTTCGTCTGAAAATCTCTAGATAGCTCTTCATAGGCTGCCCAGAGTTTTCTAATTTGACTGTTTCTCTGTGTCCCATTCTTCATTCATTTGATTTACTCAGCAGACATTATTGAGTGCCTACTCTGTGCCTGTAATGAAGTGGTGACATCAGACATCAACATCCCTTTCCTCTTGGAGCTTATATACTAGTTGGGAGTGACAGACAATAAACCCAAATAAGTAATTTCATATGGTGGTAGATGCCTTGAGGAAAATAAATGAATACAATGGGTTTTGCCTGCAGGGAAAGGATACTGCTTTAGCTAAGAAGGTGCACCAAGGTCTGAATAATGCAAAGAAGCCAACCATGTGGAGATCTGAGGAAGGAGGACTCCAGGGGACAGAACTGGCTGGTGCAAAGGTCCTGAGGCGGCATTGAGCTTAGTGTTCTAGGGACAAGCGTGGGCAGTGAGGAGCAGTAGAAAAGCTGGTGAGCTAGGAGGTGTCAACAGAGGCCAGATGACATGGGGATTCATTTTTTTCCAGTCTACTTAAATAAATGTAAAACCTAACATCATTAAATAACATTTACATAAGACTTGACAAAAATGCTTTCACATCGTTTATCTCATTTTATTTATTTATTTTTTTGCAATACGCGGGCCTCTCACTGCTGTGGCCTCTCCCGTTGCGGAGCACAGGCTCCGGACGCGCAGGCTCAGTGGCCATGGCTCACGGGCCCAGCCGCTCCGCGGCATGTGGGATCTTCCCGGACCGGAACACGAACCTGTGTCCCCTGCATTGGCAGGCGGACTCTCAACCACTGCGCCACCAGGGAAGCCCCGTTTATCTCATTTAATTCATGAGCTATAGGAATTATTATCATCTCCATTTGATAGATGAGGAATCTAAAGTCCATGGATGTTAAGTGCCATGAGCAGTCAAGCGCTGGGAAGCTGGAGCACCGGGGTTTGATGGGCCCCATCTGATACACATGCAGAATCGGATGCTTCAGGATTATGTGTGTAAAGGACTCGGTGCAGGGCTGGTTATACGTTAGGCATTTGATAAATGACAGTTACTGTGGTGATGAAAATCGCTGAGAAATTTGGCCCTTTCTCCGCTGATAAATTCTTCCTTCGTTTAAGCCAGTACTCAAACCGAACTTACAGAGGGCAAGTCCTTCCAGGGTTTTGGCCGCTACAATAAGAAGTCATCATAAATTAATGGTGTAATACATTCTTGTTTTGCATCGGTGGAAAATACCCGTGTCAAAATATGACAAGTGAGGACCCTACTTGTTAGAGAATCTAAGTGAATTTTTATAATAATTAGCTTCTCTTTTCTCAGTAACACTCTCCTTTCCTTCCCCCAAATCTAGAATCAATCCGTCTTTTTGTATTTGAAGACCAATTCTGTTCTGTTTTCCACCATATCTGTTAACTGCCGGCAGACATCAGCAACGTTCTGTTCCCTTTACTAGTAAGTCTCTTTTCAGGTCCTAAAATTCATCAGACAGTCGTAAGAAACCTACCTTGTCTCCTGAGGAGAAAGCACAGTTCTCATTCATTCATTTAGTAAACAGTTTTTGAGTTTCTGCCGTACAGCCACCCTGTGCTTGCTATTGAGAAGCATCAAATAATAATCCCATTTTTCCCCATTTCTGATGAAAACTTCTTTGGTCCTGAGTCTGTCTCTCTCCACAGTTGTTTCTTCCCCAAGGCATTACCCAATCTTTCCTTTCATGTGCACGGTTACATGATAGGTGTTTATAGCAGGGCAGGACAAAATGTATTTCATGGGAAAAGAAACACATTTCTCTGTTGAAGTCCTCAGAGAGCTAATTATAGTTTATGATTCTAAAAGGCAACTTTAAATTCACAACTGTTGGCAGTTTCGGTAGATTCCAGTTCACTAAATGGCTTAGCATTTGTGTCATTGAAAATACAAAAGGAAAACAGCAATAGACTTTTTGACACATCATGTATTTTAAAACAAACTGATAATTTTGTAGTCTATGTAGTTGTGCAAAGAAATAGAAGCTTCTTATACACTAGAAGGCTTAGAGGAGCTTCACAGAACCCTTAATGATGTTTTCATTCTTCTTCTTGACACTAAAGGAGAAAACATTGCCAACCCTGAGTCTTATGGAGGTAATACAGAGCTGAATTTCAGACACTAATACATTTAATTCTGGACTTAGAGGTGTAAATCCTACTTTATTTTTCTGTGACATTTAAAAAGTATTTTTAAGTAGCCAAATAAACACAGTAACTATAGAAAATTAGGAAATATCCATTGTTAACATTATTGTTATATGTACTTCCAGATTTTTTCTATGCCCATGAATGTGTGCATAACATATACTTTATGTGGATATAAATGACTGTATTATTTTATTTTTACAAAAACTGAATTATACATACCCTTTGGTAAGCTGCTTTCTTTTTCACTTGACAGAATATTATTTTGACCCTACCTTTAAATAAGGGCAAAGAAAATTGCACAGTTTCCCCCTTTTACTGCAAAACCACCTTCACCATTAGATAGTTCTTTTTTTTTTTAAAAGTAAACTTCTGTCCCACCATGCAGCTAAAGTCTTATTTCTTTGTATACCGTTATTAATGAAGCTGAAGAATAACTCTCACTATATTACATGTAAATGTAATTCAACATTTTAGAACTGTAAGATGTGGGACATACTGCAGAAGGATATGGATCTGTTCTCAGGGCATTTAAAGTAAATGAGGAATAAAAACAACAAAAACCATACAGAATATCTCACTGCAAGGCAGAGTCAGGAGATGCAAACAAAATGATGGGATTCTGGGTGAGACAGCATTCTAGGCAGGAGCTGGGGGATTTCATGAAGGGGTGTATCTGAGGTGGGTTTTTTTTTATATAAATTTGTTTTATTTATTTATTTTTGGCTGCATTGGGTCTTCGTTGCTCGTGTGGGCTTTCTGTAGTTGCAGTGAGCGGGGGCTACTCTTTGTTGTGGAACACGGGCTTCTCATCACAGTGGCTTCTCTTGTTGCGGAGCACAGGCTCTAGGTGCGTGGGCTTCAGTAGTTGTGGCTCGCGGGCTCAGTAGTTGTGGCTTGTGGACTCTAGAGAGCAGGCTCAGTAGTTGTGGCTCACGGGCTTAGTTGCTCCGCGGCATGTGGGATCTTCCAGGACCAGGGCTCAAACCCGTGTCCCCTGCATTGGCAGGCGGATTCTTAACCACTGCGCCACCAGGGAAGCCCTGAGGTGGGTTTTATAGAATGGATGACGTTCAGTAGCTGAAGGGAAGTCCAGTTAGAGGAAGTCCAGTGAAAGGGAGAAAGAAGAGAGATCGATAACTGATCAGAGAGAAAATACCAGAAAAGGCATGGAGGGAATCTTTGTTAATTTCCACCTATGCAACTGACAAAGATTTTTTAAAGTAATATTTGGTGCTGATAAAAGTGAAGTGAGATAAGCACCATCACTATGCTCTGTTTGGAGTATAAATTGGTACAGCATTTATTTCTGGAAAGCAATTTAGCGTATATGCATTGATAGCCTAAAAATGCTCGTAACTTTTGGCCCAGTAATCCCATTACTGGTGAGATGGTTAAAGATGTGCCCCAAATTTTTATATGTAAGGATCTGCATCAAATTGTTCCTCATAGTCATGAAAATATGGGAAAACCCTAAATGTTCAAGTGTATACAAAATTCACAATTGTATATAATTTTTAAGTGTTCTACACTGAGCTTATATTAGTTTTTTTCTTTTCATTTAATTAACCTTTGAAAAAAAGGAGAATACAGGTTGTCTGTTCAGGGAACTGAGTAGTCCCCCTTCTCTGGAGCCCAGATTATATATTCAAGGAATTCACGGGGAATAGTAAGAGAGGTGTGGAGAGCTTCCAGGGGAGGCTGGGACCCTGGTAACTGGTTGGATAGAGAGAAGAAGTCTGTAAGGATGCTGGGGAACTGCGAGTGTAAATAGGGGACTTGAGGTGCTTTGGGTGCATAGTGGGAGAAATTTAAGTACTGGTTCGGGTCCTTTGAGTTGGAGATGTCTTCTGAACATCAAGAGGAGCTTTCCAGTAGTCAATTCTGGAGCCCAAGTGAGTGGGCAGGGCTGACCATTCATTTATTCATTCACTCATTCAGGCCACGTTGGTTAAGCATTTACTATATGCCGAGGGCTGTACTGGGTCCTGCAGATGCAAAAAGAAAGGGTCTTCTATTCTAGTGGGAGAGTTTTGTAGAGGTTGTTGGGAGTGGAGAAGGTGACCAAAGGGAGAGAATGTGGAAGGGGAAAACTTCGGGCTGAGAACAGGGCTAGAGCGCTTCCTTGGAACTCCCAAGGACTCAGCAATGAGACAGGCTGGGATCTTAGCATATCAGGCTGACAAGAGAAGGGATGTGTCCAGGACATGGTAGGGTATATGCCTGGGGATATGGGGCTTGGCTTTCAGAAGGAACCTTCAGGGAAAACACAGCCTGCAGGGCAATAGACAGTGTCCAAAGGGGCAAAAGAGTCTTGGGCCCAGTTCCAGACGCAGCCAAATCCAAGGGGAGCTGGTGTGATGGGGGCGTCAGCAGCAGCAGGAGGTCTGGGTGATCCTCAAAGGCAGGTGGGGATCTGCTTCTCTGGACTTTTCTACCCCATCAGAACTGGACTCTGGCCCACAGTTGCGGTGCAGGGAACTGGGTCCAGTCTCTACAGGGTTTGGCAAGAACTAGGCTGGGTCAGATGCTGCTCAAAGCCAAAGAAGGTGAAGATTAAGAACGTGATGAGGCATTGGAAGCAACAGGTTTTGAATTCTCCTTCTAGAAGTTTAATAGTAAATTGGGGCTTCCCTGGCGGGTGGTTCAGACTCCACGCTTCCACTGCAGCGGCCACGGGTTCGATCCCTGCTCAGGGAACTAAGATCCCACGTGCCATGTGGTGTGGCCAAAAGAATAATAATAAATAGATACATTTTATAAAAACAGTAAATTAGAGTTAAGAGAAAGTCACTTCAGTGAGCTATGGAGCCAGAGGAGGGCAGTTTGAGGTTCTTTTTTTTTTTTTTTTTTGCGGTACGCGGGCCTCTCACTGTTGTGGGCTCTCCCGTTGCGGAGCACAGGCTCCGGACGTGCAGGCTCAGCGGCCATGGCTCACGGGCCTAGCCGCTCCGCGGCATGTGGGATCCTCCTGGACCAGGGCACGAACCCGCGTCCCCTGCATCGGCAGGCGGACTCTCAACCACTGTGCCACCAGGGAAGCCCCTCTTATTTTTTATCATAGAGGAGCCCTGTACATATTTGTAGATGAAGGAAAGAGAGTCAGTAGAGTTGGGTGGCTGGAGATGAGGGGAAGGCAAGGAGATATTTGATGAAACAAATCATGGGGAAAGAAGTAAGGGGTGGGCTCAAAGGCATAAGTGAAGCTTGGCAAAGAGGAGGGTCACTCCACTGCTAAGCCTTCTCTGTGCTAAACAATATATTTATTAATGTAATACATTGTTTTAGTTATCATAGAAATACACCACCACTAGAGAAAGTTTGGAAAATAGAAACATAATCCTACCACATTAACCACAACAGCTATTATTATTTTTGTACATTTCCTTCCATAGTAATATTAACAGAGACTTTTTCCATAGCTGTAATGAGTACATAAATTCCTCACATTTTGCGTTTTCCACTTAATGCGAGAGCACAGGCGTTTTCTAGGTTGCTACGTAGTCTTCGTAATTACTTAAATAACATCCCATCAAGTAGCACAATAATTTATTCCACTAGTCCCCTAACTTTTTAAACTGTTTTTTAAAAAAATGGATAATATGAATAAATTCATTAAAGTGTTCGTGTATATACATATTCTAGATGATCTCCTTAGGCTGGATTCTCAGAAGTTATATTAGTAGACCAAAGAGAATGAACATAATTTTCACGGCTCTTGTTATCTTTTACTGTGTGCTTGCCTCAAAATTGCTGGTTCTCAATTTTACAGTCAGCAAAGTGAGTCCCTTTTTCTGAATTCTTTACTTTCCTAAATTGGGAAGTCCACATGGCTCAGTGTAGAAAAGGTCATCATAACCTCCCAGAATTTTCCAAGCCAGTGATCTCTAGTGTCACCTTTGGCTGTTAATGTCCCCGGTCAGAGGGGTCAGGAGACCCAGTGCTGTTGCATATTTTAAGTTGCTTGGGTTGCCATGCTGTACAGACCCTGCTTACAATCTTACTATAACTGGTTTGCCTCTTACCTACTAACCTCTGACCTACTCACGACTTACCTACTAACTTCACCCTCCTGCTAACATGCTGCCGGGTACTGCATGAGGCCAAAGGTTACCGATGGGGAAGGTTGTCCTTCCTCCGCGCTGGGGCTGCTCTTGCTGAGGCTGAGCTCAAAGCCACCCACTCGTCCCACCTGCTGCACACCTCAGGGTGTTGGCTCCACTTTAAAGGCAGCCCCATGGGTGAAGAAAACCAGAGATAAAGGTAAAGACATGATAAGGTGGCCATAAATCTAAAAAGTATGTTTTCTGGCATTATCAATTATCACTCATTTTCAAATACGCATATGGAGTGGATATTCCAGTTTGGGGTGTGTGTGTATTTTTTTTTTTTAAAAAGACCTTTTAAAGAATTGTGCAATCCTTTACTTTACACCCTCACATGCTGTGCTTGGCATTAAAAAGCTGTCGGGGCTGACTTGTAACTTGGAAGGGGGCAGGGTGGAGAGTCCGACAGCCCTGGACTGGCAGTTTGCCCACGGAGAAAGCCCTGCTCCTCGGGGCCCTCGTCTGGCCAGCAGTCTCACAGATGCACAGCCTGGGCGACAGAGAGTCTCAGAAAGAAAGGAAAACTGGCTTTATAAAATCTTGCCACCGCTTCCGCAAAGCAGCCATCCTTGGCCATAAAGAAGAACACGTTATTGGTGAGTATGTAGAAATGAGTGTCCTGAAATATCTCTGTAAGATGCGCTGTTGTACTTACACTGACGCCATGAACCTTTCTGCGGGAAAGTAGAGCACGGAAGAGATGAGCGTGCCTCTTGGGCCTCTTGCTGACACGTGGACCATATCATTTGTCCCCGCAGATATAAGCAAGGATGCGTCCTGTGCGGAAAACTGTACCTGTTCGTCCTGCTTGCTCCTGGCCCCCACCATCAGCGACTTGCTCAATGACCAGGACTTACTAGACGTGATCAGGATAAAGTTGGATCCCTGTCACCCAACAGTCAAAAACTGGAGGAATTTCGCAAGCAAGTGGGGCATGCCCTACGATGAACTGTGTTTCCTGGAGCAGCGGCCCCAGAGCCCCACCCTGGAGTTCTTACTCCGGAACAGTCAGAGGACAGTGGGCCAGCTGATGGAGCTCTGCCGGCTCTACCACAGGGCCGATGTGGAGAAGGTCCTGCGCAGGTGGGTGGACGAAGAATGGCCCAGGAGGGGGCGTGGAGAGCACCCCAGGAACTTCTAGCCCTCAGCTCCTTCTCATCGGCCTCTTCGGACCCTGAGCCGAGCACAGGTTAAGGGGCAATGTGAATCTGTTCTTTTTTAAGTTTAGGCAAAGGATGTGGGACAGCGGACCTTAGTTTTCCCCAAAGCCGGTGGTTTTGTGGAGGGTAGGGTATGTTTTTGGTGGCGGATTTTCCTTTAGTTTTGCACATCTGTTTTTATTTAATATTTGAATCTGGAATTGGGAAAAATATGTTGTAGGCTCCTATAGGGACCAGGGCCAAAGCTACAGTCAGAGTGGATTCATGCCATGATGAAAATAAAAGTATCATCTCCCTTAAAAACTGAAGACTGAACTCAGAACTAAAAGTCATCATCCACAAGATCCTTTATGATTAATGACACTCCCACAGCTTAGAAGGAAACCACAGAGAGAAGTTTCCCTTTAGTCTGTTACTCTTTTTGTTGTAAAGTACTTAGGTGAGTTCACAGGCTGCTGGCATCGCGTGGTGATACTCTTCAGGACACATGCCATCTTTCTTATTCAAATACTTGTATAATCTGGGCACTATCAAAGAGGACTTTGCTTGAGTGGTTTTGAAAGAAATGCAAAAATCGATGGTGATTGGGAGGACAGAGTCAGGAGTTAGCAGAGTAATAAGGACCATGGGAAAGGTGTTGACAAAGAGTAGGCCCGGGGCTTCCCTGGTGGCGCAGTGGTTGAGAGCCCGCCTGCCAATGAAGGGGACACGGGTTCGTGCCCCGGTCCGGGAAGATCCCACATGCCGCGGAGCGGCTGGGCCCGTGAGCCATGGCCACTGAGCCTGCGCATCCGGAGCCTGTGCTCCGCAACGGGAGAGGCCACGGCAGTCAGAGGCCCGTGTACCGCAAAAAAAAAAAAAAAAAAGAGTAGGCCCTTTCGGTACCCTTCGCTTTTTAAAAATTAATTTAATATTTACTTTTATGTCTTGTATATCAGGCTGAGTGTTTCACCCCCGACAGAAAGCTCAGTTAAGAAATAAAAACTACCTGGCCTGTGGGTGAAATGCAACCCCGTCTAGCACCTACTACCCCACCTTAAAACAGGGCCCAATAATACTACATAGCACTTTAGCGAAGAAAGAGATATCTTTACTTGTGATACTGGGAAGGAAGCTATGCATTAAAACCTAAATTTCATAGGATTTTAAACCAAGTGAAAAATTGGGTCCAAAGACTATCCCCTGTTCTCGTTTGATGGTTTACTGTGGAAGGTGGTGTGGATGGGAGCGTTTGTTATTAGAGAGAATTTTCTAGGTTTGGGGGGTGGGCAGGGGGAGGGAGAGAGAAGCCTTGGTTTACTTGACGATTTCATAGAAGTGCTATTTGGTTTTGGCTTTAGGTTTAGAAAATTAAGGCACTTTGTCCAATTTGGGAGGATTCTGTTTAAATCCCTGACTAAGTAAAAATGATGAATGACATTGATTGGAGTACAAGGGAGATTAGGATTAACTCAAAAGAAAGTTGTTTCCTAAACCACTGACATTTTTTCCCGCTAGCAGTTACAGCAGTTTTTATGAGGTTGCTGGTATATAGTCAGCCTCACCGTCAAACGTAAACGCTAAACTTGCAAAATTACTATAGAGGCTTACTTATCACTTCTGATTCAGTCAGTGCTAGTCACACCTAGCTCGTCTTGTCAGATTTAGCAGATATGTGTCAGGTTTATCAAAAGATGTAATCAAGGGCTTCCCTGGTGGCGCAGTGGTTGAGAGCCCGCCTGCTGATGAAGGGGACGCGGGTTCGTGCCCCGGTCTGGGAAGGTCCCACATGCCGCGGAGCGGCTGGGCCCGTGAGCCATGGCCGCTGAGCCTGCGCGTCCGGAGCCTGTGCTCCGCAACGGGAGAGGCCACAACGGTGAGAGGCCCGCGTACCGCAAAAAAAAAGAACCAGTTCCTAACATCCCCGACTTGAAATCCAGAAAATGATGAAAATTTTCTCATGGAAACACTGTTGGTGATCAGGCTCTGTAGAATGGGGACAGTTCTATGCTTCACAAATTCGTGAATTAACAGCTTTTTGTGGGCTGACTTGGGGACACTAGTCCCTACTGGCACTGCTTCTGTGGGACATGTTTCCAAAATTCCAAACTTCACATTTCAATTTCAAAACTGACTTTAGGCAGAATTTACCCTCATAGATTTCTTGAACATGGCTCTTGTTAATAAGTGTTAGCTGAACTTATCTTTGAGTTGGATCAAAAACGTTAAGACACAGAATTCAGGTGGATTAGCTATGGGCAGAGCTAAGCATGCTCCTTATCTTTTTTTTTTTTTTTGGCTGCATTGGGTCTTCGTTGCAGTATGCGGGCTTCTCATTGCGGTGGCTTCTCTTGCTGCGGAGCACGAGCCCTAGGGCATGTGGGCTTCATTAGTTGCAGCGTGTGGGCTCAGTAGTTGTGGCTCGCGGGCTCTAGAGTGCAGGCTCAGTAGTTGTGGCGCACGGGCTTAGTTGCTCCGCGGCATGTGGGATCTTCCCGGACCAAGGATCAAACCCATGTCCCCTGCATTGGCAGGCAGATTCTTAACCACTGCGCCATCAGGGAAGTCCTGTCCTTTATATTCAGGAATTACAGGAAAACTGTGAGACCACAGAGCACCACCCACTCATCTCTCCATTTGGCGGCATTAGTTTGAAAGCCCTGATGGCTAATAATTTCCATCACTGGCTATGAAAGCTTAAATTTCTATTATAATTGCATAGGGGACGTGCCAGGGTAGAAGGGATTTTTTTTAATACGGGATTTGATAAAAATGTGGTTTAATTTCACTCTACCATTATTTGCTCATATTGACATCTGTATCTGTTGGCATTTACCTTATGAAAAGTTTTAATTATTAAGAGTATGATATTAGCAGAGAGAGATTTAACCAAACACTGTTTTTAATTAAAGTTCATTCGGATTCTAGACCTTGACCAAATGGAGGATGACTTTTATTTGTGTTACATACAGAAATATCAAAAGTAAATCTCAACTAAAGTAGAACTATAATTCAATTGTGAAATAACCCAAAATAACTTTGTTTAAAGTTAATTTTTAGCAAATAAATACTATACAAGCATAAATATGCTGTTATTGGGTTGGCCAAAAAGTGCCTTTAGTTTTTAAGCAAAAATAAAGGACACATTTTTCATTTTCACCAAAAACTTTATTGAACAACATATTCACCCTTTTGTTTTACTACCTTCTGCCATTTTTTAGACAACTTCATAATTCCATCTTCCCCAAACTTTTTATCTTTTTGAGCAAAGAACTGTTCAGGTGCCTTTTACAGTCTTCCAGGGGATTGAAGTTTTTTCCATTAAGAGAATTTTGTAAAGACCTAAATAAATGGGGCTTCCCTGGTGGCACAGTGGTTAAGAATCCGCCTGCCATTGCAGGGGACACCAGTTCGATCCTTGGTCTGGGAAGATCCCACATGCCGCGGAGCAACTAAGCCTGTGCGCCACAACTACTGAGCCTGCACTTTAGAGCCCGTGAGCCACAACTACTGAGCCCACACGCTGCAACTACTGAAGCCCACATGCCCTAGGGCCCATGCTCCACAGCAAGAGAAGCCACCGCAATGAGAAGCCCATGCACCACAACAAAGAGTAGACCCTGCTCACCGCAACTAAAGAAAGCCCACACGCAGCAATGAAGACCCAACGCAGCCAAAAATAAATAAATAACTATATGAATTAAAAAAAAAAAAGACCTAAATAAATGGAAATCTGAAGGTGCAATATCTGGTGAATACAGTGGATGAATCAGAACTTCCCAGCCAAGCTGCAACAGTTTTTTCCTGGTCATCAAAGAAACATGCGGTCTTGCGTTATCCTGATGGAAGAGTATGCATTTTCTGTTGACTAATTCTGGACGTTTTTTGTCGAGTGCTGCTTTCATTTGGTCTAATTGGGAGCAGTACTTGTTGGAATTAATTGTTTGGCTTTCCTTAAGGAGCTCATAATAGAGGACTCCCTTCCAATCCCACCGTATACACAACATCACCTTCTTTGGATGAAGGCCGGCCTTTGGTGTGGTTGGTGGTGGTCCATTTCGCTTGCCCCACGATCTCTTCCATTCCACATTGTTGTACACTATCCATTTTTCATTGCCCGTCACAATTTGTTTTAAAAACGGAACGTTCTCATTACTTTAAGTAGAGAATCTCATGTGGAAATACAGTCAAGAAGGTTTTTTTCACTTATGTGGAACCCAAACATCAAAGTGATCGACATAACCGAGCTGGTGCAAATGATTTTCAGCGCTTGATTTGGATATTTTGAGTATGTCGACTACCTCCCGCGTGGTATAATGTTGATTGTTCTCAATTAATGTCTCGATTTGATCGCTATCAACTTCAATTGGTCTACGTGACTGTGGAGCATCGTCCAGCGAGAAATCTCCAGCACGAAACTTCTCAAACCACTTTTGACATGTTCGATCAGTCACAGCACCTTTTCCCTACACTGCACAAATCTTTTTGTGCATTTCCATGCATTTTTACTTTTCTTGAAATAGTAAAGCATAATATGCTGAAAATGTTGCTTTTTTCCTTCCATCTTCAATATTAAAATGGCTACACAAAAATTCACCAATTTTGATAATTCTTTTTTAAATGCACGCTGATATGACAGCTGTCACATACTATCTAACAAAATTGTTTCGAATGAAGTTAAAGACAGCTAAGTGCTACTAGAGCCATCTTACGGAAAAAACCGAACGAACCTTTTGGCCAGCCCGATACTTTACAAAGGCAAAAGTGGAAAGAAAGGAAATTATTTAAGTTCATTAATACTTAAGAGCTTTGGGCTTCCCTGGTGGTGCAGTGGTTAAGAATCCGCCTGTCAATGCAAGGGACACAGGTTTGAGCCCTGGTCCGGGAAGATCCCCACATGCTGCAGAGCAACTAAGTCCGTGCGCCATATCTACTGAGCCTGCGCTCTAGAGCCTGCGAGCCACAACTACTGAGCTCACATGCCACAACTACTGAAGCCCGCACGTCTAGAGCCCGTGCTCCACAAGAGAAGCCACTGCAATGAGAAGCCTGCACACTGCAACAAAGAGTAGCCCCCACTCGCCACGACTAGAAAGCCCGTGCACAGCAACGAAGACCCAGTGCGGCAAAAATCAAATAAATTTATATTTAAAAAAATACTTAAGAGCTTTGCTTATTATACTGTCTGTAGGGATCCATGTTAAATTGACCACATTATAAACTAAACTGCTTCTGATGAGGTTCTTTTGCTATTAGAAGGATGAAATCTCTTTAGCTAAGTTCCGAGATACACTCTTTTAAACAAAACTCCCATCTGCAATGTTTTGATGTTATGTGATGAGGCTATTTGTAATAAGCATTTTATTTGGTTGCAATAGAAAATTTCTACTTGCAAGGGAATGGAAAGCAAAGCTGTTTTAGACACCACACACCCCCAGGACATATACACACAGAGGAAGACTCAAGTGGACGTAGACAAAAATAAAGCACAGGGCTTCCCTGGTGGCGCAGTGGTTGAGAATCCGCCTGACAATGCAGGGGACACGGGTTCGTGCCTCGGTCCGGGAAGATCCCACATGCTGCGGAGCGGCTGGGCCCGTGAGCCATGGCCGCTGAGCCTGCGCCTCTGGAGCCTGTGCTCCACAACGGGAGAGGCCACAACAGTGAGAGGCCCACATACTGCAAAAATAAATAAATAAAGCACATGGTTATTTAAAATTATAAGATTTAAAATTGTTAGGGCTTCAATTGTATGCCAGGATTGCCCATCAATATTTCAGATAACTTGTATGAACAAGTCTTCCATTTTTGTGACACTAAATAATTAGTCAATAATATAGAGGAATTCCCTGGTGGTCCAGTTGTTAGGACTCCATGCTTCCACTTCAGGGGCCCTGGGTTCAATCCCTGGTTGGGGAACTAAGATCCTGCAAGCCACCTGGTGAGGCAAAAATGAAAAAAAAATAATAGTATAGGAAATGCATGGTAATAGACAAAAGATGTTGCACCTCTGTTTTTTTCTGAATAGTAGTTTTAATGTGGTACTGCCCTCTGCTGGAGGATGAAATCTGTTCACATCCTTTCAGGCTTGTTTAAGACCAGCCTAGAACCAACCTTCCATTGATTATTGGTTTTATGTTAGAACCCTTAGAAGTAGCCCCACTAAAAGATAGGAAGAGTGCAGTTATTTTACAAATTGACAAATATTAGAAGTGGAATGGGGCCTGCATGATTGAGATGAGGGTTCCATTCCCCTGAAGGTCCCCATCATAACAGTTCCTCACTCTGGGGATTCTTCCTAAACACTCAGAAGGACTTTTCTTCTGTGGAGATTTAAGGTTAGCTGTCTGTGGACAGTTAGTCTCTTTGGCTTTCAATTTAATGATGCTCCGTCTTTAACATCATGAGAACAGTGGCTTCTATGCAAAAAGACAAAGGGATCGATCTCCCTCAGTTACAGCAGACTTCAACCAGAAGCACTAGACTTTCCTCTTCCTCTATGATACATGATAGAAAAACACATTATTTTAAATACAGTCCTAATAACTATGGTCTAGTAAATTTTCTTTCCCTTTTTCAGATGAATGAATATGTTTCATTTAGTTTTGAGCCATGACTATCCTCCTTATAACATTTTTCCACATCTGCCCTCTCTGTTCTAGAATTTTCCTCTCCTCCAGGTCCATGTTTCTGCTCTGTGTGTTGCTTGTTTTAGGGCCATTTCCTCACTCCTTGAATCAGATTTCTTCTATTTGCCTGTGGCCGCCTCTCTCCCAGCCTACGGGCTAACATCGGCTTCCTTTTTTCACTTAGACATGCAGAAGCAATTTGTTGGATTGTCTTTCATATTTAATGACACTTTGGCCCTAAGAACGTTGAAACTGTTTTCTGCCCTTGTAACTGAAACATATGGAGCTTCGTGCACCCAAGGAACTGACTGAGAAACAGTTTCCCTCTTTGTTCTATGATTTCCTACCTGGGAATTCCGACTCCACCTACTGAACCGTGTGCACTTGGGTATAAATGGATGAGAGGGTATGTCTTGCTTCCCTCATGTTTAGAGGGTCACAGCCATGACGCTGATCCAAGTGCCGGGCGAGTGGGGGGCCACACCTGGGGGTCCAGATCACCCAGAGGAAGACCCACAGCAGAGGAGGAGAGGCTGTTCTCTCTCTCCCCGTGGCCATGTTTGGCTGAGGATGCCTCCTGGAAATCACTCCACAGCTGAATCGAAGAGATCAAAGTAGTCAACGGTGCAACTCGAAACGAAATGATTGAGTTTATCCACCCTTTTGGAAATGTAGAGGGTAGCTTCTCATGGCTTCCTGAGCTGAGCCATGCTCTCCTGTTTGATGTGACCGCCAGTGACCATTTTCCTTTGAGGCAGACCCTTGGAAGCTCCATGGGGGACACTTCTTCAGCTATGCTTTTAAACGACTGAATTTTTGTGATCCTTTCTATATCTACATGCTGTACTTTTTAAGCTGCCTTCATTTTGATGTCCTGCATGATTTTATGTTTTCTTTATAAATAGAAATTATTTGAAACTGTAATAATGGGTGCTACAAAATTAAATTGATGTCAGCCATATCTCTAATTGGTGCTTTTATGCAGATTCTAACACAGTCGTTGATTCATGTGTTCTCTTGGTCAGTCATCAGTCAGAAACCTAGTGACTTTCTAAAATGCGTCCCGGGGATGCAAAGATAAACAACACCTTCCTACCCTCCAGCAACCTTAGACGAGGGAGAGTCATCGTACACGATGAGAGACGTTCCTGGAGAAAATGCCACACCCGTCCAGGAATGGGCAGAACAAAGTGAGAATCACTGACGTAGAAAGAAAGACAAGTAAGTAAGCAGTCTGACGAAGTGCTTCAGATGCCGTGATATCTATATGTGAAGGGCGGTTTCATGGTTACTTTCCGCCTCTCGTAACTTTATCTCTCTGGTCCAGGCTTGTCCTCTGAGCTGCCAGACACTCACAACTACCAGCTTGACATCTCCACGCACGCGGATGTTTCCCAGGCACCTCAAACCCAACCCGTCCTAAAGGGAACCCATGACTCTTCCATCCAAACTTGTTCCTCACCAGAGTTCCCTATCGTACCATCCACCTTGTTTCTAAGTCATCATCAAATCCCTCTCTCTTCCACCTCCCAAATATCTCTTAAATCTCTTGCCTCCCCTCCATCCTCATGACCGTCCTCACCCAAGCAGCCACCCTTTCTCACCCGATGACAGTCTCCCAAGTGGCCTCCATACGGTGGATGGATCCTGCCATCCCCACATTAACGCCTTTGATGGGTTCCCATTGAACATTAAGTCCCAAATTGGCAGTGTGGCCTCCAAGGCCCTGTGACTTGCCTGTGTGGCATGTCGTCGTGCTCCACTCGCCCACAGCTCCTGATGCTTCAGCCACACTGAACCACGAGGTCCCCTTCCCACCCAAGACTTCACCGCGAGCTGTCATCTGCCCTGTCCACACCCTGGCCACACTCAGACCTGGACACACTAGCCTTCCCTAGCTCAGCCACCTCAGCCTCCAGGTCTCACCGTCAACACCACTTTCTCAGGGAAAGGGCACCTGACTTCCAGACTTGGTTGCCTTCCTATTATTCACCCCATAGCACTCATCCCAACAGTAATAACTTGATTACTGGTCTCACCCCTGCCCGACTGCAAACCCCAGAGGACAGGGGTCTTGTTCGCTGTTCACTCTGTATCATCAGCACCCTCTGATCCAGAAGCAATTGGAAATATGCTGAAAAAATGAAATGGAACTAACGAATTAATAGAGACTTTAAATAAAGCAAAAACTTTTTTTTTTTTTTACAATACAGTGGTCCTTGAGGAGGAAAAATGCTTATAAATATAAATACAAAATGAGGGGGTTTACATACCAAACCATGAATGCTTCTCGGACATGGGGAGCTTTTATTTTAATGAGGTTCAACCCGTTTCGTTCATTTTCTGGGCTTCAAAGATCAAAGCAAAAATGTTCCAGAATTAGATGGTAGTGAATCTTGCACAACGTTGTGATTATACTAAAAAGCACCTGAATTGTACACCTTAAAATGCTTAACGGGGTGAATTTTATGTTATGTGAATTGTATCCCAATTGGGAAAAAAAAAAAAACACCCATAAAAAATAACCAAAGCAAGGGAGGGAGACGCAAGAGGGAAGAGATATGGGGGTATATGTATATGTATAGCTGATTCACTTTGTTATAAAGCAGAAACTAACACACCATTGTAAAGCAATTATACTCCAATAAAAACGTTAAAAAAAAAACCAAAAAAAAAAAACCAAAGCTGCTCCCACAGGGGAGAGTAAGGCAGAAACAGCAGCTCCCAGCTCAGAGCCAGGCGTCTGTGGCTGAGGGGAGTGGGGTGAAGGTGGAGGGCTAAGTGAGGAAGAGGCTGGTCTTGAAGCCCGTGAGGACTGCTCAGTGAGTCCAACCAAACAATGCGCCTTCCGTCTCCTTGGTGACCGCTAAAACAATGCGCCTTCCGTCTCCTTGGTGACAGCTAAGACGAAGAGAGCGCTCTGGACCCCTGCTGTCCTCTGGGGAGCTGAAGATCCCGCTCCTCAGACAGTCTGTGGAGCTAGGGACCCTGCTCCACATACCACCATCCATCTAACCTCTTTGCCCTGCCGCCCTCTCCCGGGACAGCACAGGCCAAAACACCGAAGAGGCCAAAGTGATCAGGGCAGTAGCTGTTGGATTGGGCCGAGTTACAGAAAATCATCCTATGTTTGCTGTGGACTCAGTGAATAACAACATGGGAGAACCAACCGGACCAGGTAAACGAAGAGAAATAAATGGCAAAAATTGGTTCTTCCTCTACATGTATGTCTCTGAAACAAGCCAGATCAAAAAAAGGGTTATTTTTCTGGAGTGACCGTTTCGGACAGATTTTACCTCTTTTAGATGATTTTTGTTTCTAGTTTTAATGTTAAAAAGACACTAATAGAGGAATTCCCTGGCGGTCCAGTGGTTAAGACTCCAAGCTTCCACTGCAGGGGGTGCGGGTTCGATCCCTGGTGGGGGAACTAAGACCCCGTGTGTGGTGTGGCCAAAAAAATAAAAAAGATACTAATAGAAGAAATCACATTAGTTCAGTCAACAAACATTTACTGAGCGTTTACTGTGGTCAGGCCCTCAGCTCACTTCTGAGAATGTAATGACAGCTCTTCGCAGTCCCCAGCCTCAAGGGGCCAACAAGTCCAGGAATGAAGACAGACAAGAAGACAGGCGGCTGTCCTGTTAGGAAGCTGAAGGTTGTCTTTGATACCTAGAATTTAGAATTTCTAGTTGTTTCAGTCAGTTTCTTTTTGGAGAAACAAATGGTAAGTTCCATCAGGAGAATTTAATAAAGGAACTAATTACAAGAGTTAAAGGAAACCAGTGAGGAGCTAACAGATGTAGGCATCTTTAGGTCTAAAGGAGGAGGGTGAGGGAGAGGTCAGTGGGAACATGGCTTGGTAGCTCATTTCTGTTTTTTGGGGGGTTTTCTGGCCATGCCATGCGGCTTGCAGGATCTTAGGCCCCAACGAGGGATTGAACCCGCGCCTTCCACAGTGAAAGCACAGAGTCCTAACCACTGGATTGCCAGGGAATTCCCTGGTAGCTCATTTCTTTCTAGCACTGATTATCTGGTTGTAACACAGTTTATTTAACCACTCACCTACTGAGGGACATCTTGTTTGCTTCCGAGCTTTGGCAGTTATAAGTACAGTTATATTATACTGCTGTATAAACATTTATGTGCAGCTTTTTGTGTAGACATAAGCTTTCAGCCTCTTGGAGCAAATACCAGGAAGTGCAATTGCTGGATCATATGGTAAGAGTATGTTTAGTTTTGTAAGAAACTTCCCAGCTGTATTCCAAAGAGGCTCTACCATTTTGCATTCCCACCAGCAATATATGAGCGTTCCTGTTGCTTCACACTCTCACCAGCATTTGGTGGTGTTAGTGTTCCAGATTTTGGCCGTTCTAATAGGTATGTAGTGTTATTTCATTGTTGTTTTAATTTGCATTGTCCTGATGACACATGATGTAGTGCATCTTTTCGTATGCTTATTTGCCATCTGCATGTCCTCTTCTGTGAGGTATTTGCTCAAGTCTTTTGCCTGTTTCAAAATCAGATTGTTCATTTTCTTATTGTTGAGTTTTAATAGTTCCTTGTATATTTTGGTGTCTATTGAGGTCTTTGATCCATTTTTAAATTGGGTAGTTTTTTGTTGTTGTTAAGCTTTAAGAGTTCTTTATATATTAATATTTTGGATAATAGTCTTTTATCAGAGGTATCCTTTGCCAACATTTTTTTTCCCAGTCTAGGGCTTATCCTCTCATTCTCTTGACATTGTCTTTTGCAAGAAGAAGTCCTTAATTTTATTGAAGTCCAGATTATCAATTATTTATTTCATGAATCGTGTCTTTGGTGTATCTAAAAAGGCATCACCATACCCAAGGTCATCTAGGTTTTCTCCAATATTATCTTCTAGGAGTTTTATAAAAGTTTTGCATTTAACATTTAGGTCTAAGATCCATTTTGAGCTATTTTTTGTGAAGGGCATAAGGTTTGTATTTAGATTCATTTTTTTACATGTGGATGTCCAATTGTTCCAGCACCATTTGCTGAAAACACTATCTTTACTCCACTTTATTCCCTTTGCTCTTTTGTCAAAGACCAGTTGACTGTATTTTTATGGCTCTATTTCTGGGCTCTCTATTCTGTTCCATTGATCTATTTGTCTATTCTTTCACCAATACCATGGTATTCTTGATAACTGTAGCTTGAAGTTTTGAATTTGGGTAGTGTCAGTCCTTCAATTTTGTTCTCTCCTTCAATATTGTGTTGGCTATTCTGGGTCTTTTATCTCTCCATATAAACTTTAGAATCAGTTTGTCAATATACATAAAATAGCTTGCTGGAATTTTGATTGGAATTGCATTGAATCTGTAGATCAAGTAGAGAAAAACTGACATCTTGATAATATTGTCTTCCTTTTCGTAAACATGGAATATCTCTCCATTTATTTAGTTCTTTGATTTCGTTCACCAGAATTTTGTAGTTTTCCTCATATATATTTTGTTAGAGTTATACCTAAGTATTTCATTTTCGGGAGTGCTAATATAAATGATATTGTGGTTTTAATTTCAAATTCCACGTGTTCATTGTTAGTATATTAGAAAGCAATAACTTTTGTACATTAATCTTGTATCTGCAGCCTTGAAATAATCACTTATTAGTTCCAGGAAATTTTTTTGCCAGTTCTTTCAAATTTTCCACATAGATGATCATGTCATCTGTGAACAAAGACAGTTTTATGTCTTCCTTCCAAACCTGTATACCTTTTTTTTGTGTGTGCGTGGTATGCGGGCCTCTCACTGTTGTGGCCTCTCCCGTTGCGGAGCACAGGCTCCGGACGTGCAGGCTCAGCGGCCATGGCTCACAGGCCCAGCCGCTCCACGGCATGTGGGATCTTCCCCGACTGGGGCGCGAACCCGTGTCCCCTGCACCGGCAGGCGGACTCTCAACCACTGCGCCACCAGGGAAGCCCCGCTGTATACCTTTTATTTCCCTTTCTTCCCTCATTGTGTAAGCAAGGACTTCCAGAACAATGTTAAAGGGAAGGTTACATAGTTTTTCAAAATTCCATTAGAGGTTATGTGAGCAGAAGTGTTTAAAGAGCACTTACCTGAACTAGTGTATCATCGAGCTAGGATTAAGTTCCTTGTCTCTCTCAATGCCAAAGCTCAAGATCTTACGCATAAAGATCTATATTATCTCCAGGTATCTCATGGTTTGCTGTTTTTCCTGCTTCTCCCATCTCCAAATAAGCAAAAGTACTAACATGCCTCACCTCACACAACCCTAAGGTTTAACCAGTTGGCTGTTTAACCTGGAAACCATTGTTATTAAAACAAACCATTTTATTAAAATAAACAACTCTACTTATGGCTCAAATGCAAAAGACTATAAAATTTACCCTCACTTTCCTAAAGTTCCTTGCACTTTAAAAGTGCAATATTATAGCTAAATTATAGAAGAAAAATGAATATAACTACCAAGGTGGGAGGAGATTTTGAGTGATTGTTGCCCATTCTGCATGGCCCGTAAGCCCAGCTAACTTGAGCAAGGCCGTGGCTGGACCATGTGACACCTTTGTACAAGTTAGAAAAAGGTGGTCTACACCCTACCACTATTCCTTTGCACCTGAAGATGGAGCACTTTATCGGTTTGGTGAGTAAAGTACAAACTGGGTTTCAGCTACCATGTCTTCCTTGAGCCAATTGCCCTTGTGCATTTTATGAACATATGCAATGACTCTGTGACTTTGCATCATGCTCCAGCCAGCCAAGAAAAGAATGGAGAAAAGCAGCTGCTCTTCTGGGTAATTACCTTGACTACTTCCCAATTTGCTCCCAACCTTTGGGCATTCATTATTCCCACACTTCTGTTCCTGGATTGAAGCTTCCATAGCTCCTCCTGGTCCCTATTTGAATTCCCCTAGATTTCCTACCTGGCTTTTTGACTTTGACTTTCCATGTGTTTCCTGGTCCTGTTTACTCCTTTGGTTTTTTTGTTCGTCTCTCATCTCAGGTGAGAGGTTTCTCGGTACAGCTTCTCAGGCCTCACCTCCAACACCCCTTTCCCATCAGAGTAGCCTGGATCTTCTTCTATAGTAGAGTAGGGACAGAGAATTTGAATGAATTCTCAAAAAGTGCTTGGAGTCATATCTAGCAAAATTACATAGCATTTAACCTTTGACATAAAAATGCCACTTCTAGGAATCCCACAGAGGCAGTGTGGCAAATATACAAGGACATGTACACAAAGTTATGTGCTGAAGCATTACTTATGATAGATAAACAATCCAAATGTCCACAGGTTAAGTAAACTATGGTATGTTGACACCATGGAGTAATATGAAGCTATGAAAAGAAATGAGGAATGTCTCTGTAGTATACTAGTGCAGAGAGATCTTCAAGCTATATGTGAAAAGCCAAATGCAAAACTATTCATGGAGTGCCATCTCTTGTCTAAGGTGCGAATATGAATAGAGATAGAGGTAACCATCGAGCTATGTTACCTGTAGAAAGAGGGAGGGAACAGCATGGAGAGGATGGGGTGGAAGTTAGATTTCCTTGAATGTATCTTGTCTGTAAATTTGGCTTTGAAACCATGTACTATATTTCACAAAATTATAAACCAAAACTAAACCAAAATGAAATAAATGAAAAGCAAGGCCCAGGAGCTGAAAGCAAGATGGTGGCTTCCTCACAGAGATACATTATTTCAAATTACTTTTTTAAAAAAATTGTGTTTAACACATAACATAAAATTTACCATCTTAACCATCTTTAAGTGTAAGGTTCAGTAGTATTAAGTACATTCATACTATTGTGCACCAAATCTCCAGAACTTTCAAAACTGAAACTCTCTACCCATTAAACAACTTCCCATTTCCTCTTTCCCCCAGCCAGTGGCAACTACCATTCTGCTGTCTGTTTCTATGAATTTGATTACTTTAGATGCCTCATATAAGTAGAATCACACAGTATTTGTCTTTTCGTGACTGAGTTATTTCATTTAGCATAATATCCTCAAGATTCATCCATGTTGTAGCATGTGACAGAATTTCCTCCCTTTTTTAAGGTTGAATATATGACATTTGGTTTACCATTCATCTGTCAATGGGCATTTGGGTTGCTTCCACCTCTTGGCTATTGTGGATAATGCTGCTATGAACATGGGTATGAGATCCTGCTTTTAGTTCTTCTGGACATATACCCAGAAGTGAGATTGCTGGATCATAGGGTAATTCTATTTTTAAGTTTTTGTTTTTTTTTGCGGTACGCGGGCCTCTCACTGTTGTGGCCTCTCCCACTGCGGAGCACAGGCTCCAGACGCGCAGGCTCAGCGGCCATGGCCCACGGGCCTAGCAGCTCCACGGCATGTGGGATCTTCCCCGACTGGGGCACGAAGCCGTGTCCCCTGCATCGGCAGGCGGACTCTCAACCACTGCGCCACCAGGGAAGCCCTATTTTTAAGTTTTTGAGGAACCTTCATACTGGTTTTCATAGCGGGTGCACAACTTTGTATTCCCAACAGTGCAAAAGAATTACGATTTTCCACATCCTTGCCAACACTTACTATTTTTTGATAACAGGCATCCTAATGAGTGTGAGGTGTATCTCGTGGTTTTGGTTTGCATTTCTCTAATTACTAGTGATGTTGAGCACCTTTTCTTATAGCTTGTTGGTCATTTGTATATCCTCTTTGGAGAAATGTCTATTAAAGTCCTATGCACATTTTTGAATTGGGTTATTTGTCTTTTTGCCGTTGAGTTGTAGGGGTTCTTTATATATTCTGGATATTAACCCCTTATCAGGTATATAATTTACAAATATTTTCTCACATTCCACAGGTTCTTTTCACTCTGTTGGTTGTGTCCTTTATGCATAGAAGTTTTAGGTTTGATGTAGTCTTATTTGTCTATTTTTAAATTTATTAATCGATGCTTTTGGTGTCATATTTAAGAAATCATTGCCAAAATCCAATGTCATGACGTTTTCTGCCTATTTTCTTCCAGGAATTTTATAGTTTTAGGTTTTTGTTTAGTTCTTTAATCCATTTTGAGTTAATTTTTGTATATGGTATGGTAAGGATCCAAATTCATTCTTTTGCATGTGGACATTCAATTTTCCCAGTGTCATTTGTTGAAGAGACTGTTTTTCCCCCATTGAGTGGCCTTGACACCCTTGTTGAAGATCATTTGACCATATACACGAAGGTTCATTTCAAGGTTCTCTATTCTGTTATGGTGGTCTGTGTGTCTGTCTTTATGCCCGTACTACCCTGTTTTGCTTACTAACTTTGTAATATGTTTTGAAATCGGGAAGCGTGAGGCCTCCAACTTTTATGTTCTTTTATGTTCAAGGCTGTTTTGGTTTTTCAGGTTCCCTTGAGATTTCATATAAAGTTTTGGATTCTTTTTTTCTATGTCTGAAAAAATGCTGTTGGGATTTTGATAATGATTGCAGTGAATCTATAGATCACTTTGGGTAGTATTGTCAAATGACTTTAAAACACAAAAGTTTGATTATATATATCTTATGAGATATAGCCTCAGGAGAGAAAAAGATGGCAAATAAACCTTAGTTTGGTTATGTAATCGTATTGTTATGATAATATTTATCTTTTTATCCTGAAACTATTATATATGACAGGATAAAGCAAATAAGTAATTTTGTTAGAAACTAAGATTTTCATAAGAAAAATGAGGTATAAATATAAAATAAAAAAGCTAAATGAAAACATTGTAATCCTAAATTGAGTGAAATCAGTATAAACTCAGATATGAAAAACAAAAATCAAAAAACTTTTTTCCTAGCTCTCTCCACTGAGGAAGTCTAGAAACCAACCCAGTTGCCATGAACACTCCTTTCCAAAATTGTAGTCTCTGTATACCATTTCCCACTAAAACTTTCCTTGGAGAAACTGCTAAGTCCAAGTTTGGCAGGAAATGAAAATGATATCTTGGGATATTTTGTCATACCAGGAAGCAAGGAAACTAAGGTTACTATGTTGTGTCAAAAGAAGACAGATGCCAGCTCAAAGGGGTCCCGTTTGGTTATAGATGGGATAATTTAAGTATCAGGAAAAAAAAGAAACACATCAAATATATTAATATTCATGAATTCATAAGGACATCTTAAAAAACCAACTCATTGGTTACCTTTTGTGGAGGCTAGGAAAGCAGCTTATTATTAAGAAAACTCCTAAGTAAAGGGAAGGAATCAAGCTTTTGGTCTGCCTTTCTGGCATAAACTTCACCTTGGGGTCACCAAATAGGAAACAATATTTCCCTATAGAAGAACTCTAACTCATAAATGCAGGAGGAATGTTGGAATTGATGTATCACCACTTTTCAGTTTTTAATGAAATAAGGGCTCTAGGCAGTGAACATCAATAGCAGCTGCTAAAACCATTTGATCAAAAACTGATGGGAACTTTGTAATAGATGAATGGATCAGGCTGAGAACAGCGGAACCCACTGACCAGTCTTGATATCATACAAAGAAAAACAACCAGTATTGCGTAATTGCAGTGTCATCGCCAGTGAGGTTTGTCCAAGGAGTGATTATTGCTAATAGAAAAACAACCAGACCTTCAGTTTCTCCTGCTGACTTGCGATTGGAAATACATACCACCTGTGAAGTCTTCTGGCCAAAAAAACTGAACCTGGGTCTTATTAACCTTACAGTCTAACAAGCACTTTTGAAGTTCTATAGATTAAATGAAGTCTGAGATTTGCTTCAAAGTGGGCCGGGGTGGGGAGACAGTAGGTGAGGAGTAGATGAACCAAGATAGGACATGTTGATAAGATATGTCCATTTTGGAGCTGGACCGTGAGTGGATGGGAATTCATCACACTATCTCTTATGTGTATGTTTTGAAATTTCCAAAATAAAAAATTAAGTATTTGGACTTAATAACATTTTTCTATTTGGAAAAACCACCTGGATTTCTTACTTGCTTCAACCTGTCACAGAAATTCTTCCCTTGAGGTTTCGCTTGTCAGTTTATTTTATAATGAGCTGTGTAAATACAAGCTGGAAGGAGATTAGCTATGTGCATGACGGGTTGGTTAAATATTGAGAGAGCGAGGCTGAGGGAGGCCTTTTAATGGTTTTATGAGTTGCAGCAACTTTGCAGGAACAAAGATCACAATGAACATTTACAGTTACTAACAGCACTCTTTTGCACTTTTAAAAATCCATATATGTGATTACTGAATGTCTAACTCCCACTGGATTTTAAGCTCCAGGAAAGCTATATTTTTTACCTACCGTGTCTCTAGAGCCTAACATGTTGCCCAATTTATATATATATATAAACTTTTAAAGGATTCTATTTTGTTTTGACTTTTAGATAATTTCAGATATATTTTCATGTCAAATAACAATACAACATTTTCTAGTTAACATACCATAGTGTGCCAAGCCATTCAAGAAAAGTATTTTAAAAATGGGACAGCATCTCATTCTTTGAGCCACTGGGATAAATTAATCCACACTACTCTGAAGATTTCTCCCATCTCCAAGATTCTTTTATTTTATGACAGAGCCATAGTTCTAGAAGCTTGTTTCTCACACCTGAAAAGACTAGATTTGGGACATGATCCTGTAGAACATAAGAGGTAAGCCTGATCAGTCTGAACACAGGGTGTCTGGAGGGTGAGAAAAGAGTTTGAGTCCTTATAGGTGGTACTAGTATTGGTGTGTGGGAGACATTAGTTCAAAGCATGACGATTCAAAGAGGAAATGAGTCCACTAAGAATGGGGAAGATAGAGGAGGAAGGTGACGCCAACCATGAAAACTTCCCTGGGAAGCAGACATACGCATGAGAAATATGAGTGCTGTAAAGAATGCACTCCTAAAGACTGCATAATTTAAAATCTGCATACTTCAAGACTAATTTTTCCATGGGAATAAATGGAACAGAGTATGTGTTCTCAGAGTTCATAATTCTATAATTTTGAGGCAAATTTTTACTTTAATATCGCTTTTATTTATCATTATTATTGCTAAAGGTTCTAGAGTTCTGGCTCCTAAGTTCATAGTGAAAAAAATCTAAGTAATTATTTAAAGTTCTTTACAATGTTTTATCACATCTAACTTGTATTTCAAACTTATTGATTTGGGAGCATATTTTCCCATCAATGGCACCACCATTTAATGAATGGAAGGCCAACATTTTAAAAAATTACTATTATTATAATAACAAAAATAACACAGCAACACAATAATAAGCAAAATCACTACCAGAGGTGTTTCCTAGCTTGAAACAACATAGTTCACATTGTTGACAAAATATGGCAGGTATTTGTTTAGTCAACTAATCCTGCCAAGTAGCAGGTGTATATACAGTTTCAATTCGTAAGTCTAAAATCTTGTGATTTTTTTTTTACTACTTTTTGAAAATTGGGGCAATATATATTACTTCACATTTTAATTTTTTAATTGAAGTATAGTTGATTTACAATGTGTTAGTTTCAGATTTACATCAAAGTGATTTGTTGTTATATATTCTTTTTCATATTCTTTTCCATTGTAGGATTACTACAGAATATGGAATATAGTTCCCTGTACTATATAGTAGCTCCTTGTTGTTTATCTATTTTATATATAGTAGTGTGTGTATATTTAATATTTTTATATCACACTATTTCTAAATTTGTACTTTGTGAATGTGGCTTCTTGGGTAAGGAAAGAGGACAATAAAGATAGATGGAGAGGCTTCTCTGGTGGCACAGTGGTTGGGAGTCTGCCTGCCGATGCAGGGGACATGGGTTCGTGCCCCGGTCCGGGAGGGTGCCCCGGTCCGGGAGGATCCCACATGCCGCGGAGCGGCTGGGCCCGTGAGCCATGGCCGCTGAGCCTGTGCGTCCGGAGCCTGTGTTCCGCAACGGGAGGGGCCACGACAGTGAGAGGCCCAGGTACCAAAAAAAAAAAAAAAAAAAAAAAGATAGATGGAAAAGAAATTGATCCAACCAGAAATGATCCCTTCATCTCTCAAAGTCTAAGGCAATTATCTACAAATAATTTGTAACATCTAGTCTTGCAAACATTTTAGTGAGTTATAAACAATATTTTTTTTAAATGAAAAATTAGAGGGCTTCCCTGGTGTTGCAGTGGTTGAGAGTCCGCCTGCCGATGCAGGGGATACGGGTTCGTGCCCCGGTCCGGGAGGATCCCACATGCCGCGGAGCGGCTGGGCCTGTGAGCCATGGCCGCTGGGCCTGCGCGTCCGGAGCCTGTGCTCCGCGGAAGGAGAGGCCACAGCAGTGAGAGGCCCGCGTACCGCAAAAAAGAAAAGAAAAAAAAAAAGAAAAATTAGAATGCTTGATGCATAACAAAATTTCGTTTTGTGAAATTTTTGTTTCCATGATTTTAAGTACATATGTAACAAGTCACAATGTAAATGTATTTATTTTTATTTTTTTGGCTGCACTGCATGGCTTGTGGGATATTAGTTCCCTGACCAGGGATCAAACCTGGGCCCTTGCGGTGAAAGCATGGAATCCTAACCACTGGACTAAATTTAGGACTAAACCACTGGACTAAATACATTTAGGTTCCCTAAATGTATTTATTTTTTATTGTGGTTTACTTGATAAAAGTCTAAAAGGCACCACTGTAGTATCTTCTCTTTTAAAAAACAAACAAAAACAAAAACAAAACAAGACAATCAAAATATTCCCTTTACCCCACTGCTTTCCTAGCCTCTGCACTTCTTTGCTCCTCTTCACAGCGACATTTCTTGATATATTTTTAGTCATTAGTCCCACTACTTCTTTACCTCACGTCTCAACCCACTTCAGAGTCAGTCCCCAATGACCTCCATGTTGCTAAATCTATTGGTTACTTCTGTGTTCCTTGACCTCTTAACACCACAACTGGTTGTTCTACTCTCTTGAAACACTTCCTTTCTTCGGTTGCTAAGACACATTTTCAGCAGGTCTCCATGGTCGCCTCTTCCCAGCCTCTTTTATTGTTTTGTTTTTTAATCTCCCTAGGGCTCTGTCCTAGGTCAACTCCTCTATCTACTCGCCCAGGTGACCTCATCCAATTCCATGACTTCATGTCATAATTTCCCCCTCTTTTATTATGCTTAGCCATGCTGGTGGCCTCTCTGTGCCTGAACACACTAAATGTGTTCTCAAGAGCCTTAGAGACTTTGCATTAGCTGTTCCTTCAGCTGAGAATGCTCTCCCCCAAGCTCTTCATGTAGCTGCCTCCTTTCTTTTCTTTTCTTTTCTTTTTTTTAATTGAAGTATGGTTGATTTACAATGTTGTGTTAGTTTCAGGTGTACAGCAAAGTGATTCATATACGTATCCTTTTTCAGATTCTTTTCCATTATAGGTTATTATAAGATGTTGAATATAGTTCCCTGTGCTATACAGTAGGACCTTGTTGTTGATCTATTTTATACATAGTACTGTGTATCTGTTAATCCGAAACTCCTAATTTATCCCTCCCCCCTTTTCCCCTTTGGTAACCATAAATTTTTTTTCTATGTCTGTGAGTCTGTTTCTGTTTTGTAAGTAAGTTCATTTGTATTATTTTTGTTAGATTCCACATAGAAGTGATATATTTGTCTTTCTCTGACTTACTTCACATAGTATGATAATCTCTAGGTCCATCCATATTGCTGCAAATGGCATTATTTCATTCTTTTTTATGGCTGAGTAATCCATTGTATATATGAACCACATCTTCTTTATCCATTCATCTGTCAGTGGACAGTTAGGTTGTCTCCATGTCTTGGCTATTGTAAATAGTGCTGCTATGAACATTGGGGTGCATGTATCTTTTCAAATCAGAGTTTTTGTCTTTTCTGGATACATGCCCAGGAGTGGGATTGCTTGATCATATGGTAACTCTATTTTTAGTTTTTAAGAAACCTCCATACTGTTTTCTATAGTGGCTGCACCAATTCACATTGCCATCAATAGTGAAGGAGGGTTCCCTTTTCTCCACACCCTCTCCAGCATTTGTTACTTGTGGACTTTTTGATGATGGCCATTCTGACTGGTGTGAGGTGATACCTCATTGTAGTTTTGAGTTGCATTTCTCTTAGAGATGTTGAGCATCTTTTCATGTGCATGTTGGCCATATCTGTATGTCGTCTTTAGAGAAATGTCTATTTCGGTCTTCTGCCCATTTTTTGATTGGGTTGTTGGGTTTTTTGTTTTTTTGATATTGAGCTGTTTATATATTTTGGAAATTAAGCCCTTGTCGGTTGCATTGTTTGCAAATATTTCTCCCACGCCATAAGCTGTCTTTTCCTTTTGGTTAGTTGCCTCCTTTCTTTCATTCACTAGCAACTTAAACTTTACCTCTTTGGAGAAGCTTTCCTAGGCATGCAACTAATGTAGACACCCAAGTGCTCCCAATTATACATCATCCTATTTTTTTTTTTTTTTTTGGCGGTACGCGGGCCCCTCTCACTGTTGTGGCCTCTCCCGTTGCGGAGCACAGGCTCTGTTCGCGCAGGCTCAGCGGCCATGGCTCACAGGCCCAGCTGCTCCGCGGCATGTGGGATCCTCCCGGACTGGGGCACGAACCCGTGTCCCCTGCATCGGCAGGCGGACTCTCAACTACTGCGCCACCAGGGAAGCACCATCATCCTATCTTAATCTTCTCCGGAATGTATCACCATCTGTGTCCCCCACTGGATTAAGCACCATTGAAACAGGAACAGTCAAAACTCCCTGTCCGGGCTTCCCTGGTGGCGTAGTGGTTGAGAGTCCGCCTGCTGATGCAGGGGACGCGGGTTCGTGCCCCGGTCCAGGAAGATCCCACGTGCCACGGAGCGGCTGGGCCTGTGAGCCATGGCCGCTGAGCCTGCGCGAATGGAGCCTGTGCTCTGCAACGGGAGAGGCCACAACAGTGAGAGGCCCGCGTACCGCAAAGAAACAAAAAAACAAGCACAAAAACTTCCTGTCCTCATGGAGTTTGTAGTCTGGTGGATGAAGTAATATAAAATAAAAAGGTAAATAATGTAGCATATTAGAATGTGGTAAATGCTAGAGAGAAATAAAGCAAGAAAGAGTGATAGGGATTGTGTGTGTGTGTGTGTGTGTGTGTTTTGGGAGGTTGCAATTTTAAATACGGTGGTCAGGAAGGGCCTCACTAAGAATCGACATTACTCACTGTCATTACTCAATTTTAAGGAGGTAAAGGAAACATCACATGCAAAAGCTCTGAGCTGGGAGTGTGACAGGCAGGCGGTAAGAACACCACAAAGGCCAGTACGGTTGGTACAGAACAAGGGAGGAGGAACGTAGTAGGAAATGAAGTCAGAGCGCGTGGAGGTGGAGGCGGGTCATGAAGTGTAAGGACCTGGATCTTTACTCAAAGAACGAGCAAAAGCTAGTGGAAGGTTTGAGCAAAGTAACATTGTTTAGGCTGTGTTTCCCCATGATCTCTCTGACGGTTGTGTTGAGAACAGACTGCAGAGGGAAGGGTAAAAGCAGGGAGCTCTGGGCTTCCCTGGTGGTGCAGTGGTTGGGAGTCTGCCTGCCGATGCAGGGGACACGGGTTCGTGCCCTGGTCCGGGAAGATCCCACATGCCGCTGGGCGGCTGGGCCCGTGAGCCGTGGCCGCTGGGCCTGCGCGTCTGGAGCCTGTGCTCCGCGATGGGAGGGGCCACAGCAATGAGAGGCCCGCGTACCTCAAAAAAAAAAAAAAAAAAGCAGGAAAATCAATGAAGAGGCTATTGTAATAATCCAAGGAAGAGGAGTGGGACTTCCGTATATTTATATCGCTTCTCTGCGTCTAGAGGGCCCGGCTCGGTACGGCAAATGTTACAAAGCCCTTTGTATACTTATCACTGTGCCTTGTCATGGCGGACATCGAGTACATACTTGTTGATTCTAAAAGATATAAAAAACACACGGAGCTCATTGAACAAAACCGGACCAACGAAGGGGTTTTTCTAAGATAAATTCTCTGGATTTGTGGATCTTTTAATCCAGAATTACTGCACCAATACAGGATTTCTGGCCCTTTTGCACAGTCCCATTTATACCTAAATTCTACTTACCAAAGAAGTGGAGCATTGATGTGTGTTTATTTCAGCTTACTTTGTATGGGGGAGGTAATCAACCCAGGCAAAGTTGTGAAGACATTCAATTGCTCCTCACTTTATCAATAACCTATCATTTCAACCTAGTATTTACAGAATGTTTACTTCATGCAAAGCATTATACTAGGCATTGGGGAATATTCAAGACATCCTCTTCTCAATTTAAATTCGAGTTGGATAGATAAAACACAACACAGAAAGATAAGTACAAATCCCAGGCAGTGTATGTTAAGGGTTAAATACAGCTATTGAAGTTGGATCCTAAAGAGTGAAGCAAACTTGGAAAATGAATAGGAGAGCAAAGTAATAGGGAATCAGAATGTGAGTTCGATGGTATTGGGTGTGTAATGAATTTCTCAATTTAAATAAAAAATAATAAAACCCAGAGCTACAGAGGAGAAAGCCCAGAGTAGGGACACCAAAACATGTCTCTCAAAGGAAACGTGGATAAAAATCAAGTAGAGACAAGTAGGAAGATAAGAACTTTGTGATCCCTAACAGAAAACAAACTGTACCAGCTGTTCAAAGTAGCTTACATAACTTTATTTGTATTTCTCGCTGACGTTTTTTACAGCCAACAGGTCAAACTGGCAGTCATTATGGGCACTTCCCTGAAAAGTTGGTTATTTCTGAACATCTACCGTGCTCAGAATTGTGCTCTATACTGCTGACGTTTCCCCCGGGGTAGTATATAACTTAGAAAACAACAACACACAAAATTGGCAGATAAGCCGCAGTGGCTGAAGTCCAAGTTAGACTCACTGGATGGGGGCTCCGGGCTGGACTCAGTCCAGCTATACTGAACCCATTTCCCCCCGCATTTTATTTACACCCAAAGGTGTGGCAAACAAAACACCGGGATGCCTCCAAGTCAGCTTCTCTTTTATTGCACTGTATGTACTGTTTGGACTCTAACCCATGCCAGACAAGGAAGCAGACCTTGAGAAATACCTGGCACTGACCCCGCTGAGCCGGGCGACCAGGGAAAGTCACAGACGGCCCCTCTGGCCGCGTGGGCCCCTCTCGGCCATCACCGGGTCAAGGCGGGGCCTGTGCGAAGTCCACACCGGCCCTGGAGGCCGGGGACACGCGGACCGAGGGAGCAGAAGGTCTCTCCTTCTCTCTTCCCCATTTCCCGGCCCCCCAACCCCGGCGGCGGGGCAAAGGCGGCCAGATCCACCCGGGAATTTTGGAAGCACACACTCTGCCCCCTCCCTCTCTGCTCGTCTCGCAGCAAGCCACTGGCGGTCCGAGTCTCCGAGGCCGTGCAGGGCGCCCCGCCGGGGGAGCGGCCAGCAGCGGACCAGCCACTAGCCCAACGGAGCCGCCAGCGCGCCCCGCACGCAGACGCAAGGCCGACGGCGACGCCAGGGGCGCGCAAACCAGAAAATGGCGGCGGACTGACTCCTCTCGCTTCCCGTTCTCGCCCGCGCACGCCCGGCCGGGAACCCGGACAACGCGCCGCCGCCGGAAAACAGCCTCCTACGCCGAGCGCGACGCCAGTCCCGGGGTGAGTCGGAGGGCGGTCGCGGCGGTGGGCTCGTCGGCCGAGGAGGGGATGCGGTGTTTCTGGCCCCGTGTCAGAGTCAGACGGGCGGGACCGGCTCCGGTAGCCCTGTCGCGCGGGTCTTCACCGCGGAGGGTCGGGCTGGGCGGCTGGCAGTGCCCCATGCGCTGCGCCCCGGGGACGAGGGATGGTCGGGAGTCGCAGCCCTCGGGCAAACCGGCGCTGTCCCCGGAGGAAGCCCCGCTGTCGACCACCGCCTCGTCCGGTGCTGTCTTCGCACGTGCGACCTCCTCGCCCGGGAGCGAGCGCCGCCTTCGCGCAGTGGAATCCGGGGACGTTTCCTTCTTGGTGTTTTAAATGACGGGTTCTTTAAATTTAATGACGGGTTCTTTAAATTTAATGACAGACCTCCGTGGCCCTCCCGGGCTCTGAACATCCTATTTTGAGATGCAGAGTCATTTACTGCAGTGTGAAACGTTAGGAAACGTTTGTCCTCTGAATTGCAACAGCATCGTGATGGCTTCTTGGGAAGCGAACGAAGAGTTAATAACACCAGGACCCGTGCCTGTGGATGTTTCTGGGAATGATTGGTTTCACTCGGGCCCGTGGCTTAAATTGGGTCACTCTCTACTAACGATGTAAATTATGAATGTGGCTGTGGCATCTCTGTATCCTTTGTTTTTGCTCTTGTTGATGTTTCCCAAGTTTGATGGAGCAAAACAGTTTTGAGGTTTTGACTAATGTGTAAGTTAATAGATGGGGTTACATTTATAAACCAAGAGGGTTGCAGGGTGTTTGTTTTCCCAGCTTTATTGGGGTATATGTGACAAATAGAAATTGTATACATTTAGCGCATAAAACTTGATGTTTTGATTACACCCACTTATTTTCTTAATAGATCTTAGATCAAAAATTAGGGGGACCAAAAATAAAATTAGGCGGACCAGGCTGAGTACTCTGATTAGGGTGTCACAAGCTGAAGTTCAGGTGTTATCCTGTTTGGGCTCTATTCTCTGGGGAAGAATCAACTTCCGGGATACTTTAGTTTGTTTTCCAGGTTTGTTTCCTTCTTGCAGTTTCCGTGTGTGCCCACCCGCACTCCATCGAAATGCCACCAAGAATGTGTTGAATCCTTCTCAGGCTTCAAATCTCTGATTTCTTCTGCTACCGCATCTCTCAGGCTTCTTTGTTTATTAAGGGCTCATGTAATTACATTGGGCCCACCAGTTAATCCAGGACAATCGCCCTATCTTGACATCAGCTGATGTTAATTACACCTGCAAAATCCCTCTTGTGAGCCCATCTGACATTGTTCAAAATAGAGTAATGCCTGTCAAAGGCCACTATCATGTCTCTTTGAGACACCCAAGGACTGAAAAATTACTGAAAACAAAAAGTTACAGATTCTCAGAAAAACCACATCCTATAGAAACACAGCAAGCCAGAATACAACTGTGGGCCAAAATAGATGTGAACCCACCCGCTCTTTCCTGCACTTTGCCCTTTGAAACCCGTTAAAAGACTCAGACCGCCACCCTTCAGGGCCGATGCCACTCTATGTGTCTGGCCCCTTTCCTGCCTTGGAAAGTGAATAAAAACTTTCTTTTCTTCCCTTGTTAATACTTCTGTGAATTCTTTCACAACCTGCATCTGCTCAGCTAACACCTCTTGCTGTAACTTAACCACTCAGTTTATGTTACATCCGGGGTTGGAGATGCAGTTTTTTCTTAATAGAGAAAAAGTAATACATGTGATCAGTGTGTATTGCCCTTTGGTATAATGACAGAATCGGAGGAAGTAAAATGTAGGAAGCTTGAGTTTCATTTCTCTTTTGGTTCTGCTTAGTCTTCAAGTCTTCCCTGGAGCTGTTATATGTAGTACTGATGGGTACTTTTACCTTTAAAGCTTTTATCTTTTTTATAGCCACATGGAAATTAATATTTGAGGCATTGGATTATTTTTTCCTTTTGACTTGTTTAATTTGGAGGAGGAAGAGCAATCCCTTCTACTAATAACAATAGATAAAACTTATAAAGCACGTACTATTCCATTGCTTTATTAATTCATTTAATCCGCAGAACAAATCTGTGAGGTGAATACTGTTATTCTCATTATACAGATGAGAAAAGTTAAATGAATATCTCAGATAGCTGTACAGGAGTATTTGCTATTATTTGATATAGTATTTTAATAGCAAGTTTTTGTTTTTGTTTTTTTTTGGCTGTGCCGCCTGGCTTGCGGGATCCCTGTACCCCGACCAGGGATTGAACAGACCGCAGCAGTGAAACCACTAGGCCACCAGGGAACTCCCAGTAATAAGTATTTTTAATAAATTTTCCAAATTAGAAGTTTTCTACTGATGTAGTTTTAAAATCAATATTTCCTGTACTCATAATCCAAAATTATTTAGTAAAGTACATTAGATAAGAACTGGAGTCAGATCTTTGTTATAGCATCCTGTTATTTGGTAAATATCAGTAAAATAATGTATGTACTTAAAAATAGTTATGAAGAAAAATGGTGCTTATTTTCCTTTCCCTCTATTTTGATTTTACACAGGTCAGGTGCCTCAGTTTCAATCTGGGAATTCTTTAAATGAAACTTGTTTAAAATCTTAGACCATACCCAAAAGAGAGACCCCAGTCAACAGTAAGGTGGAAAAGAATGATGTTGTCCTTAAACAGTCTACAGAATGTCGTCTGTAACCCGGTAAGTAATTTCTATAAAATCACTTTTTGCCTATGCCAGGGTTGAGAGCAAGTCCAACTGGATAGTAATTATCCACTGCTTGGGGGTAGGGGCAGAAGTAAAATTCAGTAAACATAAAGCACCTGCTATGTGGTGGGACTGCAGTGGGCCCTGACTGAAAACCAGATCCAGCCCTTGGAGCTCCACAGATGTTTAAGTTCCCTAGTCAGCCCTCCTCGGTACCCAAGGTTCTGCATCTGAGGATTCAGCCAACCGCCTATCAGGTGGTGTGTGTTTATTGAAAAAAATCTGAGTATAAGTGGATTCAAACCTGCACAGTTCAAACCTGTGTTGTTCAAGGGTCAACTGTATAAGACGATGAGACGTGTTATGAACGGAGAACGTGGGAGGGCAGTGGATGGAAGGCTCAGACCATCCTAAGACATAATTTTCAGGGGAAAGTGGATTTCTTTGTCTACACATTTTAATTTTCTTTTTAAATTAGGCCTGTTTACGAGAAGTTAATTTCTCAGCTTTTCCCTCTGCCTTTCAAATCCTGCTTGGTAGTTGAGCAGGGGAATGTCAAAAGCCAGTGGTGAGACGGAGAATGAGAAAAACTAATGGTCACGTCCCAGCCTCAGGCTGGTCCAGGAACCCCTGAATGTAGTTGCTGGAAATTTCATTGTACGTCCTGGGAAGTAATGAACTTGTTCAGTTTCATGTGGTGTGAGAATCTTTAGAAATGTCTAGTTTCCATGTGTCTGAAGCTGAATCCTGAATTTAGGTCTGAGATAAAGTTGCTGCCGTTTTTTGTTTTTTCTTGTAAACCCTTTATAGGAGATTCTTGGTAAGGCTTCAAGTAAGACTTTAAACCAGTCTTATTAGTGTAAGTGGATTCAATTTTTTGTTATTTACTTTGTAGCTGTAGCTCTTTTTTTTTCCCCCTAAGGTTTACTGTCATTGTGCAGGAATGAGGCTTAGAAGAAATAGCCTTCAATCGTAGTATGTTTAAAAAAGAAGACTTGCTGAATTTGAAGTCAGCTAGACATTTAAAATAATTTTGCGCATCTTAAGAGTTAAAAACACCTCAAAGTTGTAGACTGACTTTCTGCGAAGATTTAAAAAAATAAAAAAAACGCTGCCTGCCAAGGGGGAGTGAAGTAATGTTGGTGCAAGCCAGGAGGCTTGGATGGTCGGGTTAATGCCCTTCGGCTCTGCCCTTCATCACAGAGATGTCCTATTTGAATGCTATTTAGAAAATAATTTTATAGCTTAAAATTCCTGCATGTCTTGGTATTAGAGTGTAATGATGATTCCTGTAATTTCTGGGGTTAGCACCCTCGACTACAGAGTTGAAACAAAAATCAGCTGACGTTTCATTTCCTGAGGACAGGGGCCTGCAGAAGTAGTGCTGCTTTCGAGCAGCAGCTACATTCAGGGCTCCCGGTGGCCTTGTGCTGTTCTGAGGATAGGTCATGATAACTTTCCAAAGTAAATATTTTGTTGCATTCTGGTTACTTTGTTAGTGATCAGTTCAACAACAGGGAAGTGTTTATTGAGTTTCTGCTATACTCTTTATTAAGCCTTGTGAAGACAGGGAACTGCCATCTTTCTGTTTTTATTTCTTAATGTTTCCAAAGTTTTGGTCCACATTTATTGCCTCTTATACCGTAAAATGTTAAATTTTAGTTCGTATAACCCTGAATACTATTCATTAATATCAGTAAAAAACTTAGCTTTAGGGCACTTTTTTATTTTGAGAGCATGAAGTACAGAATGTGTCAATGATAAAGCTGAAGCCTCTTGCAAAATGATTTTTTAAATGAAATGCATAAAATCTTTTTGAATAATATAGTATGCTCTATTTACTTATGTGATGTCGAAAGTGTAACTGTTTTTTTAAAAAAGTGTAACTATTGTAACAATATATTCCAAAAACAAGCTGGATTACTTTGAGGATGTTGAATAGCATTCACAATGACTTTGTTTTAGTTTGGTTTGGGGCAGCTGCCAACCAGGTAAAACAGTGTTATTAAAATTAATTCAATAAAAATGACTTAAAATATATTTTAAAAATTGTGGTAGACAAATTCTGTCCATATAGATATATATATATATTTTTTGTGGTACGCAGGCCTCTCACTGTTGTGGCCTCTCCCGTTGCGGAGCACAGGCTCCAGACGCGCAGGCTCAGCGGCCATGGCTCACGGGCCCAGTCGCTCCGCGGCATGTGGGATCATCCCGGACCGGGGCACAAACCCGTGTCCCCTGCATCGGCAGGCGGACTCTCAACCACTGCGCCACCAGGGAAGCCCTCTGTCCATATTAACTCTTGGAAAAGATAAATTGTATAACTGGCCTGTGTAATTTTTTCCTACTTAGTATATTTCATTGACTAGTTCAGTTGATAGAATTCCAAGACTTAAAAAAGTCCGGCTCACTTTTCTTTTCCTTTTTTTAAAAAAATTAATTTTATTTTATTTTTGGCTGCGTTGGGTCTTTGTTGCTGCACGTGGGCTTTCTCCAGTTGTGGCAAGCGAGGGCTACTCTTCGTTGCAGAGCACGGGCTTCTCATTGTGGTGGCTTCTCTTGTTGCGGAGCACGGGCTCTAGGTGCATGGGCTTCAGTAGTTGTGACACGCGGGCTCAGTAGTTGTGGCTCATGGGCTCTAGAGCACAGGCTCAGTAGTTGTGGTGCACAGGCTTAGTTGCTCCGCGGCATGTGGGATCTTCCTGGACCAGGGCTCGAACCTACGTCCCCTGCATTGGCAGGCGGATTCTTAACCACTGCACCACCAGAGGAGCCCGGCTCAGTTTTCTTTCCTCTCAAATTGAGTGAATAATTTGGAAGACGGTATCTTCATACCAGAAATGCCCTCAGTGAAATCTCGTTTGGCAACTGAATATCTGCTTAAATATTTTATTATTGCTGTTTATAGAGTTAAAACGTGATTGTTAGTTGAGAAGTTATTTAGAAATTAAACTGATGGGCTGCCACTCCTAATTAACAAACCACTTATTAACATTAATCCCACCTGGCCCTGAAAAGCTCATTGGTTCCAATTTCCTTCAGAACCTTACTTCCACACTGATCCTTTTTTCCTTAGTATTCTAAGTACCTCCGTTTCTACCTTGCAGTTTAACCTTACAAAACAAAACAATAAAATCTTTTCTTTTTAACCTCTGAAGGTCCTTCCCCGTCTTTGTTCCCTTGTTCTTCTTTTGCTGACTTACCTTTTTTGTTTTTTTAATATTTTATTTATTTTTTATTTTTATTTTTGGCTGTATTGGGTCTTAGTTGCAGCACGCGGGATCTTTCGTTGTGGTGCGCGGGCTTCTCTGTAGCTGTGACTAGAGTTGTGTGGGTTTTCTCTCTCTAGTTGTGGGGCGCAGGCTCCAGAGCGTGTGGGCCTTGTAGTTTGTGGCACTCGGGCTTAGTTGCCCCACGGCACGTGGGATCTTAGCTCCCCCACCAGGGATCGAACCCGCACGCCCTGCCTCAGGAGCCAGATTCTTTACCACTGGACCACCAGGGAAGTCCCTGACCTCCATCTTGAGAGAGTCGATTTCTGCTGCCTTAATTTCCTCACCATGGCTCTGCCCTCTGATTTTTTTTTTTCTGAATCCTAATTCTTTTTTTTTATTCTAATTTTATATTGGAGTATGGTTGATTTACAATGTTCTTTTAGTTTTAGGTATACAGCACAGTGAATCAGTTATACATATATCTATTCTTTTTCAGATTCTTTTCCCACATAGGTTATTACAGAATATTGAGTAGAGTTCCCTGTGCTCTACAGTAGGTCCTTGTTGATTATCTATTTTATATATAATAGTGTGTATCTATTAATCCCAAGCGCATAATTTATCCCTCCTTGCCCTCTGATTTTTTACTATCTTAATTTCTTTATCAATCTTGTCTTCAGTGTCTGTCTTTATTTCTCTGATGTCTTTACTGACCAGAATATGAATACAGTTTGCATACAGTCTGCGTACGGTTCTGCCCTCTCACCCAGGGTGAATCTCCAGCCCTCTTAGATGCCCTGCCAGCCCTTGAAGACTGTGAGTTCAAAATGAAACTCTCATCGTCCTTCCCAAACCAGCTTCCGTTTTGTGGTTTTCCGTTTCTCTCAGTGTCCTTCCACGCTGTCAAGCCCCTAACAGTTTGAAGATAATCTGTCTTTAAAATTTTTAATTCATTGATGTCATCAAACTCAGTGGCTTTTCCTTTTTTATTATTATTTTAAAAATATAAAGAAAAATATGTGTAAATCATTTTTAAAAATTCAAGCAGTATTTAAGGGTTTCATTAAAACATGAATTTTCCTTCTACTTGGTGCTCAGTTGTCCTCCCTAAAGGCAATCATTTCCTCCCAGATTTTTGTATATCCTTCCTGAGAATATGTGTGTTGTGTGTGCATGTGTTGTGTGTGTCACCTTTTGTATACCCTGTTTCTTTACATGCATGTATCATACCGTATAAACTGCTATACCTTGCTTTTTTTCATTTAACACATTTTGCAGATACCAGCATGTTTAGAGTTTACTCACTTATTTTTAATGGCTGCATAATTTGTCCACTGTATGGATGTACTGTAACTTATTTAACCAGTCCCCTGTTAAAGAGCTATTTCCTTTCATGATTGTATCCAGTGCTGTGCTGTACATCCTTGTAGATGCATCTTTCTGCGCATGTGCTAGTATTTTACAGGATAAATCTGTAGAAGTGGAATCACTGGATCAGAGGGTATGATATCCATTTTAGTATCTTTGGGGGGCAGCTGGGGGGATCTTCCTTATTTTTCCATGTTAAAGACATTGACAGTCCTCCCGTTTTTGAAATCGACTTCCTTGATACACCTGCCCTCTCTGATGGATCCTTCTCTCTTCTTTCTCTTCTCACCTCCTGCATCGAGGTCTCCCACACACCCTCAGTTTTGATGATTCACCAGCATAGAGTCATACCCATGGCTATGATATATCCCAGTGAAAGGATGTAAAGCAAAATCACAAAGGGAAAAGGCACATGGGGCGAAGTCCAGGGGGAAACAGTGCAGGATTTTAAGGGTATTCGGCCAGTGGAGTCACACACGATGGACTTAAATCTCCCAGCAACTAGTTGTGACAGCACGTGTGAAATGTTCTTTACCAGGGAAGCTCATTAGGGACTCACTGCCCAGGGTTTTTATTGAGGGCTTGGTGCGTAGATAGCGTCTGCCTAGCACATACCCAAACTCCAGACTCTAAACAGGAAAGCAGGTTTTTAGCATAAACCATAGTGTTTGCACAAACAGTTTAGGTGGGTAACCCACCCTTCTCATCCAGGGTGGTGGGTGCTCTCTCCAAATCCAAGTTCCTAGACAGCAGCTATGGGCCAGCCTTGGACGGAGGCCTTTCAAAGATAGCAGCCAGGTGTGCTGTGTTAACTCTTTCTGCACACCCCCTAATCTGACAGCCTTTGAGGCTTTGCTCCTGACTTTTCCTCTCTCTCAGTTTATCTAGTAGCTCTCATTGTACCTAGTAATCATCTCTACTCTGACTTCTGAGTCTTGGCCATTCACTTAATGTTGGTCCTGAGTGTTCCACTCCTTTCAATATGTTCCCTCTTAGATGTCCTGCCAACCCTTTACAGTAAAAGTATTCCAAGCCAAACTCAGCATCTTCCCTCTGAAATCTTTCTTCCCCAGTGTTACCATTGTAGGTGGTGGCCCGGGATAGACAGCTTCCTTTGAAATAGCTCGTGTTTATCTCCTGCCTCCCCTTCCTCCTCAGTGTCTGCCGCCATCAGCCTGGATTATGTCCTTATCTCCTTGTGCTAGGCTTCCCGGAAGGAGTCAGTCTCACAAATAATCCCCTGCCCTCCAGTGAATTTTACCCCCACTGGATTGTTGTTCCCAACCCCCACTTTCCTTATGTCCTTCCAAAATCTGACCCTAACTCTGTCTGTCTTTAATTGCTCCCTTACTATTTACTGGCTCCCAGATACGTTTTGTCTTTTCCTGCCTCTCTGCTTTTGTAAACGGACATTTCTACCTGAACTGGCTTCCTTCTCCTCTCTGCCTAACCATATTCTTCCCAGCTCAAATCATACCTCGTTATAAACTTTGGCCACCTCAGTTATTATTGTTTATACATTTTTCTGAAGCATTTATTCGACACTTACTTACTGCCCCACTTCTGTGGATGTTGAATTGGTCAGGGTTTGTGGTTGTAAACATGGAAGCCAACCCCTAATTTAAGCACAAAAGGAATTTATTAAGTGATATCTATCAGCAGGCAGGACTGAAGAACCAGGCTTGTCAACTACAGCATCACAGACAACAGCCAAAATCAGGCTGCAGGGCTGTTCTCACTAAGAGACGTCTGTCGCCACCACTGAACAAACGTGGTACTTCTTGCACTGGCGACACCACCGGTGCCACTGCTGCCTCTGACCTTAGATGTAGCTGCTGCCCCCTGGCCAGAGTGAATACTGCATGATTCTGGCTGCTGCTTGTCACGAGTTCTAACTCAGAGTCTGAGCTGGGGGTACTGATGGACAGATTTTCATCGTATGCTCTCGCCACAGTTCAGATGAGGTCTCATGTTTATAAGGTAGACAATTTTCCACCTGTGGAAGGAGATTCCAATCTGAACCGCTAAACAGTATCACATGTCCACTCTAATCTTTCCATAGGTATCTGACTTCTTCCCAACTGTATCAGCTCCTCCCGGATGGACGGGACTCATACTTCTTTCCAGCTGCAGGCTACCTTAACATGACCCTGGTGTAGAGCAGACATTTAATGAATGACATAAAAAAGGCAAAGCAATATGAATCAGCTAGGATGTTTGGGCAGGTAACACCAAACCTAACTAGGGCTTAAGCTTATGGTATTGTCTCTAGTGTGTTCAGATCTGTACTTTATTGTTTTACATCAATTATTTTTGAAACAACAAAGCCTCAAAGCTTGGAGTTGCCTAGAAAACCACCCTTCTCCCTTTCCTCAGGAGCAATGTTTGTGAGTAAGTGAGCGGGCTGTCGGGCATTTGTTTCCTTCACATGGTCCAAAAAAGTTGAGTATTGTTGATATAAGTTAGGGTACTTTCCTAAGTAGACAGCGTTAATATGGACAACTGAAACAGCAAATGGCCCAAGTTTGCAGCACAGTTGTTTCTCAGACTGGAACAACTCATTAACAGTTGTAACAATCTGTTAGCAGTGATGGGAATAGATGGTTGGTCTCAAAAAGCTCTTTGCACTTTGCTGTACAGCAGACATGGGGACAGCATTGTAAATCAACTATACTTCAATTAAAAAGAAAAACTCTCACCCTAAAATTAAATATATAATAAAAAAAATCTGTGATTATAAGTGCTTATTATATAAATCTGGAAAATATACAACTATATGAAGAAGAAAATTAAAATGTCATCCCTCAAGAAAAGTGCTGTAATATTTTTGGCTTATCTCTTTTTTTTTTTAACATCTTTATTGGAGTATAATTGCCTTACAATGGTGTTAGTTTCTGCTTTTTAACAAAGTGAATCAGTTATACATATGTTCCCACATCTCTTCCCTCTTGCATCTCCCTCCCTCCCACCCTCCCTATCCCACCCCTCTAGGTGGTCACAAAGCACCTAGCTGATCTCCCTATGCTATGCGGCTGCCTCCCACTAGCTATTTATTTTACGTTTGGTAGTGTATATATGTCCATGACACTCTCTCACTTTGTCACAGCTTACCCTTCCCCCTCCCCATATCCTCAAGTCCATGCTCTAGTAGGTCTGTGTCTTTATTCCCGTCTTGCCCCAGGTTCTTCATGACCTTTTTTTTTTCTTAGATTCCATATATATGTGTTAGCATATGGTATTTGTTTTTCTCTTTCTGACTTACTTCACTCTGTATGACAGACTCTAGGTCCATCCACCTCACTACAAATAACTCAATTTTGTTTCCTTTTATGGCTGAGTAATATTCCATTGTATATATGTGCCACATCTTCTTTATCCATTCATCTCTTGATGGACACTTAGGTTGCTTCCATGTCCTGGCTATTGTAAATAGAGCTGCAATGAACATTTTGGTACATGACTTTTTGAATTATGGTTTTTCTCAGGGTATATGCCCAGTAGTGGGATTGCTGGGTCATATGGTAGTTCTATTTTTAGTTTTTTAAGGAACCTCCATACTGTTCTCCATAGTGGCTGTATCAATTTACATTCCCACCAACAGTGCAAGAGGGTTCGCTTTTTTGCACACCCTCTCCAGCATTTATTGTTTCTAGATTTTTTGATGATGGCCATTCTGACCAGTGTGAGATGATATCTCATTGTAGTTTTGATTTGCATTTCTCTAATGATTAATGATGTTGAGCATTCTTTCATGTGTTTGCTGGCAATCTGTATATCTTCTTTGGAGAAATGTCTATTTAGGTCTTCTGCCCATTTTTGGATTGGATTGTTTGTTTTTTTGATATTGAGCTGCATGAGCTGCTTGTAAATTTTGAAGATTAATCCTTTGTCAGTTGCTTCATTTGCAAATATTTTCTCCCATTCTGATGGTTGTCTTTTGGTCTTGTTTACGGTTTCCTTTGCTGTGCAAAAGCTTTGAAGTTTCATTAGGTCCCATTTGTTTTTGTTTTTATTTCCATTTCTCTAGGAGGTGGGTCAAAAAGGATCTTGCTGTGATTTATGTCATAGAGTGTTCTGCCTGTGTTTTCCTCTAAGAGTTTGATAGTGTCTGGCCTTACATTTAGGTCTTTAATCCATTTTGAGTTTATTTTTGTGTATGGTGTTACAGAGTGTTCTAATTTCATACTTTTACATGTACCTGTCCGGTTTTCCCAGCACCACTTATTGAAGAGGCTGTCTTTTCTCCACTGTATATTCTTGCCTCCTTTATCAAAGATAAGGTGACCATATGTGCATGGGTTTATCTCTGGGCTTTCTGTTCTGTTCCATTGATCTATATTTCTGTTTTTGTGCCAGTACCATACCATCTTGATTACTGTAGCTTTGTAGTATAGTCTGAAGCCAGGGAGCCTGATTCCTCCAGCTCCATTTTTTGTTCTCCAGATTGCTTTGGCTATTCGGGGTCTTTTGTGTTTCCATACAAATGGTGAAATTTTTTGTTGCAGTTCTGTGAAAAATGCCAGTGGTAGTTTGATAGGGATTGCATTAAATCTGTAGATTGCTTTGGGTTGTATAGTCATTTTCACAATGTTGATTCTTCCAATCCAAGAACATGGTATCTCTCTCCATCTATTTGTATCACCTTTAATTTCTTTCATCAGTGTCTTATAATTTTCTGCATACAGGTCTTTTGTCTCCCTAGGTAGGTTTATTCCTAGATATTTTATTCTTTTTGTTGCAGTAGTAAATGGGAGTGTTTTCTTAATTTCACTTTCAGAGTTTTCATCATTCGTGTATAGGAATGCCAGAGATTTATGTGCATTAATTTTGGATCCTGCTACTTTACCAAATTCATTGATTAGCTCTAGTAGTTTTCTGGTGGCATCTTTAGGATTCTTTACGTATAGTATCATGTCATCTGCAAACAGTGACAGCTTTACTTTTTCTTTTCCAATTTGCATTCCTTTTATTTCTTTTTCTTCTCTGATTGCTGTGGCTAAAACTTCCAAAACTATGTTGAATAATAGTGGTGCGAGTGGGCGACCTTGTCTTGTTCCTGATCTTAGTGGAAATGGTTTCAGTTTTTCACCATTGAGGATGATGTTGGCTGTGGGTTTGTCATATATGGCCTTTATTATGTTGAGGAAAGTTCCCTCTATGCCTACTTTCTGCAGGGTTTTTATCATAAATGGGTGTTGAATTTTGTTGAAAGCTTTCTCTGCATTGACAGAGATCATCATATGGTTTTTCTCCTTCAATTTGTTAATATGGTGTATCACATTGATTGATTTGCATATATTGAAGAATCCTTGCATTCCTGGAATAAACCCCACTTGATCATGGTGTGTGATACTTTTAATGTGTTGTTGGATTCTGTTTGCTAGTATTTTGTTGAGGATTTTTGCATCTATGTTCATCAGTGATATTGGCCTGCAGTTTTCTTTCTTTGTGACATCTTTGTCTGGTTTTGGTATCAGGGTGATGGTGGCCTTGTAGAATGAGTTTGGGAGTGTTCCTCCCTCTGCTATATTTTGGAAGAGTTTAAGAAGGATAGGTGTTAGCTTTTCTCTAAATGGTTGATAGAATTCGCCTGTGAAGCCATCTGGTCCTGGGCTTTTGTTTGTTGGAAGATTTTTTTTTTTTTCGCGGTATGCGGGCCTCTCACTGTTGTGGCCTCTCCTGTTGCGGAGCACAGGCTTCAGACGCGCAGGCTCAGTGGCCATGGCTCACGGGCCCAGCTGCTCTGCAGCATGTGGGATCTTCCCGGACCGGGGCACGAACCTGTGTTCCCTGCATCGGCAGGCTGACTCTCAACCACTGCGCCACCAGGGAAGCCCATGTTTGTTGGAAGATTTTTAATCACAGTTTCAATTTCAGTGCTTGTGATTGGTCTGTTCATATTTTCTATTTCTTCCTGGTTCAGGCTCGGCAGGTTGTGCATTTCTAAGAATTTGTCCATGTCTTCCTGGTTGTATCCTACTGTCCATTTTATTGGCATACAGTTGCTTGTAGTAATCTCTCATGATCCTTTTCATTTCTGCAGTGTCAGTTGTTACTTCTTTTTCATTTCTAATTCTGTTGATTTGAGTCTTCTCCCTTTTTTTCTTGATGAGTCTGGCTAATGGTTTATCAATTTTGTTTATCTTCTCAAAGAACCAGTTTTTAGTTTTATTGATCTTTGCTATCATTTCCTTCATTTCTTTTTCATTTATTTCTGATCTGATCTTTATGATTTCTTTCCTTCTGCTAACTTTGGGAGGTTTTTTTTCTTCTTTCTGTAATTGCTTTAGATGCAAGTTTAGGTTGTTTATTTGAGATGTTTCCTGTTTCTTAAGGTAGGATTGTATCGCTATAAACTTCCCTCTTAGAAATGCTTTTGCTGCATCCCATAGGTTTTGGGTCGTCGTGTCTCCATTGTCATTTGTTTCTAGGTATCTTTTGGTTTCCTCTTTCATTTCTTCAGTGATCACTTCGTTATTAAGTAGTGTATTGTTTAGCCTCCATGTGTTTGTATTTTTTACAGATCTTTTCCTGTAATTGATATCTAGTCTCATGGCGTTGTGTTCGGAAAAGATACTTGATATGATTTCAATTTTCTTAAATTTACCAAGGCTTGATTTGTGACCCAAGATATGATCTGTCGTGGAGAATGTTGCATCAGCACTTGAGAAGAATGTGTATTCTGTTGTTTTTGGATGGAATGTCCTATAAATATCAATTAAGTCCATCTTGTTTAATGTATCATTTAAAGCTTGTGTTTCTTTCTTTATTTTCATTTTGGATGATCTGTCCATGGGTGAAAGTGGGGTGTTAAAGTCCCCTACTATGATTGTGTTACTGTCGATTTCCCCTTTTATGGCTGTTAGTATTTGCTTTATGCATTGAGGTGCTCCTCTGTTGGGTGCATAAATATTTACAATTGTTATATCTTCTTCTTGGATCGATCCCTTGATCATTATGTAGTGTCCTTCTTTTTCTCTTGTAATAGTCTTTATTTTAAAGTCTATTTTGTCTGATACGAGAATCGTTACTCCGGCTTTCTTTTGATTTCCATTTGCATGGAAGATCTTTTTCCATCCCCTCACTTTCAGTCTGTATGTGTCCCTAGGTCTGAAGTGGGTCTCTTGTAGACAGCATATACACGGGTCTTGTTTTTGTATCCATTCAGCCAGTCTGTGTCTTTTGGTGGGAGCATTTAATCCATTTACATTTAAGGTAATTATCGATATGTATGTTCCTATTCCCATTTTCTAAATTGTTTTGGGTTCGTTATTGTAGGTCTTTTCCTTCTCTTGTGTTTCTTGCCTAGAGAAGTTCCTTTAGCATTTGTTGTAAAGCTGGTTTGGTGGTGCTGAACTCTCTCAGCTTTTGCTTGTCTGTAAAGGTTTTAATTTCTCTGTCAAATCTGAATGAGATCCTTGCTGGGTAGAGTAATCTTGGTTGCAGGTTTTTCTCCTTCATCACTTTAAATATGTCCTGCCACTCCCTTCTGGCTTGCAGAGTTTCTGCTGAAAGATCAGCTGTTAACCTTATGGGGATTCCCTTGTGTGTTATTTGTTGTTTTTCCCTTGCTGCTTTTAATATGTTTTCTTTGTATTTAATTTTTAACAGTTTGATTAATATGTGTCTTGGCGTGTTTCTCCTTGGATTTATCCTGTATGGGACTCTCTGTGCTTCCTGGACTTGATTAACTATTTCCTTTACCATATTAGGGAAGTTTTCAACTATAATCTCTTCAAATATTTTCTCAGTCCCTTTCTTTTTCTCTTCTTCTTCTGGGACCCCTATAACTCGAATGTTGGTGTGTTTAAGGTTGTCCCAGATGTCTCTGAGACTGTCCTCAGTTCTAATTCTTTTTTCTTTATTCTGCTCTGCAGTAGTTATTTCCACTATTTTATCTTCCAGGTCACTTATCCTTTCTTCTGCCTCAGTTATTCTGCTATTGATCCCTTCTAGAGAATTTTTAATTTCATTTATTGTGTTGTCCATCATTGTTTGCTTGCTCTTTAGTTCTGGTAGGTCCTTGTTAAACGTTTCTTGAGTTTTCTCCATTCTATTTCCAAGATTGTGGATCATCTTTACTATCATTACTCTGAATTCTTTTTCAGGTAGACTGCCTATTTCCTCTTCATTTGTTAGGTCTGGTGGGTTTTTATCTTGCTCCTTCATCTGCTGTGTGTTTTTCTGTCTTCTCATTTTGCTTATCTTACTGTGTTTGGGGTCTCCTTTTCGCAGGCTGCAGGCTTATAGTTCCCGCTGTTTTTGGTGTCTGCCCCCAGTGGCTAAGGTTGGTTCAGTGGGTTGTGTAGGCTTCCTGGTAGAGGTGACTAGTGCCTGTGTTGTGGTGGACGAGGCTGGATCTTGTCTTTCTGGTGGGCAGGTCCACGTCTGGTGGTATGTTTTTGGGTGTCTGTGGCCTTATTATGATTTTAGGCAGCCTCTCTGCTAATGGGTGGGGTTGTGTTCCTGTCTTGCTAGTTGTTTGGCATAGGGTGTCCAGCACTGTAGCTTGCTGGTCGTTGAGTGAAGCTGGGTTTTGGCGTTGAGATGAAGATCTCTGGGAGATTTTCACCGTTTGATATTATGTGCAGCTTGGAGGTCTCTTGTGGACCAGGGTCCTGAAGTTGGCTCTCCCACCTCAGTGGCACAGCCCTGATGCCTGGCTGGAACACCAAGCACCTGTCATCCACACAGCTCAGAATAAAAGGGAGAAAAAATAGAAAGAAAGAAAGAGGATAAAATAAAATAATTAAACTAAAAAATATTAAGAAAAAAAATTTTAAGTAAAAAACAACAACAAAAAAACGGACGGATAGAATCCTAGCACAAATGGTGAAAGCAAAAGCTATACAGAGAAAATCACACACAGAAGCATACACATACACACTCACAAAAAGAGGAAAAGGGGAAAAAATAATACATCTTTGCTTCCAAAGTCCATCTCCTCAATTTGTGATGATTCATTGTCTATTCAGGTATTCCACAGATGCAGGGCACATCAAGTTGATTGTGGAGATTTAATCCGCTGCTCCTGAGGCTGCTGGGAGAGATTTCCCTTTCTCTTCTTTGTTCGCACAGCTCCCGGGGTTCAGATTTGGATTTGGACCAGCCTCTGCGTGTAGGTTGCCTGAGGGCGTCTGTTCTTCGCTCACACAGGACGGGGTTAAAGGAGCAGCTGCTTTGGGGACTCTTGCTCACTCAGGCCAGGAGGAGGGAGGGGTACAGATGCGGGGCGAGCCTGCGGCGGCAGAGGCCGGCATGATGTTGCACCAGCCTGAGGCGCGCTGTGCGTTCTCCTGGGGAAGTTGTCCCTGGATCCCAGGACCCTGGCAGTGACGGGCTGCACAGGCTCCCCGGAAGGGAGGTGTGGAGAGTGACCTGTGCTCACACACAGGCTTCTTGGTGGCGGCAGCAGCGGCCTTAGCGTCTCATGCCCGTCTGTGGGGTCCACGCTTTTAGCCGCGGCTCGCGCCCGTCTCTGGAGCTCCTTTAAGCAGCGCTCTTAATCCCCTCTCCTGGCGCACCAGGAAACAAAGAGGGAAGAAAAAGTCTCTTGCCTCTTCGGCATCTCCAGACCTTTTCCTGGATTCCTTCCCAGCTAGCTGTGGCGCACTAGCCCCCTTCGGGCTGTGTTCACGCAGCCAACCCCAGTCCTCTCCCTGGGATCTGATCTCCGAAGCCTGAGCCTCAGCTCCCAGCGCCCCCCGCCCCGGCAGGTGAGCAGACAAGCCTCTTGCACTGGTGAGTGCTGGTCAGCACTGATCCTCTGTGCGTGAATCTCTCTGCTTTGCCCTCCGCATCTGTTGCTGCGCTCTCCTCCGTGGCACCGATGCTTCCCCCCCTCCACCGCCTGCAGTCTCCGCCCGCGAAGGGGCTCCTAGTGTGTGGAAACCTTTCTTCCTTCACAGCTCCTTCCCACTGGTGCAGGTCCTGTCCCTATTCTTTTGTCTCTTTTTTCTTTTGCCCTACCTGGGAAGTTTCTTACCTTTTGGGAGGTCTGAGATCTTCTGCCAGCATTAAGTAGGTGTTCTGTAGGAGTTGTTCCACATGTAAATGTATTTCTGATGTATCTGTGGGGAGGAAGGTAATCTCTGCGTCTTACTCTTCTGCCATCTTGAAGCTCCCTTTTGGCTTATTTCTTTACAGTGTTTTCTTTTTCCCTTTTAATGTTTATTATTAACTTGGTTAAGACCGTACTGTATGGGGTTTTGTAGGCCACTTTCTCACTGATAATTATATCACTGACATTTTTGTGTTATTAAATAATCTGCATAAATACAAGTTGAACATATAAAAAAATCTCAAGTTACAAAAACTGTTCTCATTTTATTAAGAGATTTAGAAAATGGAACATGCTGCTATTCATTCTTGGGCTGTGGCCAAGAGGAGTAATTGCTTCCACATTCTCTGTACATGAAAACCATCCACTCTGAGGTGCAGCTGTAGCCATGCTCTATGCATCTGTTATGCTTTTCATTTTCTGGTCTGATAAGCTTGTTCATCTCCCCCGTGCTGCTTTCAGCAGTTGCCGTGGCACCAGATGACAACTGGATTTGGTGGTTTCTTGTCTTATTGCTTAAGGCAGCATACACATACACACTCACAAAAAGAGGAAAAGCTGCTGCTCCTCTGCACATGTGAGGCCTGCAGAGCCCAGTTTCCGGGCTGGTGAGAGCTCCTTCATTCACCAAGTGATTATTGATCATCTCTTGACCTCTGTCCTGGGGGTGTAAAGGTGATGACCCAGTCCTGCCCCATGCAGCTCGCAGTGTAGGCATTTGTTTGCAAGTGAACAGAGTACAGAGTGCCGTGATTGACCCTCCGAGGGCGGCTAACTCAGTTGGCCCAGGGAATCTGAGCAAGGCTCCACAGGGGAGATTGTGCTTGAGCTGAGATTTTCAGCCGATGAGCCACTGATTTACAACTACTTTTATACGACCTCTCTTGTTTTATTTCTTTCTTCTTGACAATCAGAGCTACCCTGGATCAATTTTAGCATAGATGTAACCCGGGTGAGCTTGGTGTAAGGTATGCTGGTGTCTGGCCTGCTTGGTGCGGTCAGAGGCTCCCAGGGGGAAGAGGGAGGTGGTTGTGCAGGAGATGCATCCACATAGCCAGTGGCCCGGGAGGATGGCGGATCACCGGGGGGAGGGTAGTGACAAGATCTGATCATGTCAGGCCCCAGACAAAGAGGCTGGCTTCCAGCTGATTGGGGGGAGGGGGAGACCCGAATCCTGTGTGGGACCACCAGTCGGGGCCCAGGCCTGCACCCTGGACCAGGTGGGGTATGGAGGTGCTGTGTCTTGAGAGATCCACAGGCACCCACAGCACGTCCTTCAGATCATGCAGTTCTCTGGTTCCTGGCAGTACCCTGTGGGGTGCAGCTTGGAAGCCCAGCAGGGAAGGCGAGGCACGCAATCCCAGTTGCAGCAGAGTGGCTGCATTTGGAGCACCCTCTGCAGGCAGTAAGTGCTTATCATTAGCTCTGTCAGCACTGGCCTAGGGCCTGGCCTCTTCTGGATCCTGCTGTTGGGATCAGTGGAACTTTAAGAAGGACGGAGGGGTGGGGTGTGGCATGTCACAGAACCCCCAGCCACATAAAAAGTACTGTGAATAATATGTGTCTTTTCCTAAAGAACTCGGAGTGGTGTGCAGGTGTTGTGAGTCTCCTAGCCATGTTGTTCCGGTGTAGCTGTTTGAATGGTGGGGAGGAAGGACCTGGAAAATGCTAGGGTCTGAGCAGACTTGTGTGCAGCCTTTTTTTTTTTTTTAAATTAATTTTTATTGGAGTATAGTTGGTTTACAATGTTGTGTTAGTTTCTGCTCTACAGCAAAGTGAATCAGTTATATATATACATATATCCCCTCCTTTTTGGATTTCCTTCCCATTTAGGTCACCACAGAGCACTGAGTAGAATTCCCTGTGCTATACAGTAGGTTCTCATTGGTTATCTATTTTATACATAGTAGTGTATATGTGTCAATCCCCTCGTCCCAATTCATCCCACTCCCCCTTTCCCGCTGTTACCCATATGTCCTCTACGTCTGTGCCTCTGTTTCTGCTTTGCAAATGAGTTCATCTGTATCGTTTTTCTAGATTTCACATGTAAGCGATACTATACGACACTTGTCTTTCTCTCTCTGACTTGCTTCACTCCGTATGACAGTCTCTAGGTCCAGCCACGTCTCTGCACATGGCACAGTTTTGTTCCTTTTTATGGCTGAGTAATATTTATGTGCAGCCTTTAAGAATGTAGTCTTTTGATTTTGTAAATGAACATTTGTTAAAATTATTTTTTTTCCTAGATAATCCCCTATGTTGGGACCATTTCTGAGCAGTTGGAGCCTGGAACTTTGATTGTACTACGTGGGCATGTTCCTAGTGACTCAGACAGGTAAAGTCATTCTGTTAGACGAGAAGAGAACAAGAATAAACTCGTTGTGATTGTGGGACAACAAAAAATCATGAGGGAGAGACCATTTGGATACTCGGAGGCCTGATTTTGCTTTCACAGCAGCCCCGGCCAAGGTGCTGAGGAAATTGGAATGAAAAACTGAAATACAGGTTATGTGGATTTTGTGTTGCTGTAAGTCTGATTTTAGTATAAAGAATTAGAGATACGGTTAATGAAGGGAACTGTGGTCAGATGACAGGGACACAGTCTAGTTACAGTGTAACATTCCCATACCATCTCTTAAGGCCTGTTCTGGGTGGTTTTATCTAATGCTTGCTTTCGGTAGAGTCTGGATGAGGCTGTATCAGCTAGAGTTGGGCTCGGCTCTATGTGGTGGATGCCTGAACAACAGTGGTTTAAATAAGATGTGAACGTGACATCTAAAGGGGACAGTCCGGAGGGCTGAGGGCGCGTACCAGCAAGCTGTTGGAGGAGTGGGCCTCTTCACGCTCTCACCCTGCCATCCCAGGGTGAGGTCCTCTTTCTCGTGGTTCCTGGAAGCTAGGACTCTGGTCCTCACGTTGTGTTTGGGTAGCTGCCTGGGACCATGTGCTATTTGGGGGGAAGGGGTGGGGGGTGGACAGAAGGCAGATGCCAACTGACTTTAGAGACTGTTTCCAGGAGTCTTCCTTGCACACTTCTACCCCATCGGCAGAGCTTGGGGCACCTGGGCGAACGCACCTGCGGGGAAACTGGGCAATGTGGGTGCTTGTGGTGGACCGCCACCAAAAGCATGTGAGTGAACAGAAGATCCGTCAGCTGTCACTCGGCCTGGGTTTCTGCGCTGCCAGGCCTGCGAGGCCGCCTTCCTTCCTGAGTCCTCACGCGGCCTGTGTTTCTTCCCCTCCTCAGGTTCCAGGTGGACTTACAGTGTGGCAGCAGCGTGAAACCTCGAGCAGACGTGGCCTTTCATTTCAATCCACGGTTCAGAAGGGCCAACTGCATTGTTTGCAACACTCTGAAAAATGAGAAGTGGGGCTGGGAAGAGATCACCTATGACATGCCTTTCAATAAAGAAAAATCTTTTGAGATCGTGATCATGGTGCTGAAAGACAAATTCCAGGCAGGTTTTGGAGAACGGGTTAGATCCTCATTCGTGAGGATAAGCACGAGGGAAGCTTTTCACATGAGTGAACTCACCCTTGCGTGTCCTAAATCCAGAGGAAGAGTTTGCCTTTATCATGTTCCTCTAGAGGAGGGCCCGGTGGGGACCTTGCTGTGAGGCAGGCACAGCCAGCATCCCTGCCGGGGTCGCCGTGCCGGCAGAGGGCGAGGCCAGCGCAGCGGGCTTTTGTTAGATCGTTGCTCCTCGCGGGGCTGAGCTTCCTTCTGACTTGGCACAGCCTTACACTCAGGATGGGAAAGTAAACCCCATGCAGCAGGACCCGCAGGGTGGGAGAGTCTGAACTGACAGATGAGATCCGGGCGTAGGAGTCGGGGTTTGTAAAGTTGCATCCTGCCGCAGCCTAGTCCCATAGGATCTTGAGATTCTAGACCCAGAGGAGCTCATAGCAACCCCGCTGCGTGTCGTCAGTGGTCCCGCTGCTTGCTCGGGTGTGTGTGGTCCTGGAGGCACCTCCACCTCCTGGCCCACGAGCCTGTGGAGGACTTGACGGCTCAGGTGGAGACTCCCCACCCGAGGTGCAGACCCCTCTGACCCTCAGAGCCTGCTCCCACCAGCACTTCTCCCCTAAACCTCCTCTCGCCATTGGAGTACTTGGGTGTGGATCGTTCTTTTTAATGCTTGTCCGTGCTCTTGAGCTTTGGTTTTTTCCTGTGTTTCTTTTGCTTGCCAATGGGATTTTCAGCTCCTTGAGATCAGAGACTATACTGTGTTCGGCGTGTCTTCCCGACAAGTACTGACATCTGGCGGGAGAGGGAGGTGCCCTGTGCACTGGTACCTGCTAAAATGCATTTATTAACTGTTTTATTCGTGGGGGTGGGGGGCTGTCTTCTGTTTGTCCAGGTGGCTGTCAATGGAAAACATACCCTGATCTACGCCCACAGGATCAGCCTAGAGAAGATCGACACCCTGGGCATTTATGGCAAAGTTATCATTCACTCCGTGGGTTTCAGCTTCAGCTCGGTCAGTCCCCTTCCATGGGGGGCGGCAGGGGGTCTTTGGTGATGTTTTCTTGAAAACTGTGTAAATATGTCCCTCGTTAGTGTGTTAATTTCTTGGAAGTAAATCTTTCAGACTAGTAGGATGCTAATCATTGACCAGGGCTTGCTTGTCTGTAGGATCTCAAATCTAGCATGGTTCCAACAAAAACCCAAACAGTAACAACAAAACAAACAGCCTTTACAGCTGGAGAGGGGGCGTTTCCTTGATGCAGGAGCATAGTGGAGCAGTTCGCTAGGATTGTTTCCTAGAAGCGGGACGTCAAAGGGTACCTGCATTTTAAGTTAGGATTGAAATTGCTAACGTGCCCTCCAAAGAGAGTAAAACAAAGTAGTCTCAAGATCTGTATTCATTTGCTCACATTCTTTTTTTTTTTTTTTCCGGTACGCGGGCCTCTCACTGCTGTGGCCTCTCCTGCTGCGGAGCACAGGCTCTGGACACGCAGGCTCAGCGGCCATGGCTCACGGGCCTAGCCGCTCCGCGGCATGTGGGATCTTCCCGGACCGGGGCACGAACCCGTGTCCCCTGCATCGGCAGGCGGACTCTCAACCACTGCGCCACCAGGGAAGCCCCTGCTCACATTCTTCTTGACATTAGTTCTGATTTTAACATTTGCCAGCTTGATAGAGGGGAGAAGGTTGCTAATTTTCATGCATTTTTGGATAATTTTCTGTCATATTTTCATGTTTAATACCATTTATAATTTTTTTGATAAGCAGGTTATATTTAGAATTCTGATGGATGTTAAATATTAATCTGAACTTTTCTTCAGGATTTAAGAAGTAGCCAAGCATCTACTCTGGAATGGACAAAGATAAGTGAAGAAAATGTAAATATTAAATCTCTTAATCAACCACCAGTTTAAAAATGTTTGTTTAGTTGCCATGTAAATTAGGTGGCAGGCAGGCTGAGTTTTAAAAACACTATGTTTTTAATATGAAAACTTCTATTTTTAGTAATTAATAGGCTGGAAGTAACCATTCGAAAATTGAGGCATATACTTCAGGGTGCCAGATGCTATAAGTTTTGCTGTTTAGACTCTCAGTGGATCTGACCACTACCCACCAATCTTCTGTACAGAGAACTCTCTGAACTGCTGAACAGCGCTGTCTGGAGGTGTTTATAAATAGTGAGCACAGCCAGTGCCTGGGCAAATGAACTTCCACGTGTATCTTCTCCCCCTGTGGAAACAACTGCAGTTCAGACATTTTTTGCTGTTATTAGTGTGGAGAAAGTGAGGCCTTACTGATCTCAGCACGTTCCCAGACAGACTAGAATCTCAGCATTTGGGGAGCACCCTGGGAAGAGCAAGGAAAATGTGTTTGAAGCCCACACGTGGCCTTTGGGAAAGGCTCAGCTTGTGGCGGAGGCTATAGGATTCAGATGAACAGGACAGTCAGTCTGTTCCCAGTCTGAATGGCACTCTGCAGCTCCAAAGCACTCGGTCAGGAAGCACTGGCCACCTGCATGTCCCCCTCCCCCGGAGTGGAGCAGGCACTACCGGCCCAGGCTCTGGGTGGTACAGCCAGTAAGATCCAACTGCTCATGTTATAAAATGTATTTCTTCCCCGTCAATCATCTGTATTTTGTCTTTCTCTTCCAACAGGTACAAAAGTCTGGCATGTCACAGTTTGTAAGTATTTTTGCTATAACATGTGGAACCTTTTATAAGATTGCCCAGGAAATGAATAGTTGAAGCCTTGGAAGATAGGTTCATTCATTCCATACCTTATTGCAGAACTGTTTCCCTACAGCCTAGTAATAGAGGAGACATTTCTAAAATCGTCCCCAGAACTGTCTACACCAAGAGCAAAGGTTTGCCAGCCAATCACACTTTGACTTGCTCCAAAATACTACCTACCGACTGTTTGTCAAAGGTTTGAAGAGCCAAAATTTTCTTAATTCTAACAAGTACTTAATGTTAGTTAGCTGATATGCGTTAACTGCTACCCTCAGTACAAGCCCAAAGCAGCCACTCTGTGTTTGCACTGGTGTCCTGGACGGCTATCAGTCAACCGGACATCAGGTCCCTGAGCCGTTAGTGTGTTTGTGTAGCTCCCCCTGCCTCAGCCGCTTCGCCTCCGGGCTGAAGGCAGTGCACGCTTCAGGCCAGCCGAGGTGACTTTCGCAGAGGGCATTTCACTCAGGCAGAGGATGTCAGGTCCCTCCCCACATCCATTCATTTCATTGTCTGAAAAATGGAGTGTTTGCTGTGAGCCAGGGACCCGCCTGGGACCAAGGCAGACTTGGTCTGTCCCTTTATGGGGTTCATGGCCTTTAAACATTTCCCAGTGTCTTTTGGCAGTTTTCCCTCAAGATCCGTTTTTGCAGGCTTCCTGATGCTAACTGGGATTTCTTTGCAGACTCTGCCATTCATAGCGAGGTTGAACTCCTCAATGGGCCCTGGACGGACTGTCGTCATAAAAGGAGAAGTAAATACAAACGCCAAAGGGTCAGTATCAGTAAGTGGCCGTAATAACGCAGCTGCAACCCTGTCAACAATCTCGTGAGGTGTAAGTCGGGCTAATGTCATAAGCTTCCTTTGAAAAGTGAGACTGTTAAAGCCAGATGAAGTTAGACTGCTGACAACTAGTAGTTGGCGGCACCTAGGCTTTTTGTGGCCAGACAGGAGGGTGGCATTTTTGTCCACGAGGCCCACCCTTGTAGAACTACAGGGCAGCTCTGTGAGAGCAGATCACTTTTATTAGGGCTTGTTCCCCTTGCCATGGGTCTTATAAGATTCCTGCTTTTAGAACCTTTTCCAGAGGTGTTCAGAGTTCTGAAAGCTTGAAATGAGAGCTATTTCCTAGCAAGTAGTACACTTTGAAGAACAGGGCATTGTAAATGCTGAGACTTCCTGCTTGGAAGGACCCTGTTCTTGCAGCACACGTGATCCTTTGGGTCACTTGCTCTAACCGTTTAATTTCTTCCTGTAGCCTTAAACGTGGATTTTAAAGCTTTTCATATTTTTATTTTGCAAATAACATACCAACAGTGTGCTGACTCGGAATTCTAAATTTCACCTTCATCGGCATTCCTGGGTCCTTGTGTGTACATGTTTTGTGTAATCAGAGTTTAATTCTGATTGTTAAAATTGCAGAAACTCGACTCCTCTCTTCTACTTGGCTAATTAGTTTTTAAAAATTCTCTCAAAAGCTTTGCTGTTGATCTACTATCAGGAAAATCCAGGGATATTGCTCTCCACCTGAACCCACGCCTGAATGTTAAAGCATTTGTAAGAAATTCTTTTCTTCAGGAGTCCTGGGGAGAAGAAGAGAGAAATATTACCTGTTTCCCTTTTAGTCCTGGGATGTACTTTGAGGTGAGATGATTATCTTTTTTGAAAATGAGACAGGAAAAAGAATCCTGCGGGCAGGGGTAAGATGCAAGATAAATGGTCCATTTAAATTGAGTCCAGCTTAATATGTGGAGGTTGTGTGTGGTTTTTGTTTATTTGGAGATTGTATTTTGAATGCCGTCTTTTATAACGCAAATAATCAGCATAAATGGCCAAGCCAGTCGAGTGCCACGTTATTTGCATTGGAATTATCTGACATTTGTTTTCATGATGACAGCTTCTGTGTAGCCCCGTATTAGTTAATAGGAATTTGAACAGGAACCTTGTCTCAGGGCGGGAGTAGCGCGTTTAATCCTAAGTGAACATGAGGACGTAGGAGCCACGAGACTGCCGGCACTATCCGTCGTCTCGGTGACACACAGCTTAGGTGGCAGTACTCTGTTCCAGGCGGTCCTGTTTGTATATATTCAAAGAAAGACACATTTAGACTACCAGGACTTGAAGGCATGTAGTCCTGAGCCCCCAAAGATGCGAATATTCTCACACAGCCTCTCCCCAGATGTGCTTCCGGGTAGTCTCGCCACGTCGATGCTGCATGGTTGGCTGGGTGCCCTCACCAGCTTACGTGACTCACTGCTCATGTGGTCATTTAGGGTCACTGATTTCGGTCATGGCTTCTCCAGCATTTTAAACTGTCACATGCTCTGGACCGTTGGAGCTCGCAAGACTCCTCAGAGTTGTTAGAAGTGTGAACATCAGGCTGAACAGAAGGTGGTGATTTGGCATTAATATTTATTCGTAAGTTCCTGTCTAATGCAGTGCCCTGGTTTGGGGAGTGACAGACAGGAGCGAGCTCATCATAGGTTCCCTGGAAGTGGTGGGTACTCATTTGGAATTCAGAAGGAGGTGGGGGTGTGAAGGTAATCTGGATTTTACAGATTTCGGGGATGATACGGACCAGTCGCTGGAGGTCGGAAGGGCGGCACAGGGGCGCGACACCCAGGCGGCAGTCAGGGTGTGAAGGGTGACGTGGGTTCACTGGAGGGGGAGGTGGCTGCTCCGGCAGGAAGCTGATCCTTGTGGTTGGTGACTGGAAACTCGTGACCTGTTTTCTGGCCTATTTGAGCCCCAAGTTTGCAACTACTGTATCAAAATAAAAGAGGAAAATAACACATTCTCTTAAATAATCTTTTCCTTTTGTTAGTTTTCTACTTCAGGAAGAGTAGTTGTCCTCATGTTGGATCACTGTTGTCAGTTTTTTTGTAGTGATAGCTTTTTTCCTATAGCTTTAAACTCCTGCCTTTTTAGTAGGCTTTCATTGAGATTCTCAGATCTTTCCATTAAAGCCATTGCTTTGCTTTTAAACAGTATCTTCTGTTCCGTGGCATTTCAGATTCACTTGTTAGTTCCAGCTGGAATCATTTAAAAACTGTCTTTCGGTTTTGTAATGTCATCTGTGAGCTCTTTATCAAATTCATGTTCTTAGGAGCTGTTCAGGTGGTTGAGGGATCTTGGTGTTCCATGTTTGCATGTATGTACTTTGTTTTGCAACAGTGTGTCCACTAGGCTGTCTGCCATTTCTCTTCCATTTGTAGCATAAGGTGCTGGCTCTGCACTTGCTCTGACTTAGTCTAGAGAACTCTTTTCCCACTGCATCCGTCTAATGCCAGTTTGTTTTCCCTTCTGAGCATGAGGCTGTGTGTTTTGTGTTCTCTTGAGATTTTGTTAAATGTCCATCACCAAAGGTCCCTTCCACCTGGTTGAAACTGGGATTTCCACCACTGTTGTGGGCATATAATCCCCAGTTATGGCTATTTTCCCCAGTTCTCTGTATAGCCCTGCCACCTTCATCTGTGTCAGTTATTGCTGTTATCCATGGTATTTCCCCCTCTTCCTAATCTCCCCCAGCAGCTAGTCCTAGCAAAAGAAAAAAGACACTCAGTTGGCTGCTTTGCAGATCCAGATTTCGTGCCTCAGTCTGGCCTCCGGGGATGGAGGCGGGGAGTGCCGGGGAGAGCACAGTGTGGGTTCACCCAACTGGCCTGTGCACTGTGGGTGAGAAAAAAATGGTAGTCAGCGGCCAGACTGGCACAGGGAACATGGTAGCAGAAGTAAGAGGTTTAGGTGTACGAGCGATTTAAAAGGATCGCAGTTAACTCTGAAGGGCTAACACCAGTGAGGACTCTGAACTGGAATCTCTTCCAAAACTCAGAGGTTCATAGAACACTGAGCTTTGAAGAGCTTTGGAGAAACAGACAAGAGGTGCTGAGCTGGGATGGGAATCAGGGTCACCAAGCAGCTCTGCAATCCCTAGCAAGTGACCTAAACTTCTGAGATTTCATATTGTCTGAGTTGCCCAAGACCCTAGAGTTTGAGGCAGCGAAGTGAGGATCCGAGCCCCTTGGTACCAGCCTGTGACTGGGAACCAGCTCTTCTGTGAGCGAGTGTCACGGTCAGCCACTTTCTCCTTCCCAAGTGTCGGCGAGGAGGGCGGCTTGCCACTTCCCCAGGAGCACAGGGCAGGAGAGGGCGCGTGCTGAGGACAGGAAGCCAGCAGGCCCTGGGGACAGTGTGAGGGTCCAGGCATGTGAGAGCCACTTCCTGGAGTGGGACAAGGTAGAAAGTGCCACTACAGATACACGTTAGGCAGATCCTGGAAACTGCAGCAGGGAGTCGGCGCTGGCAGGCTGGGAGAGGAAACCAAATGGTTTACTTGACACGCCTGTTTGTGTGCGGGAAACAAACTCTTAAGCCCAGGGGCACCACTAATGTTGTGTATACTTTCCTTCCAGATGATAATTTATTGTGATGTTAGAGAATTCAAGGTTGCAGTAAACGGTGTACACAGCCTGGAGTACAGACACAGATTTAAAGACCTGAGTCATATCGACACGCTGGAAATCGATGGCGATATCCACTTACTGGAAGTAAGGAGCTGGTAGCTGACAGGTGTGCTACAAAAACTGAAATACAGATGACTTCTGTAACACTGGCCTTGTTAAAATGCATCTTACTCTCATGATATGGTTTATATATATTGTTAAAATGAGCTGTAAATCCTACTGGGTGTCCTCAGTCCATGTCACGCAGTGAGACTTTGTCAAGCAAAAAATGAGGACATTTGAGGCAACAGCAGCTTATAGCCATTATTATAACAGGCCTTTCTGCTCTCTCTCCTGTACCCTGGCCGCCTCTTTTTTAAACCTACTTCACATTCAACAAGTGTTTATTAAGAGCCTGCTGTAACACAGTAGCCACCCTGCATGGAGCGCTTGTCTTTTGCCAGCACTGTGCTGGGAGCTGGGAGGACACAGTGAGGCACGTACGTTCCCTGTTCTGTTCAGCTCAGAACCTTCCGTGCTTTGCGACTGTGCCATTGTTTCTCCTCCACGTACTACATAAACTCACCAGGCACTTAAAAGAATTATTCTGTTAGATCACCTGAGGACACTATAGGCGACACCACTCTTCCTGCAGTGCTGCCCTTCATACCCAGTGTTTGATCGTATCCTGTAATTGAGAGGATTGATGTTGACCTAAATCTGGCAGTTTTCTTTAGCATAATATCTATATCTTCTAGCTGTAAGCATTACCAAATAATTACCATTATGAGATCTGAACACAGCAACAAGATAGAGGCAAAAAACAAAGCAAAACGAACAAAACCAAATGGTGCTGAAATTAACTTGATGTCAATCTCCAGGCCACTGACCTTCTGTACCAGTAAATGCTTATTTTAGAATATTGGAATTTAGGGTGAGTCAGAGGTCTCTCCTCTGAAAGTTTAAGGTAGACGAGAGATGGATTCAGTTTGTAAAATGTTTGTGGGTGACAAAGCAGTGTCACGATTAGCCTTAATGACTGATTATGGAACAGGCCCTATCAGAGAGTAATACACCGGCAGAGACCAGTGGAGTAGAGAGAGGCCGTGCCTGTTGCTTGTCTGCACGCAGACCGGCACTGCCTCTCCTCTTCTAAGACGACCCCGTCATCGTTAGTGGCTGAGATCAAAACGCTGTTCTCCCTTCAGTGATTAAAATCAAACCTGTATCAGCAAGTTAAACTGTTGTTGCACTTCTGTAATTTTTTCTGTTACTCTTTGAAGAGAGTTGGCAGAAGTTCTTTGTAGAATTCTTACAGGTCAGATCTTGTCACAGGGAATTTCAAAGCCTTGGGAGTGGGGAGGTAAAAAGCTAGATCAGTCAGATCATTTTATATTAAATCGCTGGGCTGAATTCTGCCAGGATTTGGGAATATTTTCATAACAGCTTTTGGTTAGGTATTATTTGTATCCCTATAGTGGAAAAAATACTGTTATTACCAGTCTTACTTTTAAAAAGTACTCAGTGTAGCACTTAATTCTTTTCCACCTTTTCATATTAATTTATTATGCTCAGTCTTGCCAAGCTAAAACAAACAAAAAAACACTGGTGGAGGAGAGGATGTTGGGAAAGCTGTAGAAGGCAAGAAGGGTCTAGTATCCCCCAAGGTTTTTTTTTCCTCCGGAAAAGAACATCAGAGGGCCTGGCAGATGGTGGAAACGGTGGACCACTTAGGAAAAAAGAAAAGCCCACTTGCCTTGTTTCCTGTAAGTCTTAAACATAGTTCATTTTCATTTTATGTGGATGATACTAAGAAGTCTGACCATTTCTTTGATAGAATAAATACAAAATCTTAAGACTTTTTTTTGAAAAGAAGCCATTAGCATTTATTAATGAATCCTGTTGAGATGTTTCATAAAGAGAAATATGTGTTCCTAGCAAGCTCCGTCTCCAGACTGCAAATCAGCCTTTGCTTGTCACAATTCCCCACTAAGTTTCTGTATTAAATTAGATCAAGGGCTTTCAGACTTGATTTGAACACCTATGGAACAGTGCTTAGAGGCCTTAAATTTTAAAAAGGCATAAATAAATAAAATGCCTTAAACAAAATAAAGGCAGATTTGTTTACTTTTATTTGCGCCCTCACTTTGCAGCTTCACCATGACATAGTACAGAGATTAGAGAACTTCAAAGCTTTGAAAAGAAATCTGTTGTTTACTTTTTTCCTCATAAAAGTAATCCTTGGTTAACCACCAATAGAAATGTGAGCATTTCTAACCCTGAAGGGGCTCCCTCTTACCACCTGGTGTTTCTGAGCCCTCATTATTTGTGGGAGCAATGAGGTGTGGCTGTTTTATAAACAGCCTACTGCCTCCACCCCCTGCCCCCCAAAGACTGAAGGATAAAGGAGAGACGATCATATTCTAGAGCAGAAAATGGCGTCCCACAACTACTCCCCTCCATGAGCACACGCAAAAATTAAGACAGACTGAAGTGTCATCTACCCAAAATGAAAAGTAAAAGTCCAAATGGCTTTACAGTTGAAAGCATTCTTGTTGGGTGCTGAATAACTCTCATTTTCTTGAAGTAAAAAGCTGCTTTGAGTGAAATCTCTGACACGGATACCACGTACAAAAGATAGTCCTTTACCAGGAAAGTTAAGGCTTTACAGTCTAAATGGGGGTTAGCTTTGGGTGCTAAAATTAATCATGTATGTAATGGTAATAACATCACTCAGAAAAGACCATCATCGATGGTCTTAATTAAACAAACAGCAGTCTGTATAAAAATACCATGTATCATTTACTCTTTTGTATATTCTGTACAACTGGCAGGAGAGGCTTATGTGGTAGCACAAACCAGGTGGGAATCTTGTAAAGAAGTCCAAGTAGGTGTTAGCGGCACCAAAAGTAATATGGTCCTAAACACCCAAAATAAAAATATGAGTAAGTCTGACCTCTGAACAGTATGAAATACCAGAGACCAAGGTTTTAGAAGTAGCTCTGGAGCGGCTCTCCCAGGATCGTTTCCAGCCGCTGAACAGTCTTCTGGCACTGATGCTCCACCTCTTCACATTCATCTAAAAACAAAATCAAAATGAGTCAGTCTTCCTGCCTTAGTTCTCAGAGCCTGGTTCCTCACATCTCGCATTCGCTGGTCGTCAGTCAGAAGAGAAATGAAGCACAGTCCTGAGGCGGAAGCCATCCTGGAAACCCCTCCTCTGCCCTCCTCCTTCCTGCCTTCATTCCCTTCTTTTGGTCTAGGACTGGGGAAGCAGAGTAAGACAGACCCCAAAAGAGTGGTGCACAAACAAAAATTCCAGATGCCTAGCGATGCCAAGCGATGCCACTCTTAGTAGTTCACGCAGCCCCTCTCCAGGAGGGAGGAAACAAAGGTGCAGGCACCTGGGTTTGGATCAGCAGTGAATCGCTAATATGAAGGCATCTGTCTACTCGCCTCCATCACCCCGCTAATAAGCTGCACTGTTATTTCTTGGGCTGCGTGGTGGCACAGTGCGCGTTCTGCCCTCGGTCCAGAACTGCGCAAACCTGGACTTAAACCCCAGTTCCACCTGTCACACATTTTTATCAGCTAGATTACTTAATCTCTTAAAGCCTCTAGTTTTTTCCTTTATGAAAGGGGGATAACGGCATATGCCTTGTGAGGATTAACGACATCATCCACGTAGAGCACAGAGTAAGTGCTGCTCATTAACAGGCAGCCACCCCATTGCAGCCGTAGTGGCACTGGATGTTTTGGTATAATAACCCTATATCTGTGGACCAAAATATTCAATCATAGACATGCATGAGGTTAAAGAAAAACAATATCATAGTCTGCAATGTCAGCAAAAAAACACAAAAGTAAAGATAGTGAGATTATGCTATAAACAAATCTCAAATGACAATGAGGCAGCCCGTGCACCCCACTCAAACCAGGAGCTCAGCCTCTGCACAGAGGGCTGGAGACACGAGCTCATCACAGGCTATCCAAATGTGCATTCTCATTGGGCACATTCCCACAGAAGTTCACTCTATTTCTTAATAGTTTGGGAATTACCTTCCATCAGTTCAGCTAAGAAAGGAATGGATTCTGGTAACAAGACGATATAATTCTCTCTTAGTTTTTCAGCCAGTGCCAGCACCGTAATCAGAGCAGCAAATCGAACCTGAAAGGGATAAAAAAAAGTGAAGAATAATTAAAAAAAAAAAACAAACTAGTATTCTTGTATTACTTTATGATCTAACTTGAGATGAGCTCCGAATTTTAAACTGTTAACCTCACGTGAGTTTATTTCACTTTCTGGCCAACTTTCATCTTGGAATACCAGTTTGTTTAACAATTCGGGATCCGTCTATAATATGGGCAACCTTATAAATCAGTGCTTTTCAATCTATGTTCTAGAACTACAAGCCTTTCATGTGAATGTCTTTTTATAACATTTTTCTTAAAACAAACCAGTAAAAATGCCACCTGCAAATTCAAGTGTGTCATCAAATGTGACTGCACTGGAGCCACTGGCTGGCCTGGCTGCCGGTGATGCTGACCTGGCAGGACCGCATCCCCGGCCACTGCAGGCAGGACTCCCGTCCTCAGGACCCTGACTGGGGTCACAGTGTGGTTGTGTGAGAGGCCAGGCGCCGGCTCTGGCCGCACCCTCACCTCAGCGTGACTAAAAAACACACTCATTGTGTCATAAATGTCCTAGTTTTGGAACTTAAAAGACTGGAGTGTTGCTCACATGACTTGTCTATGACAAGGAATGCAACCAGTTGTTTGTGTTTTGTTAGTGATTCACTTTGAAACAAAAGCTATGTTAGTCTTCTTTCTGGTTTTGGGTAATTCTGGTAAAGAATATTTGGATAGAGCAAAGTGAGTTGTTGAAAAAACGTTTGTTACTGCCTGTGTTCAATCAGGATTTTCTTGATATTGTACAATCAAAACAACATATCACAAAACAACAAATTTAATGCTGCAACTTTGTAAGATCCTACAATTTAAAATTTGGGGGTTCCCATCCATACATCTGTGAAGAAGAATTAGCATAAGAAGAAGAAAAATATATTTTGTTAATTACATTTTACTTCCAAGATCTTTCAAGCCAATCTAGAAAAAGAAAACCTTGGGCACTTCGATCCTTTCATGTGTAAAAAGGAAACTGAACTAGAAAAAATTAAAGTAATAAAAACATTAATCTGAAAAAAAATAAAATTTGGGGGTTCATCAAAACAGCCTCATTGTTTTCATTACTTCCTAATAAAGAAATGCTGTGAATTTCAACTAATAAATTTATTAACAAAATTCTGCTTCAGTCTGTTTTATCCCCTGAGGTTCTAGTGTGATAATTAGCTTGAGGAATGGCGATTCATTGATAGAACAGTTTGAAAACTTCCAAACTTCCGCTCATCCCCCCCACCCCCGTTAATGGGCATCAACCGCTAGCCCTTACCGTGCGTTACTCCACCAAGTCCTACCCCTGAGATCGATACACAACAGGGATAATACTCTGCTCTAACTCAAAGGAATGTTCTGTAGACAAAGCATGCTGTCTCTGGGAGCACAATGACATTTAAATGGTGCATAAGAAACATGAGGAATTCAAGTCTTTCTTTTCAATATTTAAAAGTGTAAAGTATTTTAGTGCTCGTGCCTAGCACACCATGGGGATGGGGGAGGACTGCCATTATTTATAAATGGCCTATAAGAGAAAACCAAGTTTCTCAGGCTCAACCTTCTGCCTGACACAGCCGAACCCTGGTGCTCATAGAAGACACGCAGCAGTACAAACCGGTGAGGCCCCAGGGAGAGCGCACAGCATCCCTGCTGGCACTGCGGCTCCTAACCTTGGGTGAGGAGTCCCTCATCTTCAGCAGGATCTGGTAGTTCAGTGGTTTCCAAAGCGAGTCGTCTGCCATGGCCACTGCGAACTGTGCAAGGCATGGGATCAGGTGCTTCGTCACCCGTTCCTGGAACTTCTCTTCTCCTCCAAGCCTGTTTTCCAGCTGTTAACAGTGAGACAAGGACTGAGCAACGGGTCTCATTGCTGTTTGAGAAAATACTCAATGTATGTAGTACTTTACTACCCTTCCTGATATCAGCAGGCTCAAAAACCAAGGTGCTGTTTATTCTCAAAAACCAGGTACTGTTTGCTCTCGAGAGAGAGAGAGAGAGAGAGAGAGAAAGAGAAAGAGAACAAATTTACTACCTTATAAGAACTCAAATGGAATCACAGCCCTTAGCATCATCCCTTTCCCCCTGCAGAACCTGAGAGGAGGGCAGCCAGACCCTGACACATTCTCAATGAACCCAGTTTTTAAGACTTAAAAACTTAATACACCTTACATCATATCTCTTATTTGAAAAAATTTAAAGTAACACTCGGTAAATGCCGCTACAAAGATAAGTTATTAATACATCCATGAAAAATGAGAAATCAATTTTAAAATAAAAATTTCATGAAAAGGAAAAAAACACCAAACTGTGGTTCTGGTTGATATAAACCCTGCAGGCATGTAACACTGATGGTTTCCTTATCTTTTAACAGAAGATGATTCCACTGGTTACCTGATCCACCAGGGGCATCATCAAGGCTTCTGCTCTCTCTCTACTTAGGAAATGCTGGGTGTCAAAGAGGAAGATTTTATATAAACAGTTCAGAATAAACTGCAGTAGCAAGCAGCACTTTTCAGGGTCACGTTCAGAGTCAAAAAACGCTTCATCTGTAGATAGGGGAGAGAAACAAATGGGAACAAAAATAACAAAAAGCTGAATTTCACAATTTGATCTCCAGTGTTTAACTTCAAATCGCTATTAACAGAACTATAACCAGAAGGTTATTTCTAAAATGATCTAGAAATCACAATCAGGATGAAGGCAGAGCACAAATTAAATGGACGGTCTCTCGGGGGAGTGATCTGTTCTTTCAGAGTTGTTAAGATTCTTGGTTATTAAGGGCTCCCCTGGAGGCGCAGTGGTTGAGAGTCCGCCTGCCGATGCAGGGGACACGGGTTCGTGCCCCGGTCCGGGAAGATCCCACAAGCCGCAGAGCAGCTGGGCCCGTGAGCCATGGCTGCTGAGCCTGCGCAGCCAGAGCCTGTGCTCCGCAACGGGAGGGGCCACGGCAGTGAGAGGCCCGCGGGCCCCCCAAAAGAAAAAAAAGATTCTTGGTTATTAAGATTGCTTAGTTTGGCAAGTGGACTGCTTATTAGCATTAAAAAATAAACCAATCTTAATGTTTTAGAGTTACTTCCAATAACACAGGACTGCCCATTTATTCTTCCTCCCAAGTGAGTCAGTTAATTAATAACATTAATTAACTGCTAAAGGAAAAGTGCTACAACACTTCAGTGTCTGACGACTGACTATAAAGAATTCACCTTCCTTATACTTACTGCATCCCGCTAAGGTGCACAGAGCAAGGGCGCCAGCTGACCTGGAGTCAGCTACCTACCTGTTTTGGAGATGTTCACCTGGTTCAAGGTGTCAGCGAAAGGCTTCACTAAGTGGCCAGCAAACAGGGTAAAAAGCCCTTTCAGTTTTTCAGCAATGCAATCTGCCAAGTTGTAAAATGTCAACAGTCTGTCCTTTGGGGCGTCCTCTGTTTTAGCCCAATCAAACAGCTAAAAGACAAAGTAGCATTAGTTTCTTCTTCCGATCTTACAACTGATACGTGAGTAAAAGGAGCAGTAGAGGAAAAGAGCTCACCTTGAAGAACAGGGGTCTGAATGTGACCTCAGAAAGTTTTACAACCATGGCCATAAGACAGTCAATGATGTAATTTTCCGTTTTTCCAATTTCCTCCAGATCATTCTGAAAACAGAAGAGCTGATTTGTTAGCCAGAGTAGTGACATCTAGCCCTAACTTTGACAAGTACAACAGGTCTGAGTCAGGTGAGAAGTTTAGGACGCGGGGTTGGGGACGGGGAACACGCCTACCTCAGAGTGCTGGGCGCGGAGGTCCAGGGCCTCCAGGAAGAACGTGGTAAGCTGGGGCTGGTGGGAGGCGAGCTCCTCCTTCCTCATCACCCCGATGTGCTCGCACAAGATGCTCATAAATGGGCCCATGAGATTCTGAAAACACAGTCAAGAGACATGCCAATTGTTAATATTCCTCTAGTTCATTAATGCATTTATAATGGAATTAAACCACCATATTCTTCTTTAAGTGAAAATCTAAACATTTCAGCACCATATCTCCCTCCTCCAGAGTCTAATACCCAGTACGGTCTAACCTTCCAGTTCTTCTCAATCTGCTTGTATGTCTTGTTGATGGCTGGCAGTAAGACTCGGGGTGACAGCGTGGTAGCCAGCGTCTTTTTAAGGGACATGAGATGGACGTTAGCCTGGGAGGCAGGAGCTATTTCACTAGTGATTTTCTCCAAGTGAATCACCTGTAGGAATATAACAACAACGATCAAGGCCACCACGGGTCCTCGCCGGGAGCATCTGTCTACACACTTACAGAAAGTCCTGGTAAGGATGGAAAAGCCAGTCCAAACGCTGGTGACTGGGAGCGTTCAGTGCACTCACCACCAACACAGGATTCCTTTTAATGCCAACCCCGAATGCTAAACAAGTAAATAAAAATACATCTGTAGTACTTAATGTAAATTAAATAGATAAAAATGGACAGATGCCTCTTTCCAAGAGGGAGTCAGGGATGCAGGCAGATGGTGGAAGGCAGGACGCAGAGCTCTGGGAACGGCGATCTTAGAGAACAGGAATCCGGGGCCCGTGAGGAGAGACAGTCACGTTCTCCTCTGCTGAAGAATCTAGAAAGCTCCTCAGATGCAGAGGTCCCTTTCTATAAGAAGTCTACCTTCAAGGCCTGGCTGGAGAGTATGTGAATCGGTTAAGTCATCTGCATCACGGCACTTAAGGCTCCTAACCTCGTAAACGGCCAGTGGTCAATGCAACAGCACGGGGTGGGGCGGGAGGCCACTCGGGCATTTGCATTCTGTTGGAAATGCCATTAGTCCGCCGTCTGGACCGCAACACAGGCATTCCGCCCTGACAGACGCCTTAGGGTTAAGAAACCTTCACGTGAAGAACTAAGTGGGCATGCCTGTTTCTACAAGAAGCTCTACCAGACCAAGGCCAAGGAGTTCACGGCGGGGAAAGCAATGAAATACATCCTGCAAAGTCAAAAAAGAGAAGAGCCTCATGACAGAGTGACACCCATACCAATGTCACGACTAAACAGGAGGGATGATGGCAGTGAAAAAGGGACACATTCACTAAAAACAAGCACCTCTTTTCAGAAATAAGAATCCTCCTGCCAAACGAAAGACGTCAAGCACAAATAAAATGATCAAATCTGTAAGCTTTCCCCTTCCCCCCCTGTGGTCACCAGCTCACCTGCAACAAGACACCTTCCAGGTAGGGGCTGATGAAGTGCGGCAGGGTCCCAGCCACCTTCTGCAGGGCCACCAGGGCGCTGAGCAGGTAGACCTCGCCCGAGGCCAGGTCGCGGGCGCGCCTCATGGTTGTCAGCAATGGCGGCATCAGGCTGGAAAGAAAGGGCACAAGTTTCTTTGAGGAGAACGGAGCAGAAGTCACTCTGAAAAAATCCAAATAACCGTGTCCGTTACATCTCTGACATCCCACAAAACGTCTACACGGTTTACGTGACCGAGAGCGAGAGCTCTCCCAGTGCCCACAGTACTGACACAACATCACCTTAAATAACACCACCACCTTGCAGTTTAACACTTGCTGTGTGTCGGGCAAAAAAGCCCTGCACGCACTGCCCCACGGGCATCCCGTGAGGTTGGTGCTGCCTCGATTTGTAGACGGCAAAGCTCTAATAGGCTGCGTAACCCTGGCCAGCTGGCGAGGCTGCACGATGGCAAACACCAGAGCCGACGACAGAGCCAGCACCTGGCAGCTGTGGCCCAACCGGCTGGGCCCCTCTACGAAGCAGTGTTGTCACCTACTGCTTCTGAGGAACGCTGGTCAAAGGGGAGCAAAAACTGGGGGACAATACACACCAGGTAAACGAGAATGTTATTATTTTCCGGTTTGAAGAAAAGGTCACTTCTCTGACAAATCTAATTTTATGAAACTTCTACTGACACTCGGGAAAAAGTCACTAAGCTTTTATTTTCCAGCTGATACCAGAAACCTCGTGCGGTGGTCTTGTGTCCGGTCCCCTCGACATACCTGGGGAGCTGAGGGATGGCCAGGGCTTCCAGCGTGGAGATCACCTCGGCCACACACAGCAGGGCACCCCCCAGGACGTTCTTCTCCTCCTTTGTTCCTAGAGCAATCAGCCTCACGGCAGTGTTCAGCACAGGGACAAAAGGCTCTGGATTTTCTGCACCAAAATTCTTGCATAAAAGCTTTAAGGTGTACAAAGCTGTCTGTCTGTTGATTGGTTGTTCTTCTAATGTCTTTCTTTTATGCTTCACCATGGCCACAAGGACTGGGACCAGTTCCAGGAAGTGGTAAACCTGAAAAAGACAGCCCACCGTCCCACATAACTAAAGGTGCAAACAAAATGCTAGTCCTTTTCTCCAGTTTTACTGCTTGAGACTCTGCCTAAATGGAGATCAGACCAAGACGTCCTGCGCCACACGATTAAACACAAGCGACCTTTTCTCCATCTGCTTTATTTACCGATAAATGGACACATGTGCTTGCAACCAATTCTGTATTTATATGAAGCACCCTACCCGTGTGGAGTGAAGGAGGATTAGAATCGTGCTAAAGTTAAGGCAACATATGGTCCATATTAAGCAAGAATACTGCTAGGGTGCAATTCCACTCTAAGAGCTCTTATAACACGTATATACGTGGCTCCTATCAGAATTAGCATCACATTTTAAACACACACGCATCACAGCATTGTATTTGGATAATAATACACTTATTTAAATTGTACCACTGGAGAAACTTCAAGCAGTTAAATGCAGCTCTGATAAAGCGAAGAATGGGAAATGGGTCTGTAGCACAGTCTTCACTTACAATTTTCTTCTTCCAAGAGGTTTTCTGCTGTAATTTGTTGTTCAAAAGATCCAAAGCTTTCCGGCGAACAGAGGGCAGCGGGTTCTCCAGCAGCCCTCTGATCACAGGGATGAAGGTTTCTGTGGGCAGCAAGGCATTGACCTACACAGCAGTTTTACATTTAACAAAAAAGGAAAATAAAAAATACAAAAGGGAAGATGACTCATTTAAGACAGACTTCCATTCGCTGCACACCTTCTAGGTGCGAGGCATTTTCGCTCACTATCTAGTTGTTAGACTAACCTTTTAGGGAGGCATTACTAACCACATTTATCAAACAACAACAAAAGGATGCTCACACTAAGTGAACTGCTCAATGCCATGGAGCTAAGCAATTCAGCTAGATCTTAAACAGTGGTCTTGGCCAGTGATTTTACTGATGAACTAGAAACTCCACTGAATAGGTATCTTTTATTCCACTTGAATAAAGCGAACATTATATAGCGGGACATGAATCAATATTTAAAGCATCATATTTATTGAGGCACATGTTCTCATAATTGGTAGGGAAACAACTGTTTTCCAGATAAAATGATCTCCAGTCATCAAGAGATTCTTTTCCAAGAAAAATCTGGGCTGCCTTCTGTTAAGCTATTGCTAAGTTTACTCTTAAAGTAAAACTTTCTGTTAAATAACTTTATGGTGACATAGAACAGCAACAAAACACAGAAGACAGGGAGAAATAAACACCCACCTTGTCCAGCATGTCATAAGCTTTACTGAGGAGTGCTCGCCAAAACTTCCCAGTGAGCTTGTCTGCGTTTCTTTCCATGGACTGTGCTACAGCATTAATGTAGCCAAGAACCATTTCTAGCAACCTGAAACACAGGAGACTCATAAGAGTCTTGTGTACTTCTTCCAGCTTTTTGATTAAAAGTTTGAAATTATTTCCAAATACGAATTTTAAAAAGTAACATACCTCTGTTCAAGGCCTGTCAACACCTGAGGACCGCCACTTTCAACTACCTGAATTTTAAAGAAGGCGTCATTAGAACAATATGACAGCCGATGATGAAAAATCATTTGAAGTGCGATGAAACATCGGAGACCGACCAACTCGCTCCCCAGTGTTTTCTGACATTACAAGTTAATCAGGTCCAGATCACCCCGTCATACTGTAATAACTCCATTTCCCTTAATTTAATTAGTCTTTTCACTTATTTTGATTACATTCTATAGATATTCATACTATCTGTAAAGTACTACAAAGATTCAGAAAAATACAGCAAACGATTAACACCTATTAGTTTTCTAAAGTGCTAATCTTTCGCTAGCCCATATCTAATTTTAAGATGTTAAACTTAAGGACACAGCTGTAGTCCCCTCTGTATCGTTCCCTAATCCCAATCTCCTTCCACCCCAAGCCCCACAAACTTGAATCTGTGGCTGAATGTTATCAAACAGTACGTATCAGCCGGCAACATGCTTTCTTGATTATATTAGATTTTTGAGATCTATCTATGGTAACTTATGTTGTTCTAGTTCATTCGTTTTAACTGCACACAGTATTCCTCTCCATGTACCACGACTTATTTATTCATTCACCTCTCTTGGTAGATATTTAGTTTTATGGCCCTTTTTTTCCCCCCTTTAGTAACAGTGCTAAAAAAGAACCTTTCTCCTTGAGCATCTAGGCAAGTTTTCGTAGAGAAAGGAAACTGCTAGATAGCAGGGGTGAGCATCTTCACTTTGAATGGACACTGCCCCGCACTTTCTGAAGTGGCTGTACCAACTCCTGCTACCCATCACTGTACAAAAATGACCGTGTCCCCCCAGCCTTGCCACTTCTTGTATTAACAACTTTAAACTTCCTGCCAGTTTGATAACATCATGGTGGTATCCTCTATAATCTGAATTTTCATTCTTACTAGGGAGGTTGTTTTGTCACATTGGCCATTTGTGATTCCTCTTCAATGAATTCATATTCTTTGCCAGCTGTCCTAACAGAAACGGATGCTTCTTGATTTATAAACAGCAATACCCTTCTTTTAGTCTGTGGCTTTCTTTTCACTGTTTATGGTGGCTTTTGGTTCAAGTTCTTAAGAAATTCTTTTCCACCCTCCAGGTACAACGATGTTTTTCCTTTGGTTTTCTTCTCAAAGTGCTAAGTAATTCTTTTCACACTGAAGTTTTTAATCCACCTAAAACTGTCTTTTGTTTATATGTAAGATCAGTCTTTCTTCCCCCCACTTGGAAAACAGACCGTGCCAGCTCTAGTTCTTGGACCTTTTTCTCGCCCCACTGCCATGTGGTGCTACCAGCCATGGGGCACGTTTCTTACATCGCATGGGTGTGTCCGCCTGATGTCCAGTCACACTGACCCGCCCGCGTGCTTGGGAAGCACCGCCGTCCTCGGCAAGCCTGCTGGACACAGAGCAATGTCTACGCTGATCACTCTCAAGTGAGCTCGCTGAGCTAACTCCCAGTTCTACAAGTTCATCAAGTCTCTTTTTTTCTGATTCTTACACTTCATTTCTTTTGCTGAGTAGGAATAGTGACAGAGGGCGCCTTTGTTCCAGACTTTAACAGGCACATGTCTCATCATGAAGTGTGCTGTAAACCACAGGCTTCTGACGGATGTCTTTATCAGGCTGAGGAGTTCTGTCCATCTCACGGTGGTGAGGATTATTTTTCTGAAATCACGAATATGCGCTGGATTCACTAAATTCTTTCTCTAAATATTTCAATGATCATAGGTTTCCCCCCGGATCTGTTCATGCATTATAACAGAAACAGAATACAGATATTTGAATGCTCAGCCATTCTTACGTTCCTGGTCATGACCCTGGATCCTCCTTTCTGTTTATTTCTTCATTTTGTTTCTGTATTTCCTTCTTTCTCCCTAATTGAAAGTTTAGCACACAAACAGAAAGGTGCACGAATCATGTGTGTAGAGCTCACTATATTTGGGTAAAGAAACAGCATGTTATCAGCACCTCAGAATCCTTCCCCTACTTGACCCTGCCCTTTCCTCCTTCCCAAAGATAGACACTGTTGTTACGTCTAAAACCACAGGTGTGCTTTGCCTGTTTCTGAACCTCATACAACCGGAATCACAGGATGCATCGCTCTGGGTCTGCCTTCTCTCCTTCGATGTTATGCTGACGAGTCACCAGATAGCTGTGTGTCACTGAGGTCCACCCACGTCCAGCTATGACGAGACGCTCTGTCCACTCCACTGATGATGGACACTTGGGTTGTGGCCAGTTCTGGGCACCATGAACAATGCTACCATGAACATTCTTGTCGATGTCTTTTGGTGCACGTGTTCACACACTTCTGCGGGTATATACCACTTGAGAACAGAACTGCTGAGCCACAGGGTTTACGTATATACAGTCTTAGTAGATCGTGCCCAACGGGTGTTCATGTTGAGGTGAAGAGCACTACCTGTTTCTATTACAGGCATGCCTCACGTTTTCATGAGAGACTTGCCGAGCTGTTTTTACTAGCCTAAAACACAGTTCCTTCAGAAAAAGCAAACACATTTAAAGAACAGCTCACCTTTCTGATAAAATTATTGGAAGCCAGGAGCTGAGACATGAAGGACACTGACAAAAATTTAAAATGCCGCAGTTGCTTGCTAGTGTGAGCATCTATGTTAAAAACCTGTAGCATTTCTTCTTGTGATTCGCTCTTGTAAGATACTGATATGGGAAGGGTTTCTGAAAAAAAGCAACAAAACAAGTGACCTCACTCATCTTCGACCTGATTCTTTGGTATATAGATACAGACATAATGAGCAGGGTAATTTGAATTTGAATTCAAATTTGAATCCCACATTCAAATGCATACAATTTTTAGAGAGAAATCTGTTACTCTGCTATACACATAATATACAATATGTATATTATTATACATATGCATGTGTATATATAATTCGTTATACCCAGTTTTTCCTCTTCTAAATCAGTGAAAGATAGGAGTATATTTACCAAGAAAGTACCCAAACAGCCCTGAGAATAGAGTATGGAAAACCAACCAAACAAAAAATAAGGTAGCTGAGACAAATAAATAGAAGACAAAGATACTGCAAAAGGAGTCTGAACTGGCTCCATGCCCCATTTCCAAAGCTGCAGAGACATTTACTTTGATGGCCCACAACAGACTAAAGGAGAGTCATCCCTTGCCTTCAACATTTAACTCTAAAAGCTGCAGATGTCTGTCCTAAAACTCCGTAGAATCCCACATTCAAATGTATCAAATATGAAAGGGGTTGGGGTGCCATGGCTGGGGGTCCATGGTGGGCCACTTAAAAACCACTGTCCCAGAGAGTGACTCAGAATGAAGGCTTCGTCCTCAGCACGTCACCACACACAGCTCACCGGCGCCTCCCAGCTCTGTCCCTCCCAAACCCGGCCAAGCAGGGCAGACAAGGTAAACGGCCGGTCACCCAGACAACAGTCCCTGCGGAGTCTTCAGACCCTTCTTTCTAATGTACCTCACTGTTCTGCTCCAAAGGGCAGAGAACTAAGAACAGTCAACACGTCAGCCCTTTCTTAAGCCAACCTCATTGGTGCTGTAATTAGCGGAATTTTCTTCAAGACCCCTACGTGATAAAATTTTCATATTTAGTTACCACTGCTGTGGTACCTGCTTTATTTTTCTTCTTATAAAGGTCTTCACGGGAACTCCCTGGCGGGCCAGTGGTTAGGACTCCATGCTTTCACTGCCGTGGCCCAGGTTCAATCCCTGGTTGGGGAACTAAGATCCCTCAAGCCGCACGGCGAGGACAAAAAACAAAAAAAAAAGCTCCACATTTTAAGGGGAAACTAAGATACAGCTAATAAGATGCTGCTAACTTGCTGTCACTTTACCATCAATTCATCCCAGACACTTGGAACACTCCACAGACCACACAGAGGCACAGAGGCACAGAGGTCTGAAAGTCAACATGTGAGGAACGGCAAGCAGAAATCCCACTTACTGTTTTCCATAAACATTTGAGAAGGTAACAACCGTATACTCGAATAAAAATTACTAACTTACTTTAAAAAATCCTTCTAAGGACGCACCATGGGTTCTGAAGACAAGCTGCCTTCTGCCTCTCTCAAGCTTCCAGATTAAACAGTAATTAACATCGGACTTAATGCCCACCTTCTTTTTCCTCTGGCAGCTTCATTAAGTACTCAAGGATATTCATCAAGCTTTGGATCTGATGCTGGACAGTAAATTCACAACAGACTGAAATCCAAAATTCAGTGTCTGCCTCTAAAACAGCATCCTGTGTAGAGGAGAGAAGTAGGTCATAAACTGTACCTCTCCAATTTATGTTACTTAGTAAGTACAAATAAGGGAAACGTTTTAAGAGTACTTCTTGGCACAGAAAGCCACTCCACGCTGTTCCTTATGGTCACGTGTATGACCAGAGGAATCAGGTACTGAGCTTCTTACATAAAAAAGCCAATTTATGAGAATTATGAGGCATAATTCCAGGATAAACTGCATTATGATATCTGGCAGAAATGAACATATTACTTTACTTGGAGTAGGCTCTAGATCTATTCCTGGATCCCATGTCTAAGAAGCCATTTAAAAACAGCCCTGGACGTGTAACTTCTGCCCTCATCTCTCTTCAAAACAGGGCTCTTCAAAACTGTCACCTGCATCTCACTGACTTCAGTGACACCGACCCTCCTCCCCTGCCCCCTAAAATGCCTTCAACACCATGTTCAGGAGACAGCTTAATTCCTGTACAGCTGTACTCTTTGGGGCTTAATTAAAATACACCCACCCAGCATGGCATCAGCCTAGTTTCTTAGAAAAGTCAAGTCACCCTCAGGAGAGCCCTGTTGCTCCTGAGGGTATTCAGTGCCTCAGGCTCTGGAAGCAATTTCAAAGAATGCTAGAAACACCTTTGAAAGCCCTTCTGCGCATACACTGTTAAGTAGTGCACACTAGGCATCACCAGCCCCACGTTTAAAGTGGAAAGTAACACAAAATCTGTGTGAAACACCCCCCGTTTTTTCTTGTCACCGCGCCCTACGCTCTGACCTTTTCTCCGAAGGCAGCCACCAGCACTGTTTTGGTGACATACTGTTCAAACAGCAGGAGGAGGAGAACCCAGAGGAATCTCTCTGCGCCCAGGGTGCCAACAAGCTGGACGAGGACAGGCAGGCGCCTGTGCTCGGGCACGTGGGGCAGCGCGTCCACAAACACGTTCATGATCTTGACCACGATGCCCTCCACGTTCCTCGTGACTTCTGCAGAGTCGCCACCATCAGACTGCAGGACAGCAAGCAGGGACACTGAGTAGAAGCAAATAACCCTCCAAGAGACAAGCTATAAGCAGACACGAAAAGGCCTTCAGATGTGCCCCCAAAAAGTTATCAAAGGAATTCTAATAATCAAAGACCAATCGGTAAGTATTCAAGGAGCATATATAGATTATGTCCTCGGCACTCTGTGGCCCTGAGGGGACTACAAAGTGCATGGCGTGAGCACTTCCCCAAAGGAGATGTATCATCTCCACGAGACACAATACACTTGTGAAAAGGTAACAGGAGGCACTAGATGGCAGATGCCAAAGACGGGCCCTGAGAGCAAGGCTGCTCTCGGGCTGTCCTGCAAAAACCAAGCAGGATTTGAGTTGTGCCTCGAGAAGAACGGTTTAATCTGAAAAGCAGAGTGTGGCAAGGCCATCAGCTCCCTGCTGCTTTCAGAATAAAGTTCAAACCACCTGGTGTGGGTGCTCAGAAGATAACAGCCTAATGGATGAAAGGATGAAGGAACAAACACCTGCACGAATGGCTAGCCCGGTGCCCCTACTTCCACCCGCTTCGGCTCTCCACGTCCCTCACACACACTGCGCACACCACCCCCAGACAGGGACTGCCTGCCCTTTCAGGGGGCAAATCCTATCTCCTCTTCAGACCCATTCAAGTCCAGTTCTTAATAAAGTCTGTGTGGTCATCCTGGCCCACGTGGACCTTCCCCTATCCTGAACTCTTCAGTGTTTATCAAATACCACTGGCATATACCATATTAACGCATATCGTTATTTTCCTTTTTATATACGTCTCCTGTAATGGCCAACTTGCTGGACAGAGAATACCAACCTTGTACCAAGATTAAAAGGAGGAGGTGCTGGGTATGGTCATCGCTGAAATGGTCAATAGCATGAGGAAAGACAGTGACAACAGTGGGGGTAAACAGAAAACGCAAGTGGACAGCCATGCCCATTCATGTTCAAGGCTACTTTTTAGTTTCAAAGTCTTCACTCCTTGCCGAGACTAGTCCGGCAGAGACCAGGTCTCACTCATCTCTTTGTGTACTGAGCTCTCAAGGGAATGCTCGGTAAATGTTTGTTGAATTGTATGTTAACACATTTGCTCTAAAACTTCCTATTTCATCGACCTACACAGGGGTCTTATCAAACTGACGCAATGTCCTGAGATACACAGTAAATGTAAATGCACTTTGTCAGAGGAATGTTAAGGCACTTGTATAGTTACACCCTGGCAGTACAGCAGAACCAGCTCGGCATGTTTGTAGGTATTTCTGGAAAAGACATTATTTCCAAGAGTACTCCTTAGCTTCACCACTTTAAAATTTAAGGGGCATATAAATACCTGAGCATTTCAGAAAGGCTTTTCACGTCATGTATTTACCACTACTTGAATTTCATTCTATGTAAAATCTTAAAAATCAGAAAAATAACACCCATGACGGTGGAAAGACAGCTTACCTGCATAAGTGCCGGAATTACCATTTTCACTGTCTTGTTAATGACTTGAAAACTGTAAGTATCATCTAGACGCATCACATTGGCTCCCATAAATGTAAAAATAGACATGATGTTGTGTAGAACTTTATCCTGAAAGAAAACACATTTTTCCATATTTTCCATTTTAAGCAGCACATCAAGTATCAAGATTCATTAAAATCAGCAATAAAAAGAACTCAAATTAAAAATAGGCAAAGGATTCGCAAAGACATTTCTCCACAAATAAACCAACGGTCAATAAGCACATGAAAAGATGATCAATATCAATTATTAAGAAAATGCAAAATCCAAATCAGAAGACACCACTTCATACCCACTAGGATGACTATAATAAGACAATAACAGCTGTGAGGGAGTGGGGACATAGAACCCTCAGACACTGCTTGGTGGGTACAAAATGGTACAGACGCTCTGGCAAACAGTCTGACAGTTTCTCAGAAAGTTAAGTTGGCGTATGACCCAGCAATTCCGCTCCTATTGAAAACACTGAAAACATATTCACATAAAACCTCCTATACGAGTGTTCACAGCAGCGTAACTGTTAACAGCCAAAAAGTGGAAACAACTTAAATGTCCGTAAACTAATGATAAACAAAATGTGGTATACACGTACAATGGTATATTATCCAGCCATAAAAAGAATACTGATTCAAGCTTCACAACGGAGGAACCTTGGAAACGTTACATGAAGTGCAAAACAGACACAAAAATGGCCACGTATTATAAGATTTCATTACAGGAACCGTCTAGGATAGGGAAGGTAGATCAGGGTTGCTGGTGGTAAAGGAAACAGGCAGTGAATGCTGATGCATACGGGGTTTCTTTCTGGGGTTGATGAAAACATTTAGGAAGTACATAATGGTGATGATTGTACAATTCTGTGAATAAAGTAAAACCAATGAATTGCATACTTTAAATGGGTGGCATTTAACTATATATTCATATGGCATACGAACTATATTTCAATAAAAACAAAAGAAAAATATCAATGATTCTTAATTTTTTCTGGATTATCAACCCCTTTGAGATCTACTGACTCTACACCAAGGGGAAAAAAAACCCCATACGCGTTAAATCTTGCATGTGATTTTAGTAGATTAAGAGACCCGCTAAAGGTCATGGAAAACCAACTCCAGATTAAGTACATCTGACCTAAATCCCCTACATGAAAATAATTTCAATCTCTTCAAAATTTTTTAAATGACGTATTTCTATAAGGAACACAATTTCTTTAACTGAGGTACTTTATAATCAAATTAATTTTAAGTCACTGTGAAAGCTGTGTGAGGATTACCTGAGGATTCACGGGATTTTTTCCAAATAACACTAATACCACCACTTATTGGATAGCTACACTGCACCTAGCACTGTGCTAAGTGCTAACAATAAATTATCCAATCCCATTCTCACAACAATCCTACGAAGGTTACTATTATTCTCCACTTCACAAAAAGGGGAACCAAAGCAGAGCAAGATCAACCAGCTCACTGTCTCAGCTATTAAAGAAACAGGGCCAAGAGTCCCATCAGTGCTGTAAGATCCAAAATGTCCACTGAATTCAGAACAGTGCAGGCCTACGCATTTCCACGGAAAAAAATATCTGCTTAAGTCTTAAATCGTTAACACTTACAGGAAATATTCCAGCAACAGTACCCAAAAGTAAAAGGGCATGGTGATGGGTCTGAGGCATCTCGGAAACGCGGATGCACTGAACTATCAATTCCACGTTGAACTTCTCCTCATCGAGAACATCTACAGGGCGAGAAATAAAAAATCTCTAAGTGGTAGGTACATTCATACTCAGAGTAGATAATCCTTCCCCCCTTTCCTTCCAACAAATTACACACCTTTTGGTATTTTGCCGCCATCTGGAGAGAGTTTTTGGCAGATGTTAAGCAAACAACTTAGAATTAACTGTTTGGTGTATTCCATACTTCCCTGCTCCGGTGGCAAAGGCTCTAAACACCTTCAGGATGCCCGGAAGAGAAATGATGGGAAATGAAAGAGTTGTACAATTTCAGTGCTGCATTAATGACCACTGTCCAGAACACATATTAAATAAACATTTAATTTAAAATAAAACATTAACATTAAACATTTAATGTTAATAAAATATTAACATTATTTAAACATCAAATCTAGGGCTTCTCTGGTGGCGCAGTGGTTGAGAGTCCACCTGCCGATGCAGGGGACACGGGTTCGTGCCCCGGTCCGGGAAGATCCCACATGCCGCGGAGCGGCTAGGCCCGTGAGCCATGGCCGCTGAGCCTGCGTGTCCAGAGCCTGTGCTCTGCAATGGGAGAGGCCACAACAGTGAGAGGCCCGCGGACCGCAAAAAAAAACAAAAAACAAAAAACACATCAAGTCTAGAGCCTGCGCTCTAAAGCCCACAAGCCACAACTACTGAGCCTGCATGCCACAACTACTGAGGCTCACGTGCCTAGAGCCCCTGCTTGCCACATCTACAGAAAGCCTGCAAGCAGCAACAAAGACCAAATGCAGCCAAAAATAAATAAATAACCTTATTAAAAAAATCAAAAAACATCAAGTCTATAAACATGATGTAAGATTTCTAACTCTGATTCTTCTAGTGCAGGCAGGCGCTTATGTCACATTACCTCTCCTCTCTATCGCACCTTCCATCAACCTATTTTAAATCTCCTTAGAGGACAACCTTGAGAATTACCTTCTTTTTGGACGAGAGCACACATCCGCGATGCAATGCATACACTATAGCTATCTAATAACGCACACCTGAAAAATATAGCAGGTGTCACACTATATCCTTAAATACAAGTAATGATGCCCCCGGGGACATGGTGTTGAAAGTGAGGAAGGAAAGTAGGCTGGAGAAAGCGCTCATTTATTACGTAATACAGGATGAAGGTTAGTTTCGGGCCCTGGCAACGGGTTCCTATAATCATTCTTTAAATCTTTCAACTATAGTATTCAACTTGCTCTCTTTTACAGACTAGCTAAGGAAGAAGTGACTGTGAAAAGAGAATGTTAAATAAAATAAGATGGGCAAGAATTAGAATCTCATTCTCTCACAGGTCAAAGGCAAGTGTCATTACCTTGACAGCAGGTTAAAAAGAGTCGGTATCAATATCTGAGGACTTTTGAGTTTCTTTTTGTGCTGTAGTAATTCTAGGATGAGGGTTGCTCTTTGCCAGTAAGAACCTCCAACTTCCTGAACAGATTCTAGATCTTGTGATTTTCTGGGAAACAGACAAGACAAAAAGTTAGAAGAGTAAGCATTATCAACGCTAATAAGTAAAAATGACTGTATCTGATTATGCCCAATTGATGGGTATCAAAAAATCACAATGGTTCCAAAAGGTCCAAGGCCCGGGGGACAGCAGTGTCCTCACTGCATTCACAGCTCTTACTTCTGCTGCATCTTCTGCCTCCTTGTTTGCTGAATTGTGCCTAAGGACTTAGTTTTATCTGGTGGCTCCAGTTCTATTCTGACTTGTTCAGCGTTAACGGAAATCTGGAATATGAAGGAAGAATGGGTGATGACAGGATTCCATGGGTTAAAATTAGAGCAGTTTACGGTGATTCAAACAGATACAATGAACATGTTTCTGTCCACTTTGTCCCCCTACAACCCTACAGCCCAGTCTAATCCCCAAAGGCAAATATCACTAACAATTTCTTATGTATTGTTTGGGAAATTTTCCATATACCAACAGCTCTATAAAGATTAAACACAGACAGACAGACAGACAGACACACACACACACACACACACACACACACACACACTCTCTCTCTCACAGAGGAGCATATTATGGACACTGCTCTGTGCCTTAATTTGTTCCACTTAACTCATCTTAGACATCTAAGTAATTATGTTAAAATTCTGAAAACTGCAGAATCTGGATACTAAGACTTTACCACACTATTATCTATTTTTGTGAAAGTATTTTCCTAAAAAAGCACAACAAAGCAAAACACTAAGTAACTAGGTGGTTATTCTGATCAACAGCTAGGTTTCAATATACATATAAACCAATGAGCAGATTCTCAATTCCATTCTATATGTCATTAAACAGCTATTTAAATCAAGCAGAATAATCCACGACCCAGCTGAACATGAAGCCACCATTCATTCCTGTTCTTGTGTAAGAGGGAGATCCTCCCTAATATGAGTAAGATCCAAACTAACATACACCCTACGTGTTCAAAACTATAATTATTTCATACAATAAAAATAATGATGGGGCTTCCCTGGTGGCGCAGTGGTTGGGAGTCCGCCTGCCGATGCAGGGGACACGGGTTCGTGCCCCGGTCCGGGAGGATCCCACATGCCGTGGAGCGGCTGGGCCCGTGAGCCATGGCCGCTGAGCCTGCGCGTCCGGAGCCTGTGCTCCGCAACAGGAGAGGCCACGGCAGTGAGAGGCCCGCGTACCGCAAAAAATAATAATAATAAAATAATGATGAAGACTTATAACGTTGATTTTGCACTTTCTCTATGACTTCCTTTTCCATGATTCTGGTTAATGGGAACATCTGACTTCCTAAAAGCATTATAAAATGGAGGAAACTTAAACATGGTATTACTTGGAAGAGAGTAAACATCAATAAACAAATGGCAGGAAGTTTGCAACTTACCCCTTTAAAAACACTGCTAACAGTCTGAGCACAATGTGAGTTTTTACAGTTCACCAATAAATCAAACAATGTGCACAAAAGCTTCTGCTGAACCTTTTCATCTGAAATAGCTGCAAAAAACGGCTTCGTAATCTAGAGGCAGAAAAAAGGCAATTGAGATAAATGAACAAACTTCAATTCCAAACATGATCTTTCTATCATTCTCTTTTACAATGTGAAACTGGTCTCCATTTCGTCAGTTTAAATGACTCATGTACATCATTCAGTTTTGCAAAATGGGTCAAATATATCATATTCCTTTAAGATATGCCCAGTCTATTTTCTTGAAGTAAAACATTACAGATCTTTGAAACCCTGAACATGCTTTAGTTTCTGACAGAAATCACTGACCTTTTCGAGGGCTGTAATCTGAATGGTTGGCATTCCTGTGCAAAGTTCCTTTGTTGTGTGCACAGCTTTTATAAATATATCTAGACTCTTCGGGTCCTTATGTAAAAGGGAAGCTGAATATTCATTATATTTTCCCAGAATGAGACGCAGAGCAGTGACCTCATCTTTCAGGACAACTGTGGGCTCCTTCTGGATCTTTTCTAACAGTTGCTCAATCACAGGCAACAGCTGAGAAAGTACCATCTAAAGTTTGGAAAATTTATTAGTAAATAGTTATCTATGTGGATACAAGTTTTTGCTTGCTGTACAAAGATATCCGAAGATATGCTGCAAGACTGGAAGCTTAGCCTGGAGGAAAAAAACCAATAAAATAATGACCTCTTAAGACACGGGGATAGCTATTAATCCAAGTAAGGCACCCAGGTCCCCTCTGACAGTTCAGTCTGTAACAGTCAAAAGCTCCAAACCCTTTAGAGATGACAGGAAAAATAATCTGTGAGCATCCTAACACTTTCTGAAAAGAGGAAATACAAACTCAAGTTTTGGACTATAAAAATAAATTGTAGTTTTTCTACACTACATTTCCAATGCTGTGTAATTAATATTAATTCAAATTATGTATCTGAAGTCTTTAATAACTCAACCAGGAGTCAGCAAATTACGGCTTGCAGGCCAAGTCCAGAGGACCGTCTGTTTTTGTCAATTTTGTTTACTGAAACACAGGCATGCTCATTTGTTTACATCCTATCTGAGGCTGCTTTCGCAATACAATGGCAGAGCTAAGTGGCTGCAACACATTCTGTATGGCCCACAGAGCCTAAAATATTTACTCTTGGTTTTTTACAGACCAAGACGGTCAATTCCTTGTTTATACCAGGGACGACACAGAGCTGATAAAGGCCATCTGTTTGCTTACAACAAGACAATATAATCAAATGGCTTTTGCTCCATTTGATCCCTCTTTTAGTTCAAGTTGCAGTCAGTCCAAGAACGGTAAGGTCCACGGGCGTTTTTGGAACACAAGGATGAGAAGCAGTTTTTCTGTACCAGCACAAACCAACACACAAACATGTGATTCACAACCTCTTTCTTTTGAATCACAGGCTTCCTTGACAACATAATGAAAGCTTTGGATTCTCCCCACAGAAAAATGTACAGCCACATACATTTTGAAAATGAGTAAATGATTTTGGAATGTGCACAGACTTTTACGTTCAAATATATTATTTTGTGGAGGATTTTCACCTGAAGAACAAACAAAAACTAACAGTTTTTCAGCAGTGCATCGCCAGTGTTTTTCCCTGTGTAACTGTAAAATTCATTTAAAATCACATCAATGATGAGACAGGGATAACACACAATTTTAAAATGGAAAGAAACTCACTAATATTTGCTTTTTGTATCCTGTATCTCTTTTCTCCACCTCAACTCTTCCCCCTCCCAAATTAATAAAATGTTCACATCTGAGTGTATATATGCAACTTCACAAAGTCTTACGCACATGTGAGCAGTTACAATAATCTTTAGTAACATTACATGGATTGGACAGCCCACTTAAACTGCACATACCTCACTGCTGACGTCCTGAAGTACTTTCATCAAATCTTTTGCAATATAAGATGGGCAACTATATACACAATAAAGTAGGTTTTTCAAAGTTTCAGACAACTTCTGATGAGATTTCAGCTTCTTTTCTCTCTGTAGTTCCTCAAATAAAGTAGCCAAATCCTAGTATACAAAAAAAGAAAACCGGATTGGAAAAAAAAAAGTTACATGCACTACTTACGGAAGATTCTTTCCCAAATGACGCGACACTGCTCATGATTTTCAATACCCTTAATAGGAAAGGGTATCACTACCCATCAGGTAGCTTACTATCAAAAGCTAAACACTGGACTAAATTAGCCAGTAAAAAGATAGCAGAAATGAAACATGGCATTGCTATCTTTTTAAAATGGGGGAAGAAAGATGTGCAGACATTGACATATCAATTTCTAAATTCAATGACTTAGTCAATAAAAATCCCTGCAGGGCTTCCCTGGTGGCGCAGTGGTTGAGAGTCCACCTGCCGATGCAGGGGACGCGGGTTCGTGCCCCAGTCCGGGAAGATCCCACATGCCACGGAGCAGCGGCCCGTGAGCCGTGGCCGCTGAGCCTGCGCGTCCGGAGCCTGTGCTCCGCATTGGGAGAGACCACAACAGTAAGAGGCCCGCGTACCGCAAAAAAAAAAAAAAAAATCCCTGCAAAGCAGAATGTCAAGAAAGGAGAAAAAGGTTCATGTGTCCACACGGGCATACACACTCTCAATCTTCTTTGCTACTGAGTTTACCTGAGCAACATAGGTGGCATCTGAGGTGATCTCCTCTGCTTTAGGAACCACATGATCTATGATCAGATGAAACTGGGATGCCACTCCGCTGAGGGCCTGGAGACAATGAATGGCAGCCCTACGTACTTCTTTTATGGGGCTTCCCAGATTAACGAGTAGAGATGTCACCACTAAAACCAAAGGGAAAAAAATTTAAGTAACGATTCAAAACATTGAAACAGTGTAAAACTTCAATAGTACCAAAGGGTGCAAGATGCAAGTTTTCCTCTCAACTCCAACTCCCTCTCTGAAGACCAGTCACTGTTTAATTATTTGTTTTCTATTCTAGAGAAGTGTTAAGACATTTTCTGTTATATTCTTTTGAAAACACACAAATGAGACCACAGCATACATATCCTGTTCTGCACCAACTGCTATCACATCTCAATGTATACTGGAAGGGTTTTCCATATAAGTACATACGTATCTACATTAAATATCCTTTTAAAACTGTATACAAATGCTCCATTGTATTTTACTTTACTGGTTACTGTATTTTACCTTACTGGTAAAAGTTTAGATTGCTTCTAGTCTTTTGGCATTAAAACTGCTGCAACAAACACCCTCTACATACATCCTTGCACAAGAGTGCAGGTGAAATACCCATCTGTGCGTGATACTTTGCAGATATTTTGTCCTGAATAGATGTTTGTTTTCACTTTCTTTTCGATGCGGAAATTTTATAGCTTTATAGAGGAATTTTTCTTATAGTTTTACATGCTGCTTTGAAAGGTGCTCCCCACTCTAAAAGAGTTTTAGAAGTATCTACCTCTAGTATTCCATATTTTCTTCTAACACTAAAACTAAGTTTTTTTTAATGTGAAATCTTTAGTTCAGGTGAAATTTTTGTCTAAAGAATAAGGTTGGAGTCAAGCTTCTTTAATGTTTGCAAATGGTTAGCAGATGTCCTATTTAACAGTCAACCTAAGAACCCCACAGATCTGGGATATCAGCTTTGTCATTCATACATCTCATTAGTATCTGAAACGTATCTATTTTACTTCTAGAACCATGTTCAGTAAAAATGATGCACTTAACAGGAATGCTTTTGTTTCGCCAATTACGTGGCAAAAGTACTAGCTTTTGATTTGAGAAGTATTTTCATCATGTTACTCCTACTCTGCTGTCACTTCATTAGGAGTAATTACTGATTTTTATCTCATGCCTTTTCAGATCTTTGGACTTGATTATATGGGTTTTCTCTAGCCAGTTATATAATAGAATACCTTGTTTTGAACCAACTTTGTATTTTGGAATGAACTCTGGGGAAATGTTTATTTTCTAAAATAATGTTGCTGGACCCAGCAAGTATTTTATTTAGAATTTTTGCATCATTATTAAATACAGCCATCGTCTTTTATCTGTAAGGATGTTGTGCTGGTTTTAGACAAAGAATCTGGAAGCTTTCCTTGGTTCTATGCCCTGCCCACTTCAAAAACATTGAAATAACCGGCTTCAAGGACCTGGTAGAAATCAAGTGAATCAGGGTTTCTTGAAGAAAAGTCTCCAGGATAAAGAGACATCTAAATTCCTTTTATGGTAATTAGTTATTTAAGCTTTATTCCATACTATTTACTGGGGCAAATTCTGGTGATTTTTATCTTGCTGGAAGTGATCCATTCTACATACACTACTTCTGGAATGCTAAGAAAGAGTGTGACAAGCTTTCATACTCTTCCAGGAAGGTCATATGAAAGCTGGAAATCCTTCCTGGTCTCCATGACATTAATTTATAAAGTAAAGCCAAAAATGAACAGCTGAGAAGTTGAATTCATACGAAGGGCAGCATCAGGCCAAGATATCTGTTTGCTAAAATTCCCAGTAGAGTGGGGCAGAGCTTTCAGAAAAAGCCAAATTCAAAAACAAAGTACTAACTACTATGGTTACTATGTTCAAGTAAGTTACTGGAACCCAAGGTGGGTTAAACTACATTATTTAAGCAATCAGCTGCTAAGTATGTCCTTCCACTTAAAAATCTATGTGACTTCATTCTCCCAACTAATTTTTTTCAGATTTGAAATAGCATATTTTACATAAAAGCTGAAAAAAATACTTGAGTTTTGCTTTTAAACATGTAGATAAACTTACTATGTTGATAAGGCATAACAAACCAACAGCAGCCTCCAGCTTACAAACGTTAAACTCTTATTCATTTAGCAAAGACTTGCTCTATGCAAGCCTGAGCTGGAATACATATTTGCAAAGAAAGTAAAAAAACTGGTTAGATTCCCAAGCCACTGACAAAAAGTTAACTCATACAATTATATTAATATTGCAAACCCTTTTTCTTTTGCACAGCATAATATTTTCTTGTAAATATATGAAAACAAATACCAGCCAACACTTCCTAGACTCCTAAGGGAAAAGGTATGGCTAGAAGCTCACTGTGGATTCACAGTGGAGTGCTCTGAGGACAGGTGCAATGAGGAAGCAGCCCTCTAGTTGAGGCCCCGGGGGACTCTAGTGGTCCTTGAGCTTCCATGAAGAACAGAGTGCATCTCCCCTGTTTTCAGTGGAGTAACTGTGACATATCTAGGCAGCATAAATGCAAAAGTACTTCAGGAAGTGGGGAGGTGACAGAAGGCAAGACAGCACGGGTAGAAAGGGAGCCCGTCTTGCAGCAATACCAGAGGAAAAGTTAGGTCCTTTGGTCATGCTATGTACAAAGAGGCATATATTCCTCAGAAGCCACTGCCTTTGATGCCAAAGGATAGCACATTTCACACCTAATTAGAAAATCTAACTACTTATGACTTCGTTTTTTTGAAAACTCATAAGTTTAACAGTAGATAACTATTTTAATAAACTATGGTATCTCCACACAAAATATTCTGCAGACATTTAAAAAATATATATAATTCTATATTTATTAATATAGAAAGATGCTTACAATGTATTCATTCACAAAGTTTAAAAAATGCCCAGGACATATACCCTGAGAAAACCATAATTCAAAAAGAGTCATGTACCACAATGTTCACTGCAGCACTATTTACAATATCCAGGACATGGAAGCAACCTAAGTGTCCATCAACAGATGACTGGATAAAGAAGATATGGCACATATATATAATGGAATACTCAGCCATAAAAAGAAACAAAATTGAGTTATTTGTAGTGAGGTGGATGGACCTAGAGTCTGTCACACAGAGTGAAGTAAGTCAGAAAGAGAAAAACAAATACCGTATGCTAACACATATATATGGAATCTAAAAAACGAAAAGAAAAGTTTCTGATGAACCTAAGGGCAGGACAGGAATAAAGACACAGACATAGAGAATGGACTTGAGGACACAGGGAGGGGGAAGGGCAAGCTGGGACGAAGTGAGAGAGTAGCCTGGACACATATACACTACCAAATGTAAAATAGATAGCTAGTGGGAAGCGGCTGCACAGCACAGGGAGATCAGCTCGGTGCTGTGTGACCACCTAGAGAGGTGGGATAAGGAGGGTGGGAGAGAGACGCAAGAGGGAGCGGATATGGGGATATATGTATACATATAGCTGATTCACTTTGTTATACAGCAGAAACTAACACAACACTGTAAAGCAATTATAGTCCAATAAAGATGTTAAAAAAAAAAAGTCCAGGAAATTCACATCCGAAAAACCTGAATAAACCTTCTTAAAAGTAAATCCACCTTAAAAAGGGACTGCAATATTTCAGTAAGTAGTGGAGAAAAAATTACATTTGTGGGATTTTATTGTGTAAGTAAAACTTAAAATTGTATATCTATCTCACATATAACAAAATTTTGGTTACAACTGTAATTACGTGCTCTTTCAAGGAGCTAATAAAAGATAAATATTGAGAAATTGTTCTGGGGAAAATGTATGATCATTCACTTTGCTTTCATAGAAAATTTATAACAAGTGATTTGGGAATAAAAAACTTAATCAAGACCATGTTCAAATTCTCCACAGGCCGCTCTCATTCCTCTGATACTTAAATGATTCCATCATCCTCATCAACTTTTTCATCTTCAATCACTATAGGGTCTAATTCTGACAGATCCTCTCATTTGTCAATAGCTTTGCAAGTCAATCCACTTCTCAACAGCATATTTATCAACTTTGTGAAATTCTGCATCTTTTGCAAAATTTACAATTTACTTTATATAACAGAAATTTTATTTTTGGGTGTTTCATTAGTGAGCGCTCAACCTGAAAATTACTTTATACCTGATAAAAGAGATAAATCCAGGAGGGTTGCTTGAATGGAGACCAATTTAATAATTAATCAGTTGAATGCTGGATTGTATTATGATGGTTTGGCTTCCCTAGACAGCCCAGTTACTATTCAAAAAATGAACAGATGGATATTAAAAACCCATGATTAACCACCTGCCATTTTTATTATCTGTTTTGGTGAGATTTTGCCACTGACGTTTAGAACTTAAAAGCAATACTTAGAAGTAACCAAAAACAGTCTACAAATACACAAAAATACATAAGCACACAAATACATACATACACAGACAGAAAGAGTATCCACCCACACTAATAAAAAAATACAAGAAATTCTCCAAACTACAACCTTCACACACCACACGTGGAGAAAGAATTACCATCTGGTCGCGACGGAACAGAACGATGCTACTTGCAGTACCTGGAGAAGATGCGGATGCCAGCTGATGTTTACACTGAGCTTTCTGAGAAGAGAGCATTGCAAAGCCCACATAAAGAGCCTGAGTCTGCAGCACCGTTGTCACCCTGCAGTTAAGTGGATTTGAAAGGCTAGAACCATAGGTCCACAAAACAGAAAAGAACTTGAATAACTGGAAAACATCTTCTAGATGTACCTAAATTAAAAACAAAACACAGTGAAGTTTAATTTAATTTTTACTCACATAAGCTGGTTCCAAATCCTCTTTCCACTAGTGTACAATTACAGAAAACAATTTATTGCAACATTTTGCTTTGTCCAGTCACTTAAAATTATTCTCCGCTTGGTACTCTAACCGACTGGGAAGGGTGTGAAAGAATTTAGACTCACTATAATTTTGCACTTGAACACATTTAACAACAATGGAAAGGATGAGGTTGCCAAGCAGAAAACCAAGACAAAAGTGATGTCGGGAAGCCTCACTAAGAAAGTACCATGAGGGCGGAGTGAGCAGTGTCAACTGTGTCAAATGCTGTCGAGAGGGCAAGTAAGACAAGAGCAAAGAACTGACCACTGGGCGTGGCAGCACGGAGGTCACGGTGCCGTGATGAATCTCTTCACTGAGCGACTGCATATCCTAAATCACCTCTCTGAACTGCAGTTTCTCGTTGGTAATGACAGTAGTCAACCGAACATATCTGGCCATTGTGATTACTAAACACCTGAGCAGGCCTAACACATGAGGAGGCCGGCAGCAATGTCAGTCTCCGTCCAACCTACCGACGGGTGTCACGAATCAGCACTGCTTTACAGGGTCTGCATCCATCACCACACGCTCGTCACTGTCTAAAAGTCTACTTTCATGTTCATTAAAAACTGTCATAACTCAAAGAATCTACAACATCTTCTTCAAGGGGACAGTCTGCCTGAAAAAGGTGAGCTAGTACCTTCATGAAAAGTTTCATCAGAACCCGAAAATGGACGGTGTCAGCACCACTGAGAACCAGCTCGAAGAGCCCAATGAGCAAGCACAAGTAGTCTCTGCTGTCTTCTTTCAGCTGCTCGGGATTCCACCAGGTATCGTCTACAGGGGTGTGAAGAGAAGGAGAAAAGGTGCATAAACTTATGCGAATACACCGCTGGGAACTTCTCATTCAAGACAAAGAACAAGTTGTGGAATCAATAACTCAGTTTTCCACAGTATCACATTCAAAAGATTCACAGCTTGTCCTACCTTTAGGAAAAGATTTAGGAGCCTTTAGTGCATGAATAAAATTTTTCAGTGAAAACACGAGTAAAACTGAGTCCTCCACAGCAATCCTCCGGGCAGTCTTGAGCTGTTCTACATAATGTGCCCACAGCTCCAATGGTATCCCTCTGTCCATCATCAGCTCAAAATTCCATTCTGAGGGGATCTCCTGAAATGTTAAAGGAAGCAAAAATAGCACAAGTTTAAAGGGGTTCTGAACATGGGTTATACAGATGGACTGCAATGGCTATATGACTGCGTAATTTGCAAAATCTTGTCTATATGTGTATTTGGGTGGGGGGAGGAATAATAGTTTTAATCAGATTTTTAAAGATATCTAACCATCACTATTCACAAGACACAAATAAGTTCATCATGGCTTCATTTTATCTATGTTTTCTTAAAACATCATCCCTAAAAACAAATGTTATTCATGTAATTTATCCTTGTCAAATAAAGGGTAGTCACGTTTCTAAACAGAAAAATAAGGTACTGGATTTCCAAGAGATCCTTAAAGGGACTTTTCTCATTTCATACTTTTACTGCTTATCTGAAGGAGATACATGGTCAAATCCCCAAACTTGCAGATGATTCTAAACAAGAAGCAAAACGTTAAGGTGTTTAGATATTACACTACAAGCACCAAAAGGAAGCATGAGAAATGGTGCAGGAAAACAACAAACGAGACTCCACGTAGGTGAGCGCAGAATAATAACTTGGTAGTAAAATAACCCAAAGCCAGACTTTTAAGATAATGTCTCTAGTGAGGGATTTCATTGGCTCAAAGTGCTGCTACCATCGAAAAGATGCTCGGGTCTCTCAGAAAGGGCATCAAATATAAAACCACCTGTTATCTACGTGTGTATAAAACACTCGATTTGTCCACACTTTACCACTGAGAACAAATACAGTCCAGGTCACCACACTTTCAAAAAAATAAAGAAATTAGTTAAGAAGGGCTCATCTGGGTATGTGGGTGTGTATGTATGTATTTATTTGCCGTGCTGCGTGGCTTGCAGGATCTTAGCTCCCCGACCAGAGATCAAACCTGGGCCCTGGCAGTAACAGTGCCGAGTCCTAACCACTGGACTGCCAGGGAATCCCCTGGGTTACTTTTTAAAATATGAAGATTTAGTCTCTTAAAGTTTACATAAATTTAGCTATAATGGCTATGACCAGAACTTATAAAATCCTGAGAGTATAAGTGAACGTCAAAAAGATGGGATTTGTTGAGCATCTCCTACAACAAGGAACCCTCTGAAGTCTGGAGAACAAATAAAACCAAGACACTATTAAATACAAGACACTATTCTATGGCAGATATTAAAAGGAATAATCTATAACCCCAGGGTGTGGTATTTCGTAAAAATATCAACAACTGAAACATGTTCCTTAGTAAGACTGTTAAAGAAACATGTTCCTTAGTAAGACTGTCAAAGACTGAAAACATGTTCCTTAGTAAGACTGTCAAAGATAATAGTAAGACTGGCAAAATCCAAATTGAAATAATACAAAAGATCTATTCTAGTAAACAACAGAATGAAACAATACTTTATTCAAGCACTAATATATCTAGTGAATTCCTCACCACTAGATGTAGTTAAGTATAGCTTGGATACTTACCCAATAAAGATGATACAGGGGAGAGTCAACTATCAGACACAAACACCACAAACGTGAAATTCCATGATTCAATTAAATTTCTTACAAAGACAGCACCTAATCCACTACCTACCGCTACTCAAGGCTGACTCACATTTCACCCCTAGAATCCAAACACTCAGCATCTCAGCCCCCGATTTTCAGTTCTGCTGTGATTAACAGGCCAGGCAGTCACTTTTCTAACATTCAATTTTCCAGAGAGTTTGCACTCCTTACCACTGTAGTAATGACACTTTCAAGCTTCTTTATTTTTTTCTGCAAGAAACTGAAGACTCTTGTCGCAAATGGAAAATGAGTTTCTTTTAAAGACGAACAGCAGGAGACAAGTACAGCCATGATCACGTGAAAAGTCACTTTCTGCTTCAGGCTAAAGGACTCCTTTTCTCCAACACTTATTAAATCCTCCACCTTGAAAAATAGACAGACTCTGTGAATGGTAGCTCTTGGTTTGCATAAAAACAATTTTTTCTACCTCTGCCTATCTAGGTATCATGTATTTCATACTTAGAGTGAGATGATAAATATAAAACCTTAAAAAAGTAGTAAGCATTGATTTCTGGGTAACCATAAAAATAAATAATTTCAGAAATTATAACGAACACAACTGCACTTGCCAACTGGATGTTTTTATGCCTTTAAAAGATTTACTAAGGCAAAAGAAAATTTCTCCTCTTTTAGATATTTTGCTATTTTAACAAAAAATATGACTTCAATATTTTAAATGAGAGGAAAAAAGGTTAAAAAGTAGACATTATATTCCTACTGGTCCAATATACAACCAGGATGAAATAAATTACATAAAATGTTAAGGATTTCAAACAATCTGCAAAATATACTAAACACTATGTTTTTAAAATAAAACAAAGTACTCAAGAATGGAAAAGTTATTTTAAAAAAAGAAGAAGAATCTAGTAAAGCAAACACTGAGGATCCAATAAGATTATGAGAAGGAAACCCAGGGGGTTGACTTCAACAACATACCTACCATCTTTAACATTGAAGAGGGATCCCCTGAATTTATATTGTCAGCCAGCAACTCAATCATCTTCTGACTTGCTACACCAATTAGTTCTCCTGACTTTGTGCTTTTAATCACATTTTCAAGAGCTGTTTAAAAAAAAAAAATAAGGAACTGAACACCAGAGGGCCCTTATGTTACTAACACTCACCTAAATATCACGTCAAGTAAAGAATTTAGGCAAAAGTCTTACAATTTTCCTACGAAGTTTTGCTTTTTATTTTTCTTTTCATAAAATTACGAATTCTTCAGTGGGTCAGTGTCCTTTTCACTGTATACTTTCCATATTAGCAAAAATTTTAAAATATCTTGCTGACATGTAACACAATGAACAATTTCAAATAACAATCACTGCCAATTTTTAATTATGGTTATCTTTTTTTAAAGTGTCACCTGTTCACTTTTTCTAAAAAACAACTGAATTTCTTACCTTCTTTCCAGCCTCTTAATAAAGGATGCAGAGAGCAAATTCCTGATTTTGATAAATATATAGCCATTTTCATCTCAGCAGATTCCATATCATCATTGCTGATGACCATAAATGGCAGCAGGTGCACCACCACCTGATTCGACAACTGATCATTTTCACTCAGTATCTCTGCTTTAATTAGTATGTCTGCTGCTATCTCAAGCACGTTGTACCTAAAAGATACATAAACACATTTGGTTGAGACATATTAGAGACTTCAGTTCAGCAAAAAATCATCGTTCCATTTTTCCAGCACATTTTTCCAGCTCAACTGACACCATCCTGGTCTCTTTACCAAACACATTATTGAGAAATATCAAGACAGCACTTAAAATCCATGCTAACAAAGGAGTTATCTGGGACATTAATTTTAAACCAACTCTGTCAAATCTTTCTTTTTGAGAAATCATTAGGTTAACTATAACATAAAACATATCACACTATACATCTCAACTCCACTAGAAATCAGAGATTCACTCATCAGTTCAAAAAATATTATCTGAACACATACTATATGCTAAGAACTAAATAGGACACAAAAACCTGTAAGACATGTTCTCATCCTCTAAGGAGCTTAGTCACTTTTTCATGCAAAAAGCTTAGGTGACAAAAATGAAATAACAAAAGCTCATCAAAACATTACAGAAGGTATCATGTGATTCTGAGCTTACTTTTTACTTATTTGTAATTGTTTTAATTATAAAGTGTAATATATTATCCTTGTAAAATAGAAATACATTATATGAAGTAAAAAATTAAAGCTCCTTCCCATCCTACTTCCCAGATCTCAGTATTATATCATACATTATACACTTCTTTTTCCATTTTATTATGAAAAATTTCAAATATAGAGAATATTACAACAAATCCATACAAACCCAAATAAAAGTGAACTTGATATAAGAATTTCAGGCACTTCCCTGGTGGCGCACTGCTTAAGAATCCACCTGCCAATGCAGGGGACATGGGTTCAATCCCTGGTCCGGGAAAATCCCACGTGCCGTGAAGTAACTAAGCCCGTGCGCCACAGCTACTGAGCCTGCGCTCTAGAGCCTGCGAGCCACAACGAGTGAGTCCATGCGCCCAGAGCCCGTGCTCCGCAACAAAACAAGCCACTGCAATGAGAAGCCCACTCGCCGCAACTAGAGAAAGCCTGCGCCCATCAACGAAGACCCAATGCAGGCAAATATAAATAAATAAATAAATAAATATATTAAAAAGAAAAGAATTTCATTAATTTATTGGTATGAGGAGATACAAATACATACCATCCCTTATTTTTTGAAAGTTCTGCTCTTTGAAAGAGATTCAGGAGATTTGAAACTGTCACTTCTGAACTAAACTGTTGTTTGAAAATCTAGAGAGAAAAAAATACCCATAAGTAAATTTTTGCTTGCTTCAAATATGGTGCTTGTTAAACGAACTTTAAAAAATTATGAATTATAAAGAATTTATCTCCCAAGAATTCCAGTATAATTTAAAAGTTCTATGAGAGCAATTTCACAAAAGTGCCATTCAGGATCCAATTTCCCAGGATCCCTACGTGTTTACTACTGGTAAAAATTCACAAAGCACTTTTCCTTTTTAAAAGAACTTCCAAATATATAAAGTTGTATGATCTAATTACTCCCATGTGCTTTCCCCAACCAGGCTTAAGGCTGTGCTCTCAACAGAACAAATTTCCAGTGAAAGAATAATTTCCAAATACGCTGCTGCCTAGAGCAGAGATTCATGTGAGAAGGGTAAGTAAAAATTTACAAACAAAACATGCACATCAATGAACAACAAATTCACTCACCTCAAATGCACTTATAGCTGACAAGACAACATCTATGCTATCATCACCTAATCGGGTTAAAATAGCTTCTTTAATGAAAGACTCATCGATACTCTCCTGAGCAATAGAAAAAAATATTAATTTAGTTGTTGCTAAAACCTCTGAAGACTTTACATTAGAAAGAAAGTATGGTTTTGTGAAAAGCACTCCAAAATTCCAGTTAAGGAACACAGGTTCTGCTGCCCCAGATGCGAATTCAAAACTAAGCACACTCGCGTTGAACCAGGCAAACTCTATAAGTCCTTTTTAGATGAATAATTGTTTGGTACAAACTCTTTCCAGTTTCCATTGAAAATATAGTAAGATGTGCAATTAAAATACAATTTTGCATTAAAGAGTTCATCTTGTTAAAATGAAAACGTAGATTTTGGGAGAGCACAAACTAAAGAACCAGAATGTCTAAGTTTAAATCCCAGTTCCACCACTTACTAGCTGTGCGACCTTGAGCAAGTTACATAACCTTCCTAGGTCTCATTATTCTCATCTATAAAATAGGGCTAATAATAATACCTACCTCAAAGGGTTGTTACAGGATCAAATAATACATATCAATACTTAAAACAGTGCTTTAGACATAGTAAGCAGTGTTAAAAGTTAGCTTTTAATTTTCAAGGTTTTTACAAGGATGATGACACGTGCTGATGACAGTGCAGTCTGCCCCCAAAAGTTCATATTTTTCTTTTAAGTAACAAAAGAAAATAAAGCATAAAATCATTCACAATAACAGAAAAATAAGACTGCTAACCAAACTGAATATACCTCTACCTGTAGGTGGTGAAAAGAAAAAAAACAAGTAAATAAGCCCACAGAAAATAATTTATGTCGGAACATTGGGAGACAAAAAGTAAAATCCCTAAAATTCATAAAACTGAAGTCAAAGTTTAATGCCAAATGCCAAAATTTTCTCAAAAGCTAACAAGTAGCCAAATAGCTCAATGTGGAATTCGAGAACAGAACCTATGTCCAGACATTAACAGAGAAGGGAAAAGGAAATCAAAGCATGCAAAGACAGACATTAACTGCAATTACAATACTAAAGCCTCTAAGTTGAATGTATACACTGCCCTTCACTGAAAAAACTAACAAGTCCAGAGGAGGACAGGGTAGGACGGGATTAAGGATAAAAGCAGGAAGGATAAGAATGGCTTCAAGAATATTAGGAGATTCCAGGAATCTCGCTTTTTATTCTAGGTGCTGAAATCTTCCTATTACAACAAAGAACAGTATTCACTGAGTTTAATTATCCAACAAATCAATGAGACAAACCTACCAGCAATTTATGAAAGAAACATAATTTGTACCGGATCAGAAATGAATCAAGCCAAGCAATATTTTTCAAATTTGAATACGTCTACCACTTTAAAAATTATGTATAACTCTTTAAAAATATAAGAGAACAAAAATATTTTAAAAATATTTTTTAAATTACCAATTGAAAAGTAAAAAAACTAAAGAAAAAGCAGTAAAATTTAAAATTAAATAAACTTAATGTGGTAATTATGATTAGCTGAAATTAAATTCTACTTGTAATATGAATCTGGTTTTAATGGCCATGACACAAGTTTAGAGTTCAGTGTGTTTATACTACTATGTGCTATGGAGAAACTAAACTCTGGTAGCATTTTTATCTAGTCTAGAAATTTTCCAAATATGCAAATGGTAGTACATGAGATGATTTTAGATATTAACAGATGAACATTCTTATTTCAAACTGTATTACCTACAGTAAAATGTACATACAATTAGCACTTCAAACGCATGATTTAAAAGCTATGAAAAAGATGAAGAGGATAAAGAAGTATAAACTACTAGGTATAAATTAAGTTACAAGGATATAAGGCATAGCACAGGGAATATAGTCAAAATTTTGTATTTACTTTGTATGAAGTATATAATCTATAAAAATATTGGATTACTATGTTGTACACTTGAAATATAATATTGTAAATCAACCATAACTCAATTTAAAAAAAAGAAAGCTATGTGAAAAAATGAGTCCATTTAAAAGAAACTAAAGAAAAATTTAAAAAAATAATAACATCAGTGGTCAGCTAATACAGCAAAAAATTTGCTTGAATGACTAAAGTTTGGAAAATACTGCTCTATTTGAATCACTGCAAAGTCTCTGTAAAATATCATTTTGTTCTAAAGGCTTTATTTACAAATTAAGTCAGCTTCTGTACTTACTATTAGGAGCCACCAAAATTTTAAAGCCAAATGCAACTGGCAGGTACCGAAATCACGAACAGGGCTCCAAAAGCTATCATTCTGATGTCCCCAAACACGCTCATGTTAAACTTAAGACTATCAAATTCAAATTTCAAAACTAAAAAATTCTCAGATAATTTATGACCCTCTGTAAATTAATCTATAAATCGCAGGTTGAAAAACTCTCAACTAAAGCTAACCTAATCATCTGCAACGTGGAAACATATACAGGTTACAACGGTGGCTTCTGGCACGTATGGTCCTAAACCTTTGTCCAATGAATGCCCATATTCTTTATTAGGCTTATCTCTATAATTAAGCAGCATTGATTCTAGGTGGTAACTTCAATTTCTTATTCTAGAATTACACTGCTCATCATAAGGGTAAAAACATCACAAATGAAGCCTATGTGACACAAACCTTTGATGTTGTCATGACATTTTTCAGATGATTAACGGCCAGAAGTCTCACAGGAGCAAGTGGATGATTCAGACTGAGCATCAAGGAGGTATCAGAATCTGCTAAAAACTACAGGATTCAGCACAATTACCACATGATCTCGCCATTCAATCTGAGCAGCACATGATCAAGAAGAACCAGAGAAAACCACCCCGAGCTGCCCAACTTATTCAGTAACAACCATCTAATTTCAGAAACCAAAAAGTACACCAAACTGAAAGTAAAAAGTAAAGCAAAATCTTTGTCTCCAGAACAGAATATGAGTAACAGCAGATAAAAATCTGTTTTGTAAATGTTGTGATTTCATGCATACTTGTGTCTACATGTAGGTTTAAATTAGTGAAGTAATTCTATGAAGTGATTTTGTATTCTTTACGTATATCTGATTCCAAGGTGAAAAGCACCTAAGATAAATCACTGTATTAGCGCCTAAATGAAAATATAAATCAAAAAAACTGATCACTGAAGAGAATGCAATTCATCTAAATGATGTAACAGTGACACTCAAATTAGTGACGACTTTATTTATGTATTGATAATTAGACTACGAAGGAAGTCTATCAACATATGGTTTTGGAAATGAAATACCATTAAAGACAAAAGTCTAATTATGGAAGAGAAAAACCCAAACAATCATATTTCTCTTCCTAACATTTATTTTCAAGGCTAATTTTAAGAACTACTTAAATGTCTAACTTCTAGTATAAAGACTTAGGGCGAATCACCAGAAAATTTCTGAAGTTCTAACATAATCATGAAACAAAATCCACTTCCCTTTTCCTAATCAATGACTTAAACAGCCACACGTGGCTGGTGGGTTCTGCACTGGAAAGATAAGGGTACAGGAGAAAGATAAGGAACACTAGAAACCTACGTTAGGCCATCTTTTGGTGATTGCTGATGAGCATCATATACAAAATTTCCAATCGCTTTTCCAGAAATAAGTATCAGGTTCACAGTTACCTAAAAATCACTGTACCCTTCTCCAATTATTTAATTCCTGCCTCAGAGTCTTACTTCAGCTAACTAGGCAAACTGTATAAAATCTTCTCTCTCTATGAAACTTCCCAAACAGAAGTGAAGTAGCAAATTTCCTTCCAGAGCTTTTCAACTAACCACACAAATACCCATAAGTGTCATAATTCCCCTGAAAAAAAAGTTACCTGATACTTTCCACCACTTGCAGAAAGAGAGATAAATTGGTGAAAAAGCTCCTGTTTTTTTAGGTCTGTAATTTCCTTTAGGCGTTCCTCTAATACGGCATCTAATGTTTTGGGATATCTGGGATGAAATTAAAGAGTTAGTTCATTATTCGTAACAAAGTTATTAACCACACACACCATACATGTATAAAAAAATATATAATTTTTTAAATTACTGAGACTGAGACTTAAATTTTTGACAAATGGAACATATAAAACCAAATGATATTGATCAAGTTTGTTACTATGACTCTTTCAACAACAGAAAGTCTATATAAAAAAAATTATACTCTCCATAGTCCCCACACAACCCCTATTTTCCCTTATATTTCAAATATATTTAAATCCTGTAATTGTCCCTTCCTGAAAAGGAGAACAGTATCTTTACAATTCATTCACCATATTAAGTTGTGACTTGTGAATCATCTCTTTATAAAACAAGAGGTACACATTAAGAAGGGCACAAACACACACACAACTCACCTGCTTTCTACAAGTCTGATAAGTGGAAGAAACTGCTCATTAAGCAAAGATACTTTATTAGAATCGATTTCTTCCTGTGAGCTATATGAAATATACTCCTCAAAAAGAAGGCTGCAGAGCAAAACAACGCAGACATGAGAGTTACTATTTATTGAATACCTACTAGGTTCTAGGTGCTTTAGAAATATTCTCTCTGTCAGACCTCTACAAGATAGAAATTAGGCTCATTTTACAGATACAAAAACTCAGACTAAGAAGTCTTATACTTTGCCTGAGGTCAAACAAGAACAGCAACAAGAGGCAATCCTCAGTGAGCCCTATTGAGCCATAAAAAGTAGAGCAGGTTTTCCACCCCTGTCTGAGTCCAGAGCCAAGCTCTCAACAGTACTTTGCATATTTAACCTCACTGAATTCACAAGCCAACTACGGGAGCAAGAGACAAATAACACGCCCACCGGATAGGTACCTGCCCAACGATACACAACGGCAAACCGAGATCCAGGCAGCCTGACTGTCAGAACTTACTATTCTACTAGCCGGAGGCGATAAGATTTAAACCTACATCTGACCACCATGACTACATTCTTTTCAATGCATCGAGTTGCCCTTCAAATAAGAAAACAGGAGGCTGAACTACCTTTACTTCATGCCAACCCTCAATATTAAGTTTCTAATTGATATTTACTGATTACCAACTGTGATGTATTGTTTCAGGCATTTTGGTCCACTTAGTACTAGGAAATTTTAAACAACCACAAATTACATGTAGTATAACCCAAATTTACTTTCACTATTAACTTTCCATGACCACATATAAGCACTAAAGACAAACAAGAGAAGTTACGTTTTCTGTTGCCACAATTATTGGACTAAGTACTTATAATTAGATGAAATGGCATGGACAAAGCAAGAAATACATTATAAAGGGATACTGGAAAACTGTTAGCCAACCCTCAAAAGTATACTAAGCCACAAAAATACAAATCAAAAGCATGTCAAAAGTAACAGCTTACCTAGCCAACAAATGGTCTAAGTTGTTCTTCAGGTATATATTTGTAAGTATGGCTTCTAAGAGTCTCCTATAGATTTGACCATCCATCTCTTCAGTTTCTTCCCCTAAGCATATACAACAAATTAAAATTGATTGGGGAAAACTTTTCCCGCATGTGCATGCTATTAAGTTTTTTTACAGCAGAAAATCTTTCTACAGGAATCACTTCAAAACATATATATAACAACATCCAGCTTTTTACCTATTTTCAAAAGTGTACGTCACCTGTTTAGTCATTTATATCTTTTCTGTATATCTTGTATATACAGATATACAGAAATATAGATACATATATTTTCTGTATATATACAGAAATATAGATACAGATATATCTGTATATATATCTGTATATCTATAAATATAGATATCTGTATATGTTGTATACATTACCCTCACTTATCCTTTACCTGAAATTCTCTACATTTTTTAAAAACAAGTACTATCCATTGTAAAGCAATTATACTCCAATAAAGATGTAAAAATAAATAAATAAAAATATAAAAAACAAAAAAAACAAGTACTATCTTGCCTCTCTCGTGAATGAAACAGAAGTCCAAAGAATATAGTCTTTCCCCAGGCCACACTACAAGCGGTGAAGTTGGGATCTGAATCTACATCTCAATAAACTATCCTGAATACAGGCTAAACTTCATCTCAAAGCCTCCTTACCGAACCAAGAGCTGTCATCTTCCATTCCACATTTATGAATGAACATGAGCCCTGGCTTCATTACTCATCACCATCAGAACAGGAAAAGTACACTTTCATTCGTGCTAGTCATGTTTCTGAAACTCACGTTTAAACTGAGATGGAGTTAAGCAAATCTTATTTTCCAATAAATGGATATAACTTTAGAAATGACTTTCTCAGTATGTCTTTCTTAGTCCAGTAGCAACAGGACCAAGTATTTCTTCCTTGTCTTTCTATATTTACTGAAGGGTGAAAAACGTATAATGCAAATAATCACCTTCTAATTAACTTTTGGGCTTTTTTAAAATTTGGATTTTCATGCATGAGATTTTCTTGATCTTATATTTTCAATGACTCAAGGGAGAAAAACTGTTTTGGCAACTGGATATTTATTGTAAATGAATCACTAAAGTTCATTAAATACCTAAATGAGAAGGGAAAGTTGTACTGAGTAGTGTTCTGTTTTAAAATAATTCCAGTCTTTTTCATGTAGAGACTGTGTGAGAACACATATTAAAAAAAAAAACAACACTGAGCATATTACTCATTTTACAAGGATTTCCTTTAAACCTGCTCCCCACCTCAAATGTTTCTCTATTCATAAAAATAGATACATTACACAAAAACAATTAGCAGAAACTCTAAGTATCTTAAAGATATTAACAAGGATATGGTTCCTATTTTAAGAGAATCGCATCTGAGAAAGGAAGTTTCTGGACACAACATGTAAAACCACATACCTGTAACATGATTAACAATGGAGACAACCAGATGGGGAAGCATGTAACGCAGAAGAGGACTGATGTCGTATGTTTCAGAAATCCCGTGAAGTAGTGTAACAAGATCAGGAACAGTACATAAGTGAGGAAATGGCCTTTGAAGAAGCAAGACATAAGATGTTGACTTCACAAGTTAAGACAATGAATGGCAATTTTTAAAAATAGTGTAAAATTTATCTTATGAAAAAAAACTATTCAAAATAACTTCATTCACTTGTAATTATTATCACTGCCAATTCAATTATACCTACTTTTTCCCCAGGCTCTCTGGCTTCTGTCTCTGCAGGAGCACTATCAAGCACCCCAATCCATCCTTGATCAGAGAGGGAATTCTGGTCAGTGTTTTGATGATCTGTGAAGCCAAGGAATTGACGAAGGTATCTTCCATGGTCACTTTCACCGAAATCTGACATATTATCATGTACGTCGCAGCTCTGTAATCTGGTAAAGATGATTTCAATCCCTAAATATATTTTAAAATATAAGGGAAAAATGACAAACTGTTGTTACTTTATCCTACTTAAAATGTTACTTTACTTTGACAAATTGGAAACGTCATAAATTAGAGATTAATACAACCTAACACACACTGAGAGTCAACACTCCTCGGAAGTGAAAAATCAAGATGTTGGCCCCTTTTCCTGAGGGGACATGGAAATGAGACAAGTCTCTTGAATGACAGAAGGGATCTCAGAAGGTCTCCCAACTCAAACCTCCACAACACATCCTAAGAGGAGCCAAGGAGTCTTCTTTTATATGAAAACATCCACCTGTGTAAGGGAGACTTCAATCAGGAACAAAACAGTGCCTAATTAAAGACAATAATTTTGGGACACTGGTGGGAAGCAAAGCAGTTCCTCCATCGGGAATCTGGGACGGTGGGAGGCAATGAGGCAGTTGGGGAGAAGAAACACTGAGAAGCAGAAGTCAATGCAAACGGAATGGTAAGAGAGCCTCTGCCCTGAAGAGATTTTCTAATCCGTTCTCTTTCCGCTGAGGTAACATGACTGCTAAGAAAACAGATCTGGGAGAAGACGGCAGGGCCAAACAGCCAACATTCATCCCTAAGGAGCCCTAAGATCCCACTCTGGTAAGTTTTTAAGAAGTCATATTTTTTACCTATAAATTAAATCTCATTAACCACCTGAAATAAATTGTCAATGTAAAAACATTGATGTCTACGTGAAATTTTCAAAAGCAAGAAAATTCCTTCAGATACAAAATAATCTACTTTACGCATGAGCAGGGCCAACCTTTTGAACATATGGGAACAGCTTGGCGACTATATTGTCGGATAAGTCCTCGGCGGTCACCAGAGCAGACACGATGGTAGAAGCATAGAAAGTTAAGAGCACCCTCAACTGAGCTGAGCTCCCAGGATACTCAGCAAAAACCTGGAAAAAACCACAAACCACACACAGTTTTAAGAGTGAAAGGCCAATCAGATGAAAGTATAAAAATATTTACAGCTCTCCTCAACTACTTCAGGCTGACACTTTAATTTTACCATATGTAACATTACATAAACACATCTAACAGTTCAATGAAATATGACAAGAATGAACAACCTTCCTGACATTTTTAGACTGTGTCTTTGTTTAAATAGTCACTGTAAATAGAATCTGGCCAGGAAGAGAATAATTTATTTTTGTAGAAAAACAGCTTTGCTGATGAAAGACTGATCACTGCTCATGCTCCAAAACAGCAGATCCTTTAAAAAAAGGGCACTTCTTCAAAGTCCCACCATTATAAGAGAAGGCCTTCATTTGTTTTCTGTATGAAGAGGAAGCAACCTTCTAATGGAATATGTTCATGAAACAATTTACTACTCACCTTCACAGATTTTGTCACCAGACTACAAATGAAATCCATGAATCCAAGATCTTTGTAGCAGTGGGTAACCAAAGTTCCTTTAGCTAAGGGCACTCCAGATTGCTATAGACAGAAAGAACCAGCTATTACTTAGGACATTCATCAACTCATCATTATTTTTAAAGTACCTACCAAAGTAAAAGCTTCAAACTGCTGCAGTTCATAAATACGAAATATAGTCTTTCCTTATCGCTGTTGTAAAGATGAAATTAACACATAAAATTGTGCAAATTTTAGAAATTCAAGAGAAGGCCAAGCAATGAGTGTGGATGTACTCAGTGAAAAACGCTTACTTATCACATGTTGCATTTTGATATGTATTTATCTAAATCTGGATTCTCTAGATTCTTAGTAACTCTACTGGTTAAATTTGGTTTTTGAGCCAATGTGCTATAGTTCTGTCACTGCTTCACAATAACACTAGTAATAGAAACAGGGAGGAACACGGTCAACTTATACTGCTCTTCCCACTGCCTAGCACTATGCATGGCATGTATTAGTGCTCAATAAATTTTGAATAAATCAATGAAAAAATAATTTGAAGTGAACTTTAATAGGTAAGGGGGGTTTGGATACCTGAAACAAGTGTGCCTAGAGAACAGCAGGGACTGTGTGTAGACTAGGGGAAAAATAATTTTGATGTCATTAGCAGAGTGAACGTCGAGTAGTTGGATTAAGAAGCTCTATTTTAGGTTGGCCTTCTCTTCTTGAACATTCTTTAAGTTCAAGTGCTTTACATTCAAACACTTAAATTTTTCTTCTAATTAAAAATTCCCATTCCCTTTCTTTTACTAATTCTGACCATGGACCTCCTGTCATCACCCATCAAGTTAACTCATTCCACAGGCCCAGCCTGTTAACCTACTTTCATCTCCATTTGCCCTCCTGCTGGCCTGAATTGCCGTGCTCAACATTCAGTAAAACTCTTGCTAACAACATACATCTACTTTCCTCTACTATAGATGCAAACAAAGTGATAATGGCAAGTCAGTTGTTTTACTACAAAATCATGCTATCTGATCTCAGCCAGAGCTATCCTGTAAGACAACCATCCTATTATTCATCTATAAATTAATTTTCTAGCATCTTCTTCACAACTTTAATAATTTCCAAAGTCCTTCAAGTTATCCTTATCCCTTTCATTTTTGTAAGTATTTTATGCATTTCTTCACCTCTAACTTGTTTTAAGCTTCTCAGTTCCAAAATTTAAAATGCCAGACAGCACGGTATAGTGGAAAGACAAGCTTTATAATCAGATCTGGATTCAAATCCCAACTCTGCCACTTTAGAGTTACATGAACTTTGGCAAGTAACTTAATTCTCTGAACCTGTCCTCATCTGTAAAAATAGAATTTTCTGAGAATCCAAGATAATACAAATTGCCTATCCTGATATCAGGTACTAAATGAAAGCCAGCTATTATTCATAACAGTTTCAACTGGAAGTTAGGAAATAAAAGTGATGGAGGTAATACTTGGTCTACTCTCAGGAGCACCAAAGACTTAATTTTTTCCAAATTATACCTTTAATGAAGGTTTGCAATGATTATAGATACATGTCATTCAACAATCATACCTTAACTGGCAATAACCAGAACCACTTGTGCTTTGAATTATTAATTTTTAGAAGCTGTATAACCCGCACAAATATTCTTGTCTCGTGGTATGGGAGAACACAGGCAATGAGGCTATCCTGATTATAAAGATGGATATGGAACCTGGGGGAAAAAAGCAAACAATTCTAACTGACACAAAACTTACAAGCGTGTATTTCGTTACATGTCCAAACGGTGTATCAATGAGCTAAACCCACTTAAAGCAACCATACAACTATAAGCAAGGTATAGCTCACTTAAAGCATAGGCATGAAAGTACTCAACAGGGTTTGCCAATTCTCATGCAGTAGCATTTTAAAATATTCACTATCAAAATTGACATCCATTCACTGTCTCTCAACTTTTTTAAAAAATCCATTATTACATTAACGTGACTTTGGGATCATTGCAGTCAAACCAACAGAAAACCAAACTGGTCAAGTAGGCTGCAACACTCAGCTTCTCTCCATGCTCCAAAGTTCACCTTCCACAGCTTAGTTTCCTCACCTCACCTATCATAATCCTAAAACCAGAAGACTAATTATAAAGAAAATCATAGTATCTTCTCTGAATAAAACAAAAAGATCAAATTACAACCATATTTAATTTGTACATGAACTTTACAAAACTTGGTATTGGTCATGCCACCCTAATAACGTAAAACAGATTTATTAACTCTGTCAGATCCATTACATCCTATCTAGTCTTTAAGATCTAGCTCAAATGCATTCTTTTTCAAGATGCTTTTCTTAATTCTCCCAGCCAGGTAAGCCCTCTTACATCTGTCTAAACTCTCCTATCCTTTCACCTGTACCTTTCTTACAGCACCACACCCCTTGCCTTTTATTAGTTCTATAATATGGTTTTAGTACTAGCCAAGACATCACTTTCTCCATGAAGCTTTCCTCAGCTACTTCAGGCAGCACCACATGCCCCAAACTTTGTATACACCCTTACTGTGGCATTTCTTTCAAAAGAGTAAGAAAGGGCAGCCTATTCATCCTTGTATTGAACTTACTGTTTGCTAAATAAATAAGTTACCTGAATTAATAAATGCAAAACCAAACGCAAAAAGTACCCCTTACAGTAACGATCTATTTGGGGTAAATTAAATGCTAGAAGACAGAGGAAAGCAGTACAGGTTTGATTTTTTTTTTTTTTTTTGTCTGATGAATCTAATGATACGATAATGAGAAGACCCAGGTTACACTTATGTTTTCTCAATGATTCACTGGCTTCCCTTACCCCCATGCCTCTAATTAATGAAGTGGAAGCCTTTCTACTTTTAAAACACACACAGGAGAAAAACTTAAAATGTGTCAACTATGATGTAATACCAATGTAATACAAATAAATGAGAAAATAAACTGAATAAACTTACTGAGACAATTTCCAAAGTAAAGATCAGACCTTGGAAACAAAATTTGCATCTCTGCTTACCAGTCATGTGACTCAGCCAACTTAACTCTTCTACACCTGTCTTCTCAACTGTAAAATGGGGATAAGAGAAGCATCTCCCCACAGGAATGTCGTGAGCGCTGAGATAATGCACACAAAGTGCTTACCAGAAGGCCTGGTGTACAAATGTTCAATACATATTAACTATTATTGTTTTTCTTAAGTTATGGTATTTTAGAGAATACTCTTACCCTGTTCCCAAACCTGTTTTTTGTTGTTGTTATTTTGGCAAGAAGTTTAATAACACACTTTGCCCCAAATATGCAGTAACAATTTGTAACAGCAAACTGACACAAGCTCCTCAGAACTAATGAGGCTAGACTATTTACTCAAGATCTTCAGTAGTTCTACTTCTCAGTATCAACAGAAATGAGTTCAACAGTAGAAGGGCATGCTTACCTCACCCAATACAAATTGTGTTAATCTCTTAATATACCTGATTTTTCAACTTTAAACTTTAAATTTAAAAAGATCAATGTTATTAACCCATAATTATTTCCGTAATTCCATTTGCTACCTGTGGATCAACCACTCCAGACACTTCTGTGCCGGCTTCAGCAGGAAGTAAGGAGATAGGTGGATAAGAAATAATGAAATGTTTTCATCCAGCTGTTTGTTCACTGCCTTGGTCTGAACGCTCCGCTCCAAGGTTTTTGCTAGCTGGCTGAACAACGGTGCTTCAAAACGCTCAAAGGAAGGGTCGATACCAAGCAGCTCTTCCAGGCCAGTGCATCCTAGGAAAAGGCCACTTTATTTAACAATTCTTTGTGAGCAAACTCATCTCACCCCTCTTTTACAGTGTTACTTTCGCCTAAAACTCTCTGAATTCTTTTAGCATATATAATCTGTAATACAGTCCCAAACATAGATTTCTAGTTTCCAACATAGAGAATAAATCTCATCTCACCAACTAGGAGAACAGAAAGTACCTTCTGGCAGGGGGCCTTTTTTCTTTTTTCAATACAATACAATTTCAATACAATAATCAGGCCAGTCCTAGGAAGGCTCCTCCCCAACCCTCCAGCCACAGCCTCCCGCCCCTTTTGACTGTTCCTCCTTTCTACAGCTTAGACGACCCCCCAACCTTGTTTATCACCTGTGACATTCAGATGCCGCTGCCTATATACATTTCACGCATCTAGCGCATGGCTTTTTGTTATTCTCTTTCCCCTTAACAACGTAAATGAGGTTAGCAAGTTAGAAACCGCTAAGGAAGAGGGCGGGTCAGAAAAGAAAACAAGAAAATACACCAACATCCAGGAAACACACGCTTCCCAGAGCTTTCCTAAGTTAAAGGGTAGCTCACCAATGGCAAAGGCGGTGTCCCTGTCGATGGTGGCCGCTTCCTTGGGGTCAAACAACAAAGAGGCAACTTCATCTCTAGATAAAAGGCTGGGATCACTTTGAGGGAGGGCGAGTCGTTGGAGCTGCTGAGCTAAGGACGTCATCTTTCAGGCCAGCGGATTTCTAAACACACAGGCTAAGAAACATAACCCCGTGAGAAGCCTCTACAAAATTAAGAAGGTGGCTTAACAGTAAGCAGCAAATGTCTCACGTACAAGCAACTTTCCTCCGTACTCAACGCGGTCGCGGGCACATCACCTGCTGCCCAGGGACTCGCGGACGCCGGAGGTGCAAACACTAAAGCAACAGCGTTAACAGCTAATTACAGCACCGGGGGCCGCGCCGAACGTTTCTCAGCCCCGACTCCGCGGAGACTCGAAAACCCGCGGGCACCTTACGCTCCCCTGTATACCACTCCGACCCACAGCTCCTGCTCACCCGGACCTCGACTTGGGGCAGGACTCAGAGGCCAACGAATCTTCACAGCAGCTCCCACGTGGTACCAATAAGCCCAGCTCTCGCCCGGAAATGTGGACCACTCCTCGGGCGAACTTCCGGTTTCAGGCACTACGGCAAGTGAAGAGGTACAAGCTTGCCGGAATGAGAAAAGGCGACTCCGCCCCCAGGCGGTGAAGCCCCGCCCCTCCGCCGCGTGGGACTTCAGGCTCAGGATCTGCGGTCCGCTAGCTGGGAGCTAGTGGTCCGTTTTTGGCTTGTGGCTGGAAGTTTCAGTTTCTGGGCGGGCCTTTTGTGTGCTTTAAGGTTCTGTAGCCGGAATCATTCATTCAACATATACGTATCCAGCTTTTACTAGGTACCGGCAGCATCGCGCAGTGATGTCACAGCCCGGGTTCGTATACCCACGCTAACGCCTTTGGGCGGTGTGAGCTACACCGATTCTCATCTCTCTGTTTCTTACCTCCTCTATAAAACGAAAAGAAGCTACGAATTTCAGGCGATGAGCTACTGATCGCGGTGCGAGCCGCTCCGCACATTCTGGACACACCCGTCTAGGGACTTGGGGGCCATCCCTTCCTCCACTTTGCATTCTTGGAGTCCACGCATTGTTTTTTGTTTGTTGGTTGGTTGGTTTAAACTAAGCCTGGTGAGAAGTAATTTACAAATGAAATCACACACTTCAGTTTAGCAATTCGATGAGTTTTAACAAAAGAATAAGCAGGTAACACTATCTCCCCATTCAAGACATAGAAAGTTTCCATCGCCCCTAAAAAGTTCCCTCTTGCCCCTTTGCTGTGATGCCCACCCCACTGCCGGCCTCAGATAACCATTGGTCTTCTTGGTGTCACTATAGATTGGTGTTGCTGACGACTGTCCCATATGGATATACAACAATCTGTTCCCAAAGCAGCAGTATGTGCCCAAATGGAGTGAACTGGCCTCTCCAAGAAGCTGCACAGGACACAGGAGTGAAATTGGATATCCTATCTTTCTTGGATGCATTCGTTTCTCTTAGGATGTGGAGCTCTTCGATGCCAGGGTGTCAGTATTCCTCCTTGGAGACTGTTGGAAACAGAGTTACAGTTTCAGGGGCTCACTTCTATACTCCATGCTGATCTCTCCCTTTTGTGAACACAATCTTCCGTTGTGCTTTGCTTTAACAGCATTTAAAACAACCAAAAAAATCTTTTCAGTTATTTCTACAGAGTTAATAATCTCCTTTTGCATGGGGTGTTGATTGCCTTGTAGTGTGGTTTTTCAAGTTCTGGTGGTATCTCTTTCATCCTTAACAACAGATCTCTCAAAGGAATTTTTTTTTCTTTACAAAAGCAGTCAGTTTGGGGAGAAGTGAAAGTAGTGAGAAATGAAAATCAGGCCTATTTTTATCCACAAAGACATATTTGGTTTTTTGCCTAAAAAAAAAAACCTCATATTTTTAAAAGCTTCATCAAAGTGAAAATAAATGGAAAGTTACCGCAAGTATTTGGTTCAACCATTTTTATGTCAGTTCCAATGGTGTATGGTACCGTGTGAATTTTACTTTAGAAGCAAACTAGCAGGGCTTCCCTGGTGGCACAGTGGTTAAGAATCCGCCTGCCAATGCAGGGGACACGGGCCCGAGCACTGGTCAGGGAAGATCCCGTGTGCCACGGAGCAACTGAGCCCGTGCGTCACAACTACTGAGCCTGCGCTCTAGAGCCCGCGAGCCACAACTTCTGAGCCCACGTTCCACAACTACTGAAGCCCGCATGCCTAGAGCCCGTGCTCTGCAACAAGAGAAGCCACCGCAATGAGAAGCCCACGCACCGCAACAAAGAGTAGCCCCACTCGCCGCAACTAGAGAAAGCCCACGCACAGCAACAAAGACCCAACACAGCCAAAAATAAATAAATATATTTTTTAAAAAAGAAGTAAACTAGCAAAGTAAAAATAACAAGTCAGAGATCCATAAACGTAATATTCATTTCAAAAAGCTTTGATTTAAAAAAATATGCCGTGATCTTGAGTTACATCTTTTTCTCCAGAATTTCTCTAGAATTCTCATCTAATTTCTCCAGAATTTAAAAAGAATTCTTTTGATATATTCCTAATTGTTTTCTGATTATTACCACCTCAGTTTTTGTGATTATAAGCCTGTCTCCTGGTTTGATTATTCAGCCGAGGACCAGAGCAAGTGTCCTTTCTCAGTTGTTATTTGAATTTAAAATATTGGTTATAGATCATCTGTAGCTCTGCAATTCCTCCTATCTTATAATCCTTTTAACGCCTTGTGCCATTTTACATTCATTAAATCCAAAATTTTAGCCGTAGTGATACATATTTCTTTTTTTTCTTTTTTGCTGTACGCGGGCCTCTTGTGGCTTCTCCCGTTGCGGAGCACAGGCTCCGGACGCGCAGGCTCAGCGGCCATGGCTCACGGGCCCAGCCGTTCCGCGGCATGTGGTATCTTCCCGGACCGGGGCACGAACCCGCGTCCCCTGCATCGGCAAGCGGACTCTCAACCACTGCGCCACCAGGGAAGCCCGTGATACATATTTCTTGATGCAAGTGTAAACATTGTTTTCAGAGACGGTATTTTAACCATGCATTCTTACATCTTATGGGGGATGTCATATGGCAGAGTGATGATTCTACTCCTTATTTCAATCACTCTTCATAGCAAGGACTCTACCCCCAAAAAGCAAATTCATAAGTGATTTGAATGAATGAGTTCTTTTTAAAAAGATTTTTTAAAAGGACTTTTAAAAAGCCCTTCCTCACCCCACTCCCCTTTAATCCAGAGCACGGATACTTTGATTCATTCCATGTGTACTTTATACCAGGCTAGGCATATGGTGGTGAACAAGACAGGTAAGTTCTCTACTCTTGTGGAGCTTACACCCCACCAGGAAGAGACAGATAAAAGGCAAACAGATAAATCAGAAAACCGTCAGGCAATGTAATAAGGGGTCTGATGACAATAATACAAAGCCATATGATAGGGGTCACAGAGGGAGGGCATCATTAGTCTGAGTGGTTGGAGAAGTACCCTCTGAGGAGGGAATATTTATGCTAAGACCTGAGTGACACTTCTTGATAAAGTGGAGATATCTCAGCTAGGGTTGATCTTGACATTTACTCCAATCACAAGAGGGCTAATTTCTGCCCATCAAATACACCATGCTTGTATTTTCCTCATGTCACTTACGGCTACCTGAAATGATCTGATTTGTTTGCATATCTATTTATTTCTTGTATCCCCTCACTAGAATACTGTCTCCATATAGGCTGGCATGGAGCCTGCCCCTATGATATTGGAGCCAGGGCAAGGATACAGAGGGGCACACACCTGTCAGTCTAAATACTTAAGAGTTATAAATCAACCTCACACACGGTTACCTCGGATATGTTATAACCTCCAATTTTGACAAGTAAACAGTTATAATGATAACATGAAAATGTTTTCATACGGCTGAAAGACAGCAAAATACAAAAGATGGCAGCATTTAATTACCATTGTAACTGTCTGGGTGCAATATTGATTGGCTGATGATTGTGGATGAGTAATAAAGATATGTAGAGCTAATACATATCCTATATATTTAGCCCATAAAATTTTGCCTTCATTTCAGCAAAGTTACCAATTACGTTGTTTAATCCAGACTTGCATTATTTGCGTTCTATTGGCAAAAATGATAAAAGAGATTAAAAAATAAAATTTAATTACATTCAAAGTGCACAAAATTTGAATATATTTTCATAAAATATAAGTTATGTAAAAATAAATACATTATATTTATTTTTTACTTGTTTTCAAGCGAATTATCTTCAAGAACGCAAAAGTACAGATTATAATGAGAACATTTTAAATAAAATTAAGTTAAAGGTTTTTTTTTAATTTTTTGGAAAATTTTATAACCTTATTTCAATAAAATATTTTCATAAAAAATTATTCACAAGTTTATTAATCCATGTCCTTCTAGTTGCCAGTGTAAAGAATCAGTATCACCCTTCATTCATGTTTTATCTATATCTACCTATTTTTAAATGTAAGAGTCCTATGAATTCTTTAATGTGGTTAAAGGATCCTCAGCTACCACATCCAATTTTTGAGAACATGTAGTACAGTAATTCCTGAGTACCTCCAGAACCATAAATTGGAAAACAAAAGGAAACAAGATGGGCTTCCCTGGTGGCGCAGTGGTTGACAGTCCGCCTGCCGATGCAGGGGACACGGGTTCGTGCCCCGGTCCGGGAAGATCCCACGTGCCGCGGAGTGGCTGGGCCCATGAGCCATGGCCGCTGAGCCTGCGCGTCGGGAGCCTCTGCTCCGCAACGGGAGAGGCCACAGTGAGAGGCCCGCTTACCGCAAAAAAAAAAAAAAAAAAGGAAACAAGAAATTACATGTTTGGAACTACTTAGGAATAATACTTTACTATGCAAAAATGTAATGTGTACATGCAGTCTGAAAGGAAGATTGTGACAAGTTCATCAATTTATCCTTTCTCTTATCTAAGCACTTCCAGATTCAAATCTTCCCCCTACTCTGAAGCAGTGTCCAGAAACAGTACAATCCACAAACCAGAACATTCAAACAGGCTTTTTTCTTTTATTTGAGGACACAGGTTAAGAGACCTGTTTCCCTGAAATTTAAATACAAAAATCAGAGACTGGAGATTCAGAGTTATAGGATGTGCAGACCTAAGTGGCAGTTTTTGAGGGACAGGCTTCTACATTAAAAAAAAAATGATTTCTTATGTATTTGTGATATCCATGCTCAGACCTTATGCTGGTCCAAGGATGGTGTTGAAGACAGGGCTTCCTCAAGTTTATGGCTGAATCCCTGCTACACAGTAAAGTGCATGGTATATGGCTGACAATAAATATTTATGAGCTGAACAAATGAATGAATGAATGTAAATGTGTGTAAGCTCTATCTGTATCTCCTTCCTGTTCAAGAAATATGTATCAGAATGCAAGTAAGAGTAGCATTGTTACAGGAATAACTTAGAATTATTCTAACTATAATAAAAGTAAATCATTCAGAAAATTCAAAATTGTATTTTTAGCAGATTATTTGCATCATATATTACAACTGATGGCATACTGTCTCCTTGAAAATGTATCTATTGATGACAAACCAAGTAAGATGTACCTAATTAGCACTGTAAATGCAGCATGTGAAATCTACATTTTAGTCAAGTGCCAACAAATACATGACTAGTTCAATGACTGAGAAGTTAAGAATTTGTTTCTTCATGTTGCGTCCCAAACAAAGTAATCTACATTATTATGAGGTTGAGCACTGTGGTCTTGCCACCCAAAATTGCAATGATTTTTCTGGTTATTTTGAAAGCCATTGGTAGGGAGCTGGGAGTTGAAAGAAATGGTTTGGAAATCAACCAGAGCAACTGGTATAATTTCAGGAACCAGCAGATGGCACCAGAGCATTTTCCTGACCCCGGAGTGCATTCAGCTATACCTCCAGGTACCTTCTGTGGAGCAGCAGTTTTCTAACTTTTAAAATTTGAAAATTATGTACAATCATATAAAAATTGGTTAATTAACTCTTCCATATATTATAACATGTAATAAAAATAATGTTTTTCAACATTATTTTAGAGAACCACGGGACTTTAAAATGTTTATATTTTCTTAGCTAATGAGAAGCATTCAAAGTCATCTGTTTGATAAGTACACTAAACGGTAGGTGTGGGTAGCCTGAATCCACCTCCCGCCCCTGCCCCAGGCCCATCCTAACTTAAATTCCATTGAATATTTGCCACTGGAAAGATTTTTTTTGTTGGTTAGGGTAATGGTGAAGTAGAGAACCAAGAAAGCCAGCAAAGTGGAAGTAATAGGGTTATCAGAAAATCCAGGAAACTTTGGGTGGTGCTGGTGGGGGAAGGACTTGGCTCTGTGTGAGCTGGATTTGAAGAAGAATGTGGGGCAGAGAGAGGAGTTTTGGGGATAAATTGAAGAGCGGTTCCCTGTGTGAGATGATATTAGATAGACAAGAAGTAAATAGAAAAAATTAAAATCTTTTGTTTTGTGTTACATTTGGATTCTTCCTTTGGTATTTTTAAAAGAATTCTATGAAGATTTCAATTTATTTTCAGTTCAATTTGGGATCCAGACTAATATTTCTTGTAGTGTAACTCTATGTTGTAGCCAGTTTCACGACCCATTTTATGGAATTATTTAAGTATTGTAAATAAAGTGACAAAAATACCATTATTTCCTAGTGACATGATTATATACCTAGAAAAGTCAAGGGTTCAGTTCTAAAAACAACTGGATATAGTATGGAATATGGGAAGCCAGATCAGTGCAAGTATATACACACAGACGCACAGGCACACATGTGGCGTCAAGAACATTTTATCTGTAATTGTAGAAAAACAAATTGACAAAATAAAGGTCAATTTCCGGGCTTCCCTGGTGGTGCAGTGGTTGAGAATTTGCCTGCTAATGCAGGGAACATGGGTTCGAGCCCTGGTCTGGGAAGATCCCACATGCCGCAGAGCAACTGGGTCCGTGAGCCACAACTGCTGAGCCTGCGCGTCTGGAGCCTGTGCTCCGCAACAAGAGAGGCCGCGATAGTGGGAGGCCCGCGCACCGCAATGAAGAGTGGCCCCCGCTTGCCACAACTAGAGAAAGCCCTCACACAGAAACGAAGACCCAACACAGCAAAAATAAATAAATTCATTAATAAACTCCTACCCCCAACATCTTCTAAAAAAATTAAAAAAATAAAGGTCAATTTCCAATAGCAAACACATACACAGAAGTACCTGAGAGAAAACTTATATTCACAAGATCTTTGTGAAGAAACTATAAAAACCTTTAGAAATTAAAATGAAAGATTTGAATGAGTGGTAAAGATTGATAGCTATATTATGCTCCTGGATAGGAAGACAAATATTATATAAAATTTCTGTGGGCCATCCTCAAGTTAATTTCCATATTTAATTCAGTCTTAAGAAAAATCCCAGAATGTTTTTTTAAATTTGACAAAATGCCTCTTAAACGGATATAAAAGAATAACAGAATAAAATTAAAAATTCTCAGAGGAACACTTAATGGAAAAGTATAATAGGGAAGATTAGCATTATCACATATTAAAAATATATGACAAAGCACCTGTCAGTAAAAGAGCATAGCTCTGGGGCAAAATTAGACAAGTAGATCCCCAGTACCCAAGAGGTGATCCAGAAATAAACTCCAATTTAAGTGCGTGTTTAAAATAGTGCAATGTAAATATCAACAACAATCAGGGAAGAAAATTTTCACTAATTAATGTTGGGGTAAATAATTTGGATGGAGTAAAAAAAAAATCAAAATAGATATGCACTTCAACCCATATGAAAGAAGGGATTCCAGTTACCTAAAGAAATTATAGTTCTGAACTGAATGGAGTAACAGGTACCATTTTTACACTCTCACTGGAAACAACCAAAACGAGGACAAAATATATGAAACAATGGTTTTCAAGACACTGTACATCAGGCAATTAAGCTGCCAGTGATCCTAGAAAGACATGACATAAACGAAGTGAGCCCCACGGTTGTCCCAGTTTACTGCCTTGGGAGAGTCTCCTGGCTGCAGCCCAAGAAGAGGAAACCCAGGCAGAACACAACGGACCCTCTGAGTTGAAGAAATGGAGCTAAGAGTCCAGGGAGGACAAGGTGGCTGGAGATTGTGGGTCAGAGTATGAAGTATGAAGAAGTATGAAGAAGAAAAAACCTCAGAGAGGGCTCTGAAGATATGCAGAGGGTCCGCCTCAGGTAATGGTCAGCACTTGCTTGTGAGGAAGCTATCTCAAGCTGAGGAAAGAGTCATCTGAAAGGATCAGAGGGAACAATATCTGTATTCACCAGGAATGAAATTCTATCCAATCATGAGGCTTTCATCTCACTCATGTCACCAGCGAGATGAAAGTCTCATGACTGGGTAGAATTCATGGAAAGATCTTGCCTCAGAAGTGGGGAATAATTGCCCCTGACTGACCACTGCTCCAATCCCACCTAACATCTTAACAGCAAGACATGGAAGATGAAACTGTTTCCAAGTAACCTAACTACATTCCAGAGCAAAACTCAAGCATGTCTAAAGGAAAACAAAAACAGCCAGCACCCAACAAGGTAAATTTCACAATGTCTGAGACATGCAATAAAAAAAAATTATGAGGCATGCAAAAAAAGGAAGAAAAGACAACATGCAGTGAGGAGAAACATCAATTGAAACAGACACAGAACTAACACAGGTGTTAGAATTAGCAGACAAGGACAATAAACAATTGTTATAACTATATTCCGTATGTTCAATACGTTAAAAGAGATATGGGATATTAGAAAGAAAAGAAAAAGACCTACATTGAACTACTCGAGAAGGAAACTACAACGTGTGAGATGAAAAATACACTGCATGGGTATAATGGCAAAGTAGATATCACGGAAGAAAAGATTAGTGAATTTGAAAGCATAGCAATAGAAACTATTCAAATGAAACACCCAGGGAAAAGAAAATTTTTTTAAAAAATGAACAAAGCATCAGTAAACTATGGGACAACTTCAATTGGACAATGTGTTTGTAATTGGACTCCCCAAAGGAAGGGAGCAGGCAGAAAAAACATTTGAAGAGATAATGGCTGGACATTTTCCAAATTGATGAACAATGATGAATCCATAGATCCAGGAAGCTCAATAAACACCCACACAAGAAACAAGAAGAAAACGACACCAAGTCTCATCATAATCAAATGCCAAAATTTATATAAAAACTTAAATATTAGAAAACCCAGAAAATAATGGAATTGCATATTTATCAATTCGGGGGATGTCATGAGAGAGGACTTCCTAGAAATTTCAGAAAACAATTATTGAGGAAAAGGTCAGCAGGTATAACTACATATAAATGACAAATTTAAGTAGTTCTGCTTTTTAAAATAACATGTAAACAAACTAAACAACTTTTAAAAGACAATCAACAGAGTGAGAAAACAGCAAATATAGAAGATAAAAGATATTATATATGTATGCATATAACACATAGCTCATAATAATAATGAGAAAAACACTAAGATTTCAATAGACAAACAGCCAAAAATCAGAAACAAATGATTCACACACACAAAATCCAATTATTAAATTTACAGGAAAATGTTGAACTCTGTTAGAAAGCAAACAATGTAGATTAGAATAATGCACCAAATATCTACTAAATTAGCAAACTTCTTTTACAAAGTAATATTGTTTATTCCTAGAAAAAGCAGATTTTTAATTTATATTTTCATGTATTACCAGTGATACTGTAAAGTGGTGTCACCCTTTCAGAAGCAATTCGGAAATATGCATCAGGAATTCAAAATATGTTTGGACCCATTAACTTCCTAATTCCATATCTGGAACTCTGTAACAATCCAACATTCCACAGCTGTAAACAGACTGTTGTCACTTTATTGTGTGGAATGGTAGATTTTAAAAAGCATAATTATATATAATTAAACATACAGTTAATATAAGTATAAAATTTAAATTATAAACTTAAAACTATAATTTGATAGTTTTAAACAAAAATAATCAAAGATCAATTAAAAATGAAAAATATAATCAAAGGTCTTTTTCTAATTTATCTGTGCATACAAACCATTTTTACAGGTCATTTTCCATTTTAAGTCAGCCTCTAATATTTAAACCTTAATTAATATAGTCAACATTTTTCTTCATAAATAACTCCATATAATTGATTAGAGAATATCTATTAACAAGTATTTAAATAAAAATGGACATTTTGTGATATGCTATTTTTTTCCAGTTTGATTGAGAAATAATTAACCTACCACCACACTAGGTACAGCTAAAATCCATCTTCTCGTGTAGATAAATACAGTAAAAGGAAAGAAAAAAGGAAAAATTTTTCTTCTTATGATGAGAACTCAGGATTTATTCTCTTAATTTTCCTATATATCATAAAGCAGTGCTAACTATAGTCACCATGTTGTACATTACAACCTTAGTACTTATTTATTTTATAACTGGAAGTTTACACCTTATGCTATTCTTTTTTAAAGGCTTTTCTTTAGCCTGGGAACAAACAGCATACTTTGAAAAAGACATTCCATTCTGGGAATCAGGTTTCTATTACAGATGGAGTAATGAAATGAATTAACTCCACTTAATATACTTATAAAGACACTGAGAAATTTTTCAGTATGTATCTCAGAGGACTTTTCTGTAAAAGTCATTATACTTATAAAAATGTTAAGCTATCAGCATAATTGCAGACATTAAGGAATTGAAGGCCTTAGATTAAAGGGTGAGGTATTTATGTATAGGCAGTTATTATTTTGGACTGTCAGATAGGTAGAGGGGGAATCCATTCCATGAAAGCTCCAAAATTGGTCACGTCAAAATTTTTTGAACATTTTAAAGGTTGGGGATGGTGGTATACCTTTAAAAAATTAATTGGATGAAAACTAACAAAGCAAATTGTATTTTACTTCACACATGTGGTTAGTCTTGTGTTTTCATTGAATGTGCTTTCAAACAGCTCAAAAGATCACAGAATCTTTAGGGAACCATGGCTATTGTACAAGAAGTACATCAAAGAAGACTGTAAAAATAACAGAATGAAATCTTTCTCATACCTCCTTCTCCCAATAATAAGGAGACTAGATCACCGTGCCACAGACGTGATTCGTTCGGAGTTTGCATGATTTATAAGTGTAGTTTATATGACAATGCTTTCTTGGAACTTATTCCATGATCGCCAATAAAATGAGTCTCCAAATACACTCAGATTTGCCACTATGTCATTCAGTTCAAGTCAGTTCAATGAACACTGATTACATCTGTACAGTATGCCCGGCACTTTGATAAATGCTGGAAAGATGACCGATACACAGAGCCTATATTTACCCAGAAAGAGGCGTTAGCAGAGTCTAGTACAGAAAGCAGCCATTGAAAATAACCTCTGCCCTCTGTTTAACAGGCACGAGACCAGACACTGAGGGCACAAAAGGGGTCAGCTTTCCCTGGGGAGGTCATCTGCCCAGAGAAGGTGACATTTGAGCTGCATCTTGAAACGTTGAATAGAAACGAACAAGGGGATGACATGCGGGGGGACAAGTCATTCTGGGTAGTGGGTCCACCTGTGAAAAGGCATGGAGATACAGAATAGAGAATTCGGAGAACTGCCAGGCTGACACACCCAGAACGTGGGGGTATGCTAGAAGGAAAAAGGCGAGGAAGGAAGTGGGATCGGGAGACCAAGATCAGATACGGAAGATGCTCTAAGCCAAATCTTCTATAAGGCAGGGACGTTGTAGGTTGGGTCAAGGAGCGAAGGCTGGTGGCAGAGAGGCCAGTAGGAGGTGATTATAATAGTTCAGTCCTGGGGTTATGTTAACATTTTAATAAATTTCCCTACAGGGACTTCCCTGGTGGTCCAGTGGTTAAGAATCACCTTCCAATGCAGGGGACTGAAGTTCGATCCTTGGTCTGGGAACTCAGATCACATATGCTGCGGGGCAACTAAACCCGCGCACAGCAACTACTGAGCCCGTGGGCCACAGCTAGAGAGCAGGTGCCGCAACTACAGAGCCCACACGCTCTGGAGCCTGTGCAACGCAACTAAGACCCAACTCAGCCCAAAGTAAATAAATAAATAAAATATGTTTAAAAATCCCTACAGGTGCCATTTAGAAATTATTTCCTCCATTTTTATAGTATGATTGATTGAAAATTTGAAAGGTAAAAGTTTTAAAACTGCACAAGGATTTTACGAAATAAAAAGAGCTACCTGGGGCTTCCCTGGTGGCGCAGTGGTTGAGAGTCTGCCTGCAGATGCAGGGGACACGGGTTCGTGCCTCGGTCCGGGAAGATCCCACATGCCGCGGAGCAGCTGGGCCCATGAGCCATGGTCGCTGAGCCTGCGTGTCTGGAGCCTCTGCTCCGCAGCGGGAGAGGCCACAGCAGTGAGAGGCCCGCATACCGCAAAAAAAAAAAAAAAAAAAAAAAAAGAGCTACCTGAAAGGAAAGCATTAAACAAAAACCAATGGTAATTAAGACATAAGCCTTTACCGACTTTCGGAGCTGGAGGGAGACTCAGGAGTACCTCAAATCTAGGAGGCAGCTTCCAAACTGCTACTTAAAAGACGTAACTCTTAATAGAGCAATTGAGTGCCAAAGCCAGAAGGGCACATCAATCAAATTAACCTTCCCCTGGGTAGATTTCCATTGCTCTGTCATAATCTTTTTTTCCCCCTAGGGCTAACTGAAAATTTTATTAGCATTAGCCTAATATCTACATATCTAAAGTTTAGCCAGAAAGAAGACATTAACAGAGATAGTTTCATCAGTAGAATTATTACCAATAGTTACAGAGTCCCTGTCAAATGCTAGATCTTAAGTACCGAGCTGTTGTCCTTGGTTTATTTATAACATACAGTATTGAAGGAAGGATTATATATTTTTAGCCTTTTTGTTACTTTTTTTTGGTACTGTTTCCTCCCTTTTAGTTAAAATTGCTGAAAATAGCAACAGTTGTCTTCGTTCACTTTAGATGAGATTGTCAGGTCCCATATCTCTAAATAGATGTCCAACCTCCTCTGGAACCCTCAGCAGAAACTCTCAGGACTGTGCATTATAGTTTTGCAGATGGGTCAGGAAGGGCCCGGAAAACTCCATTATGATGGCAGACATTTATGTCTTTAGGGAAAGCAATTATGTTTTCCACATAATTCCACATGTAACATTTTAGAACCCAGACGTCCTTAGAGATCATGCAATCCAACTCTTCCTTTTATAGATTAAGAAAGTTTCAATAAGTTTCCATTCTCACTGATCAGACTGGCAGAATATAAGAAGATATGTGATATTTAATGTTGGTTAAAGTGTGCAGGGGGAATTAGGGGAAACATCAAATGGTATGATTTTGGAGCGCAGTTTCTCACCACCTACACAAACTTAAAATATATATACCTTTTGGCTCATTTTTAAAAAGCTATCCTAAAGGAACCTAATACATACACATGAGAATATATGTTCCAATGTGCTTGTTTCATGATTTTTTATTTTTATTTTTTACTTTTTGGCCACGCCACTAGGCACACAAGATCCTAGTTCCCCAACCAGGGATCAAACCCACACCCCATGCAGTGGAAGCATGGAGCCTTAACCATTGGACCGCCAGGGAAGTCCCTGTTTCATGACTTTTAGATAGTGAAAAATTGGGGTCAAAGTAAATGTCCATCAGTAATGGAAATTGTTTCACCAATTAGGGTATCTCTGTACCACGAAATATAAGACTGCAGTTGGAATGTCCACGAACCCTCTTGCACTGTTGGTGGGAATGTAAATTGATACAGCCACTGTGGAGAACAGTATGGAAGTTCCTTAAAAAACTACAAATAGAACTACCATATGACCCAGCAATGCCACTACTGGGCATATACCCTGAGAAAACCATAATTCAAAAAGAGTCATGTACCAAAATGTTCATTGCAGCTCTATTTACAATAGCCCGGAGATGGAAACAACCTAAGTGTCCATCATCGGATGAATGGATAAAGAAGATGTGGCACATATATACAACGGAATATTACTCAGCCATAAAAAGAAACGAAATTGAGCTATTTGTAATGAGGTGGATAGACCTAGAGTCTGTCATACAGAGTGAAGTAAGTCAGAAAGAGAGAGACAAATACCGTATGCTAACACATATATATAGAATTTAAGAAAAAAAATGTCATGAAGAACCTAGGGGTAAGACAGGAATAAAGACACAGACCTACTAGAGCATGGACTTGAGGATATGGGGAGGGGGAAGGGTAAGCTGTGACAAAGTGAGAGAGTGGCATGGACATATATACACTACCAAACGTAAGGTAGATAGCTAGTGGGAAGCAGCCGCATAGCACAGGGAGATCAGCTCGGTGCTTTGTGACCGCCTGGAGGGGTGGGATAGGGAGGGTGGGAGGGAGGGAGACGCAAGAGGGAGGAGATATGGGAACATATGTATATATATATAACTGATTCATTTTGTTGTAAAGCAGAAACTAACACACCATTGTAAAGCGATTATACTCCAATAAAGATGTTAAAAAAAAGAATATATAGAGTTTGATCCTATTTTTATTTTAAAAATATATTTAACTGCTTATAAAGAAATGTATAGAGTGATGTACACCAAATTTTAAACAGTGGTTATACCATGGAGTAGACTCAGAGAGTGAGGCAAAGCACACTTTTACTTTACATACTTAAATATTGCTTAAAATTTTACAATAAGCATGCCTTATTTTTGTCTTTTCTTTTTCCTTTTTCTTTTTTTGGAAGAAAAATCTGAGCCTCAGATAAGTGAAGTAACTTGTTCAAATCACTCAAATGGTTAGTGAGGATGACAGGACGAGAACCCAGGTTTTCTAAACCCAATCAGACGCTTTTTCTCCTACAGCAAGGCCTTGAGAGACTACCTGAACATCTAGCTTCCCACAGATCTAGTCAGATCTCATATTTCTTAAGAAAGTAGGTAAAAAGTGTGGTTTCCTGCTTTTATCAAGGCAAATAAATTTTGGGGTCTCTTAAACAACAATATATCCTTCTCAAAAATTCTTTCTCTATGTACTATTGTAATCATCATGGAAATATTCATTGATGGTTTCCATATTTTACTTAGATGACCAGTTCTGATCATTTCCCTAACCACTAGCCCACAAAGACAGGATCGAAATTAACCTGGATATTATTTCGTAGTTGAACAGAAGACCCAGACTTTCCAACAGAGCTCCAAAGTCTATTCTCAAACTACAGAGGTTATTTGCTATAATGCTTCCTCATCTGTCCTTAGAATATCTTCTGCAGTCTTACTATTGTTGTTATTTTTAGCTGCATTTTGGTATTCATGATGGATGGCACCATTAAGTAAAATATATGAAATCTTTGTTTAAAATCTACAGCAATAGTAGCTTTTTCCGTATGTTTAAGTTTTAAGTTACTTTTAGTGATTAAAAATTTCCCAGCGTGGAGTTAGAATTTTCAAACTTTAGGAATGGCCATAATTATTGGGCTGATCTTTTTCCCAATTAATAGATGAAGAGAAACATCTGAAAGTAATTCAAGGGTAATTGCCTGTTTAATTGAACATTTAATGATGTTGGAAAATGTCTCTATGCTAAATAAAAAAAGATACCAAAAGTGTGTATCTCAAATTATCCCTACTCAGTAAACATGTATTTTTTTTAATTTTTAAATTTTTTATTTATTTATTTATTTTGCGGTACGCAGGCCTCTCCCGTTGCGGAGCACAGGCTCCGGACGCGCAGGCTCAGCGGCCATGGCTCACGGGCCCAGCCGCTCAGCGGCATGTGGGATCTTCCCGGACCGGGGCACAAACCCGTGTCCCCTGAATCGGCAGGCGGACTCTCAACCACTGCGCCGCCAGGGAAGCCCAGTAAACATGTATTTTTATATGCAATCATACATGCATAAAATAAGATCTTGAAAGAAATGTATGCCAATATTAGCATTAACTCAGGATGATGAAACTCTCTTTTCTTCTCTGTGTTCCTTGCAGTTTCTGGTTTTGTTAAAAGAATGTTTACTTTTGACATCAGAAAAAAATGTTTGAAGACCTGGAAGCCAATTTAACTTAAAACAATACTTCCTGAATGTCATTTCTTTTTTAAAAAAATTAATTTATTTTTGGCTGCGTTGGGTCTTCGTTGCTGCACGCGGCCTTTCTCTAGTTGCAGCAAGCAGGGGCTACTCTTCACTGTGATGCGCGGTCTTCTCATTGCTGTGGCTTCTCTCGTTGCGGAGCACGGGCTCTAGGTGCACGGGCTTCAGTAGTTGTGGCACATGGGCTCAGTAGTTGTGGCTCACGGGCTCAAGAATGCAGGGTCAGTAGTTGCAGCGCACGGGCTTAGTTGCTCCGTGGCATGTGGGATCTTCCCGGGCCAGGGCTCGAACCCATGTCCCCTGCATTGGCAGGTGGATTCTTAACCACTGCGCCACCAGGGAAGTCCCCTGAATGTCATTTCTGAGAACAATAGTCAACTTTAGGCACTCCTGGAAGGGCATGACATAACCTCATATTAATTTGTTAATATGAGGCAAGGTCTAATTGAAGTTTGACCTTTTGAAAGAAAAAGTGGACTTCAATAGAGAGAGAGAAAAGGAGGCTAAAAGACAAGGAAAGAGAGAAAAGAGGTAAGTAGACTATTGATTTGCCTGGGTGGAGCTCAGATTTCAAACATAGGACGTACAAAGCCGGGGGACTTCCAAGCAGGGACTTGTGGAAGATGGTAGAGAAAGAAGGTGTGTTATAGAGTGAAAGGGAAAGGAAAAAAATTCTGGCCACAGGAAAGCAGCAGCTGTAACTGGGTTTTCCCTTCCTCACCCCATCCTTCAGCCAGGCCTTACACAGCGTCTAGTACATGGCAGGGTCTTTTTTTTTTTTTTTAGGGATGATAAATGAGGAAAGTGCAGCAGCTGTTTGAACCTAGATGAGATTGAGGTAGTAGCTACAATTATATGGGAAAACCCAAGATGGAACACACCAGCAAACTCTTGCTGGGATCATGATGTTGGTGGACAGCTCTGTTACTCAGCCAAGGCTGAAGAGTCTGTAACTGAAAGCCCCGTCTTGGGTCCTGAGAAAACGATTAGGCAACGAGTAGACTAAAAAGGGGAAACTGAGCTAATCATCATAAAATATTAGGATTGTAGAAGGAAAACGAAAAGACCAATGATCTAATTATTTATTTGTTGTTTTATTTTCCTAGGAATCAAGAAAACGTTGAGTAGCATGGATGGACCTAGAGATTATCATACTAAGTGAAGTAAGTCAGAAAGAGGAAGACAAATACCATATGATATCACTTATATGTGTCATCTAAAATAGGACACAAACGAACTTATTTACGAAATGGAAACAGACTCACAGACATAGATAACACACTTGTTGCCAACGACGGGGAGAGAAAAGGATTGGGAGTGTGGGATTAGCAGATGCAAACTATTATATATAGGATGGATAAACAAGGTCCTACTGTATAGCACAAAGAACTATATTCAATATCCTGGGGTAAACCATAATGGAAAAGAATATATATAACAATCACTTTGCTGTACAGCAGAAATTAACACGACATTGTAATCATCTATACTTCAATAAAATTAAAATTTTTTTCATACATTAAAAAAAGAAAGAAAACATTGAGTAGGAGGTAAAAAGGTCTTAGTCATACTAAAGACAGATTGATCAATGATATTAATAGCTATTATCTGATGGACCACTGACTTTCAAAGTAAAAATATTAATATCTATTATTTAATAGGCCATTGACTTTTCCATCTTGTAAAAATTTTTTAGCCTCTTTCCATGCTTTGATATTCCCCTCTGTAAAATAGGACCCAAGTTATACTTGCCCATATTCCTTAAAAATAGTGTAAGCATTAAAATTCAGAGCTGAAATAACAACTTATAAACATATCGTGATATGTTACCATCTAGTACTCTTGGGGAAAAATTCTCTAGCCCACTCACTCCTGGTGAAAAACAGTTTGTTTTGGGTGAAGTAAAAAATAACAAGGAATTATTTATAGTAAGTTCCCAATATTACAAGGATTATTTACTTGGTTCCTTATTTTTCCTCCTCATTCATCCTAAAGTTCAAAATCAATTGTATACTTATTACCAACTCCTAGAGTGGTGGTCCGAAATAGGAAATGTAATGACAATTCCTTCCATTTTTCTTCTTCTTAGTACTCATTTCAGAAGGCATATCGAGGAAGACGGTTGAAACTATAGATTAAAACAAGAAAAACTAGATTATATCTGTGAATTTCACTCGTCTAAACTATCCTTAACCAGGAACCATGCCATCTGCCACCTTTGCCTCCTATAATAGTTGATTGCATTGGGGAAGGTAGAGTGGAGTTGGTTCCTTAGAAGAAGTGGAGTGCAAGTTTTGGAAATATTTTTTTTGTTTGTAACACTGCATATAAATTAGTATTGCTGCATATCTCCACAGAATATCTTGACATTGGTTTTAAATCTTCTGAAACCCATATGTTTGTCAAAAAACATTTATTAAGAGCTTAATATGTCCCAGGGAGTTTTGCTAGAAATACAGAGATACATAACACAGTCCTCAATCTCCAGTAGATCACACTCTCAAATAAAAATGAGCAAAAACTTCTAAAGCTTGGACTTTCAATACAAAAGTAATACATTTCACTGTATTTTTTGATATAGCTAAGTCAAAAGAAGAACTATAAAATCACCTATTATCCTTATCACCTAGAGATAACCACTTTTAACATTATTATAGACACATACATGCATATATTTAAAAGGAATCATGTTTGAAATATCTACTGTTTTTTCAAACTGTTCCCCCCTCTCCAGGAACATTTTTCCATGGTAAAATCTCTGTTAATAGCTACATAATTTGAGTGTACTATAATTTATGGGTGTCAAATTTATTCAAATATTTTCCAAACACTTAAGCTGTGGAAAATATTCCATGTTACTAAAAAATATATTTAAGAGAGAATTCTGGGTATGTGCCACCTGAGGGAGGCTCACTTGTAACTTCACTTTCTGTGCCTCACCTGGACCAGGTAGCTGTAGCAGCAGCTAGGAGAAGTAGACCCTTTGCCATGTGTGAGGGTGAGGCTGCTCTCCAGGTACCAGGGAAGAGCATGGAGGCTAAAATATCAGGAAACTCTTACATGAAGACCATAAAGGAGAGGCTCCTGGGTAGAACATGTACTGCTAAAATCGATGTTCCTTCCTATGGTAGGTTGACTTCGAATGCATGAGTGTGTCTGGTCTTCCTGGCCCCAAGAGGCAGACAGGTCCTAAAGTGGTCCCCACAGCCCCTGTACTTGTCCTCATGCCTTTATATAGCACTCGCCTTTTGAGTGAAGTTGAGACCTATGACTTGCTTCTAACCAACAGAATATGGCAATGGTGACAAGATATGTGTGATCACATTGCATACAATTGTGACATTAATCTTGCCAGGAGACTCTCCTCCTTGTTGGCTTTGATGAAACAAGGAACTGTTGGGAAGACCCACCTGGCAAGGAACTTAAGGCAGCCTCCAGCTGACAGCCAGAGAGAAATGGAGGCCTTCAGTCCAATAACCCACAAAGAAATGAATGCTGCCGACAACCACATGAGCTTGGACATGGGTCCTTCCCTTGAGCCTTAGATGAGCCCTAAGCCCCTGCTGATCCTTTTTTTTTTTTTTCCCCCCGGTACGTAGGCCTCTCACTGTTGTGGCCTCTCCCGTTGCGGAGCACAGGCTCTGGACGTGCAGGCTCAGTGGCCATGGCTCACGGGCCTAGCCGCTCCGCGGCATGTGGGATCTTCCCAGACCGGGGCACGAACCCGTGTCCCCTGCATCGGCAGGCGGACTCTCAACCACTGCACCACCAGGGAAGCCCCTCTGCTGATACTTTAATTGCAGGTTTGTGAGATGCTGAAGCAGATGACCCAGCCTGGCTGTGCCTGGATTTCTGACCCACAGAAAGTGTGAGATAATAAATGTGTTGTTTTAAACCACTGTTTGCAGTAATATTGGTACCTAGCAATGATTACTGATACACAGTTCAATAATGTCCTGAGTCATCACTGATCCTGAGGCTAGGAAATAAGAAGAAACTGAGAACAGAAAGATTTTGTCTGTGATCCTCAATGGGACTGTCCACCTACCTTGTTCTATATTGTCAAGCCATAGGAGGAGAGACAGCTTCAGCTTTTATTACACAAAGGGAGCTATCGACTTAGGCAATCTAATATCAGACCGGAGCCCAATAAGCCAACAAAGAAAAATACATCTTATTTCAGAAGAATTGCCAAAAAGAGGAGTTTAAGTCAGAACTAACAAAACACATGTTGCTGAAGATGACAGCCAACATCTTGAATTTTAAAAAAGTAATAAAAGAAGTCTCACTTCCAGTACTGGTATAGTACCTAAGATGGACTAATATTTTTGCTGATAAAAATCATTACATCTTCATGAAATATTTTTTAAAAACCTAATAATTTAAGGGACTAGAGAATGACCCATAGCAGGCAGACATTGCAGAGAACTTGATCCTTGAATAATGAGCCGTGTACCAGTAAGATCTCTTAATGTGACCTCAGCCCATTTTCTCATTTATTAATTCTCTGCAAGAAGCCAGCCAGGCACTGCTGAACCTCTGTGTCTGGAGTTTGTTAATTCTGCCCTATGTCCTGGCCTTTCCTTGAATCTTCTTGTCTCTGTGGACTCAGGATCTCAGTGTTCCTCACTTACCCCCAGCCAAACCCTTGATCCAGTAGTGCAGCCTCTAGCCCTTCCCTTTCCATGGCTCATTTTTCCTTTTTTTCTCAGGGCTGCAGCATGCTTTTCCTAAGGACTCCCAAATTACAACCATCCTTCTTATCTACACACGAGGTGAACTTGGCCTCTGAACATCACCATACCAAATTGGTGTAGTCTTATGCGTATTATAAGTCAATGACTTATAAGGCCCTACTTACCCCTTACATTTCTTTGGCTTCTTCTCCTATTTCTCTCTTCTTTTCTCTCTCGATTTCAGCCACATTTGCCTCTTTGACGCTCGCTGCTTTTCCAATGCAAGAGACACACTTCCACCTCAGGGCCTCTGCACTTGCTGTTTCCTCTGCCTTAAGTATTCTTCCCCCAGATATCTCCATGGCTCTTTCCCTTTTTTCAGGTCTTTGCTCAAATATCACTCTTTTGGTGAGCCCTTACCTGGAAATTCCATCTAAAACTATCAACCCAACTCCTCTGTCATGACACGCCTACCTCCCCTTAGCACTTATTACCCAACGTGCTAAATGTTTTACTTATTTAGCTTGTTTGCTATCTGTTGCTCCATCTAAAATATGTGTCGTGTGTGCATGGATTGGTGTCTGGTTTTTTTTCTTTTGTTACTTCTGTAGAGTTTGGAACAGTGACTGACACATGTCAATCATTACTTGTTGAATTTCTCAACTTGGCTTAAAAGTTTCATTTTCTCATAGTGTAACTTCTCCCATAGATTGGTAGGCTGGTACTAAGTTGCAGAGGTGTCTTGATGATCCACAATTATGGTTTTAATATTTCAGTTCCTTTTGGCTAGAAGTATTGATACTTGATCCTAAGTGACTAAGGCAGAAGGAAAGAGAATATCTAGGGCTACCCCGATGAACAAAGTCGTGGGCTCCAAAGTTCATTTATAAGTCAATTGTTTGGACATCCTGAACTTATTTTCAGAACACGATTGGGCACAGCTAGTTAACTACAGGGAGTCTGAGAAGACTGGAAAATACCAGAACTTGGAACCAGATCTGCCCACTGGGATGGGGCAGGCCCCGAAAGGACAGGAACAGGTGCACTGCACTCCGAGGGTGTTCAATGCAGCCATTAGGAGACATTGTCCTGAAAGCAATGGCACAGGCAGCAGTTAGGTTAGAGAGAACCCACAGAAATGGGGGGACCCCACTGGGAAGTCGAGTTTAGCAATTGGCCATCTAGGAGTAGTGATACTTAAAAGACAAGTTTCTCGAAAAACACCACTAAGATAGTGCAAAGGCAGGCCAAAGATTAGAGAGAAAACATTTGCCATATATATATATCTGACAAATGGCTCATATGCCGAATATTTAGGGAACGGCTTCAAATCAAAAAGAAAAGATAGACAACCCAATAGAAAAATGGGCAGAAGTCTTTAACAGTCATTTCAAAAAAGACAGTCTCTAAATGTGTAATAAATATATGGATATGTTCTTAGCATCGATTATAAACAGTCAAACTAAAGCCACGGTGAGATTTTACTACACATCCGCCAGAATGGCTAACACTGGGAAGACTGGAAATAGAACGGTATTGGAAAAAAAAACAGATACATAGATCAGCGGAACAGAATTGACAACCCAGAAGTAAATCTACACATATATTATCAATTAATTTATGACAAAAGAGACAAGAACGTACAATAGGGAAGGGGCAGTCTCTTCAATAAATGGTCTTGGGAAAACTGTACAGCTACACGCAGAAGAATAAAACTGGACCACTCTCTTAGACCACACACAAAAAGTAACTCAAAATGGTTTAAAGACTTGGACATAAGGCCTGAAACTATAAAATTCCTAGAAGAAAACATAGTCAGTAAGCTCCTTGACATCAGCCTTGGCAATGATTTTTTGGATTTGACACCAAAAGCAAAGGTGACAAAAGCAAAAATAAATAAGTGGGACTATATCAAACTAAGAAATTTCTGCACAGCAAAGGAATCCATCAACAAAATGAAAAAGCAGCCTACCAAACGGGAGAAAATATTTGCAAAGTATATATCTGATAAGGGGTTAATATCCAAAAGAGAGAAAGAACTCACACAACTCAGTAGTAAAAAAAAAAAACAACAGTCCAAGTTAAAAATGGTCAGAGGATCTAAATAGACATTTTCCCAAAGAAGACATACAAATGGCCAACAGGTATATGAAAATGTGCTCAGAGTCAGGAAGAGAAAGGCAAATAACATATGATATCACTTACATGTGGAATCTAAAATATGACACAAACGAACCTATCTATGAAACAGAAACAGAACCAGGAACATAGAGAATAGACTGGTGATTGCCAAGGGGTAGAGGGTGGGGGAGGAAATAATTGGGAGTTTGGGGTTAGCAGATGCAAACTGTTATATATATATAGAATGGATAAACAAGGTCCTACTGTAGAGCACAGGGACCTGTATTCAATATCCTGTGATAAACCATCATGGAAAAGAACATGAAAAGGAATGTGTATATATGCATAACTGAGTCACTGTGCTGTACAGCAGTAATTAACACAACATTGTAAATCAACTCTACTTTAAAAAATAAATTTAAAAAAAAGACAAGAAATAACAAGTGTTGGCAAGGACGTGGAGAAAATGGAACACTTGTGCGCTGTCAATGGGAATGTAAATTGGTGCAGCCACTATGGAAAACAGTATAGACATTCCTCAAAAAATAAAAAATAGAACTACCAAATGATCCAGCAAATCTGCTTCTGGGTATTTATCCAAAGAAAACAAAAACTTTAACTTGAAAAGATACATGCACCCCAATGTTCATTGCAGCATGATTTACAGCAGCCAAGATAAGGAAACAACCTAAGAGTCCATTAATGGATAAGTGGATAAAGAAAAATGTGCCATATATTATGGTGTAAAGTATATTTTATATATTTATATTTTATTACTCATAAAAATATTATGCAATATTACTCAGCCATAAAAAGAGAAGGAAATCTTGCCATTTGCAACAGCATGGATGGATTCTGAGGGCATTATGCTAAGTGAAGTTAGTCAGACGGAGAAGACAAATACTATATGATCTTGCTTATATGTGGAATCTGAAAACAAACAAACAACTGAACTCATAGATAGACTGGTGGTTGCCAGAGATGGGGGTGAGAGGGTGGGAAGATGGGAGAAATGGGTGAAGGGAGTCAAGAGGTACAAACTTCCAGTTATAAAATAAGTAAGCCCTGGGGATGCAATGTACAGCATGGTGTCTATAGTTAATAAGGGAATTGGCTAGTCTCTGCTCCAGCAATGTTAGGGCTGGGAAGCCTGGAAGGCAGGGGGGACTTGCTGTTGCCTTAACTCACACCCTGGTGGCTGATGCTGGTTGGTGGCTGGGACCTCAGTGGGGCTGAACCCCATACCTGGGGAGCTCTCTCCACGTGGTCCCTCCGCCAGGGCTTGTCTGGGCTTCCTCACAACATGGCTAAGGATCCCAAGAGAACCAGGCAGAAGCTGTATCACTTTTTTCCTTGTGGTAAAAAACATATAACATAAATTCGACTATCTTAACCATTTAAAAAAAAGAGAGAGAGAGAGAGAACCACTTCCCTGGCGATCCAGTGGTTAAGACTCTGAGCTTCCACGACAGGGGGTGTGGGTTCGATTCCTGGTTGGGGAGCTAAGATCCCACATGCCACACAGCATGGCCAAAAAAACCAACCAACCAAACAAACAAAAAACACCTGTCCTCTTTTCAAGCAAAAGTTAGAGGAGATATTTCTCGATTTGTTGGGTTGGAAAATAAAACTATTTCTTATTTTCAGCATCTCCAGCCCCTTTGAATATTGGCAGATGTGGAGGAAATGACATTCTGGGACTTCCCATCTCAGCACTTAAAAAGGCATTGTGGCTTCTGCTTTCACCCTCTTGGGATCCAGTTACCTAAAAAGGAGTTCAAGATAGACCACTAAATGATAAGAAACCACATGGATAGCAAAAGGCCCAGCCAGTCCCAAGCCATCCAGCTTCATTGGTTGCCGTGTGCGGTCCCTAACACACAGTTAAGGAAGACTTCTTTGTGGTTCCAGCCCCAGGGGAGCCCCCAGCTGAGCACAGCTGCATGCGGGACCTCAGCCAATACCTCATGGAACAAAGCCAAGTCATCCCCACGGAGCCCTGCCTAGATTGCAAAATCAGAAGCAAATAAATGGTGGTGTTTGCTTCAAGACACTAAGGGTTCAGATGGTTTCTGTGCAGAAAGAGATGGCTGAAATACCTAGCCCTAGGCAGCACACAGATGGTATGACATTTTCATATTCCTTACCCCAGTGCACAAGGTCCTAAAAGATCTGTTCCTCCGCCTGCTGTTCTTACTTCCTCTGGTATTACTCCCCGTGCTAGTTAGCTGGGGCTGCTATAACAAAATACCACAGACTGGGAGGCTTAAACAACAGAAATTAATTTTCTCACAGTTGCGGAGGCTGGAAGGTCAAGGTCAAGGTTCAGTTTCCGGTGAGGATGCTTCCTGGCTTGCAGACGGCCACCTTCTCGCTGTGTCCTCACATGACAGAGAGATAAAACACATGAGCTCTCTGCTGTCTCTTCTTATGAGGTCACTGATGCCATCACAAGGGCCCCACCCTCATGACCTTATCTAGCCCTAATTACCTCCCAAAGACCCCACCTCCAAATACCATCATAAAGAGTTAGGGCCTCAACATAGGAATCTTGGAAGGATGTAACTTAGTCCACGGCACTCCCTCTCTCATTTTTCTCCATCAGCACTAAGTTTTCAGTTTCTCAAACATGACACACTCATTCCTACCTTGGGCTGTTCCCTGTCTGAAATGTTGTGCCACCCAGACCTTCACCGTTTCCTTCTTATCATTCATCTCAGAGAAAATGTCACTAATATTTCCACTAATATTTCCTGCATCGGCAGGCGGACTCTCAACCACTGCGCCATCAGGGAAGCCCGCAAACCCCACTTTGACAGAGACCTAATTCTGAATGTCAGGAACTTACGTCTCCTCCGCAGCAGTCCTAGAAATGGATTGAGAACCTCCCAGGTGTACACCACTAGCAAGGATCTCAGGGCAGAAGTTACTGAGCCTCAGAGGCTGGGAAGAAGTGGGGAACAAGGATTGGGGACCCTAAGGAGGAAGGGACTATGGCAGGAGATGTGGGAGCAAAGAAGGGCTGGGGGAAGACTGGACAAGGGTGGTGGGCAGAGGGCCCTGTGGGTGCTGAGTAAGGGTGTGGTCCAGGGGGTCAGGGGCCGTGAGGGACAGCACTGTGCCCCAACCTCCTGGGGTCAATCTTTTCCCATCTTCCTCTCGTTCTTCTCACCATGGACACGTGGCAGGCACGAGGTGGTGGGGAGGAGAGGGAGGTGCAGTGGCAGGACGTCGGTGAGAGCCTTTCCTTTCCACATTCAATACCAGGGACTAGAGTTGGGGGGAGAGGAACAGAGGGAGTGGGGTGAGGTGGAGGAGGTGGAGAGGGAAGCTCTCCCCCACTTTCCTCCACCAAAGGTCCTATTTTCTATTTTTATCTATCTATCTTTTTATTTTTGGCTGTGTTGGGTCTTTGTTGCTGCGCGCAGTCTTTTCTCTAGTTGCGGTGAGCTGGGGCTACTCTTCAATGAGGTGCACGGGCTTCTCGTTGCGGTGGCTTCTCTTGTTGAGGAGCACGGGCTCCAGGCGCGTGGGCTTCAGTAGTTGTGGCACATGGGCTCAGTAGTTGTGGCTCACGGGCTCTATAGCGCAGGCTCAGTACTTGTGGCACACGGGCTTAGTTGCTCCGCGGCATGTGGGATCTTCCTGAACCAGGGCTCAAACCCGTGTCCCCTGCAGTGGCAGGCGGATTCTTAACCACTGCATCACCAGGGATATCCGGTCCTATCTTCAACAGATACTCACAGTAGAACCAGGAGAGGAGTTGGGGGCGGGGTTGTCACGTGGGAGACGTGGCTAACCTCAGACATGGTGTGATGCAGCGATGATTCTGCAATGGCAAAGGAACTGGGCAAAGAGAGGCAAAGCGTGTGTGTGTGTGTGTGTGCGCGCGCATGCACGCGCACCTCCAGGGTTATGAAGTGAGGGAGAGGGAATCTCTGGAATCACCCAGTTGGGGAGGTGGGTGGGAGGGAAAGAGGCAGGTACAAGGGGCAGCACAGATTAATGTCATGCTGTCAGGGACCCGCAGCCCAGGGCCGGAGCCACCTAGCGCATGGGAAGGCACATGACCTGGCTCCGTGGTTCTGCGGTGGCTTCGGAGGTTCTTGCCAAGAACTTCCTGATGCACTCCCACAGAACTGGTATTGGCCTTCAGCGGAAAGAATTGCTCCCCTACGGCAGGACCAAGAGAGTGTAAATTAGAGAAAAGTATGCTAGTCATTTGCTGGTCAGATTGCTTTTTTTTTTTTTAATTAAGTAGCTTAGAAGACATATTACAAATTTGCTTTTAAGCCTTTTCACCAAACTCCTAGACTAGTTCCACTTCTATGCACTGTTTTCCTAAAACAGCACAAAAAAGATTTTGGATCACAAAAGTTGCCTTCTCCACCAAGACCTCATTCCATTACTATTAGAAGTAACTGTTTAAACTTAAATTTTAATGGAGTCAGTTTAATTATTGAAACCTCATAAATGAACAGTATTTAGATAAATATAATACGTATATATATTGTAAAGTCAAAGTATAAGAACTATGTGGTTATACAATACCAGTACTTTTTCATAGAATTGAAACATTAAAGCTGAATATATACATATATATGAATATATAATCATATATATGAATATATATTCATATATATATATATGAATCACTGAATCACTTTGTTGTACACCTGAAACTAACATAACATTGTAAATTAACTATACTTCAATTTTAAAAATGGTTAAAAAAAGACAGATGGAGAAAGAGCAAAAACCTCAAAAATAAAAGATATCATCCATTCAATTATGTAAGGAATATACATAAGCTTATAACTGGGGTTTATTAATTTTTTGAGCATTATATTTCACGGTTTGTTTTGTTATACCAGCAACTAATATCTATTAAAAAGAAGGCTCTGGAATCTTGCCCTGGCTTCCAGAATTCTTGGGGAAAATTTTTCTAGAAGCGTTATTTCTGTGCATCCTCCATTAAAATAGCGCTGCTCACATGTATATGATTCACTTGTTTGTGTACAACCTCTCCTGCTGGCTTGTGATCCTCTTTAGGGCAGGTTCCATGTCTGTTTTATCTTTGTTATTTGTCTGATTTTTTAGGACACTGCCTTGACCATAGTTAGGACTAATTAGTTGTTTGTTGCCTGCTGGACAAAAATGGTAAAGATGACCACAGAAAAGCTGGGTTTGGACAAGTTTGGCTAAAACATACCCTTTAAATGAGTAAACTCTATCCTCTTCCAGAGTGCATTTCCAACATCAAATGGTGATGAACTAAAGCTTTATTTTCTCCTTAACGGGTAGGTTCGTTAGACAGGACACTTGAAGCAGGGAATAACAGGTGACGTCATTACATTCTCTGTCCACGATGGCGTCATATGCACTGGGCTCCAGTCCATTCAGCTTGTATAGCACTGGCTGTGAACATCCTCTGAGGTTAAGATACCGTTCAGGCAACCCGCGTCATCACTTTCCATTCCTTCCGGCGCCTGGAGTCCCATTTTAGCTGCGGGGATCATGCAGTGTGTCTATCACGTCACTTGCAGAGATACCAGGACTGTTTTGCGTCTACTGTCCAGTGCCCCCACTCCAACACCCCGTGTCATGTACCGTGTGTGTGATTTAGAAGAAGGGCATCTGAGCAGAAGGCTTTGCCTGCAGCAAACTTTTCAAAACGAAAGTGTGAGACATAGAGAACAAACTTATGGTTACCAAAGGGGTAGAGGGGGGAGGGATAAATTAGGAGAGTGGGATTAGCAGATATACACTACTAAATATAAAACAGATAAACAACAAGGTCCTACTGTATAGCACAGGGAACTATATTCGATATCTTGTAATAAACTATAATGGAAGTATATAGTTATATATATATAACTGAATCACTGTGCTGTACACCTGAAACTAACACAACATTGTAAATCAACTATACTTCAATAAAAAAAAAATACAAAAAGGAAGTGTGAGCAAGGCAATTTCTCAGTGTTCAGCAACAAATTCAGTCCAAATACCTAGGTAGCTGTAACCCACATCACCTTTTCCCTACAATAAGAGACAGTAGGATAAAAAGTCCCCCTCTGAGTAGGCAGGGCTCCAACTGTCCTTCAAGTCCTCCTGAAATTCCATCAAGATTACCATCCCATGGGTAGCGGCAGGGATTTTTAGTAACCTATTTTTCCACCCGGGAATATCTCTTTAGGACAATCACTTTCACTTCATTGCTATTCAGTTCCAGACGCAGAAACGTAAAGACAGAAATCCAGAAATAAAATCGGAGGGACAAAGAAAGCAAGCAATGGAACAAAATACTTTCTGAGAGTTACATGGACTTTGTGGAATTTCCTTTCTTAATAATCCTCAGGATCATCAAAAATAGGTCCCGGCTGCCCTTTTGGGTCCTGCAAAGTTCTCGGTCTTGTACCCCTCCTAACTTGAACACCAAGCTGGGCAGGTGGGAGCCCTCAGGGCAGGGGTCCCTTACAGAGCAGCTGCACAGAAGCTTCAGGAGCTCAGGGTTGCCAGCACTCCCTTAGCTGGTTGCCAGGTTTCCAGAGTGCTAGAATAGTAAACAGTTGTTTCTCAGAAACAGAGATGGGGTTATCCACAGCCTCACATGCTAAATTTAAATTTAATGAAGCTCTTTCCTAACAACCCATATCAGTGATTTTCAGCCGGGCTGGTGGTGAGACAAGATCCATCTCCAGGGGGTTGGGGGAAGGAACCAGCACCTGTACTTTGAGAAAGTTCCCCAGGTGACTCTGTATCCCACCTGCAAACCCCAATGCCTCTTCAGAAAACCACTGGCACAGATCTTGGATGCTGGTGGAGGGCCTCTCTAGCTTTTTCTGCAATTTGCCCACAACGCTCCTGACATTTCAGAGTTAACTTCTGAAGCACTTAAGGAAGATGACCTAAGCCTCCCTCCCCCAATGCTGCCCTGTGAACTTTCTCACACTTAGGAGAGCGTAGCTAAGGAGGCTGAAGAGCATACAGAGAATGAGGTGGGTATAATTCAATATTGACAACAGTTGACTGAATGTCTTAGGTTTATTCCTTGGAGCTGCCAAAGATTTCAAATGGAAATTTGGATGTCATCAATTACGTCTTCCATAATCCCTGCAGAACAGGGATGGTTGCACAGCCTGAAGCCAAGGGCTGACGGTGGAGGCAGATGCATCCTTCTACTGTCCCATCTCAGACACATCTTCCTGCTCCATATCCTTCTCTCGTGCCACGAGCTTGGGAGGGAAGCTTCCTTCTTGCAGAGAAGGGAAGAAGGAAAGCACAGGCAACATTTATTTGACCCGTGACTGAAAAGACCCTATGACTTTCTGAATCCAAATGCATATTAGGGAAACCAAAATGAGCTTGTAACTACAAAACTGCCGGTCGTTTTCTGTTTGGTAAGCCATTAAGAGCTGCACATAATCGTGGGGAAGACTGTTCCTTGGTTCTGAGGTTAACACTTGAATTGACCATTTAGTTATGCAAATAAAAGGCAAAGCCGCAAATTGGAAAATGAGACCATGGCAGACATCCCTCGATGGCTAACCCAGGGCTTCCCAACTAAAGACCACATTTATGCTGCACTGGTTCTCAAAGTGGTCCTGGGACCCTTTCAGGGGGTCTGTGAAACTGGAACTATTTCTTCCAACACGAAGACAGTACTTGCCTTTGCCACTCCCATCCCTTCACGAGCGTACAGTCACATTTTCCTGACGTTATATGACATGTGATAATGAAACATTGCAGGAGCCGATAGAAGAATCCAGCTGTCTTCTATTAAGATACGTAATAGGGTTTCCCTGGTGGCACAGTGGTTGATAGTCCGCCTGCCAATCCAGGGGACATGGGTTCGTGCCCCGGTCCAGGAAGATCCCACATGCCGCGGAGCGGCTAGACCCGTGAGCCATGACCGCTGAGCCTGAGCATCCGGAGTCTGTGCTCCGCAATGGGAGAGGCCACAACAGTGAGAGGCCCGCGTACCGCAAAAAAAAAAAAAAAAAAAGATACATAATAAAGAGATGTGCAAAAAAGGCAAAACAATGCTACTGTACCCACCCATTTTTTTTTCATTTTTTTTGGAAAATAGAGTTATGGGGCTTCCCTGGTGGCTCAGTGGTTAAGAATCTGCCTGCCAATGCAGGGGACACAGGTTCAAGCCCTGGCTTGTGAAAATCCCACATGCCACGGAGCAACTAAGCCCGTGTGCCACAACTACTGACCCGTACTCTAGAGCCTGTGAGCCACAACTACTGAGCTCGCGTGCCACAACTACTGAAGCCTGCGCTCCTAAAGCCTGCGCTCTACAACAAGAGAAGCCACCGCAATGAGAAGCCCGCGCACCACAACAAAGAGTAGCCCCAGCTCACCGCAACTAGAGAAAGCCCGCACACAGCAACAAAGACCCAAAACAGCCAAAAATAAAAACAAATAAATTAATTAAAAGAAAAATATCATTAAAAAAAAAGTTATGTTTCATAAAAATATATTCTTTTTTTTTAAGATGTTGGGGGTAGGAGTTTATTAATATATTTATTTATTTTTGCTGTGTTGGGTCTTCATTTCTGCGTGAGGGCTTTCTCTAGTTGCGGCAAGCGGGGGCCACTCTTCATCGCGGTGCACGGGCCTCTCACTATTGCGGCCTCTCTTGTTGTGGAGCACAGGCTCCAGACGCGCAAGCTCAGTCATTGTGGCTCACGGGCCCAGTTGCTCCACGGCATGTGGGATCCTCCCAGATCAGGGCTCGAACCCGTGTCCCCTGCATTAGCAGGCAGATTCTCAACCACTGCGCCACCAGGGAAGCCCATAAAAATATATTCTTTGTGTGAAACCTATACTATGGGTTTGTTATTGTTATTCTAAAATGAATTAAGAAATATTCTTAACATTTCTGATTTTTCTTTTTAAAATTATTATTGTGATAAAATATACATCACAATTTAACATTTTAACTGTTTTAAGTGTGCAAGTTCAGTGGCATTAAGTACATTCATATTATTGTACAACCATCACCACTATCCATATTCAGAACTTTTTCATCATCCCAAAATAAACTCTGTCCCCATGAAACAATAACTTGCCAATATCCCTTTCTCCCAGTCCCTGGTAACCACTATTCAACTTTGTTTCCATAAATTTGACTATACCAGGTGCCTCATGTAAGTGGAATCGTACAGTGTTTGTCGTTTTCTGTCTGGCTTCCATCACTTAACGTTTTCAAGAGTCATCTGTGTTACATCAGAATTTCATTCCTTTTTAAGGCTGAATAATATTCCAGTGTAAGTACATACCACAGAATTTCTCAGTTTTTATATCTGCTATGGTAAATATTGAGAGATATAAGCCACAAAAATAAAAGCTCTTTATGGTTCCACTATAGAAAGTGGGGAAAACAAACAGGAAATAGATATCTGCTTTCCTGACTTACCTTGCATCCAGCATCCTTGCATCCAGTGGCCATGTGTCTGAGTTCTCACCAATGAGACCTAAAAGTAGGTGACAGTTGTTTCTGAGAAAGCTTCTGCTTCCTCCCAAAAGGTCCAGGTAGGAGACAAGGACATGGTGACATGACTCTGTCCTCTCCCTCTTGCCTGGAATGCCTGGGCTGAGGCAGCTGTATTGCAACTGTGAGGGGCCACACACATGGCCCTTTTGGATAACAGCATAGGAAAACTGGCTGCTCAACATGCAAGATCCTGCATGCTGCATGGCACGGCCTAAAAAAAAAAAAATCTAGGCACAAGGTAGAACTGACGTTTCCATGTAATTTGGTATTGGAAAAAGGAAATATTATAGAAAGAAAAAAATCACTGGACAAAGAAAGAAGATTAAGGGATTTCTTTTAGGTTAATAATAAGAGACAGACTAAAAGCTAATTCTCAAAGCTATGGGAATATTCTTTTGTCCATAAGGATTACCATAAGTAACAGGAAAAATGGAACTTGAATACTTACTTTATTGTAGTTAAAGACGGCACTGAAGGAGAAGGAGGAAGGCGAAGAGGAGGAGGAAGAGAAGAAAAAGAGTAAGAAGAACAAGAAGAAAAGGGTAAGAGGAAGCAACAAGCAGAAGCAGAAATGATGCATCTAATGTGTAGTAAAATTACATTTTAAATATAACTAGTAATATATGGTAATATGCTATATATATATGTACATTCACAATCAGTGTGTAATTATGAATATAATTTCCTAGATCATTTGGCATTTATGTCTAATTAGAAAATATTTAATTATAATATGTATAATTACATGTATAAATTAATAGCTTTCCTGAATTTATGGAATTACTAAGAAATGCAATTATACAGAGATGTCGTTTCAGCATACTATTGGAATGCACATGAATGCGTGACTAAGCAAAGTGAATGTTTTCTCTTTCCAATCTGCTTTTCATCATTTGATTAAATGAGGTGACATAAGCAATGCACACTGCATTGTGTTGGCACATAGTACATGCTTCATAAACTTTAGCTGTTTATGTTCTAATCTTGGGATTAACCACTCAATATGCATTTCCTGAATGGCTCAGTTACTATTGTACACTTCAGGTTTGGAGGAGAAAAAAGCCAATTCATAATCTATAAGGTTATTATTTTTTTTAATTTACTTATTTTATTTTTGGCTGTGTTGGGTCTTCGTTGCTGCGCACGGGCTTTCTCTAGTTGCGGCGAGCGGGGGCTACTCTTGATTGTGGTGCGTGGGCTCCTCATTGTGGTGGCTTCTCTTGTTGTGGAGCACGGGCTCTTGGCATGCGGGCTTCAGTAGTTGTGCTGCATGGGTTTAGTTGCTCTGCGGCATATGGGATCTTCCTGGAGCAGGGCTCGAACCCATGTCCCCTGCATTGGCAGGCGGATTCTGTGCCACAAGGGAAGCCCTACAAGGTTATTTACAATCTACCTTCTGCTTTCAGAAGTGATTCCTTCATCTTCAATGTTCTTGTAGCATTTTGCTTATACCTCTAGTGTGGTTTTTCATTCTTATTTTTGTATTATATTTTTTTGCATGTGTATCTACTTTGACTCTAAATTCCTTGAAGTCAAGCATACAGCACCATTATCTGTGATTTGCACATAGGAATAACTCAATAAATGTTTTTTGAATATAAAAATTTGATTTACAGAGTCAAACTTTATAGATGACTTTTGATATGTTTTTTTCATGCCACATGTACAATGTCCTAAAAGAATATAGTTACCGGGCTTCCCTGGTGGCGCAGTGGTTGACAGTCTGCCTGCCAATGCAGGGGACATGGGTTCGAGCCCTGGTCTGGGAGGATCCCACATGCCGCGGAGCAACTAGGCCCGTGAGCCACAATTGCTGAGCCTGCGCGTCTGGAGCCTGTGCTCGGCAACAAGAGAGGCCGCGATAGTGAGAGGCCCATGCACCGCGATGAAGAGTGGCCCCCGCTTGCCGCAACTGGAGAAAGCCCTCACACAGAAACGAAGACCCAACACAGCCATAAATAAATAAATAAATAAAATTAAAAAAAAAAAGAAAATAGTTACCAAATTACAAGTTTTCTTCTGATACTTATTCATAAGGTAAGGATACACAAGTGCAAGATTTTCATTTATAGTTGAAAGTGTAAATCTTGACAAAAGGGTGAGATCACGATTGAATTAAGTTTAAAAAAAATTTTGGTGGGGAGGGATAAATTAGGTGTTTGGGATTAACAGATACAAACTACTATATATAAAATAGAGAAACAACAAGGACCCACTCTATAGCACAGTGAGCTATATCCAATATCTTGTAAGAACATATAATGGAAAAGAATCTGAAAAAGAATACATATAAAGAATATATATATAAATGAATCACTTTGCTGTACACCTGAAACTAACACAACATTGTAAATAAACTATACTTCAATTAAAAAAATAACAAACTTTGGTACGTTATACCATGGAATAACAATACAGCAATTAGAAAAGAATGTAGAATATCTACATGGCCTGGTGTAAAAGACCTCTAAGACATGCCATTAAGCAATGCTCCTTCTAAGCGTCCCTCTTCGTGTTCACAGTAGTCCACTCTTCTAGTGACACAGGCTCACCTCCCTTTTTTTTTTCTGGTACGCGGGCCTCTCACTGCTGCGGCCTCTCCCGTTGCGGAGCCCAGGCTCCAGACGCGCAGGCTCAGCGGCCATGGCTCACGGGCCCAGCCGCTCCGCGGCATGTGGGATCTTCGCGGACTGGGGCACGAACCCGTGTCTCCTGCATCGGCAGGCAGACTCTCAACCACTGCGCCACCAGGGAAGCCTCTCACCTCCCTTTGTCTCCTCACATCTAGAGTCACGTAGTCCTTTCTTCAAGATCTGCCATCTTAATTCCAATCCATAGCACGGCACTCACGTTGAAGTACTACAGTCTGTTGGTTTCTAGTTTCTTCCTGTTCTGCTAGTCCATGGCGGGTCTTCCCAAGATGTGACTTCACATGTATCATTCTTCACCCACCCATATTTTTTTTTCAGAAGCCTGCATTTAACAGGTTTAGCCAGCAGTCAAGACTTTGATTAATTTCACTGTTACCTAAACTGGGGTTTTAATATTATCTCCCACTATCTACTTGAGTTGTTTTCTAGACAAACTCAATTAGGTTTTGCTCCCAACAGTCCACTCTCGTTCCTGGGATTCTAGGGACCATGCTGCCCTCCTCCCTGTTGAGTGCTGTAAGAGGGCATTAGACCCCGTTTCAGAGCATCTGGTCTCTGTTCTCCATTCTGTCATTTACTAGCAGTGATGTTGGCCGGCAAATCCAAGTCCTTGGATTCTACTGTCTCACCTGTGAGACAGACAGATGATTTTCACCTTGCCAACCTCTCCAGGTTGCTATGAAGAGTAATTGAGCTATGTCTGCAGGGGTTTTAGAAAGTGTAAATAACAATACAGTGGTAAGATTTAATAACTAATAAAAATGCAGACTAATAAGAAAATGAGGAGCAATCGAGCTATGTCTATAGTGTAAAGAACAATACAAATGTAAGATTTAATAACTAATAAAAATGTAGGGGTTTTAAAAAGTATAAATAACAATTGTAAGATATGAAATCTAATAAACTAATAAAAGTGTCTTCAACCAAAAATTTCTCAGCTTTTAATAATCACTTTCTTATGGTCAATGTACCTGATTCAGCTGCTTCATGGTGTGTTTATTTTTTGTAAATATCTTCTCTTCCCCAACTAAATTTTAGCCTTGTATGGAAGAAAATACACTGTGTCCTCTTTGTAAATCCCAACATGTAACACAATCCCTGCATGCAAGGAATGCTCCATCAATAGGGTACTTGTCCCTACCATAACCATTAACAGCCTCCCCTTTCATTTTCAGATGTAACCCAGTTTGGACAACAAATTTTCTGGTCACTCTATGAATAAGTGATTGTGGATGGTGATCACGGTGCAGAAGCATCCTTCACGCTGCATTTTATCTGGCTTCTTTTTCCACTCTTCCTTTCCTTTCTCCATGTCACAGCCAGATTTTTGATGTTTGTTTTTGAAAACAAAAGAAAAGCATTCATTAGCGGTTCTTTCACATAGAAATACAGAATTGTAATTTTCCTTTCAAGTCCAGCAGTATGTTAGGATGAGAGAATCATCTCCTGAAAAGCTGTATGCAAAATATGGTTGTTCTCTTTTCGGCTTAGCTGATGGAGACAAGGGCAGAAGCAGGTTGGCACAGAGGCAACCCGGAACAAACTCGATATTCTTCAAGTAGCCTGAGCTAACCCTTTGAGCCTGAATGTAAGCACAGTGTAAAATCAGCAGGTGACACAATAAGACAGCAATTAATTCTCTGATATTTTAAAACATCATTATAATGACTGGCACAAGGAAGATGTGCTTTCGGATGTCAATTATCAGTGGTATCAAAGGGATTAAAAAATTAAAATTCTATTTAGTCCCTAAGCAGTCATTTAAGATGTGATCCACCCAAGCAATGTGATTTGAGGATTTAGAGTCTGGTTTCAATTCCTCTGAAAATAGCAGACATTGCTTTGATCTGAATTTAGCATGGCCCTTTTGGCAATAGGCACAATTTGTGAGAAATCTCTGTTTGGCAGTGGTGGAGGCCATTTTATCCTCCATGTGCAGAGCGCTGCCTTTGAGTTGGGTACCTGTGTGAGTCTAAGAACGCTTCATGTGAGAATTGCACTCAGTTCAGACTTGGAGGAGACAAAACTGTTACAGGACGGGAGGATTCAGAATCGACTCTTGTGGCCAGATTTCCCCTCCCGGAGTATGTATATTTTTGGTACAAGCAATGTTATGGTAGTGTTCAGTATGCTTAGATACATTTTGAAAAGCACAAAGTTTCAGAGGTGAGTGGTATGTTCAATTAACCCTGTGCTCCAGAATAAAAGCCAAATCTTTGCTGGAACCTAAATAATATCTTGTTGCTTTGGAAGATAAATCTTACCCCAGGTACCAGCATGCTGATATAAATGTTAATCCTCTTGTAACTCGGTTTGATTGAATTTTGATTCTGGCTTCTATTTTCGGTCATCTTCTTCTGGAAAATGTCTTATGTGCCCCACAAACATCATGTAAGACCCACATTCTGAAGTGGATCTCAACCTATGCTCCTGCAAAAACTCTGTTGCTCCAATGCTGAACTCAAGTGTCCTGCTGGTAAATTCAAAGAATGGTAACTGTTTCTTAACTTTCAGAAAATGATAATTTAATGGATAGGATTTTCTCAACTTCAAATTATTTTTTTCCCCTACTTTTCTTCACACTTAAGAACTTGGGTAGGGCTTCCCTGGTGGCGCAGTGGTTGAGAGTCCGCCTGCCAATGCAGAGGACACGGGTTCGTGCCCCAGTCCGGGAAGATCCGACATGCCGCAGAGCGTCCGGAGCCTGTGCTCTGCAACGGGAGAGGCCACAACAGTGAGAGGCCCGCGTACTGCAAAAAAAAAAAAAAAAAACTTGGGTGGACCAAAGACAAAATGAATAAAAATTTAGCAAATAAATAAAAACTCACGCATTTCCTGTTTTCCTTTTATAAGTTCATGTTGATTGTTGCAATTTTATATGCATCTATTAAATAGAGTTATCCTTTCTTTTAGTCAAATTACCTTGGTTTTGGTGAAGGATTTGAATACATCAGTACGTATCAGACTCTAGCACAGTGCAGACGCTCAGTAAATGTTTGTTGAATGTCTGATTATGGGATGAATATATCATGGTCTTCCCGGAAAGCACCATGGGATTCTGCAAAGAGTATCCTGTCTCCTGAAGAAGTCGGTGAAATCACCCACCAACCAAAGGCAAGACACTGTTCTAGGCCCCTGGAGAGATAAAGAAGAGCTAGATAGTTTCCACCCTTTGGAGAATTGTTAATCTTTGGCAAAGTTTGATTGGTAAAATATGGCAAGAACACAGATTACTGTACTACCATATAAAGAAAGATGGGTGTCTTGGATGGACCTAGAGATTATCATACTAAATGAAGTAAGTCGGAAAGAGAAAGACAGATACCATACGATATCACTTATATGTGGAATCTAAAATATGGCACAGATGAATTTATCTACGAAACAGAAACACTCAGGGACATAGAGAACAGATTTGTAGTTGCCAAGCGGGGAGGGGCCAGGGAGGGAACCACTGGGAGTTTGGGATTAGCAGATGCAAACTACTGTATACAGGAAGGATAAACAACAAGGTCCTACTGTATAGCATGGAGAACCATGTTCAATATCCTGTGATAAAACATAATGGAAAAGAATATGAAAAAAAAAGATTTGTTTATAAACCATAAAATTGAATCTAAAAGAGATATTTAAATGTTCCTATGCATTTGTCTGGACTATGAAAATTCCTTAACTGTGGAAAATTATTATAATATTTCTCCTTCAAAAGGAAAAAAAAAGATGGGTGTCAGAAGAGAGGTATTTTTCAATGGCAGAGTGAATAAATATATCTGATTGGAGATGATCAGAATAGATTTCACGGTGGTTCTAGTACTTAAACTGCACCCTGAAGGACAAACTGGATGTTGCTGAGTGAACTTAAGATGTGTAGAATGAAATGCAGGGGCAAAAGCAAAAAGTGAAGAAGCCTCAAGCGCAGATCCAGCAAACCTTGAGTTCTATTTGGTGTGTGTGAATTACAGTGAATTGGGACCCTTCTGTGTGGAAAGTCCTACAGGCCTGGGTTGGGGTTATGGTTAATTAGGAAAGCAATGGAAACCCAGGAAGGTTTTGAATGGGGAAGGTGATGTTACCAGAGCTGTTCTTTAGGAAGGTCAGTATGTATGGAATGGATTTGTTCCCCCCAGGAAGCAGGTATGATCGTACAACCATCCAGCGAAGAAATGATGATTAATAGCAATGCTATGTTCTTTTGAGTTTTTTTTTTTTTTTTGCAGTACGCGGGCCTCTCACCGTTGCGGCCTCTCCCGTTGTGGAGCACAGGCTCCGGACGCACAGGCTCAGCAGCCATGGCTCACGGGCCCAGCCGCTCTGCGGCATGTGGTATCTTCCCAGACCGGGGCACGAACCCGTGTCCCCTGCATCGGCAGGCGGACTCTCAACGACTGCGCCACCAGGGAAGCCCTCTTTTGAGTTCTTATCACACAGACATACCAAGGTCAATAGGCAATAAGTATTAATTCTTGACAATGATCTGTACTGTTACCCACAAGGAGATAATAGCTAACAGACCTGTCTAACATCCCCACGACTTTGGATCCATAGAAATGGCCTTTGTTTAAAGTCTGGGTAAGTTGTGCTGGCCCAACTGCAAGGAGCACCACGCACTTCAGGGCACCACAAATTTATATGGTGGTGATGACAACAAGCTGTAAAATGTCCTTAAGCAGGGGATCCCTTTTCTAAATTGCACAAAGTCTCCTGTATGCAAAAAGTGGGGTGGCGGGTACATGATCCTTCAGAGGAAAAGACGCTTAAATTTCTTGGTATTTTTAGAGGGGCTGCTCCATGTTTGCTGAAAGCTAACTAGTGCCTTTCATTTCTAGTTTGCTAACATCCTATCATCCCAGAAACTCTTTACTAACCCTGGTAACTCAAACACCGGCTGAATCACTCCATTCTTAGTGAGCGTGTCCTGTCCTCTTCCTACCACCTTGAGACCAAGAATCTTTCTCAGTCAGTCCAAGAAAATCTTAATTTAGGCAATGGCTCTTCCAATCTCCCATGCTTTTTGTCCTCTTGCCAAAACTTATGTAGGTTATCTGCTTCTAGCAGTTAAATGCCAGTTACCCTAGAGAAGCAAAAGAAACAGATTTTGGCTCTACACTTCCCTACACTGTTGACATGCACAGTAATAGGACTGTATAAAACCCAAATGCTATTATTAGCTCTGACCCCCTGCCTCCCCTTCCCCCAAAAAATAAATAAATAAAACTCAAGTCAAGAGGTATTCCAGGGTAGACATAAAAAAGGAAGTGGATGTCTTCATTTTATTACTCCAACCATGATCCAGTCAGTTGGCTTGGCCATGTAGTTGGTCTTACTTGGGTATTTTCAGGTCAGGCCCCTAAAGGATCTCTCCTCTTAGGGATAAGATAATGTTGCAGCCCAGTCTGAGAGACAGGCTGGGCAGACAGCCCTTGCCCTGTTATGATTCAAAGGGTGAAGTCCTCCACCCTCAAAAAATATGTCTATTTATATAATAATATTGCTTTCTCCCTGTAAGTACAGTTACCCTTGAACAACACAAACAGTGAGGGGTGCCCACCCTCTGCTACAGTTGAAAAATCCACGTATAATTTATAGTTGGTCCTCCGTATAGGCAGTTCCTCCATGTCTGTGGTTCCTCTGTATCCCCGGTTCTGAATCCTTGGATTAAGCCAAGCATGGGTCTGGACCATGTAGTACTTTAGTATTTACTACTGAAAAAAATCCATGTATAAGTGACCCACGCAGTTCAAACACATGTTGTTCAAAGATTAACTGTATTCACCTTCTGACACGTAGGCATTCCTGCTACAACCTGTTAAGGCTTTTCTGCCTGGGGCAGTGAGGAAGGCCCAGCCCATCTGGTGAACAGAGGAGAGGAAGGAGCAAAAGAAGGGGGAGGATAAGACTGGACCTCACCTTGCCCTAATTTTGCCAAGGGCTTGCCCACTTATGCACATGGATTAGCAGACTGGCAAAATGCCTGTAACTAGAAGAACAATTTTTCGATAAGCCTGTTTATTGGGGTGTAGAAGCAGCTGAAAAATTCTTAGTGGTTTTTTAAGACGCCTTTTCCAAATGACATTTGTTCATTACCCAAAGTTTATTTGTAAAACCAAAACTATGAACAGGACCGGCTGTGTAATGTATGGGGGCCCAATGCAAAATGAAAATGCAAGGCCTCTTGTTTGAAAATTTAAAATTTCCAGTGGTTGGTGAGAGCAGAGCATTAAACCAAGCATGAGAGCTTCTGAGGGGAGGCGGGGAGCCTGGGGTGCTTCCCAGGTTGTGTGCCCATGAAGAGGCTTTATTCACCAACTCTCCTTGGACCAGTTTTCTCCACTGCCGAAATCTAGTGTTCTCAGGGGTGAGGTCCCTAGAAAGTGGCATCAGTGACATCCAGGAACTTGTTGGACATGCCCATCTCGGGCTCCTGTCTGTGATTTAATCAACCTTCCAGGTGATTCTGTCTCATGTTCAAGTTTGAGAACCACTGCCACGTGATGGAATTCGATGTTTAAAATGATGGATCTCGGTAAGTCAGACGGAGAAGGATATGATATCACTTCTATGTGGGATCCAAAATATACAACAAACTAGTGAATATAACAGAAAAGAAACAGACTCACAGATACACAGAACAAACTAGTGGTTACCAGTGAGGAGCGGGAAGGGGGAAGGGTCAAGGTAGGGGTAAGGGATTGAAAGGTACAAACTATTATGTATAAAATAAATAAGCTATGAGGGTATATTGTACAACACAGGGAATATAGCCAATATTTTATAATAACTATAAGTGGAGTATAACCTTTCAAAATTATAAATCACTATGTTGTACACCTGTATAATATTGTACATCAACTATATTTCTATAAAAATTTAAAATAATAAAATGAAATAAAATACAATACCATGTAAAACTAAAATAAAGTGATGGATTTCGGAATGGAAGCAATCTTAGGGATCATGTGGCCTAACCATCTTGTATTGAGGAAATGAAGGGCAGGGTGAAGCAGAGCGAGGCCTAGAGTTCGTGGTTAACTCTTTACTCATCCGCTGAATAATTTTTAGAGCACCAAATGGTCTACGGTTCATCACTCCTGGTCACCTTCCCAGTCAAGCCAGCTCATATCCCAATTTTAAAGATGAGGAAATCAAAATGCCAAAAGTGTTCAATGAGCCGACGAGTGGAGCTGGGATTAAAACCCTGCGTTCTTAAATCTCCTGCCCACTGTCCTCTGCTCGGCCTACAGGTAACATGATACAGGTGAGCTAAGCGGCTAGCCACTCTCCACCAGCATCAAAACCCAACACCAACCAACAGAGACCCATGGGCCCAGCAAATGTGCAGCTCAGAGTGGCTCAGTTCAGTGTCATGACAAGGACTGATGGGGGCCTTGGCTGTTTTGAAGAAGCTGGTATTTGTGCTTCACGCTGTGTGTACTCGTGGATCTCAGCACTGGCGCAGAAGTGAGTCTTGGAGTTTTCTACCCTAGTCTAAGCAGCCAGCAGGAGAGGGATGCAGCCTAAGTCCTCTGCACTCAAAGGTTCTTCAGGAGGCCTGTAATACCCTCCTCTGTATCCTCAGGTCTGCCCCTTGCATTCCTGGCATTCAGTCACTTTGAAAGCTTTGGCCCCAGCTTATCATTTTTTCCATTCTTAGGCCAAGGCTATTTGTAGTTTCTCCACCTGTCACCATGTGTGTTAGGCTGCAAAAGGCGAGTGCAGCTTCATGAAGCACACGATCCCAGCTCAAGCTCACTTAGAACACCATGCTTTCTTTGAATGTTCCATTTGAGGGACACTTTATGAACCTTCACAGCTTTTCAGCTGTGCCGTTTCACTTGGGCTGCGTGATACATACTGAGTTAGATATATATGAAGTTAGTTTCATTTAGGGTCTGAATTATTTCCCAATTTTAAATGAGAAATCTTTGACTTACTAATTGCAAAATATGCTCATGATTAAAGAAGCTATTGTACAAGTCCAAACCATATAGATGTTATAAAAGGATTATTGCAGAAGAAATACCAATGGAAAGAAAGCAGAAAAGCAGAGTGGAATACAAAGTAAGAACACAATTTTCAAAGCGCAATTTATAGCATGAATGGAAAATAGCCACCAATGCCATAATTAAAATGGGAAATTATGGAGAGTATTAATCAAAAAAGAATGTATCACAGATCTAAATGAAAAACTCCCGGAAGATAACACAGAAAAAATCAAGGTGACCTTGGTTTGGTGGTGAGTTTTAAATACAACACCAAAAGTGCTATCTATGAAAGGAAGAAATGAGTTAACATAGAAAACAAACATGGTTACCAAAGGGGAAGGGGGAAAGGGATAAATTAGGAGTTTGGGATTAACATATACACATCACTATATATAAAACAGATAACCAGCAGGACCTACTGTAGAGCACAGGGAACTATACTCAATACTTTGTAATAACCTATAAGGGAAAAGAATCTGAAAAAGAATATATATATATATATCTGAATCACTGTGCTGTACACCTGAAACTAACACAATATTGTAAATTAACTCCAGTTCAATAAAAAAATTTTTTTAAAGAAATAAGTTGGACTTCATTAACATTAAAAAAAGAAACCTTCTGGGGCTTCCCTGGTGGCACAGTGGTTGAGAATCTGCCTGCCAATGCAGGGGACATGGGTTTGAGCCCTGGTCCAGGAAGATCCCACATGCCACGGAGCAACTAACCTGTGCGCCACAACTACTGAAGCCCGCGCTCCTAGAGCCCGTGCTCCACAACAGGAGAAGCCACTGCAACGAGAAGCCCGTGCACCGCAATGAAGAGTAGCCCCCGCTCGCCGCCAACTAGAGAAAGCCCACGCATAGCAACGAAGACCCAACGCAGCCAAAAATAAAATAAATAAATAAAATAATTTTTAAAAAACCCTTCTGTTCTGTTTAAGTTACTATCAAAAGAATGAAAAGGCAAGCCACACACTGGGAGAAAATATTTGCAAAAGAGATCTCTCATAAAAGACCGTTATCCAAAATATACAAAGAACTCTTAAAATTCAACAATAAGATCTGAACAGATACCTCAAGAAACAAGATAAACAGATGGCAAATAAGTGTATGAAAATATGTTTTATATCATATTGTCATTAGGGAATTGCAAATTAAAACAATAATGAGATACCACTACATACCTGTTAAAATGGCTAACATCCAAAACACTGACAACACAAATGCTGGTGAGGATGTGGAGCAACAGGAACTCTCGTCATTGCTGGTGGGAATGCAACATGGTGCAGCCACTTTGGAAGACAGAGTTTCTTACAAAACTAAACATACTCTTACCATATGATCCAGCAGTAGTGTTTACTATTTACCCAATAATTTAAAAACTTATGTCCATATGAAAACCTGCATATGAGTGTTTGTAGCAGTTTTATTCATAATTGCCAAAAGTTGGAAGCAACCAAGACATCCTTCAGAAGGTGAATGAATAAACAAATTATGGTACATTCAGATAGTGGAATATTATTCAGTGATAAAAAAGCAATGAGCTATCAAGGCATAAAAAGACATGGAGAAAGTATAAAAGCATGTTACTAAGTGAAAGAAGCCAGTCTGAAAAGGCTACATCCTACATGACTATTTATGACATTCTGGAAAAGGCAGAAGTATTGAGATAGTAAAAAGATCAGTGGTTGACAGGGATTTGGGGGGAGAAGGCAATAAATAGGTGGAGCACAGGGTATTTTTAGGTCAGTGAAACTATTCAGTATTATTCTGTAATGATGGACACAAGTCATTATACACATCTGTCAAGAGCCAAAGACTGCAGTACCAAGTAGGAACCCTAATGTAAATGATGTACTTTAGTTACTAATAACGTATTAATGTTGGTGCATCAATTGTAACAAATGTACCACACCAATTGCAAGATGTTTGTATTAGGGGAAACTAGTATTAATAGGGGAAATAGGTGAGGGAGTAGATGGGAACACTCTGTACTTTCAGCTCAATTTTTCTGTAAACCTAAAACTGCTCAAAAAATGTCTATTAATTAGAAGATTATATAAACTTACAATAGAATAAAGGATTAACCAAGCCTGAATTGCCTACCTCTGGATTTCTCGTTATGTGGGGCTATACATTTTCCTTGTTTAAGTGACTTCTAGTCAAATTTCTATTACTGGTAGCCAAAAGTGCCCCAACATACAGTTTTTGTTTGTTTTTGGTGGTGTTTTAGAATTATGCCTTTTACACCACTCTGTGTTGCTTTAACACATTCATTCTCAATGAAGGGGTGAAAAAAATCTTACTCTTTTTATGTGTAAAGCACAGATATACATACAGTGTCCAAACAGATTTACAGATTTTTCTCTCTTATTTTAATTTCACGGAGAAGGGACAGGTTTAGGGGGAAAAAGACCAAAGAAGACTCCTGGGGGTATAATAATGAAAAAAGTGGTTGAGAAGCTCTGCTTTCACAGAAAAGATTGGAAATTTAGACAGCAGCATGATGTACTGAAAAGAACATTTAATTTGGTGTCAGAACACCAGCTATATGACCTCCATAAAGACACCTAAATCCTCTGGCCACATTTTCTCTGTCTAAAATATGGGATTGCACTGATGATCTCTAAAGGTGTATTCAAGTTCCAACAGTCTATAATTTTTTTTAATTTTTACAAATGTGACATTTTCTACCATTAGAATACAGTGTTATCGAAAGCAATCTCAGTGCTAACAGCACCATGTAACCTTAGAGTGAAGGAAACAATAGAAAAAGAAAATCATGTTGTCTACACTGGAATTGATAACTCTTTTTAGTTTTCTGTCTACAGGAGCCTCTTCAAGATGAGCACTGACTAGAAAACTTAACTTTATCTTGCTGATGGAGATAGGGCTCTGAGAGCCAACTGCAACTGGTCCAAGGGTGATTGATGTGTGACAGGGCTGTTGCCAAGGTATGTGACAGCTCGCCTCTCTTCCCACTTCCACCCTCCCCCCACCCCCAAACACACAGACATAGACACAGTCACGCGCACATCCTTTTGCCTCAACCGATACGCAGTTAGAGACTGTGCTTTCTGATTAAGGTAGAGAAAAAGAGGGAGCAGAAATCAAAAAGAGAAGCGAAAGGATGGACCAGCTTCTGTTTATAAACTCAGGTGTGTGCAGGGGACTGGAAGTACTCTAGGTGGGAGAATGAAGCCTGGAAGTTGAAAGAACTCTTCAAGAACAGAGCCTCTGTGTGCAAGCAGAGCTATGTGGTATTCCAGATGAGAAGGTTGGAAAGGAAGCCCATCCCCTGGCCTCTGCGCAGAATCCGACAGTGCTCTGACATCCCAAGTCCTGGAAGCACTGGGGCTCGGAGGTTGGTGGCCCACGGATGGTCAATCAGTGAAAGTGTCTTTCAGGGCCATTCCACCAGCCAAGAGGCCAAGGAAAGGCAGGGCTGGCACTGGGAGGAAGTGAAGGTAACAAATTGCTTTATGAGCACTTGACAATCACTCTTTAAATTCTCCAAAAACAGCTGGGAGATGTTTTGAGGGGGGCTGTGACCCTGTTGTTATGCATATGAATGCTGTTGAGTCAGTCAGTACGTGGGTTAAGAATGATACCCTGAAATGGTACAGATGAACCTATTTGCAAAGCAGAAATAGAGACACAGATGTAGAGAACAAACATATGGACACCAAGGGGATAAATGGGGATGGTGGTGGAATGGATTGGGAGATTGGAATTGACATATATACACTACTATGTATAAAACAGATAACTAATAAGTACCTGCTGTATAGCACAGGGAACTCTACTCAGTGCTCTGTGGTGATTAAATGGGAAGAAAATCCAAAAAAGAGGGGATATGTGTACAAATATAGCTGACTCACTTCGCTGTACAGCAGAAACTAACACAACATTGTAAAGCAGCGATACCCCAATTAAAAATAAATAAATAAAGGCACTGTAAGGAGAAAAAAAAAAAAGAATGAAAGAATGATACCCTATTTAATGGGTCCAGAGCTTTAATTTGGGAAGATGAAAACCTTCTAGAGGTGGATAGTAGCGATGGGTACACAACAAAGTGAATGTAATTTGTGCCATTGAAATGTATACTTAAAAATAGTTAAAATAGTAAATTTTAAGTTTTAAAACAATAAAAAGAGACCTGCAGAAATGCTGTCAATCATCTTGTACTGCCAGAGTCTTCTTTTTAAATAAAATTAATAAAACAGATGTCTGACAATCACTTTGCTGTAGACCTGAAACACTGTAAATCACCTATACGTCAATTAAATAATTAATAAAACAGAGGTCTGGGAAAGGAAAATTTGATTAATATTTCTGGGACTTTCTCCTCTGTAAAAATGATCTCCAATTTCCTCCAAGCTCGAAGATACCAAGCTTCATAGTTCTCTGACTTAATTTGACAGGGATGTTTGCAAAACAGGAAGGTTGGATGGATAATGAAGCAAAAATGAAATGGATAAAGCATTTTCTGCTTTATCATTTCAAGGTGGGCTCAGCTCAGCTGTAGTTCTAAATGTCTCCACAGTCTATTGATAGAAGCAGACTTCCAGGAAACGAGACACAATTGTGAAGGGGCGAGTTTTTCTCTCTTGCCATTTGTGGTACTTTCTGCCCTTTTTGGGCAGCAACTGCTGAACTCTCTCATACCCCTCGACCCCCTCCCTCTCCCTCTCAGCAGATGTCCTTGCTTCCTCCACTTCATTGGTGACTCTAAAAAGCCATCAGACAGAAAAGCGCCTCATCTTCCGGGGAACATGCCCACAGCCACCCAGTATCTGTGCACGTCTTCACCATCCCCCCACCCTGGGAGCCCCTGCCTCATCCTCATGTGCTCCAATCCCATTCCCTTCCTTTTCACACACACCTTCCTCCCTATTTCTCATTTCTTCCTCGAATGCTTCCTCTCCTGCTCTCTTCTGGATTGTTTCCGTCCACATTCAAATTTGCTCTAATATGTTCTACTTTTCTGTTTTCCTTTCTTTTTTCTTGCCTTATAATGGATAAAATGTTTTCTTTTTTCCTCAATCCAATTTTTCCCCTTTACTACTTTGAAAGTTATAAACCATATTTCTATTCTGTTAGCAGTTAGATGGGAATTACAACATGATAAATGCTAACTTCTAAAGTTATACAACATCTTTAACTTTCTCCTGGACCATGCAAGGGCTGTAGACCACTGTAATGTGGAGCACCTGTTCCTGATTTATATGCTATTGTCCTCATGCCTTTAAATATACATGACAGGGACTTCCCTGGTTGCCCAGTGGTTAAGAATCCTCCTGCCAGTGCAGGGGACACGGGTTCGAGTCCTGGTCCGGGAAGATCCCACATGCCGTGGAGCAACTAAGCCTGTGCACCGCAACTACTGAGCCTGCTCCCTAGAGCCTGCGAGCCACAACTACTGAGCCCACGTGCCACAACTACTGAAGCCCACATGCCTAGAGCCTGTGCTCCGCAACAAGAGAAGCCACCGCAATGAGAATCCACCGCAATGAGAAGCCTGCGCAACGCAACGAAGAGTAGCCCCCACTCACAGCAACTAGAGAAAGCCCACGCACAGAAACAAAGACCTAATGCAGCCAAAAATAAATAAATAAATACATACATAAATACATAAATAAATAAAACAAAACAGACTCACACATAGAAAACAAAGTTTTGGTTACCAAAGGGGAAAGGGGGAGGGAGGGAGGGATAAATTAGTAGTATGGGATTAACAGACACACACTACCATATATAAAACAGATAAGCAACAAGGATTTTCTGTATAACACAGCGAACAATATTCAATATCTTATAATAACTTAGGGTGGAAAAAATCTGGAAAAAAATATATGTATATAACTGCATCACTTTGCTATAAACCTGACACTGACAGTGTATTGTAAATCAATTACACTTCAATTAAAAAATTAAGTTGAATTAAAGGCTTGTTACTGAACCAGGTTCATTTACCTGACGCACAGCAAGCTGAACGCCGAGATGCCAAGGTCTGCAGCAGAGAAAAGGTTTATTCACGAGGCAACCAAGCGAGGAGAAGGGAGAACAAATATCAAATTGTCCTCCGCCAAGGCACAGAGCTCAGGATATTGATGGGCTGAGGCGCAGGATGGGCTGAGGCGGCGGGGGCCCGTGGCAAGGTGAATGTAAATTAAAAAAAGGTGAGGTAATCATGGTTTTGCGCAGGCGCAATTAAGCTACAGGCATCTTCACAGAACACGTATTCAGAAATTTGGGCATTAGCATGATCTGAGTGTGGAGCTTCCAGCCCTCTGTTGTCAAAAGGTCAAAAGGTCATGGAGCGGGGCTTCCCTGGTGTCGCAGTGGTTGAGAGTCCGCCTCCTGATGCAGGAGACGCGGGTTTGTGCCCTGGTCCAGGAAGATCCCACGTGCAGCGGAGCGGCTGGGCCCGTGAGCCATGGCCGCTGGGCCTGCGCGTTCGGAGCCTGTGCTCCGCAACGGGAGAGGCTGCGACAGTGAGAGGCCCGCGTACCAAAAAATAAACGGTCATGGAGCGGACACTCGCGCATGCCGGGTTGGGGGGGGGGTCGGTGGTCCTAACCAGTCTTAACCGGCTCAAGCTCCAACTGGACACAGCTGACTCCAGGTTCCTAAAAATCAGCTCAGGCAAACATTGTTTCTGCCACGTGACGCTTGGAGGACAGGAAAGTCTTTTGTAGCAACAATTAAAGCGAGCTTGATCTGTGAAGGCAGGTCACAGGTGGAAGAGATCTCACTGATGATTGATTGCCGTCAGTTTCAAGCTCCCAAGATCCTTACCTTAATTACATCTGCAAAATCCCTTTTGCCATGTAACATAACATTGTCACAGGTTCTAAGGACTGAGGTATAGACATTTGAGGGGAAGGATATTATTTGATTTACCAAAGTATATTTTCAGCTGTGTTTAATCTGTTGTTAAATTCCTTTGGGTTTTGTTTTTTTTTTGGGGGGGAAGGAGGTGTTTGGCATGTGGGATCTTATTTCCCCAACCAGGGATCAAACCTGCACCCCCTGCAGTGGAGGCAGGGAGTTTTTACCACTGGACCGCCAGGGAAGTTCCTCCTTTAGGTTTTAATTTTCCATTATTGTAGGCTTATTTTTTTTAACTTTTAATTTATTTCATTATTTTGCAGTATTTAAAATTATTTTACAGTCCTTTATATCTTCTTCATGTTTTTAATTATCTTTTATTTCTTTAAACATAGGAAGCATATTTTATTTTATATTCTGATTTTGTTCATTCCAATATCTGAAATGTTAGTCTGATTTTGATACCTAATTTTTTTCCTGCAGATTTTTTTTTTCTGCCTTCCTTCCTTTGGTGTTTGGGGAGTTTCGAACATGAGCTCAGAATCCTTTGAAGCTGATTGATGGGAATTTTTCAACCCCAGTGTTTAAGGTGTCTGGTCTTCCAGACAGCATTTGGATTTACTTCTACCAGGAGACTGGGCACTAGCGATTGATAGCCCTTTATATTTTGTTTTGTTTTGTTTTCCTTTGTTTAAAATATATTAAAGCATCATTAACATATAATAATGTATACACATTTAAAATGTATAATTCAATGAAGCTGACATATGTATACACTTGTAAAACCATCACCACAGTCACAATAATGAACCCCTCCAAAAGTTTTCTCATGCCCTTTGTAACGTCTCATTTCTGCCCTTCCTCACCCCCAGGCAAACACTGATCTGCTTTCTGTCTCCATAGTTTGCATTTTCTAGAATTTCACAGAATTTCATAGGAGTGGAATCATGCAACATGTACTCTTTTTTTTGGTCTGGCTTCTTTCACTTGGCATAATTACTTTGAAATTTAGCCATATTATTATGTGGACGAAGTGTTCATTTCTTTTTATTGCTGAATAGTATTCTCTTGTATGTATATTAGTTTCCTGGGGCTTCTGCAACAAATTACCACAAACCGGATGCCTTAAAACAACAGAAATGTATTCTTCCCACAGTTCTGGAGGCTAAAAGTCTGAAATCCAGGAAGACCACTCTTTTTCCACGGGCTCTAGGAGAGAAACTATTCCTTGCCTTTTCCAGCTCCTGGGGAAAGTCTCCATTCCTTTACTTGTGACTGCATCACAATCTCTGCCTCTGTGGTCACAGTGCCTTCGCCTCTTCTGTTTGTCTTCTCTTCCTCGTGTCACTCTTATCATGTCACTTACGGTGGTATTTAAGGCTCATCTGGATAATCCAGCATTATCTTTTCTTCACAAAATTCTTAACTGAATCATAAAAACAAAGACCCTTTTCCCAAATAAGGTAGCATTCAGAGGTTTCAGGCATTAGACTTGGGTGTCTTTGGGGGGCAATTTTTCAGCCTACTGCAGAATGGATAGACCACAATTCTTTTATCTGCTCACCTGTTGATGGATATTTAGTTTATTTTCAACTTTTTGGCTACTACAAATACTGTAAGGACATTCATGTATAAGTCTTTGTATGTACATATTCATATTTCTTGGGTAGATATCGAGGAGTGGATTGATTGGAAGATATGGTAGGCATATATTTAACTTTTAAAGAAACGTCCAAACCATTTTTCATCAGCAATGTCTGACAGTTCTGTTTCTTCCACATCCTGGCCAACACTTGGTATAGTAAGTCTTTTTAATTCCAGCCATTCTAACACGCATGTGATGTTATCTCATTATGCTTCTGATGTGCATTTGCATAGTAACAACTGATGTCGTGCATATTTTATGGTGCTTAGTTGCCACCCCTATATTTTTATTGGTGAAGTGTGTTTAAATATTTTGCCCTTTTTTTATGGGATTGCTGGTATACCTAAATATAGGTATTTTACCGATAGGATTTGTAAATATTTTCTCTCCTGTGTAATTTGTCTTTTCATTCTCTTACCGGTATCTTTTGAAAAACAGAATTTCCTAATTTTGAGGAAGCCCAATTTGTCAATTTTTTCCTTTCATGGATAATGCTTTTGGTGTCATATCTAATATAATAATGCCAGCTCATTAATGCATTTACAAAGATGTTTTAAAATATTACGTCCAGTCTCTTAATTGATTTATTGTATTGAACTTCTTTCAATCCCAGGCTCCCATTAGAAAAATTCTGACATTTCCCGGATGAGAGAATGAAGAGGATGGAAGAAGCCTTCCCATCATTTCATAAACCTCACTGTGCAGGTAATTACCTCTCTCTATAAACAAAACCCATCCTATCAACTTCTCGAAGGTACTTTGTTCTACTATCAATAGACTCAGGATTATCCCCTTTCTTTTTTTTTTTTTTTTTACTGTACGTGGGCCTCTTACTGTTGTGGCAACGGCGGAGCACAGGCTCCGGATGCACAGGCCCAGCGGCCATGGCTCACGGGCACAGCCTCTCTGCGGCATGTGGGATCTTCCCGGACCGGGGCACGAACCCGTGTCCCCTGCATCGGCAGGCAGACTCTCAACCACTGCGCCACCAGGGAAGCCCTATCCCCTTTCTTAAAAGTTGCTTCTCTATGATAAACATTTACAAAGTTCTTTTGCATATATTATTTCATTTGCTCTTCATAATACCCCTGATGAAGTATGCAAGGCAGGAATTATTCACATTTTACAGCTGGGGAAGCTGGAGCTTGGGGGATAATTTGTACAGCATCACGCAAATAATAAGTAATAATTCTGGGCCTTGAATCTAAATTCTTAAGTCCTGATGATGTGAAATGTGAATTTGATCCGAACAGTAAGTAATTTGTTTATATATGCTTCTAATTTATGTTTTTTAAGTGTAAACACATTCAATGTAATGTTAATATAAAACATAAATAATATAACTATAAATAAATAAAAATAAATAATATACATATACGTATAATGTTAATATAATTAGAGTGTTTGTGATCAACACTACAGCACAGAGTGTTTAAACACAGTGCTTCTCAAACTCTAAGCCAGTAGTGGATCTTGTTAAAATGCAGAGTCTGACTCACAAGGTCTAGTCTAGGGTTTGACCCACAAGCTCTGCTGTATGATAAGCCCCCAGGTGTAGCTGAAGGTCTGCAGACAGACCACTCTTTGAGTAGCAAGTGTTTCACAATTTTTGCAAACAAGAACTTACGGTGTGAGGGGCAGTAAAGTGTGGTTAAAATGTCCTGGACGAGCGACCAGGTAATTTTGGCTCTGATCTTAAAAAAGCCACTTGGGGACTTCCTTGGTGGTTCAGTTGTTAAGACTCTGCACTACCAATGCAGTGGGCACGGGTTCAATCCCTGGTCGGGATGACAAAAAAAAAAAAAAAAAAAAAAGGCACTTGACTGCTCCCCATACCCTTCCCCAGTGTGCACCTCCCCAGCCCCGAGACCTTGGTGGCCATTTGACTGAGGCAGTGGCTCGCCCCCCCAAGTTCACATGGTGGCGCAGCACTGTGCATGCACGCACAATTAAAATAAATAAAAAACAATGAAAAGCCCAACCAACCAACAACAACGAAAAGCCATTTTCAGGATGCTATCACTTGAAGTGAGAGTAGAGATTTTATAACCCAGGTTTTTCTTTTTTACATGGATGGAAATCTAGCTCAGAGAGGTAACTAAAGCTGCCTGAGGTCTCAGAGCAGGACCAGAAAAGCTGGGTCAAACTGGCTCTAGTACCAGTTCTTTTTCTGCCACCACACATGGCCTCTCCAGACACCAGTGATGATTAGCCCTAGGGCAGGCCCCTATATCCATCAGCCTCAGTAAGTATGTCCTCACCTGTAAAATGAGAGGGTTAGACATGATCACTATGACCCCACTACCTCTAATACTCTCTGAAAGTTGTATCTCCTTTACTTCTCATGTTGGAAAAGAATAGAAGGACAAGAGATGGGTCCCCCCTCCTACTGTAGCAATTTAGACCTTAGGCAATTAACTCAAGCACAAAGTGTTGTTTAAAATAAAATTTCAAGTGGGAATGTACTCTTTCCACTGTTAGAAGAAAGTCCCCTGATTCTCAGTCTCTGTCAAGTGAGAAAATTGTTTTGCCTTTTGCCTTGAAGCACTTGTGTTATTTTCAGCTGAGTTGCCTTAAGGACTAAATTATAGGGTGGGCTTGGAACTTGGCTTCTTTTTTGTGACAAAGAGATAACAAAAACTCATCATCCTATTCCTTTATCATTGCCAGACCTCCCAGGAGGGAGCTTTAATAGCCCTTCAGTTGTGGTCTTCCTACATTTCCTCCACTGCTTGACTTTTTATTTTGTTTAAACTGTCAGGGTCCATTACTAGGGATTGGGAAAGAGACAGAGTGGAATTGGTCTTTAGAAGATGTATTTGAAGATTTCTTTTAGATGAAGGAAATAAAAATTCCTAATGATTTTATAACTTTCTAGAAAAAAAGCATATTTGTACGAACATTCAGAAAAAAGGAACCGTATTACTCAATCCCACATACAAAATTAAAAAAAAGGAGACTAAAATAGAATAGAAAGTTTTCTGGCTTTTTGCCAAAGAAAACCAGCTAGCCTTTTGGTATATTCGGTAGATCCATGCATCCTGATTAAATTCAAACCAACAATAGCTATTTTGAATCTCTACTAATGAAAGTAGGATGCCATTAAAAAAATGATTGTCAAATCAATGAGCAAATCTGCCCACAACTAGTTAATGCTGCAGTCAGGATTCAAACATAGATCTTTCTGATTTCAAACTCCTTAGCTATTGTGGCATACTGCTTTTCTCAAGGCAGTAATCTCAGTCTATCTCATTTTAACTGGTAGATTCTGATCCAAGCTAGGCAAATATCCTCTGGTGCAATTTTTAAAAAATTTTTTTTAAAAAAAGTATAGTTGATTTACAAAGTTGTGGCAATCTTTGCTGTGCAGCAAAGTGACTCAGTTACACGCATAGAGACATTCTTTTTTTTTGTACTCTTTTCCATTATGGTTTATCACAGGGTATTGAATATAGTTCCCTGTGCTATTCAGTAGGACCTTGTTGTTTATCCACCCTATATATAATAGTTTACATCTGCTCATCCCAGTCTCTCAGCCCTTCCCTCCCGCTTCCCCTTGGCAAGCACAAGTCTGTTCTCTATGTCTGTGAGTGTGTTTCTGTTTTGCAGATAGGTTCATTTGTGCCATATTTTAGATTCCACATATAAATGATATATTACGGTATTTGTCTTTCTTTCTGACTTACTTCACTTAGTATGATAATCTCTAGTTGCAGTCTGATGCAATTTTGAATTTAGTGATTCTCCCCAAGAGAGCGTAAGGAAACCCAAGGCAAAAGAATTTGCCAGACCTGTGCTTGGGGAAAAGTAGGTTCAACTCTTGTTCTTGAATGACCCACTTCCCTGGACCACTCCAATTTAGGAATACTCCCATACAAGTGAGAAACTTCCAGAAGTTCCTCTGTTCTCTGAATCAGCTCTGTTGCAGCCGAACAATCCGGACAAGGCAGGTCAAGAAGGTCACTCCTTTATTCAGCAAATATTTTTTGAGCAGGTTCTTAGTACCAAGGACCTGGATAGGTGCTGGGGATACAAAGAAAAAAGCAAATTGCTCTTACCTTCAAGGAGCTCACAGACTAAAGGGGAGAGAATCACAAATGAAGGGCTAAACAGTAGAATCATTTAGTAGCTGTGATGGGAGTTTGTACAAATGCATGGGTGTAAAGGAAGATGGGACTCAGGTCTGATCAGGCGAGACAAGGCAGAATTTACAGAGGAGGTGGGGTTTGAGCTGAGATGTGAAAGTTGAGCAGGAGTTTTCCAGGTACCTAAGCTGGAGTCGGTATTTAGGAAGAAGGAAAAACACATGCAAAGGCACGGATGCCTGTTAGAGCCCTGAGGGTGAGAATCTAACGTGAGGTGGTGGGGTGGGGCAGAGCAGGAAGTAAGAGCAGACACATCACAGGAGGGCTGGGGCAGACCCTGAGAAGGGGCCTCGTGTACTGCACTGGACAGTGTAGACCTGGTCTATAAGACAGGGGGGAGCTACTGGAGAATTTACTAACGGCTCATAATTGGATTATCATGTTAGAAAGATCCAAAATTCAGGCCCTGGCACCCTGTAGAACCATAAATCTGCCAACGGCATTAGAGAGCTTTTAAGGAATTATTCCAGCCATTACCCAAGTTCTATCAAAATTACGAAGTACGTAAAAGTCTTCGCCCACATTTCTCACTTCCTTCTTCTCTTCCAGCACTGTGTTCTGTCCTTTACCATCTAACATCCTACATCCCACCCACCCAGGCGTTCCCATTTTCCAAAAGTCCAAATTAAACCTTGCTACCTAGAACCTAAACTCAAATTCACAAGACCATCTCAGACATTGCCTCAATAAAAGTTGGCACAAATGGATGTTTATGAACAGGTAGACTTAACACTGTGTGTCCTCCGGTCTTCTACCATCCCCCCACCAGGTGTGGGAGAATGCTGTCCTGGGGTGAACTTGGCTTGAGTGAATCCAGAAGGGCAATTCGGGCAGGGAGAGGGTCTCTTCTCTGGAGATTACCTATCAAAAATTGTAAATATGCTCTTTGACCCAGAAATTCCATTTTTGTGAACCTACCCTACAGATACAGACAAATGTCCATGTGTAGGGGGTTGATTAAGGAAATTATGGAACATCTCTAAATGTTGATGTCTGTGATTTAGAAATGAAAAGCAGGGGCTTCCCTGGTGGCGCAGTTGTTGGGAGTCCGCCTGCCGATGCAGGGGACGCGGGTTCGTGCGGAGCGGCTGGGCCCGTGGGCCATGGCCGCTGAGCCTGCGCGTCGGAGCCTGTGCTCTGCGACGGGAGAGGCCACAGCAGTGAGACGCCCGCGTACCGCAAAAAAAAAAAAAAAAAAAGAAATAGAAATGAAAAGCAAGTTGCAAAAGTGATTTCTTTTCTGGAAGAAAATTACATATGTCTATAAAATGTTTGTATTTAGAAGAAAACACTCCAAGCTCTTCATATCAGCAAACCATGGCAAATGGGTAGGGGGTGGAAAGATGCGGAGACTTCGACTATTTATTTCATACCATTTTGTACTATTTGTATTTTTACAGGGAGTACATCACATTTATAATAAATGATAGCCTTTATTACTCCAGCTGTGTTCTCGCCAGCTCAGAGAACAATGCATCATCTAGAACTGAATATCACATCTATTAATCCAGTTTAACTTTGCATTTGATTTTTTTGGTCCGCCTACAGTTGGCTTCTATTGAACTTGCTGTCAGTTAAGACACCTAGGTCTTTTTCACAGAAGCAGAAAGCAGTGTGGGTAAAAAAACAAGAGATAAAATTCAGTCCAATTATTGTTACTTATTGTTAAGAACAGACTTAAAACAACATGAAATCCTTGGCATTTCCAACATTTATTCATGCATCAACCCACATTCTCTTTCCTGTTGATGATGTTTACGGTTTCCTTGAGTTACCATGAGGTTCAGAGTCTCTTAAGAGAGTGAAAAAGGGCAGGTGGGTGGCGTGTGCAGGTAGAGCTATTTGACTGTGCTGGGGTTATTTCAATTTGTTTGTTTTTTTATAAATGTATATTTAAAAATGTGATGCTTTTCCATAAATTTTTTTAATTTAAATAAGATTAAACTATATGAATGATTGTACAACTTCCTTTTTTTAATGTAATACCATCTTGGATATGTTTCTATATCACTGCATGTAGATCATTCTTCCTAAAGGCAGCATTGTCTCAATAATGTTGATTTAACTTCTTGACAATCAATCTTTTTTTAACTGAAGTGTCGTTGGTTTACAATGTTTTGTTAGTTTCTGGTGTACAGCAAAGTGATTCAGTTTTATATATATGTGTGTGTGTGTGTGTGTGTGTATTCTTTTCCAAATTCTTTGAAATATTGAACTATTGAATATACTTCCCTGTGCTATACAGTAGGTCCTTGTTATTTATTTTATATATATGGTGTGTGTTTGTGAATCCCAAGCTCCTAATTTGTCCCTCCCCACCTTTCCCCTTTGGTAACCATAAGTTTGTTTTCTATAACTATGAGTCTGTTGTATAAATAAGTTCATTTGTATCATATTTTAGATTCCACATATAAGTGATATCATATGATATTTGTCTTTCTCTTTCTGACTTACTTCACTTAGTATGATAATCTCTAGGTCCATCCATGTTGCTGCAAATGACATTGTTTCATTCTTTTTTATGGCTGAGTAATATTCCATTATATATATATATATATATATATATATATATATATATATATATATACCACATCTTCTTTATCCATTCACCTGTCCTTGACCAATCTTTACATGTAGGTGGGAGGAGTTGGGGAGAAGGGGCCAAAGGAAGGGTAGAGATTTTATAAATTTTATTGTTTAAAAATGCTAACCATCATCTGAGCCTTCAGCAAGTTGTAATCTTTTTGCTGGTGGAGGGTCTTGCCTTGGTGTTGATGGGTGGTGGTTGCTGAGCCTGGGGTGGCAGTGGCAATTTCTTACAATAAGACAACAAGGAAGTTTGCCATCAATTGACTCTTCCTTCCATGAACAATTTCTCTGCAATGCTGTTTGATAGCATTTTACCCACAGTAGAACTTCTTTCAAAATTGGAGACAGTTCTTTCAAACCCTGCCGCTGCTCTATCAACTAAATTTGTGTAATATTTAAATCCTTTGTTGTCATTTCAACAATTTTCATAGCATCTTCACCAGGAGTAGATTCCATCTCAAGAAACCACTTTCTTTGCTCATCCGTAAGAAGCAACTCCTCATCTGTTAAAGTTTTATTGTGAGATTGCAGCAATTCAGTCATATCTTCAGGCTTCACTTCAAATTCTACTTCTCTTCTATTACTTCCTCCACTGAAATCTTGAACCCCTCAGAGTCATCTATGAAGGTTGGAATCAACTTCTTCCAAAGTCCTGTTGTTGATATTTTGACCTCTTCCCATGAATCGTGAATGATCTTAATGGCATCTAGAATAGTGAATCCTTCTCAGGTTTTCAATTGACTTTGTCCAGATCCATCAGAGGAATCACTATCTATGGCAGCTATAGCCTTAAACAATATATTTCTTAAATAATAAGACTTGAAAGTTGAAATTACTCTTTGATCAATGGGATGCAGAATGGATGTTGTGTTAGCAGGCACGAAAACAACATTAATCTCGTTGTACATCTCCAGCAGAGCTCTTGCATGACCAGGTGCATTATCATTGAGCAGTAATGTTTTGAAAGGAATGTTTTTTTTTCCTGTGCAGTGCCTCGACAATGGGCTTAAAATATTCAGTAAACCATGTTGTCAACAGATGTGCCGTCATCCTGGCTTTATTGTTCCATTTATAGAGTCAGAGAAGATTTAGCATAATTCTTAAGGCCCCAGGATTTTTGGAATGGTAAATGAGCACTGGCTTCAGCTTAAAGTCATCAGCTGCATTAGCCTCTAATAAGAGAGTCAGCCACTCCTTTGAAAATTTGAAGTGAGGCATCGACTTCTCCTCTCTTGCTATGAAAGTCCTAGGTGCTGTCTTCTTCCAGTATAAGGCTGTTTCATCTACATGGAAAACCTATTGTTTAGTGTAGCCACCTTCATTAATTCTCTTAGCTAGATATTCTAGATAACTTGCAGCAGCTTCTAGATCAGCCCTTGCTGCTTCACCCTGTACTTTCATGTTATGGAGATGGCATCTGAGAAGAAGCTTCCTCACTTCTGTCAGCCATAGAATTGAAGAGTTAGGGCTTTGCTCTGGATCAGGCTTTGGCTTAAGGGAACGTTGTGGCTGGTTTGTTCTTTTATCCAGACCACTACAACTTTCTCTGTCTTAGCAATAAGGCTGTTTCACTTTCTCATCATTTGTGTGTTCACTGGGGCAGCACTTTTAATTTCCTCCAAGAACTTCTCCGTTGCATTCACAACCTTTGCTCACTGCTTGGCACAAGATGCCTCGCTTTTAGCCTGTCTTGGCTTTTGACATGCCTCCCTCCCTAAGCTTAATCATTTCTAGCTTTTGATTTAAAAAAAGAGATGTGCAACTCTTCCTTCCACTTGAACACACTTAGAGGCCACTGTTGGGTTTAAGTGGCCTGATTTCAATATTGTGTCTCAGAGAATAGGAAGGCCCGAGGAGAGGGAGAGAGATGGGGAAATGGCCAGTCGGCAGAGTAGTCAGGAAACACACACAACATTCACTGATTAAATTTGCCATCCTGGGCACAGTTCATGGCACCTCAACACAATGACAACAGGAACATCAAAGATCACTGATCACAGATCAGCATAACAAATATAATAATAATGAAAAAGTCTGAAATATTGAATTACCAAAATGTGACACAAAGACATGAAGTGAGCAAATGCTGTCAGAAAAAATTGGCACCAATAGACTTACTCAGTGCAGGGTTGCCACAAACCTTCAATTTGTTAAAAAAAAAAAAGCAGTCTCTGCAAAGAGCAACAAAGTGAAGCACAAGAAAACAAGGTAAGCTGGTAGTATATCCTCTCAGGTGAATTATCTGTTCAAGCCATTTGACCATCTTTTTACTGGGTTGATTGTTTTCTTAGTGTTGCATGAAGAGAGTTTTAAAAATATATTTTGGATATAAGCTCTTTGTTGGATATGTGATTTGCAAATGTCTTTATTCTTTTTATACATAACCAGTTCAGTTTGCTAATAATTCATTGAGGACTTTTGTATCAAAGTTCATGAGGGAAACTGGTCTATTTGGAAGAGTCCAATTGGAATAGACTAATTAGAATAGTTTTCTCTCGCTCCCTTTTTTTTTGCACTGTCTTTGTCTGGTTTGGGTACCAAGATAATGCTGGCTTCATAAAACGAGTTGGGAAGTGTTCCTGCCTCTTCTATTATCTGGAAGAGAATGTGTAGGATTAGAGGTATTTCTGTTTTAAATTCTGTTAAAATTTGCCAGTGAAGCCATTTGGATCAGGATATGTCTTAATAGTGTTGATTTTTTGTATATTGATCTTGTACACTGCAACTTTGATAAATTAACTTATTAGTTCTAGTAACTTTTTTGATGATCCCATTGGATTTTTTACATAGATGATCATTGTCTGTGAATAAATACAGTTTTATGGGACTTCCCTGGTGGTGCAATGGTTAAGAATCTGCCTGCCAATGCAGGGGACATGGGTTTGATCCCTGGTCCAGGAAGATCCCACATGCTGCGGAGCAACTAAGCCCGTGTGCCACAACTATTGAGCCTGTGCTCTAGAGCCCGCGAGACACAATTACTGAGCCCTCATGCCACAACTACTGAAGCCTGCGTGCCTAGAGCCTGCGCGCCACAACAAGAGAAGCCACCGCAATGAGAAGCCCGTGCACCGCAACTAGAGAGAGCCCGGGCACAGCAATGAAGACCCAAAGCAGCCAAAAATAAATAAATAAAATAAATTTATTTAAAAAAATACAGTTTTACTTCTTTTCCAATCTTGATGACTATTTCTTTTTTTTACCTGATTGCCCTGGGTTAGAATCACCAGTACAATGTTGAATAGAAGTTGTGAGAGCAGACATTAACAGTTTTGTTCCTGATTAGTTCCTGATTTTAGGGAGAAAGCATTCAGTTTTTCAAAATTAAGTATGGTGTTAGCTATAGTTTTTTATTTTTAAATAGATGCCCCTTTTCAGGTTCAGAAAGTTCCCTTCCATTCCAATTTGCTGAGGGTTTTATCAGTAATGAATGTTGGAATTTGTCAAATTTTTTTGTATCTATTGAGATGATCAATGGTTTTTCTTTTTAGTCTGCTTATATGATAAATTAAATTAATTGATTTTTGAATATTTAAATCAACCCTGAATTCCTGGAATAAATCCCACTTGATCATCAGGGATTGAATTGGTAAAATTTTGTTGAGGATTTTTTTTTTTTTTTTTGCGGTACGTGGGCCTCTCACTGTTGTGGCCTCTCCCGTTGCGGAGCACAGACTCCGGACGCGCAGGCTCGGCGGCCATGGCTCACGGGCCCAGCCACTCCGTGGCATGTGGGATCTTCCAGGACCGGGGCACGAAGCCGTGTCCCCTGCATCAGCAGGCGGACTCTCAACCACTGCGCCACCAGGGAAGCCCCTGTTGAGGATTTCTGCATCAATTTTCATGAGAGATATTGATCTGTAGTTTTCCTTTTTTTGTAACATCTTTACCTACCTTTGGTATCAGACCAATACTGGTCTTATAGAATGAGTTGGGATGTAGTCCCTTCTCTTCAGTTTCCTGGTTATGTATAACCAGGTCTTCCCTGGTGGTGCAATGGTTAAGAATACATCTGCCAATGCAGGGGACACGGGTCCGAGTCATGGTCTGGGAAGACCCCACATGCTGTGGAGCAACTAAGCCCGTGCACCACAACTACTGAGCCTGTGCTCTAGAGCCCACGAGCCACAACTACGGAAGCCCGTGTGACACAACTACTGAAACCCATGCGCCTAGAGCCTGTGCTCCACAACAAGAGAAGCCACTGCAATGAGAAGCCCGCGCACTGCAATGAAGAGTAGCCCCAGCTCGCCGCAGCTAGAGAAAGCGCGCGCGCAGCAACGAAGACCCAACGCAGCCAAAATAAACAAACAAATAAATAAATAAAATTAAAAGAAAATGTTTGATTGAATTCACTACAGAAGTCATCTGGGCCTTAAGAGTTTTTGTGTGCCTGTGATGGAAGAGAGGGGTGTTTTAAACTACAAATTGAGTTTCTTTAACAGATATAGGGCCATTCCAATTTTTTACTTCTTGAGTGAGTTTAGTAGCTTGTGTCATTAAAGGAATTTGTCTATTTCATCTAAACTGTTGACTTTATTGGAATATAGTTGTTAATAGTATTAATAATAGTTGTTATTATGTTTTAATGTATATAGAATTGGTAATGATGCGACCTCTTTCATTCCTGATATAGATAATTTGTGGTTTTTCCCTTTTTTTTTTCCTGATCAACAGTGTGGCCTGAAGTGGATCAATTTTATTGATCTTCTCAGAGGACCAGCTTTAAGTTTACTGGGTTTCTGTTTTATTTATTTTATTGATTTCTATATTGATCTTTATTATTTCCTTTCTTTTGCCTACTCTGCTCTTTTTTCTAGTTTTTAAGGTGGAAGTTGAGGTTACTAATGTAAGATCCTTCTTCTTTTTTAATATAGGCATTTAGTGCTATAAATTTCCCCCTAAGCACTGCTTTAATGGCACCCCACAACTTCTGATATAAAGTGTTTTCATTTTAATTCAGTTAAAAAATGCTTTCTAATATCCCTTTTGATTTTTCCTTTTATCCTTGGATTACCTAGAAATGTGTTATTGAATTGCCAAATATCTGGGGATCTTCTAGAGGTCTCTGTTTCTGCTTTCTAATTTAATCCTATTGTGGTCTGAGACCATACTCTGTAAGACTTATATCCTTTTAAATTTATTGAGAGTTGTTTTATGGCCCTGAATATGGTCTATCTTGCTGCTCATGCTGGTTTTCCATAATTCCTAAGCCCTATTGGGGTGATTCAAAGGATCCATAATGGAAGCCTGCACACACTGTGGGTTTCATTATAGGAGAGGAAGACTGAGCTTGGGGACTCATGACTTTCATTGCAAGCAGAAGCAAGACTGTTCTTTGTTCAAGGGGGTGAACATTACCTCATCTGTCAAGATTGCTCATTGCAAATACAACCTGGTGAAATTGCCTGGATAAAGTGGCCAGGGTTCTGCAATTCTGGCATACCTGCAAGAATGTGCAGGCATACTCAGGACCCATGGTGGATTACCCCCCAACAAGGTCACTGGAGTTCTTTTGAATCTTCTGGATTATTTTTTTCTTTCTGTATTTCTTTTGAATAGCTTCTATTTTTTTTTAATTAATTAATTTATTTTTGGCTGTGTTGGGTCTTTGTTACTGCTGGCGGGCTTTCTCTAGTTGCGGCGAGTGGGGGCTACCCTTCGTTGCGGTGGCTTCTCTTGTTATGGCACACGGGCTCAGTAGTTGTGGCTCGCGAGCTCTAGAGTATAGGCTCAGTAATTGTGGCTCACGAGCTCTAGAGTGCAGGCTCAGTAGTTGTGGCACACGGGCTTAGTTGCTCCGCGGCATGTGGGCTCTTCCCGGACCAGGGCTCGAACCCATGTCCCCTGCATTGGCAGGCGGATTCTTAACCACTGCGCCACCAGGGAAGCGCCTTGGATACCTTCTATTTCTATGCTTTCAAATTCACTGATCTTTTCTTCTGCAATCTCTAACCTGCCCTTAATCCCATTCGGTGTATTTTTCATCTCAGATATTATAGTTTTATTACTAGAAGTTTCATTTGGATCTTTAAAAAAAAGAATCTTCCATGTTTCTCTTTAACTTTTTGAACATATGGAATACAGCCGTAATAACTGTTTTAGCGTCCTCGTCTGTTATCTCTAACATCTATGTCAGCCCTCGATCAGTTTTGATTGATTTGCTATTTTCATTATGGGTTGTGTTTTCCTGCTTCTTTGTATCGGTGGGAATCTTTGGGCGCCAGATATTTGTAATTTTTACCTTGTGGAGTGCTGGATATTTTTGTGTTCTTATAAATCTTGAGCTTTGTTCTGTGATGTAGTTCAGTTGCTTGGAAACAGTTAACTTGCAAACAAGTTACTTGGAAAACAGTTTTATCCTTTTGGGTCTTGCTTTTATGATTTCATGATTGTTTTATGATTTTTTTAGGCCAGTTTAGAGCAGTGGTCATTCTAGGACTAGTCTAGGAATAATTAATTCCATACCACTACCAATCTAGGAATAATTCATTCTACACTACTGAAGCAAGACCTTACGTCCTCTACTCAATGCTCTGGGAATTAAACGTTTCTGCAGTCCTGTGGTTGAAGCAGGCACCCACCTGGCCCTGTGTGAATGCCATGCACTGCTCCCTCTAATCCTCTCAGATGGCTCTTTCCTTGGACTTTGGTGGCTTCTTCACAAGCATGCTCTGATCAGTACACGCTCAGGTGGGACACTCCGAAGATCTCCAGAGCTCTCTCTGTGTGTGGCCCTCTCCTCTCTGATACTTTATCCTATGAATACTAGCTGCCTTCTTCTCCCCGTACTCTCAGCTTCATGTCCTCAACTCAGGGAGCCCTCCGCTTGGCCAGAAGTAGAAGTTGCTTTATTAATTTCTTAACTTTAGCTGTTATTTCTTAAAGTTTGTTTGTTTTTTTCCTGTCCTCCCACTTCAGGGACTCCAATTACATAAATATTAGGCTGCTTAAAGTTTTCCCATCTCACTCATCCTCTGCTTACTTTTTTAAGTCTTTTTTTTTTCCTCTCCATGTTTCATATTGCATTGTTTCTATTGCTAAGTCTTCAAGTTCATTCATCTTTTCTTGTCTACCCTGTAGTTAATCCCATTCAGGGTATTTTTAATCTCAGATGTTGTACTTTTCATCTCTAGATATTCAATTTGGGTCTTTTTTTAATCTTCCATGTCTCTACATAGCATGTTCAATCTTTCTTTTAGCTTCTTGAATACATGGAATACAGTAATAGTTGCTTTTAGTGTTCTTTTCTACTAACTCTATCAATCATGTGCCAATTTTGGATCGGTTTTTGTTGTTGTTGTTGTTGTTTTTTGCCATGCCACGGGGCATGTGGGATCTTAGTTCCCTGACCAGGGATTGAACCTGTACCCCCTGCATTGGACGCATGGAGTCTTAACCACTGGACTGCCAGGGAAGTCCCTGGATCAGTTTTGATTGATTGTTCTCCTCATTAGAGATCATACTTTCCTGTTTCTTTGCACACTTGGTAATATTTGATAGATGCCAGAAACCGCAAAATTTACCTTAAGTGTTGAATGTTCGTGTATTGCTACGTGTTCAGCTTTGTTCTGGGACACAGTTACGTGACTCGGAAACAGTTTGACCCTTTCAGGTCTTGCTTTTGTGCTTTTTCAGGTAGCACCAGTACATCATTTAGTTTAAGCCTAATGCCCCTTTCCCCACCCCCCCACTTCTGAACACTCTATCTAATGCCCTGTGAATTATGAATGGAAACAGGAACTATTCCCAGCCCTTTGGAAATTCTAAGAATCATTCCTTCTAATCTTTTTGGGTGCTTCCTTCCTTGGCCTCAGGTGTTTTTCTCCCACACATTCACTGATAAGACTCAAGGGAGACCCTCTGCAAATCTCCAGGGTTCTCTCTCTCTTTGCAGCTCTCTCCTCTTCTGCAGCTGGCCTTGCAAACTCTACCTGCCTCTGTCTCTCTGAACTCACAGTTGAGGGAGACCACTGAGCTATGCCTGGGTTCCCCTTATTCTGGTACATCTTGGAAACCTTCTCCAGGCAATAACCTGGGGCAATCAGAGTGCTCATGTCATTTGTTTTCTGCCTCTCAGGGATCATCATCTTTCATTGCCTGATGGTCAATGTCTTAAAAAGCTTTGCTTAATATATTTTCCTCCAGATTTTAGTTGTTTCAGGCAGCATTGTAAATCTGGTGTGTTTTAATACATCTCAACTGGAACCTGAAGTCCCCACAATTTTTGAAGCCTAACATTAACAGTTTTTGTAATTGCTGGTCCAGTTTCTAATAATTAAATTTACTCATAAACTTGTTTAGAGATTATAATTTTAATCCAAAATTTAAACTTTAAATTTTAAATTTAAATCCAAGCAAATTAGCTCAGTCACTGTTTCTAAGGATACTTATTTTGTCAACAAATACTTGAGCACCTAGTGGTTTCTGGGGATTACAGCTGTGAACAGGACAAAAGCCCTGGCCTCATGGAGTTCATATTCTAGTGGGCATGTTTTAAAAAAATGTTAGCATGATATATTTGCTAATTTGTCAAAGTTTTTCTGCAGAAAGCTCAAAAAAATAAAACTAAGTGATGTAAAAATTCTAAGGAACAATGATGAATCCAGACATACTTTTGGCTTGAAATCTGTCAACAAAGTAGTAGACCTGAACCACAGTTGTGTAGCAGCGGTGGGCAACTTTTATTCAATTTGGACATAAGTTGCACGAGGCAAGTGCCCTGCCTGTCAGCTGGCCTCTGGATTCCCGGTGTCTAACACATATGTGATAAAAAAATTTCAACCTCCTCTTCAAGGGACCTCATCTTGGTTCCTATAGGGGCATAAGGCACAGGAAACAGCCAGCCAGGACGATAGGGAGGAAAAGCCTTAAGTGCAACACATCAGGGGGAGATGGAAATGTAACATGAAGCTGGCTGCTTGTCCTCAGTTGTCAGTTGTTTTAAGACTGGCAGGTGAGAGCAGACACTTCCTGCCTTTGGTTTGGTTCCTGACTTTTTAACATGGCTGGGCCAACTCCCTTGCCTCGGTTTCCGCAGGTGAGGGCAGGGAGGAGAGGAGGAAGAAAGGGGATGCCGTAGCTTCTAAACTTTACTTTTTAGGGGTGTATGTGTGTGGTATCTATGAATATGTGGGAATATATGGAAAACGTGAATACGCTGGACAACTTGGATGTGCTGGGGGTGGTCAGGAGCCCAGGCCGTGTGTCCCTCCTCTGATCCGCGAACATCCACTCACCCGGGTAACCCACCTGGGCGCCCGCAAGTCCAGCCGCGCAGCGAGGCAGAGGGTGGGTGGGAGGCGTGGGCTGGTGCCGGCGGCCTCAGCTCGCAGCGCCGGAGGTTTGGGGCAGCACCGGGAACGCGGACGCGAACCGGCTGGCCCCGCTGCCCGCCAGCAAGTGCTCGGAGGGGCGGGGGCGGGGGCGGGGGCGGGCGGAGGCCGGGGCGGGGCGGGGCGGGCGGAGGCCCGGGCGGGGCGGGGGGTTGGGGCGCGGCCGGGCGGCCACGTGACGGGCGGCGCGGGTATTAAGCGGGGCGGCCGCTGCTCCGCAGCCCGAGCTGGTGCTTCGCCCGCGACCCAGCGCCCAGGCGTGCCGCCCCGAGAGGACCGCGCGAAGGTCACCCCGCGCCCGCCAGCCCGTCCGCCGCCCGCGCCTCCGCCGAGCCCCGCGCGCCTCGCCGGCCCCGCCGCGTCTCCGCCCGCCCGTCCGACCGCCCGAGCCCCGCGCGCCCCGCCGCAGCCCCGGCCACCCGAGCGCCATGAACCAGATCGAGCCCGGCGTGCAGTACAACTACGTCTACGAAGATGACGAGTACATGATCCAGGAGGAGGAGTGGGACCGCGACCTGCTCCTCGACCCGGCCTGGGAGAAGCAGCAGAGGAAGGTCAGCCAGGGCTGCGTGCCCGCCGTCTGCGGGCTGGACCCGCGTGTCTGTGTGTCGCCTTCCCCGGGGGGCGACCGCCCGGGGGCGCCGCCGACCGTGTGGACTAGCGGGAGGGAGCTTGATGGAGGGTCGTGTTGTCTCATGTCCTCGTAGCCGGGAAAAGTCCAGGGACAGGCACGGACCTGGGCGTCGTGAGTGCGCGCGCGCACGATTGTGCGTGGGTGCGCGCGTGTGTCACATAAGAGTCACAAAACGAACAATGTTAGGGGAAGAACAGTGCAGCCGTTTCTGTTTTAACCTGCATTAGACCAGAATGTGAAAGTCTCAGGTCTGCTTCTGACCCCTTGAGTCTGTGACCTTGGCCACAGAGTTGTGTCTTCTGGTCCCGTTGTGTCCCATTTCCCCCTAACCCGTCTTTCCCCAAATAAAAGACGTCAAAAGAACATCGGCTTCATTCCGATTTTCACAGAGCTGCCTCAGAGAGTAATTGAAAATCATTTATTACATGTTTTGGGGTTCCCTGGAGAGAGATGCTGTAAGAACACTAGACATTCACCGATAAATTAATAGTTATTTCACACTCTATTTACGGTTCATTGAGGTAAGCGCACAGGGACGAGGGAGTCAGCCAGCTCTAAAAGTTCCCTTCCCATGTTGGTTGGTGCTCTCTGGGGGCCCAATGGAACATTCCACTATCTCAAGGTTTCTTCTTGATCCCCTTGGCTAGAATTCTAGGGACTGCTCACCCGGAGGCTAAATCTCGCCTCCTGTTTGGGCACAGAGCCTGGCCGGGTCAGGGATGCCAACCCAGACCTGCTCACCCAACCTTATGATGACAGTGTCCTGGCAAAAGCAAAGTGCCCTCTGCTTTTCCCTCCTATTTTTCTCGGGGTGGGGCAAAGTGGGTTTCCCTTCTAAGGGCCTGCCATTAAGTGGATAACGTCGGTTGACCATCTGTGTGCCTGGGATTGCTCTGTGTAGCTGCCACTGTGGGTGATTATCTGATAGTGCCTGGTGAATGTGTCTGACTATAGGAAACACATACTCCCAACAGTGTTAGCTGAAGGAGAGAGGTCCCATATTTGGATAATTATCAGATAACCATTTTAGGGTGTTTTTTTTGTTATTTGTAAAATAACCATGATATTTTCAAATCAAGATTTTTCTCTTTTCTCTTTTTCTCTATTCTCTTTTAAAACCACTTACTATTATTGTTTTAAAGCTCTAATTTAGCTACATTTCATTCTCCCCCTTAGTTCCATCATCCCTGCCTTCTTGGAAACAGTAGAATGGGAGTGATAAGTAGAAGTTGAGTCTATAAAGGAGAATAAAATTTCAAACCTTCTACAATTTTTTAAACACCTGGCTTGAGGATTATTAATGTGTTGTTATTATTAGTTTGTCATCTGAGCTAATTGCTGCATCAATGAGAAAGAAGTTAAATAGTTGCTTTAATTTTTAACAGTGAGTGTTTCTTTTTAAAAATTTTCCCCACAATTTTGATTACTACATTTTTTCATGGATTTTAAAAAAAGTCTTAAGTCTTTGTTGCAGAGATTGCTTTTTTTTTTCCTCATGAGGAAGAGCAAAATAGCTAAGGAATTGGACAGGTAGTCTGCCCATCATTTTTGAAAGTAATAGTCTAATCACAGTGGTTTCTGTTGATTTTTTAAAATTACAGTACAGGATAGAGTTAATTATAGTTTCCAAAGACAACATTGATATATGTCTTCTGTCATATACATATAATTTTAAAATTATTTTTAATATATATAATTATATATATTTTTTAATTCACAGTATTTTTGGATATAATTTCATTGTGATTTTTTTCAAGTTTGGGGTTCCTGCATGAATATATTATTATAATTGTATAGCACTTGTATATTATATATTAAAAAACAGACATATGTCATCTGTTTTCTCAGGTAGGTTGAGTGCTGTGTTGTGACTTTAGTGACAAACAAAACAGAGCCAAACATTACGTTAGGACACAGACCTGAACAGATCCAGAAGATCCTCTGTTTCTACTTTTGGTAGAGAACCCACTCAAGTCAGTAAAGTAATACTGAACTGTGAGGTCCGGGCAGCCAGAGCAGTAGCCTCTATTTATGTCCTGTGAGCCAAACTGCTGGAACAGGACAGGGATAAAATGCCATTGTTTCTATTGTGGGCTACCTTTTCCACACTTGCCGTTTCAATGATATGCTGGGTATGAGATCTGTCAACAGATGCTGGTAACACATGATGACGTCTGTAGCGTTATAATGGATGAGGGACCTAATTATATCCACAGTTCACAGAGTCTCATGGGCTGTGGTAAACCTTGCTCCGGTATGGAATGCCTTGCTACAGAAGGACTTAGTAAAACTGTAGTGCTGTGTGTGTATGTGATGGGAGATCTTTTTTTTTTTTTTACATAAAATTTACCATCTTAACCATTTAAAATTTTTTGTGTGTGTGTGTTACGCAGGCCTCTTACTGTTTTGGCCTCTCCCGTTGCGGAGCACAGGCTCCGGACGCGCAGGCTCAGCAGCCATGGCTCACGGGCCCAGCCGCTCCGCGGCACGTGGGATCCTCCCGGACCGGGGCACAAACCCGTGTCCCCTGCATCGGCAGGCGGACTCTCAACCACTGCGCCACCAGGGAAGCCCAATCTTAACCATGTTAAAGCGTCCAGTTCAGGCGTGCTATGTACATTCACATTGTTGTGCAATCAATCTCCAAAATCTTCTCCAATCAGTCTTCATCTTGCAAAATTAAACTCTGTATAAAACAATAACTTTCTATCCTCCCCACCCCCCAGCCCCTGGCAACCACCCTTCTACCTTCTGTCTCCATGGATTTGACCCCTGGGGACCTCATATGGGTGGAATCACACACTATTTGTCCTTTTGCATCTGGCTTACTTCACTTAGCATAATGTCCTCAAGGTTCATCCATGTTGTGTCATGTGTCAGAATTTCCTTCCTTTTTAAGGCTGAATAATATTTCACTCACTGTATGGACCACATTTTGTTTATCCATTCATTGATTGATGCACACGTGGATTGCTTCTACCTTTTGGTTATTGTAAATAATGCTGCTGTGAACATGGGTGTACAAATATCTCTTCATGCCCCCGCTTCCGGGTTTTTTTGGTTAGATACCTAGAAGTGGAATTTCTGGATCTTGTGGCAATGATTGGTTTTCAATTTTTTGAAGACATGCAGTGCTTTTTCCAAAAGAAAGGCAATTTAGAAGATGTTGAATTTAGCATGAGTATGTACAGGCATTTCAAAGTGCTCTCCTCTTTCAGGGGTGTTTAAGAATATTTGTAGTCACATAAATGAAGCTCTCTTTAGTGGACTTCTGAAACTTCTAGAGCTTTGGTGTTTAGAAGTAAGCTTCTCCTGGAAGCAAAGAGCACATTCAGCCTTTAATTCAACTGAGGCCTAATCGGGAGGTGACTTGTCAGAACAGCAATGCTGAATATGTGTGCTATCTCCGTGGGCACAGGGCGCTGTCCTTCACCACTCTGGGAGGCTAGAACAGACCTTTTAAGGAAATGACTGTGTGTTTCGATACATAAAGGGCCCTTACATCCTTAATCTGTATAGGGCTAGGTGATCAATACTCTTTTTCACCAGCTGTGGAGAGCATAAGAGAGTTGTTCATTTATTCCACATTCAGAATTCTGATTCGTTTTCATTGTTCCTAAAGAAATGCAAGTTCTTCCGCAGAGTCACAGTTTAGGTGGAGCGGCTCACTGTTGTGCTCAGCACACCTGCTGCCTGTCCTGTCATCAGGCTGAAATGTTGCCACGTGGGGTCAGGCAGTGGGGAGGGACGCTTGTGTGGAAGCAGCTGCGCACAGGTTGGATTAAATAGAGGATCCAGAACCTGCCAGTTGCCCCTTTCTGTGTCTCAAGGAGCAACTGCTGGTTAAGGGTGCAGGTCAAGGCTCTTCTCCCCTGCACAGTGGAGTACGCTCTTGCGGGAATTTTCCCTGGGGGAAAAAAGGCACAAATTGTTCCAACGAGGTGAACGATTAACGAGGGGCCTGGGAAGTGTCTCAGATTCATGAGACCCAGATGAATCTCAGCTCTGCCTGGTACCCTCTGTTTGGCCGTAATCAAGTCACTAAGCCTTTGAAGTTCCATCTCTTCACCTAGAAAATAAAGATAAGGGATTCCTGTCTTTCTTGCCTCACAGAGTTTTTCAGAATCAAATGGTCAAACTAGTTTACGTCGAAGGGGCTTTGTACGCTGTACAGGGATCTGTAAATGTTCAAATATTATTACTATCCTAGTGCAGCCAATAATTAATTTCATCAGGTGGTGTCGTAGTAGTTAGCACTGTGATTGAATTTGTGAGGTTGAAGAAGCACGTGATTTGTTCTTTAGTGACTTGGATGTACTTTTCAAAAAAATTGTGGTAAAATCTACATAACGTAAAATTTACCATTTTAACCATTTTTAGGTGTACAATTCAGTGACATTAATACATTCACGTTGTTGTGCAACCATCACCACCATCCATCTCCAGAACTTTTCCATCTCACCCCCAAGTTAAACTCTGTGTCTGTTAAACAGTAACTTCCTAGTACCTCCTCCCCCCATGTACCTTTAAAGGTAGGGTTTACACGCTTCCACACTTAGAACAAGAAATTGTTTAATAACAATTAAGTGCCGGGTGCTTGTTGTATAAAGAGCAAAAAATTTAGGAGATCGAATAAGGAAAACCCTTGTGGGTGAGGATAATGGGGAAACAGCTTTACAAGGGAGTAGAGCTTGGGGTGGGCCTTAATTTGAGGAGTAACTAAATACTAGCTGGGTGGCGAGGAGAGAGAAACAGAACATTCCTGGCTAGAGAAATAGAGTGGACAGTCTAGTCTTAACTGAAGCTAAAGATACAGATTCAGATCTAGAGAGAAAATTGCATAGGTAATCCGGGGCCAGTTTACAGAGGACCTAGGATGCCAGGGTGAGCGTGGACTTCGTTCTTCAAGCAGCGCAGAGCTCTGGGAATATTTGAGCCAGGAAGAGCCATGCTTCAAGTAGAATATTGTTTGCAGAATAAATTGCAGTGGGTGAAGGGCTGAGGTGGGGGACCCAGGTAGAAGTCCATTACGGGAATGATACGTTTAAGGTGGTGAGGATTAGAAGCAGTGGTGAGGAAGCCATCAATTTGAGAGTGATCAGGAGGGATTATAAAAAGTATTAAATAACCCCATGTTGTTGCATGGCAGGCTGTTGTATAAATCCAGTTAAGCAGACATGATCTCACCATTAGAGCTCCTGGGCTTAAAACTCAAGATAGTGATATTGACAAGTAACAAACTCATGAGGAGTGTCTGCTTATCTAACCAGGAGAGCTGTCTGGGTGGAGGGCTGACCATTTACAGGATGTATCATTCAGTGCAGGGGCTGAGTGCTGAGGGGCAAGTTGTGTGTCCAGGTGGCCATTGCCTAAATGCAGGGCTGGAGTTTCAGGCAGCCTTTGATGTCCAGGGAGAGTTGCTGATGGGCAGGCTTGCAAAGGCAGAATCTTGTATGAGCCCTAAGAAATCTCTGCCCCCAGAAGGGCTGTTATTCTCAAGATGCCCTTGGTTTCCTATGGAGAACCACAGGTGCAGGAGTTGTAAGGTGGGGAGATCACTCTTTGTGATTTCTGCATCTTCTCTTAGGCACTGCAGTGTGTCCTGGGGTCTGCCCTACCCCTTCAGCCACATTCACCAAGGAAGAAACTTGAGCCCAAGATACGATTTTGCGGGAGTGTGGGAGGAGGAATAGAACTCTTAGCTGGGAAGCCTAAAGAACAGCAGCTTCAGAAAACTGTCAGAAAGCCCTACAGTCGGTTGCTGCAGCTGGGCTACAGAAAAGGTGCAGCTCTGGGGTGGGTGGAGGCACTCCCGTGATGAGCAGAGGAGTTGGTACGGAATACGTTGGAGGACAGTCAGAATTGTACCGCTGTTTCCGTGGGAACGGTACTAGTTCTTCCAGAAAGAACAGAAAGCAAAGATGAGGGGGAAAACGCTTGCTAACTACTGTGCTAGACTTGGTTCAAAGGAAGGAAAACCTTGAGTGCCAGAAATGGGTTTTTCTAAAGAAGCTGAGGAACATGTTTTACACAAGCACGTATCAGTCTGAGCACTTGCGCACTGGCCTCTGAGCCCACACCACACCTGTACCCCTCCCCACGATTTTCTTGATCAGAAACTAGATGTTTTCTCCTGCAGCCGTACTGAAGGGCAGAATAGAAGTGGAGCACAAGCACGGCTGTTTATTCTTTTTATTCCTTTGGCAGACGTTTATTACGGTCCCGCTAGAGGCCCGGGTTAGGGAATGGAGTTGACACCACCCCAGGCTTCAAGGAGCTTGCAGCTTAGTTCAAGAGACAGAAAGGGCAGTGAGAAGTACAGAGGAGGGACATCCAGTTCACCCTGGCCGGTGGAAGGGAGTGGAGAGCATTTCCAAAGCCCCTCCTGCATGGTCCCCTGTCGCGGTGCCTGGAAGCATCTTCCTCCCTGACGCCCATGCAGGGAAGCTGGGAGTTACCCTTGAGGCTTCCCTCTCTCTCAACTCCTGTGAGCCCACCTCCTAAAGTCCTCCGGACCCTGCCCCTTCCTCCCATCATGTGCTTTAAGGCCTTCAGGGCCTCTGCACTTCCTGCCTGGATGGGGGTGGTGGCCCCTGCTTTGTCACCCTTCCACATAACGTACTTGCCTTCAGGCTTTTTTCTGCCTGACGCTGCAGGAGGGATCTGTATAAAACACAAGCCTGGTCATGGTATTTCTGCTTAAAGCCCCTGTGTGGTTCTTTATTGCCTTCAGGAGGGTGTTGGGAGCCAAGCCTGAGCCAGCCTCTGTCTGCTCCGCCTCTCCCCCTAGGGCTCCTGGAGCCCACGTGTTTGATTCTCCTCTTGGCTTATACCCGAGACTACCTCCCCTACCCGCCCTGGGAGTTGTTCTTCCTCGGGCCCCTCCTCTAGAACATGGGTCCCTGGGTGCTGTCCTGGTCTCCCCTATGAGCAGACACTGTCCTGTGGCCCCCTGGCCCTGCAGTGGTCCTGCTTAGAGTCTGCACTCACATTTGTGAAATGCAGGAATTATAAGTCATATTTCTGAAAAGAATTTAGTACAATTAAATTTTTTTTTTGCAATCTTTGCAACTCCTTGAGCTACAAATGTATTAACTCCAGCTCATACTTGTTTAATGCTCCTTAAAGATGTTTTCCCAAAGCATTTTTCTCAAGTTCCCCAAACGATGGACTTCTCCAACTTAGCTCTTATTCTCAGACTGAGCCTACAAAGATAAGCTGTTTAATTAAAAAAATAACAATAATTTGTAATTTAGAGAGTTGGGGAATAAAATAAAATCATACATGTAGATTTATTTAAATGATAATAAAATGTGTCAGCATATTAATGAACAAAGCTCTGGTAGCCCAGATTGGATTGGAAATGACTGTTTTGTCCAGATTGAAAACCTTTACCCACATCATAGAGAAAATTCCAAATTCATTTAGATTCAGAGAAGTATACATTTAAATTTGTTCTTCTCGATGTAAAACCTGGTAAGACAAAAACTTTTGGAAGACATGCTAGGCTTCACAGTAGCGGAAATGGAAAAGAGAGAAGAGATGCAGGTGATTCTGCAGAGTATGTGGACCCTGGAAAAGAATTGGCCTGGGCGGTATTGATATAAGCCGAACCCAAGACTACAGAGTTAGCGTGGCTTTGAGTTGTCTTGCTGTGTTTGTTTGTTTTTGCTAGGGGATAAATGTATTAGTCATCATTCCTAGAAATTACTATATAATGAAAATAGATTCTCATTAGCCTCTGTTACAATCTTTTCATTAAAAGGCATGCTATCTCGGGAAAAACTCTTATTTTTTTTTTTAGTGATTGTGAAGATCAAGTGGGCAAGTAAGTGAATATGAGGTTGAGGGGAAATGAGAACAGTATTTGATATTGAAGGTATGACTGAGTCTTATACAGACAATTATAATTGAGATTGGCAACTCAAGAAATGCTCGGGAATTCCCTGGCTGTCCCGTGGTTAGGGCTCCACGCTTCCACTGCAGGAGACATGGGTTGGATCCCTGGTTGAGGAACTAAGATGCTGCATGCCACGCAGCACGGCCAAAAAAAAAAAAAAAAAATCCTATCTTTTAGAGTCATGAGGAGTCTTTAAGTTTCTTCATTATAGTCCAACAGGATGGGAAGATAATAATTATTTAGAAGGTAGGTAATCTAATCTCATTGTTTTTTATTAGGATTTTAAGATATTTTGTATGCATTAGGTTGAACCGTAGGAAATTTTTGACACTGGCCATTTTGACCTCCAAAAATTGCAGTTTCTTATGGCTCAACCCAATAAAACCACTTTACCACTATTGTCCCACTATATTCAAGTTACTTGACCAAGACCACACCACAGCCAAGCCATAAAACTGAGTTCAGCTTGTTTCTAGTCTTACCTCTAATGCCTTTGATATTCATTTGGGAAAATAAGGGGTGGTTAGGTTTTGTAGAACTTAAAAATGTGAGGTTTGGATTGAGGGCTTGACAGCCCATGGAAATATCGAGAAGGAAGGTCAAGCCTAGAGATTTAGGTGTGGGAGTTATCTGCTCAGAGGCCATGGTTGAAACTGTAAGGAGGGGATAGTGGAAGATCTACCTGCCAGGTGCTGAGGTGAGCTTAACAACGAGGGCTCCCAGAGGAAGCAGTGATTACTGGAACGTGGAAGCATCGCTTCTCTGGATGAAAACATGCATTTACTGGATGACTTAGAACTAGATGAACTGTCGAAATGTCTGATTTTCTTCCGGGAGAAATCTCACCTTGGTATTTCTCTGGAACTTCGCCAGTCCGTCTGAATCTGACATTTGAATCCGTTTAGTCGCTGGAACAGAAACCCAGGGCTTTGGCACCGTGGAACGGGAGATCTTTTAGCTCATGAAATAAGTTATGCTTGCAAAGGAAGTGAAAAGCTGTAAGAAACTATTTATGGCGGTGTGCTCAAGTCTGTGACATAAAATCCTTCTGCAGCTGGAATGGCCAAGGCTGGGCTTTATCGAGGAAGACTTTATTGAAAATTTGTAAGGATTACTGAAGAAAGTAGTTTCATTACTGAAAAGAATTGGTTTCATCTTAACATACCAAGTGTAGCATTCAACCACAAGGTGGGTTTCCCTTTTCTGTTTTATCATTTATCAAATTAAGAAAATAGGATGAGTGGTGGTCCTCATTTAGGGGTTTTGTTTTAAGGTTTAAAAATTATTATTGATATTTTGGGTGTATCAGTCATGAAAATAGTAAAAGACATAACAGAATTGCAGTCAGTTTCGAGATTACCCATAGAGGGTAATATTTTCCTATTTTAAAACAAATCCATGTTGGAGGGGCGGCCAGGGTAAAGATCAGGTTGGGCTGGGACGTGAGGAGGGGATATTCGTTGGAAAAATGCAAAACCATGTGTTTTACATTTTGTAAACCGTACAATTTCTATTCTGTTACTGCAGTTTATGAAATAGGAAGTATCTGAATATTTCATTGCATACCTTTCCTGTTAAATTTTGGGACAAAATGATGTTTATTTTCATTTTTTCAGTATAACAGCAAAACAAAAATATTCCAGTAAGACAGTAAAAGTGATATTTTAAGATATGGATTTTTTTCCAGTGGATTAAAAAAAGAATGGGAGGGGATTTGGCATATGGTTCCCGGTATCCCCAACTGTTCAGTATATAGGGCAGAGCAGCTATTTATTGAGAATTTGCAGGCCCTGTTTTGACCATACGTATTATTTTATTCGAACATCACAACAGTCTTAGGAGATGAGTATTGTGATTCTCATTTTTCAACCAGGGAGGCTAAGTAACTTACCTAAGGGTGGTTGAGGGTGGGGAAGTGGTAGCTGGAACGTGCACACAGAATTTTGTCTAAATTACAAAGATATTCTCTCTCAGAATCGAACTTTTATAACACATGGAGATGCTAATTATTTTATTGCACATTTTGGTCTGCAAGTGGCAGAGCTGAAGTTTGGATCCAGGATGCTTAACTCCAGAGGCAGTGCTTTTATTTTTATATTTTTAAAATTTATTTTGTTGAATTTTAGTTGATTTATAATGTTGTGTTAATTTCTGCTGTACAGCAAAGTGATTCAGTTAGACATATATATTCTTTTCCATATTCTTTTCCATGATGGTTTATCACAGGATATTGAATATAGTTCCCTGTGCTATACAGTAAGACCTTGTGGTTTATCCATTATATATATATAATAGTTTGCTTCTGCTAACCCCAGACTCTCAATCTGTCTCCTTCCCCCTTGGCAGCCACAGGTCTGTTCTCTATGTCTGTGAGTCTGTTTCTGTTTTACAGATAAGTTCATTTGTGTCTTGTTTTACACTTCACATACAAGTGATACAGTATGGTATTTGTCTTTCTCTTTCGGACTTATTTCACTTAGTATGATAATCTCTAGGCCCATCCATGTTGCTGCAAATGGCATTATTTCATTCTTTTTAATGGCTGAGTAGTATTCCATTGTATATATGTACCACATCTTCTTTATCCATTCCTCTGTTGATGGACATCTAGGCTGTTTATTGGCTATTGTGAGTAGTCAAAGGTGGTGCTTTTTAACCACTAAATTTTTCTGTTTTCGTTGCTTTTTTGCTCAGAGTTTTAACCAACAACCCAGAGAAAACGCCTGGAATTCGGTATTCCTAAGTTTTCACTTATCCAAAACCTACTGCCCATGCATAAGGGTGTGTGTGTCTGAATTTTTAATTTCTAAATGGGTCCAGGGGGAGCATCTGATGAGAATGAGAAGACTAAATTTTGAGTTATGGAAAATACTGTCCTTCCAAGGTAACCCCAAGTGAGGGCCTAGCAATCACTCTGTCCCACAGAAGTGCCAGGAAAGGGACCACAGGAAAAGCCAACTACACCTCTCAAATGGAGGCTTACAGGACATGCTGTTAAGGGCACATCTTTGGAATTACCTGCTGGTCTGTCTGACACAGTTCCAAAAAGAAGCCGGAGTTCAGGATGCCTAAGCATTTGAGTCAGTTCCCTTTTGGAACTAGAAAAGGAGACTTCCAGTGGCAAGAGCATAGGTTAGAGCCATCCTCCTGCAGACGTGATGTCTTAGTGGACAGGGATGTTCTCCAAGATTTGGGCTCCACAGAGATTCGGCCAAAGGCAGTGCCAAGGACTCCCTTCACTTTACATTGAAAAAAATCCTGCCTTTCTTTTATTTATTTTTAACTTCTTATTATGGAAAATTTCAAACATATATAAAAACAGAGAGGACATATAGCGAATCCCTCTGAATCCCACTGGCCAAGAAAAACCAAAGTTTCATGAATAGGGGATGCCTGGTTCTTTTTTTCCCCCAGCTTTATTGAGCTGTCATTGACAAATAAAACATTTTATATATTTAAAGTGTGCCACATGTTTTGATAAATGTATACATTGTGAAATAATTACCAGGGATGTCCAATACTAAAAGGAAAAACAAAGTTTTTATGTTCAATAGATGCTTTATTCTCTAAACGAAATTTTGAATCAGAACTGCCAGTTAAGCGTACAGTTGCCTTCCCTGTTTTGAAACACCAGTCTCCTCCCCCCCAGACCCCACGCTTCCTGCTACCCCTTTTGGCTGTCCAGGCCTCCTCCCTGCTCTGCTGGGATACCTCTCCTAACCCCAGTTCTCCTAGTAATTTCTCATGCTGTTAATGTTACAACTGGCTATTTCTAAAAACCAAAGATTGCCAAGACCTGCTTTTCCAGAGATCATCAATATTTTAAAGGTGACCTTTCTAAGACAATAACGCTGTTATCTAATTCCAATGGTGAATTTCAGGCTCTGTAGGAGAAGAGGACAGAATTGTGCAAAGAAAGCACTGTTGGCAGAGGTAAAGCCTTTTAACATCCTGTAAACGGGGATGGTTAACTGCTGTTTGTGGCCCCTTGTAAAGTCAGTACTGATAGGGTATTTCTCTTCTCCTGCTGCAGACTGATCTGATAAACTGACCCCATAACCTCCTTCAGGTTTTTTGGTCTAGCTCCCGCGACCACTGCTTTTACTTCTTTGAGTGGGGAGCCTGAATTTGAGACAGGAGGTGGGCACCGTGTCTGAAGAGGCTGAATTTGATACCTCTGCATCTTTGTTTCCTCCACCACCCCAGAGTGCAGGGAGGAAGGAGCAGAACACGTGTTAAGTGTTCTTGGGGAAAGGTTATTTTTAGGGGCAGTTTTGCCAAGACTGCTTCTGCAGCTTTTCTTTAGGTACAGATCACATCCTCACCTGCTTAGGTATGTGAATTTCTAGGGGAGCCCTGGGAGGGATGGGGGCTGCTGCCTGCATGTAGCAGTTCCAGGCCACCTCCTTCCTTACAAAGATTCATTTTAGTTTATTTGTTTCCCAGCTTTATTGAGATGTAATTGACATGTAATATTGTGTAAGTTGAAGGGTTACAACATCTTGCCCATCTCTCAGGTTCTCTATTCTTTTTTTTTTTTTTAAGAAGATGTTGGGGGTAGGAGTGTATTAATTTATTTATTTTTGCTGTGTTGCGTCTTCGTTTCTGTACGAGGGCTTTCTCTAGTTGTGGCAGGCGGGGGCCACTCTTCATCGCGACGTGCGGGCCTCTCACTATCGTGATGTCTCTTGTTGCGGAGCACAGGCTCCAGACGCGCAGGCTCAGTAGTTGTGGCTCACGGGCCTAGTTGCTCTGCCGCATGTGGGATCTTCCCAGACCAGCGCTCGAACCCGTGTCCCCTGCATTAGCGGGCAGATTCTCAACCACTGCGCCACCAGGGAAGCCCAGGTTCTCTATTCTTTATGAAAGGAAATGAGGAAGGAGGGTGGACTGATTCCAGAGGTAGGGTGACCCCTCATCCAGGTTTGCCCAGGACAATCCCAGTTGTGGCTCTTGTCCCAGAGTAACTATAAATAGCATCACCTTTGACTCTCAGAAGTGGTCCAGTTTAGACTTCGAATTCTGTGGTCACTGTTCAGAGGAGATACACAAGGCCACCTCAGAGAAGGTTACCATAATACTGAGACCCAAATAATTTGTATATTGGACAGTAATGCCTTTTCTCAAAGTACTGGCCTATTTCTGAACTTGAAAAAATGCAAATATTGGTGAAATGAGAGTTCTAAAACTTTGACAGTTTTAAATATCACTGTCTAGTAATTTCTGAATCTTCTAACTCACGAATCCTTTAGAAGACCAAGCCTTGTAGCCAGCGGTGGGAGTGAGCCCTGCGTCTGGAGGGTGTGGGACCACGGACCCCGCTGGATGCCTACTGTGGGCCAGGTTTCCCTCTGAAATGCACATTGTCGTCGTCCTTATGGTAGTTCGTATGCCGTCCGTGTGGTTTTATAAATAGTATATATACTCTTACTTCAGGTAGCTTGCTATTAATATGTGCTAGGGTTTAAGGATGCTTATTTTGCACATCTGAAAAACTAAGGGTTAAACTTTATTGAGATATCTGGACCAATTTCCAAGGTTGGATCTCTAGGTTTCTTCTTATGACAGCTTAAGTCTTTTTCTAATAAAATTGTATATATCTTTAGACACTTGAAAGTCTGGAAGTGAAGTGATGATAAATATATTTACTGTGGGACAAAATCGTGTTTAATGTAAAATTGTCCCTTCTGTCATGAGACACAGGTGGGGCTGTCACCATTCGAGTCCATTAAGGACTTGGTCGGGAAGCAGGGTGAATGCTGTCGGAAATACTTGGGGAGTGACAGTGGGTTCTATTGCTGTCTGTCACTGGTGTCTGGGTAACTGGATACTAAGGATTTCTCTGTTGCGGTCCTTGGACTTGGACAGTGTGTACCTTCTCCATGGGCATTTTAAAACTTCATGTTGAAATAGGGATTTTAGTGTCAAACTTAAAAAAAGTCCTGAAATAGCACCTCATCGACTGATTAACTTAAGAAATGTAAGCTTGCTGGAGTGTATCCAATTTAAGTAGTTTTTCTTTTTCAGGTAAAAAGATGGAGGCTGAGTGAAAGAAAGCTAGCTAACATAATTACAGATAACCAGGGAAGGGAGAAGAATCTAGCCTAACAAATTATATAGACTTTCCCAAACTACCTTTTTAAGATACATTTTCAAATAATCACCCAAGTCATATGTCTTCACTACAGAAAATATGGAGAAGAAATTTAAAAAGTCATACCGTAGGGAAAACTAGTGTTAACATTTTGCCATATTGCCTGCTAGATGACTTGACGCTGTACTAGAAAAGCATATATTTCTGTGTTTTATACTATAATATATAACTGTCTGAAATGGCTCAGGATACGAAGACTTTATTATCTATTTTTATGAACACTTTTTAGTCAGCATGAGCCCTAGGGAAGAACTTCTCCATGGAGGAAATCCCAGCCTGGTTCCCCCAGGGCGGAGTGGGCAGGAACTTTGGAAATGACCAGCTTCCCTGGTTTTTAGCCCTTCTGTTTTCCAGAGCTTTCCGCATATGTAGAGCAAAGCTGTAGACGGACCTGATTGGGGGCTGTTCCTCACTTAGAACTGTGCTCTGTCCAAACTGCCAACGCAGAGACTGGCGTATTACAGAGAGCTGTTCCCTTCGAAATGAACACTTGAATTTCTCTGTGCAGACAGCCGTTTGTTTGGGTCCCTGAAAATAGTAACAGTATGGTGAACTTGAATTAAAGAATATTTATTTTGGTGTCTGGGTAGTACAAGCTGCTTCCCCGGTTGCTGGGATGGACCGGGGTTGGGGAGGGGGACATCAGTGTGCTTTTCTTTAAACTTGAATTCATCCTCAAGAAGAGAATCGTGAAAGTTCAATTAATGTTGCTTTTGCCTATAACCGAGCAACAGTTGGGTCTGCCCTGTCCCAGAGCCATGTCTTACACATAATTACCCAGGCTCCAAGGGAACAAGTTATTTTGGAAAGCATAACTTAGGATCAATCGTATGTGAGGCTGTTGGGAGCCTTAAATGCTTGCTTACCAGAAAGTCGTCAAAGGAATTCTCCACGGAGGTCGTGCCAGCTTGGGGGAGGCAGGTGTGACCCCACAAAACTCCCAGCCAGCGGCTAAGTCAGGCTGTTGACCTCAGGAAATCTTTAAGCTCAGATGACCAGGCCCCAATAGCTTTCATGTGGTTCTTTGAGCTTACCGCTTTTTGTTTTTAATACTTTAGAGCAAAAATGACCAAAGCTTTGATTCTGTAGAGATTTGATTTGGTTAGCGTATGCCTCCAATTGTTTAGGAAGTATCTGCATATTTCTAATCTTAACTTTTTTTTTCCCCCATTTAACAGTTAAAATGGGGGAGTTTCATCAAGATCATTTAACTGTCCTTTAGAAGACAGAAGGCTGTAACTTTTTTTTTTTTATAATTAAGATTTTGTTTCAAGCATTGCAAAACATCCCTTGGAATTAAAGGAGAGGTAGTTTGGATTGCAAACTAGTACTGGGAGTCAGTGGCTCACAGAAGTGTTTGATGTCCTTGCTAGGTTGCTTCCCTCTACCTTGAGGACTACAGAGATGCAGAGATGAGTAAGTGCCCCTGAAAAATAAAAATTAGGAGAATGAGTAATAAGGACTCCTGTAAGTGGTAATAAAATGTTTGTAGGAAATTTCATGAGCGGAGGAAATTAACAGATGGAGGTACTTTAGCTTCCAGAGAAATGTAAGATTTTTTTATGAAACAGAGAAAAGTGCTAAATAATTCAACCCAAATCCAATATTATTTCTGGTGATCTGTATAAGAGGGAACACGGGGACGCACATTGGGTTTTAAATGAAAAAGGAATGCAGTAAGCTGAGACTTCAGACAGTTGTCATTTTCACAGGACAAGCGAAGCGTACTGTTACTAACATCAGCAAGTGATAGACCTCAGTTATTTTAGTGTATCATTCTTTTTGTAAAATTTTTGCTCATGTCCTTTTTATTTTTTATTGAAGTATAGTTGATTTACAATGTTGCGTTAATTTCTGGTGTACAGCAAAGTGATTCAGTTATATATATGTAACTATATACTTCCCTTATAGTTTATTATAAGATATTGAATATAGTTCCCTGTGCTATATAGTAGGACCTTGCCATTTATCTATTTTATATATATTAGTTTATATCTGCTAATCCCAAACTCCTAATTTATCCCTCTCCCACCCTCTTTCCCCTTTGGTAACCATAAATTTGTTTTCTGTGTATCATTCTTGTGCATTAATTACTATTTGTCTTCATCAAAATCAGTAAAATTTAGACCAGAATAGTGAATATTTTAGCACATGTGAATGTTGACCTCTTTCTAGAAGAAAGACTAAAACTATTAAAAGATAGTTCTTAAATAAAGGTAAAACCACGACTCTCATACAAGAAGAAAAATAAACACATTAAAGATGTTATTTAACTTACTAATGAGAAAACTGGAGAGGTGTTCCAGCCAGTTCAAAAGAGAATCTGAAGAACAGTAACATTTATAGATCGGTAATATTGAAATTAATGTCCAAATGGTGGCAGATACTTTTCTGTGGGTGGAAGGAGGATTGTCCCTGAACTGGACAGAATGCATTCCTTGTCTGTAGACAAGAATGACTTTGCATTGCTCTTGATCATCTTTGGCTTAGATAGATGAGCTGTAGAAGAGCATAGAAGTGATGCCGTAGACAATGCACAACTTCCCCTTTGGAGCTTAGATGCTTCCCAACATAAAGTACCTTATTTAGCTATTTCCTCTTTCCAAATTTCATAACTTTCTGTTGCATCCTTTCTGGAAGTTACAGAAGAGACTCCACATAGTAGACAGGTCATTCCTTTTTTATTTATTTACTTATTTATTTTTAATTTGGTTGAGGCTGGGTCTTAGTTGCGGCAGGCGGACTCCTCAGTTGCAGCACATGGGATCCTTAGTTGTGGCATGCGGGATCTTTAGTTGCAGCATGTGAACTCTTAGTTGCACCATGTGGGATCTAGTTCCCTGACCAGGGATTGGACCCAGGCCCTTTGCATTGGGAGTGTGGAGTCTTATCCACTGCTCCATCAGGGAAGTCCCAGACAGGTCATTCCTTAAACCAGAATTAGTCCGGGCTAGACTTGGCTTTGTTAAAAAAACTGAAAAGCATTTTTGTCCCGTTAGGCAGCCTCAAGGGTTTTTAGCACATTTCTTTATCTGTTCTGAACATCCAGGGACTAAATGGAAGTCAGTCTTATGAGCCTGGTGATTGAAGCCTAAAATTCACGATGAAAACCAGACCTGATTAAGACTGTCTTTTCAGAGGCTGGGAGAGCCATCTTTAACCTCCCCACTTCAGTCATCCATTAGCCTGATTCTATTTTTAGGTCCCCTCAGCAGTAAGGTTGCCTTTTACTTTTTATGAGGTGTTTTTTGGGAAACAAGATTACAGACTCCTCTTTTTTAACGTTTAAGGATTCTCTAGTTAAGTTTGACACGATAATAATAATTTTCAAAAGCCTGGAACTTGAGCAGATAGAGATTTTTAGCTCCGCGCTGTTTTTTATTTTTCAGTTTAAAAAATCTGATTGCTATCTCCTTTGATCTATTCCAGAAGGTCAAATAAGATGTTATTCAGCAAATAGTTACTGAGTGCCACTAGGTCCCGGGCACTGTCTAGAACGCAAAACAAAAATCCCAGCTTCTCTGTGTGGCACTTTCACAGATATTTTTAGAATGTTCCAGGTGGTGGTGTCACCCACCAGGTATTTCTGAGAGGATTATTCCTGCTTCCCTACCAAGTCCTTAAAGAATTCTAAATGGTGACAGCCCTACTTGACTTGTTTGTAGGCTTTGATATTCCTTAATTAGAAATTGTTAGATATTCTCACATTGCCTACAAAGAGATCCTGAATCCTGCTTGAAGGCAGTATTTGTTGGGGATGAATAAGTGGGAAAAGGCTGCCTCTGTTTTTTTCTCTTTCTTTGTCTTTGAGTAATCAAATTTGCATTTATGAGTATTCTTGTTACTCAAGTTAAAAGCAGTATGTTGTTACTGTTGAGGCTCCAATTCATTTATGACTGAAATTGTCAAGTTTAAGCTTGAAGTATTAAAAATTTGAATGAGTGCTAGCTCTGTGTGCGTGAATACAGGTGTCCCTGCTGGGTGCTGATACAAAGGTGAATAAGGGAAGACTAGGGGCTACTGTGTTCATTTTGTGGTTCTTTGATTAATAATATGTATGCCTGCGGGCATATAAAAGCCTGAGAAACCAGTTGTGGGTCTTCCATTTGCAATGGAATGCAGTGGTATTTGTCTTTTTAAATTTATTTTATTTTATTAAAAAATTTTTTTTGGCTGAGTTGGGTCTTCGTTGCAGTGCGCGGGCTTCTTCTTGCGGTGGCTTCTCTTGTTGTGGAGCACGGGCTTCAGTAGTTGTGGCGTGCAGGCTGAGTAGTTGTGGCTCACGGGCTCTAGAGTGCAGGTTCAGTAGTTGTGGTGCACGGGCATAGCTGCTCCACGGCATGTGGGATCTCCCCGGACCAGGGCTCAGGCCCGTGTCCCCGGCATTGGCAGGCAGATTCTTAACCACTGTGCCACCAGGGAAGCCTGGAATTTGTCTTTTTACACGAGTTAATTTTAAAGTTCATGGGAAAAATATTTTTACCCTCTGTGAGCAAAAACTAGTGCTCTAAGCACCTTGTACCTTCAGGAAGTTAAGATATGCCAGTGGGTGTCCTTGGTTCTTTTAATGGTGGGGTGAGTACTTGTGATAAACCAGCAAAGATGGAGACCTGGCATGGTTCTGGGTTCTTGGATCACAGACCTCCTTGTATCCTTCTCTGTGTACAGCAGTAGGCTACGAAATGTGCTGAGTGACAGCATGTTTATGTTCAGTTATCAGAGGTGGAATATCTCCTCTGTTCAAGTAGACATAAATTGTGACCATGGGCTGTCTTCGTTTTTCTATGCGATGGCTTACTTCCATTTCCATTGTAAGCACTTCAGGTTTCTTTGAATTGCCATCACCGACTGCTGGTATTTCTGTGTGTGTTCCTGTATCATTTATATTTGCAAAATATTTTCCAGTCCCTTACAGTTCATCACACTTCCCAGCCAACTCATCGAATTAGGTTCATGGTGCATTGCTTAGGGGAGGAAATAAGCCACATGATTAGCAGAGGCAAACTATTATATATAGGATGGATAGACAACAAGGTCCTACTGTATAGAACAGGGAACTATATTTAATATCCTGTAATAAACCATAGTGCAAAAGAATATGAAAAAGCATATATGTATAACTGAGTCACTTTGCTGTACAGCAGAAATTAACACAACATTGTAAATCAACTGTACTTCAATAAAATGGAAAGAATACAGGATAAATCCAAGGAGAAACAGCCTAAGACACATATTAATCACATTATCAAAAATTAAATACACAGAAAAAATACTAAAAGCAGCAAGGGAAAAGCAACAAATAACATACAAGGCAATCTCCATAAGGTTAACAGCTGATCTTTCAGCAGAAACTCTGCAAGCCAGAAGGGAGTGGCAGGACATATTTAAAGTGATGAAAGGGAAAAACCTACAACGAAGATTACTCTACTCAGCAAGGATCTCATTCAGATTCGATGGAGAAATTAAAACCTTTACAGACAAGCAGAAGCTAAGAGAATTCAGCACCACCAAACCAGCTTTACAACAAATGCTAAAGGAACTTCCCTAGGCAGGAAACACAAGAGAAGGAAAAGACCTACAATAACAAACCCAAAACAATTAACAAAATGGTAATAGGAACATACATATTGATAATTACCTTAAATGTAAATGGATTAAATGTTCCAATCAAAAGACACGGACTGGCTGAATGGATACACAAACAAGACCCGTATATATGCTGTCTCTAAGAGACCCACTTCAGACCTAGGGACACATACAGACTGAAAGGAAGGGGATTGGAAAAAGATCTTCCATGCAAATGGAAATCAAAAGAAAGCTGGAGTAGCAATTCTCATATCAGACAAAATAGACTTTAAAATAAAGACTATTACAAGAGACAAAGAAGGACACTACATAATGATCAAGGAATCAATCCAAGAAGAAGATATAAGAATTGTAAATATTTATGCACCCAGTGTAGGAGCACCTCAATACATAAGACAAATGCTAACAGCCACAAAAGGGGAAATTGACAGTAACACAATCATAGTAGGAGATTTAGCACCCCACTTTCACCAATGGACAGATCATCCAAACTGAAAATAAATAAGGAAACACAAGCTTTAAATGATACATTAAACAGCATGGACTTAATTGATATTTATAGGACATTCCATCCGAAAACAACAGAATCCACTTTCTTCTGAAGTGCTCATGGAACATTCTCCAAGATGGATCATATCTTGGGTCACAAATCAAGCCTTGGTAAATTTAAGAAAATTGAAATCATATCAAGGGACTTCCCTGGTGGCGCAGAGGTTAAGAATCTGCCTGCCAATGTAGGGGATACGGGTTCGAGCCCTGGTCTGGGAAGATCCCACATGCTACAGAGGAACTAAGCCCATGCGCCACAACTACTGAGCCTGTGCTCTATCTAGAGCCTGTGAGCCACAACTGCTGAGCCCGCTTGCCTACAGCCCATGCTCCGCAACAAGAGAAGCCCATATACCGCAACGAAGAGTAGCCCCTGCTCACTGCAACTAAATAAAGCCCGCATGCAGCAACAGAGAGCCAACACAGCCAAAAATAAATAATAAATAAATTTAAAAAATAAAAGAAATCATATCAAGTATCTTTTCCAACCACAATGCTATGAGACTAGATATCAGTTACAGGAAGAAAACTGTAAAAAATACAAACACATGGAGGCTAAACAATACTAAATAACCAAGAGATCACTGAAGAAATCAAAGAGGAAATAAAAAAATACCTAGAAACAAATGACAATGAAAGCACAACAACGCAAAACCTATGGGATGCAGCAAAAGCAGTTCTAAGAGAGGAGTTTATAGCAATACAATCATACCTCAAGAAGCAAGAAAAATCTCAACAACCTAACCTTACACCTGAAGCAATTAGAGAAAGAAGAACAAAAAACTCCCAAAGTTAGCAGAAGGAAAGTAATCATAAATATCAGATCAGAAATAAATGAAAAAGAAATGAAGGACACAATAGCAAAGATCAATAAAACTAAAAGCTGGTTCTTTGAGAAGATGAAATTGATAAACCATTAGCCAGACTCAGAGAAGAAGAAAAGGGAAAAGACTCAAATCAACAGAATTAGAAATGAAAAAGGAGAAGTAACAACTGACACTGAAGAAATACAAAGGATCATGAGAGATTACTACAAGCAACTATATGCCAATAAAATGGACAACCTGGAAGAAATGGACAAATTCTTAGAAAAGCACAACCTTCTGAGAGTGAACCAGGAAGAAATAGGAAATATAAACAGACCAATCACAAGCATGGAAATTGAAACTGTGATTAAAAATCTTCTAACAAACAAAAGTCCAGGATCAGATGGCTTCACAGGTAAATTCTCTCAACATTTAGAGGGGAGCTAACACCTATCCTTCTCAAAATCTTCCAAAATATAGCAGAGGGAGGAACACTCCCAAACTCATTCTACGAGGCCACCATCACCGTGATACCAAAACCAGACAGGGCTTCCCTGGTGGCGCAGTGGTTGAGGGTCCGCCTGCCAATGCAGAGGACACAGGTTTGTGCCTCAGTCTGGGAAGATCCCACATGCCGCGGAATGGCTGCTGGGCCTGTGCGTCCGGAGCCTGTGCTCCGCAATGGGAGAGGCCACAACAGTGAGAGGCCCGCGTACGGCTAAAAAAAAACCTGACAAAGATGTCACAAAAAAAGAAAACTACAGGCCAGTATCATTGATGAACATAGATGCAAAAATCCTCAACAAAATACTAGCGAACAGAATCCAACAGCACATTAAAGGATAATACACCATGATCAACTGGGGTTTATCCCAGGAATGCAAGGATTCTTCAATATATGCAAATCAATCAATGTGATACACCATATTAACAAATTGAAGGATAAAAACCATATGATCCTCTCAGTAGATGCAGAAAAACCTTTTGAAAAAACTCAACACCCATTTATGATAAAAACCCTTCAGAAAGTAGGCATAGAGGGAAGTTACCTCAACATAATAAAGGCCACATATGACAAACCCGCAGCCAATATCATTCCCAGTGGTGAAAAACTGAGAACATTTCCACTAAGATCAGGAGCAAGACAAGGTTTCCCACTTGCACCACTATTATTCAACGTAGTTTCAGAAGTTTTAGCCGCAGCAATCAGAGAAGAAAAAGAAATCAAAGGAATTCAAATTGGAAAAGAAAAAGTAAAGCTGTCACTGTTTGCAGATGACATGATACTATACATAGAGAATCCTAAAGATGCTACCAGAAGACTACTAGAGCTAATCAATGAATTTGGTAAAGTAGCAGGATACAAAATTAAGGCACAGAAACCTTTTGCATTCCTATACACTAATGATGAAAAATCTGAAAGAGAAATTAAGGAAACACTCCCATTTACCACTGCAACAAAAAGAATAAAATACCTAGGAATAAACCTACCTAAGGAGACAAAAGACCTGTATGCAGAAAACTATAAGACACTGATGAAAGAAATTAAAAATGATACAAACAGATGGAGAGATATACCATGTTCTTGGGTTGGAAGAATCAACATTGTGAAAATGACTATACTACCCAAAGCAATCTGCAGATTCAACGCAATCCCTATCAAACTACCACTGGCATTTTTCACAGAACTAGTACAAAAAATTTCACAATTTGTATGGAAACACCAGAGACCCTGAATAGCCCAAGCAATGTTGAGAAAGAAAAACAGAGCTGGAGGAATCAGGCTCCCTGACTTCAGACTATACTACAAAGCTACAGTCATCAAGACAGTATGGTACTGGCACAAAAATAGAAATATAGATCAATGGAACAGGATAGAAAGCCCAGAAATCCATGCACAGATGGTCACCTTATCTTTGATAAAGGAGGCAAGAGTATACAATGGAGAAAAGACAGCCTCTTCAATAAGTGGTGCTGGGAAAACTGGACAGCTACATGTAAAAGAATGAACTCCCTAACACCATACACAAAAATAAACTCAGAATGGATTAAAGACTTAAATGTAAGGCAGATACTATCAAACTCTTAGAGGAAAACACAGGCAGAACACTCTGTGACATAAATCACAGCAAGATCCTTTTTGACCCACCTCCTAGAGAAATGGAAATAAAAATAAAAATAAATAAATGGGACCTAATGAAACTTCAAAGCTTTTGCACAGCAAAGGAAACCATAAACAAGACCGAAATACAACCCTCAGAATGGGAGAAAATATTTGCAAATGAAGCGAGTGACAAAGGATTACTCTCCAAAATATACAAGCAGCTCATGCAGCACATTATCAAAAAAAACCAAACAGCCCAATCTGAAAATGGGCAGAAGACCTAAATAGACATTTCTCCAAAGAAGATATACAGATTGCCAACAAACACATGAAAGGATGCTCTGCATCACTAATCATTAGAGAGATGCAAATCAAAACTACAGTGAGGTATCACCTCACACTGGTCAGATAGGCCATCAACAAAAAATCTACAAACAATAAATGCTGGAGAGGGTGTGGAATGTAAATTGATACAGCCTCTATGGAGAACAGTATAGAGGTTCCTTAAAAAACTAAAAATAGAACTACCATATGACCCAGCAATCCCACTACTGGGTATATATCCTGAGTAACCTGTAATTCAAAAACAGTCATGTACCCCAATGTTCATTGCAGCACTATTTACAATAGCCAGGAGATGGAAACAACCTAAGTGTCCATCGACAGATGAATGGATAAAGAAGATGTGGCACATACATAGAATGGAACATTAGTCAGCCATAAAAAGAAATGAAATTGAGTTATTTGTAGTGAGGTGGATGGACCTAGAGTCTGTCATACAGAGTGAAGTAAGTCAGAAAGAGAAAAACGAATACCATATGCTAACACATATATATAGAACAAAAAAAAATAGGTTATGAAGAACCTAGGGGCAGGACAGGAATAAAGACAGAGACGTAGAGAATGGACTTGAGGACACAGGGAGGGTAAGGTTAAGCTGGGACAAAGTGAGAGAGTGGCATGGACATATATACACTACCAAATGTAAAATAGATAACTAGTGGGAAGCAGCCGCATAGCACAGGGAGATCAGCTCCGTGCTTTGTGACCACCTAGAGGGGTGGGATAGGGAGGGTGGGAGGGAGACAGAAGAAGGAGGAGATATGGGGATATATGTATACGTATAGCTGATTCACTTTGTTATACGGCAGAAACTAACACAACATTGTAAAGCAATTATACTGCAATAAAGATGTTAAAAAAATTAAAAATAAAATGAAAAGAAAAGAAAAGGAAAATAATAAGCCACAGGAGAGATGAGCTGACTTACCCACACCAGATGCTGAGCTGGTCACAGAGCCAGGCTTTGGATTTTAGGGTTGCTGTTTTTTAGGGACTGCTAAACTGAGCTGTTGCATGCCATGTTATGCAGCCGGATCTTGGAGACTAAGCAGAGATTTGTGGGTGGAGAAGAAAGGGCTGCCCACCGTGTCGTTAGCTGCCTGGTTATGCCAGTTATGAGAACAGGAGGGCCCCAAATGGGCTTCCGAGATATCTGGTAATTGATTGTAGCACATGCAGCATCCTTAGAAGGAACACTCTTCTACTTCCGTATTTCTTGCTTTGGTTCAATTTTTTAAATGTCTGTAGTTGAGAAGTGTACTTGGGTGCTTGGTAACCTTGAAGGTTTGGAATGTTTTCAACATCAGATGATTGTTCAGCGTTCACTGTGCTGAACAGTCGGTGACAACTGTTGAGTGACTGCTGGGTCCAGAGAACTATCCTAATGTTAGTATAAACTCCAGCAGAAACACCATTTTATTTTTTGGCAATTTACATTAAAAAAATTTTGGGTTTTTTTTTTTTTTTGTTTTGTTTTGGCAGTACGCGGGCCTCTCACTGTTGTGGCCTCTCCCGTCGCAGAGCACAGGCTCCGGACGCGCAGGCTCAGCGGCTATGGCTCACGGGCCCAGCCGCTCCGCGGCATGTGGGATCCCCCCGGACTGGGGCACGAACCCGCGTCCCCTGCATCGGCAGGTGGACTCTCAACCACTGCGCCACCAGGGAAGCCCCTGGTGTTTTTTTTTTTTAATTGAAGTATAGTTGATTTACAGTGTTGTGCTAATTACTGCTGAACAGCAAAGTGATTCAGTTATACATATATATTCTTTTCCATTATGGTTTCTCATAGGATGTTGAATATAATTCCCTGTGCTCTACAGTAGGACCTTGTTGTTTATCCATTCTGTGTATAATAGCTTAAGTCTGCTAATCCCAACCTCCCACTCCATCCCTCCTCCAACCCCCTCTCCCTTGGCAACCACCAGTCTGTTCTCTATGTCTGTGATCCTGAGAAACACCTTTTATTTAAAGATGGTTGAGTGTCTGAATCTTTCAGTTTAATCTTTCAGTTTGCTGATTTTTCTGATGTGATGCTGGAGTGGCCCATTTTTCTGGGCGTTGTGGCATTGTCCAGGCTCACCCAGTGCTATTCCCCCTGTGATTTGTGGGTCAGGGTCTTTCTGGCTGAGGGGTGGTGAAGCTTTGCGGTGAACCAGCACATCTGCTTCTGCCAGCCACATGGTTTGCAGGAATTTCTGCCCTCTCAAAGGAGCGGCTTCCTGCCCTTCAGGAGGGCAGTGTGTCCTTTCTTAAATGCTGGAGCTGCCCCCCTTCTCCCTTACAAAATGTGTGCATCTTTCTAGACACCTGCACCCCTGCCTTACTTTTTGAATATTTAAAAAGAACAAGGAAAGCGATTAGGAGGGATCCTGGCAAATTGAGAATTTGTGAAGTGGAAAAGAAGACACTGTTATAATGGTTATTGTAAATAGAAAAACAAGTGGAGCATTTTTAGAAAATCAACTTAACAGAGCTGTGGTTTTCAACAGTTTTTCATGGGAGGCTGTTCAGAGCCACTGTGATAATAGGTCGTGTGGCCCAGCTGGCCTTTGTATTTCTTCTCCTCCTGATAACCTTTTGAATTGCTTCATTAAGTTGATCATGACAATTTTTTGGTAGCTGGGAAGGTGTCAGGACGTGAAGGACAAATAATTGCATGGTGTCGGAGTCAGAAATAGAATCCGAGTTTGAGCCATGACTGTGGGCGGGACTGGGCTCCACCTGCCCTCCCTGCTCCCTCTCAGGGACCACTGCCCCTGCTCACCTGGAGCTCAGTTGTCCCATCCATAGGATGCAGGCCAGGAATCGCCATGCTAGCCACTTGATGTGTTTACTCTCTGAGAACAGTAAGTGATAAGCAAACTCAAAATTGTAGAACACTCTGATGGTGCCCCAAACCTGTTTAGACCTGATAGACAATGCTGTTTTTCTTTTTTTTTGATGTATAGTTGATTTACAGTGTTGTGTTAATTTCTGCTATATAGCAAAGTGATTCAGCTACACACACACACATATATAGTTCTCTGTGCTAGACAGTAGGACCTTATTGTTAACCATTCTATATATAAAAGTTTGCATCTGTTAACCCCAGACTCCCAGTGACAATGCTGTTTTATAATTAGTGGATTTAAAAGCTGAAAATTGTTCGGGGTTGCCTATCCTGAGCTTCATGCTGCAGGCTCTGCCCGAACGTCCCAGCCCTCAGTAAACCCTGTTCTATTTTGTTCAGAAACGCCCAGTGGCTGTAGTGAGTCTCCATGTTAGGAAATGTGACCTCTAATTAGTATTTTATGCAGTTATTATGAAAAGAAAAGCTGGTTAACAGAGTATAAAAGAAATTGATAGCTGTTGTGTTGCCAGATTTTTGTTTGGAGAAAATGGAATAGTAAATTGAACAGGGATAGTCTTATAGGAGCCAGCCCAACCCTAGAGCCTTATTGCTAGAAGAATTAATAATTAACTGATGGTATGAGATGGACTCAAACTCAGAGGACCGTGTCAGATTCAGGATTGATCTTTTTGGTTCTTATTTGTGTCTCCAGGTGATAATCTTTTCCAGGTAGAGATGCAAACTTGTGTTATTTAAACAATATATATAATCACAGATATTACTCATTTTGATTAAAAGACCTTGTTTTCCCTTCTGCCTTTGGAATAGTCTACAATGTAGGTTGTTGTGTCTGTAGAATTAATTGACTTAATTAACTTATATAGAAACCAAATACGAATGCATAATGGTCAGTAACTCAAGCTTATCTCAATATTTCAGTGAGGACATAAGTGCTTTTTTTTTTCTTCTCCTCTGCACGGCATGTGGGATCTCAGTTCCCTGACCAGGGATCAAACCCGCATCCCCTGCAGTGGAAGCGCAGAGTCCTAACCATTGGACCACCAGGGAAGTCCCTTTTTTTTAAATAAGTGCTTTTTTGCCATTAAGCACATTGTATTGATTGTCATGGCATATAATTTAACTTTCAGAAAGACAGTGGTCTTAGGATTCCTATGGACTTGGGGCTTTGCTAGTATGTTCTTCAAGGAAGAAGGTATGGCCTCTGAATGGGGGTAGCAATTCTTGCTAACAGATATTCCTGGAAAACTCCTCCAACTGACATTTTTCTTTCTTTTTTTTAATTTTTATTTTATATTGGAGTATAGTTGATTTACAATGTTGTGTTTCAGGTGTACAGCAAAGTGATTCAGTTATACGTATACATGTATCCATTCTTTTTTCAGATTCTTTGTCATATAGATTATTACAGAATATTGAGTAGAGTTCCCTGTGCAATACAGTAGGTCCTTGTTGATCATCTATTTTATATATAGTAGTGTATCTATGTTAATCCCAAACTCCTAATTTACCCCTCCCCCCAGCCTTTCCTCTTTGGTAACCAGAAGTCTGTTCTCTATGTCTGTGAGTCTGTTTCTGTTTTGTAGATAAGTTCATTTGTATCATATTTTAGATTCCAGATATAAGTGATGTGATATTTGTCTTTTTCTTTCTGACTTACTTCACTTAGTATGATAATCTCTAGGTCCACCCATGTTGCTACAGATGGCATTATTTCATTCTCTTTTATGGCTGAGTAATATTCCATTGTATATATGTACCACATCTTCTTTATCCTTTATTCTGTTGATGGACATTTAGGCTGCTTCCGTGTGTTGGTTATTCCAACTGACATTTTTCTCAACCACCATGTTTCAGGGGTTGAAGAGCATTTTCTGGATCTCTTAGATTATGTTCAGGAAGATAACGGGGCAGTGACCGCTGATTGTTTGAGTATCCTTCAGACTTATCCCAGGAAAACAGAATACTATAAGTCATAGGCACATGGCCTTAACCCCCAGGCCCTCTTCCTCTGCTCCCTGTGTTTGGAGAGTTTCAGTACCACGACCAGAGAGGGTCCTGTATGAGCAGGGAGACCAGTCTGCACCCACAGGACTGTCCATCCTGGCCAGTGACTCATGGGTTATGATTCTGTATGTTTCAGGCAGAAATGCTAATATTTGCTCCCATTGCCTAAGGAATATACAAAGTGAGACAGTGACTCCCATGACTTTCCGTCTTTTCCTCTGTGACTTGAACACTTGTTCCCTTAGCTTTTTTTTAAATATATACATATATATTTATTTATTTTTATTGAAGTATAATTGATTTACAATGTGTTAATTTCAGGTGTACAGCAGAGTGATTCAGTGATACATATATATCTATTTTTCAGATTCTTTTCCCTTAGAGGTTATTACAAAATATTGAGTATAGTTCCCTGTGCTATATAATAGGTCCTTGTCGGTTACCTATTTTATATATAGTAGTGTGTATTTGTTAATCCCAAACTCCTAATTTATCCCTCCCCCCACCGTTTCCCCTTTGGTAACCGTAAGTTTGTTTTCTATGTCTGTTAGTCTACATCTGTTTTGTATATAAATTCATTTGTATCACTTTTTATTTTTAGATTTTACATGTAAGCAATATCATGATATTTGTCTTTCTCTGTCTGGCTTACTTCACTTAGTATGATCATCTCTAGGTCCATCATTCCCTTTGTCGTGCGCGTCTTTGAAGGGTGAGAAGGACTGGAAGCATCAGCCTTTCCTGTCTGCGGGTAGGCGGTTCATGCTTTCCCATCCTGGTTCTCTTTGTGTGGCTCTGAGAGGTTTTTTTCTTTTTTTTGTTTTTTGTTTGTTTGTTTTTTTGCGGTACGCGGGCCTCTCACTGTTGTGGCCTCTCCTGTTGCGGAGCACAGGCTCCGGACGTGCAGGCTCAGCGGCCATGGCTCATGGGCCCAGCCGCTCCGTGGCATGTGGGATCTTCCCGGACCGGGGCATGAACCCGCATCCCCTGCATCGGCAGGCGGACTCTCAACCACTGCGCCACCAGGGAAGCCCCTGAGAGTTTTTTTTATGTGCTTGTTTTCAAGATGCAAAAAGTGTATGTATTTATCACTAGGTGAACAGGGGCAGGGAAGAAGCTCTTCTCTAGGAGAGAGGTAGAGGAAGATTTGAGTTGGAAGCAAGGGAGGAGATTGGAGGACCTCAGATGTGATGAGGCAGCTTCTGAGGTGAGCTTTGGGCTGGGGAGACGTTGGCCTCTTTCCTTGAGGGTCTCTGTCTGGTTTGTAACACCATGTCTTTATTTTTTTTTTTTTGCGGTACGCGGGCCTCTCACTGTTGTGGCCTCTCCCGTTGCGGAGCACAGGTTCTGGACGCGCAGGCTCAGCGGCCATGGCTCATAGGCCCAGCTGCTCCACGGCATGTGGGATCTTCCCGGACTGGGGCATGAACCCGCGTCCCCTGCATCGTCAGGCGGACTCTCAACCACTGCGCCACCAGGGAAGCCCAACACCATATCTTTTAAGAAAGGACACCTGCCTTCCTAATCTGGTTTGAACCAAGGAGCCTCCCTCCAAAACCACGTGGACCTACATTGGTTCCATTTGATTTCTCCCAGATTTAGTTCACAGGGAACTTAAAGATGCATGTTGCCATCAAAGAGCAAGAAAATCCACAAAGAAGTTTTTTTTTTTTAAATTAATTTATTTTATTTTTGTCTGCACTGGGTCTTCTTTGCTGTGCACGGGCTTTCTCTAGTTGTAGCGAGCGGGGCCTACTTTTTGTTGTGGTGCGAGGGCTTCTCATTGCAGTGGCTTCTCTTGTTGTGGAGCATGGGCTCTAGGCACATGGGCTTCAGTAGTTGTGGCACACGGGCTCTAGAGCACAGGCTCAGTAGTTGTGGAGCAGGGGCTTAGTTGGTCCGCGGCATGTGGGATCTTCCCGAACCAGGGCTCGAACCCGTGTCCCCTGCATTGGCAGGCAGATTCCCAACCACTGCGCCACCAGGAAAGTCCCCACAAAGAAGTCTTTTAGGTACAATATGTGGGATTTTGTTGCTGCTGTGATGGCTTTTGTTTTTATCTCCTCCACGATTAGCGGGATTTTCACAGAAGCGGAGGACAATGGGGAAGGCCTAGGAACAGTCTCTGTAGGCCATGGTAATGGAAACTGTAAATAGAATGAAAATTAAACAGTCTAATAAAGCTTAAAATTCCTTTTCAGAGTGCACTGGCCTCTTTGCAAGCTATTATCACAGAGCCTTGGGGTCCTTTTTCGCATTTGAGTTGGTTAGTCACCACCTTTATTGGCTCTTCGGAATACTCATTAAAGAAAGCGAAACTTCATTAGGCTTAACTGACAAAATTGACCTGGTAGATTCAGTTCATTCTCTGGATTTGAACAACTAAATAATTACCTGTGGTAAGTTACCTTCATCACATGCATGCCTATAAAAAGGTGGTATCCAGGGGCTTCCCTGGTGGAGCTGTGGTTGAGAGTCCGCCTGCCGATGCGGGGGACACGGGTTCGTGCCCCGGTCTGGGAAGATCCCACATGCCACGGAGCGGCTGGGCCCGTGAGCCATGGCCACTGGGCCTGTGCATCTGGAGTCTGTGCTCTGCAACGGGAGAGACCACAACAGTGAGAGGCCCGTGTACGGCCAAAAAAAAAAGGTGGTATCCAGCAGATGTTCACAGTGTTCCATAGTGGGGGTCAGGAAACCTGCATTGATTTCATGAAAAGCTTTGGGGTTCTATCCAGAAGTGCTTCTGATACTTATATTATGAAGGGGCTTAAATAACATGGTAATAAGGTAATTTATACCGGCAATATTTGCCCTTTTTGTTTTTTTTTTTTCTTTTTGCGGTACACGGGCCTCTCACCGTTGCGTCCCCTCCCGTCGCGGAGCACAGGCTCCGGACGCGCAGGCTCAGTGGCCATGGCTCACGGGCGCAGCCGCTCTGCGGCATGCGGGATCCTCCCGGACCGGGGCACGAATCCGCGTCCCCTTCATCGGCAGGCAGGCTCCCAACCACTGCGGCACCAGGGAAGCCCTGCCCATTTTTAATTAGAGTATAGATAAAGATAATTCAATAAATATTTTATATCACTGTATTTTTTCTCTGTCAGTTCCATAACCCACTGTGCTCTTGTGCCTTCCCCAAAAGCTTATGTATATGGTTAGTCTTGGTATTGTGAAAAAAAAGAAAAACAAACAGAAAACCTTTAAAGTAGTTTTGCTTGCTGAAAATGGGGCCTGGGAAGTTTTTCACTGTATGAACTTAGTTATCTGGAAGCAATCTAAATGTCCATCCAAGGAGCTAGTTAGAAAATAAAATGTGGTATAGTCCCGAGAGTGGAATACTATGCAGCCATAAAAAGGAATGCTCTTTGCTGATATTGAATGACCCTAGGTTATAGTTTTCTTAAAAAATGTAAAACAGCCAGGTGCAGAACAATGTGTATATTATGATTTGTGTTAAAGGGATAGAAAAAAGATGTGTGTGCCTTTGTGTTTACGTATGTATACAATATTGTTGAAGAGAAACACAAGACACTGAATCTCTTTGTTGTTCCCTCTGGGGAAGGGAACTCAGTGGCTGGAAACAGGAGTGAGAGGGAGGCTTTCCACTTTACGCCTTTTTGTACCACTTGAATTTTGAACCCGGGTAATAATAGACTCTTGTTAATAATCTTAGCTTCAAAAAACAAAATTTGATTATGTATAGTAGCACTGTCCAATAGAACTCTCTGTGATGCTGGAAGTGTTCTGTACACATCTGCACCATCCAGTACAGATGTGCTTGTACACATGTGGCTTTTGAACACTCGAAAGATGGCTTGTACAGCTGGGAAACTAAAATCTTAATTTCCTTTCATTATAATTAATTACATTTAAGTAGCCAAGTGTGGTTACTGGCTACCATATTGATTGGGTGCAGACCTAGAGTATATGACGTAGAGTATCTCTTCTGTTTAGACCTGACTAAAGTTTAGATGTGTTTTAGGAGAAATAACTATTAGTTTTGGCTCTCACAATAACATTTATTATTGGAAATCCAAGAAAATACCTATATTTTCTTTTTGTCCTAGAATTTAATGCCATCACATATTTCTTTTTCTTAAATTTATTTTATTGAAGTACAGTTGATTTACAGTGTTGTGTTTATTTCTGCTGTACAGCAAAGTGATTCAGTTATACATCTATATTCATTCTTTTTCATGTTCTTTTCCATTATGGTATATCACAGAATATTGAATATAGTTCCCTGTGCTATACAGTAGGACCTTTTTTTTTTTAACATCTTTATTGGAGTATAATCGCTTTACAATGGTGTATTAGTGTCTGCTTTATAACAAATTGAATCAGCTATACGTATACATATATCCCCATATCCCCTCCCTTTTGCGTCTCCCTCCCACCCTCCCTATCCCACCCCTCTAGGTGGTCACAAAGCACTGAGCTGATCTCCCTGTGCTATGCGGCTGCTTCCCACTAGCTATTTTACATTTGGTAGTGTATATATGTCCATGCTACTCTCTCACTTCATCCCAGAGTAGGACCTTGCTCTTTATCCATTCTCTATATAATAGTTTGCATCTGCTAACCCCAAACTCCCAATCCATCCCTCCCCCAGCTCCCTTCCCCCTTGACAACCAGAAGTCTGTTATCTGTATCTGTGAGTCTCTTTCTGTTTTGTAGATCAGTTCATTTGTGTCCTATTTTAGATTCTGCATGTAAGTGATATCATATGGTATTTGTCTTTCTCTTTCTGACTTACTTCACTTAGTATGATCATCTCCAGGTCCATCCATGTTGCTGCAAATACCATCACATATTTCTTGAAATAAGTGCCCATCCGTCAGATTTGAAAATCCTTTTTATTACCCAGAAAAATCATTTTTATGGAAAACTGTGTCTTTTTGTAGTCTTACTTGGACAGACTCTATTTTTGAGAGGTTCATCTTCTCATCTATAACACAAACCCTGTTTGTCTGTCTCGCTGCAGCGTAACGTGCGGGCGCTTTGTTCCGGAGCCCAGCAGCTGTTGTGTGACAAGGGCACAGTTTGCATTCTTAGCCAGCAGCTGCCAGAAGCATTTCTAATCTGGTTTTGGCAGGAAATAGTGCACAAGTGGAAGCCAAGTTAAAAGAAGTTTGAAAAATAAACAGAATGACTTTGGATGCCACTTAGTACAGAGTTCATCTTTCTGCTTGATATTGCCCTAGTTATTTGTTAACATGACTAGCCTCTGAGCCCTTCCAGGGCAGGGCTGTATCTAATTGTCTTTGAAATCCGGGGTCTAGCCCAGGACCTGGAATATGCCAGTAGGAGTTCATTATTATTGCTACTACTACTATTATTATTATTAATGATTGACTATACTGCAAATTTGTTTAATTGATTCAGTTACTAGCTTAAAACTGTTGTTCATCCAGGATAAACTAGTTGTAGGTAATTAGTGGGTACGGGTCCCTCTTCTCTTCCCCTTTCTACTGCACAATGCCGCCCACCCTCTGCTCTAAAGTATGACATTTTGAATATTCTTTAAGCATAATTTATTCATCCATTCTGCAAGCACGCTGATTTCTGTTGTATGCAGGGAATAAGCACATCCTAATTTCCTACAGAATAAGAGGTTTTCAGAAGGCAAAGGCATAGGTGTAAACATGGTATCTTTTTAAAAAAATTTTATGTTTTTTAATTGAAGTATAGTTGATTTACAACGTGTTAGTTTCAGGTATACAGCACAGTGATTCAGTTATATATATATATATTATATATATATGTATATATATATTCTTTTCCCTTATAGGTTATTATAAAATATTGAGTGTAGTTCCCTGTGCTATACAGTAGGTCCTTGTTGGTTATCTATTTTATATATAGTAGTCTGTATATGCTAATCCCAAATGTGTTACCTTTCTAAACTGAAGGCAAAAATTCCTCAGGTGGTTAGACCCCAAAAATGATTTTTTTTGCTCTCTAAAGAGGAAAGTTTATTAAAATCTTACCTTCAGGGCTCAAATCACGCTTTCCATCCAGTTCGGTCTGCTTTCTCTCAAAGGTCCAGGATGCCCCAGCCTCCTGTTCTCCCCACGACGTGTAAGATGTCAGGCATGGTCCGTGTGGAGGGGCTCTGAGTGCTGACGGGGCTGTGCTCAGCACTGTTTGCTTCTCGTTGCAGACCTTCACTGCCTGGTGTAACTCCCACCTCAGAAAAGCTGGCACTCAGATCGAAAACATCGAGGAAGACTTCCGGAATGGCCTTAAGCTCATGCTGCTTTTGGAAGTCATCTCAGGTGAGGCTTAAACATTTTTCATACGTGTTATACCCAATCTTACATGTACTTCTATGTCTGAGCAGTAGATACGCATCTGGTTTTTGTTTGTTTGTTTGTTTTTTTAAAAAAAAGCTCCCTTTGAACCTGGCTGGGGGAGATGGTATTATTGGCAAAGCAAACCTTTCCAAAGAGCAGTCTGCCTGGAGTTATTTTTCTGTTCTAAAAAAGGAGTGAATTCTGTTTAAAATTGACTTATTAAAATCATGTTTCTACCACCCACTTCAAAACAGAATAAGAGAAGAGAAAATGACATTTATATGACTGCCTCCCAGGCTGCCCTCTCCACTAAGTCCAGCTAGTGTGTATTCCAGAAATTGTCTTTCATGTCGAAGGCCAGTGTACATGTTGGCTTAACTCTGAAAACAGGAGTTAAAGTCCCAGAGGGGTTATCCTTTGCCCTGAATTTCAGCTGGCTGGTTTAGACTGTGGACTGGAGAGTGGATCAGGCTTAATTAAAGAGGGGTGAGTGGGAAGGATGAGGGCAGGGTGGCCCTGATCCAGGTATCTTCGTAACTCCACATCTGAGATGAGCCCTGTGATTTGAACGAAGCTCCCTGACTTTCTCCCACAGCTGGTCAGCACCTCTGAATGCTGCAGGGGCACCAACCAGCTTCTTTCTTACTCATTCGTGCTTTGGCTCAAAGACCAAACCGGACTCTCCCAGCAAATCTGAAAAGCATATGGCCTTAATAGCACAGCTCCCCTCTGGTCCATTTGACCTTGAAAGTACTGTGATTTACAGAAACCGAGAACACATAAGGAACAGTCAAATAATGATTCCCATTTAAGGAGGGCACGGACTCTGAATTTTGGCATCTTGATTCTGCATCAAGGGTCTCCTTTCTCTGTGTCTACATGATTCTTTCTTCATCCAACAGGGGAAAGGCTGCCCAAACCTGACCGAGGAAAAATGCGATTCCACAAAATCGCTAACGTCAACAAAGCCTTGGATTACATAGCCAGCAAAGGCGTGAAGCTGGTGTCCATCGGGGCGGAAGGTAAATGGGGTGTGATGCGAATGACCCTGACCGCGCACAGACCTCCCCGTGGGGCAGTGGGCCTGCAGCTGGATGCCTGCTTCCCTCCCCTCTTCCTTCCCCCCATCTCCTGTTCAGCCTCTCTTGACAGGCTCCCCACAGGCACCATGAACGGGAGACAAGGCTCTAGGATCATTTGTACAGAATAGAGTCAAGGGAGTTCCCTGGTGGTCCAGCGGTTAAGACTCTGAGCTTCCACTGCAGGGGCCGCAGGTTCGATCCCTGGTTGGGGAACTAAGATCACACATGCTGCATGGTGTGGCCAAAAAAACGGAGTCAAATATGATGCTGTCTTTTTCAAACTGATCATCCAAATGAGAAAGAACTTGTACATCCCAGTGACTCTTAATAAGAACTAGTAGGAAGGATCTCCATTCTCTGTGGGAGATTGGGAGTCCGGGTGAGTCTGGCAGGAGCTGAGACTGCCCTGCCTCTCATTCTTTACAACTGAGCCCGAGAACCTGCCGACTGGGGAGCTCGGGAAGAGGGATCAGGGTAAAGATGACCCAGTGTTCTCTCTGTTTGATTATTTAGAACCTTGGCTCATCTAGTCTGTAAACCTTGGAAACCCCTGGGTTGTTTTCAGTGACTTTGCATATGCAAGCTCTGTGTTCATTATTAACTCATAACTCATATAAACTGTAGACATTTGGTTATGAATACCACATTTATAACTAGACACGCTGCGACACTTAGACAAACAGAAACTGGTCTTTGCATATGTATATCTTCCAGTAGCTCTGAAGTCAAAACTTTACAGGAGACTCATAACTTATAGGAAAACTTTATGTGCTGATTATGTTATCTTTACCCTCACTTGTTGCTGTTTCTTCTTACCTAAAGAAATTGTTGATGGCAACGTGAAGATGACGCTGGGTATGATCTGGACCATCATCCTGCGCTTTGCTATTCAGGATATTTCCGTTGAAGGTAAAGGACAGGGTTAAAAACCTGATCGTATTAAGATACTTAGTGTAATTTGTAAATTGAGCTGATGAAGTTGAGTTTGGATAGGCTTTTGTAAAATTGAACAATCACTGACAGGATTGAATGAAAGATACGCGACTTGGGTTTTCACAAATTTTCTATTTGTATGAGAAAAAGACCCCAGCAATGCTGTTTCATTCATGGGGTTGGAATCATTTTGGAAAAGATGAGTACATGTTCAGAACAGAAGTCGCTTTTTAAAATGAGCATTTTTTGAGCTTCTTTATTGCTTATTATACTAGTAGGTTCACGACTATAACAGTTCTTTAGACTTAGATCTTGAAACACTTGAAACACTTTCCTTCAAGTGCTGAAAGATAATCGATTGAAATCTGAGTTTGTTCATTTGTTCTTTCTTTTTTTCTCTCTCTCCCCTCCCTCTCTCCCTCCCCCCTCTTTTTTTAAACAAAATATCTATTGTCATTGTGTCTTTTGGCCCAATAACTGTTCCATCATTGTAACATAACCCTCATCCTCAGCACTGCCACTGGAGATGCAGATCTTCAGTCTTTTACGCCCACTGCACTCCAAAATATTTTGATGAATTCAACACTGTCAAAAGTGTCAAATTGACATTCTTAAAATTAGAACTTGGCCTATTTAGCACTCAAATCACAAAAGGTATAGCTGCAGAACATACTAAGACTTCCCTGATGGCACAGTGGTTAAAACTCTGCGCTCCCAATGCAGGGGGCCTGGTTTCCTTCCCTGGTCAGGGAACTAGATCCTACATGCATGCTGCAACTAAGAGTTCGCATGCCACAACTAAGACCCAGCACAGCCAAATAAATAAATAAATATGAAAAAAAGAACGTACTTAAGGGTGGTCTGACTTATCCAACCAGGCAGTCTCCTCTAACTTTGTCACCTAGAAGGCAACCACGCACCCAAATGGTCAGGCCTGGGAGTGTGGTTCATAATTCTGTCCAGGAATTTACTTATGCCCTCTAAAAATCAAACTAAGATATAATGATATTAAAACCTCAAGAATTCAGGCTCAGAAATAACAGCCAGCTCGAATTCATGAAGAGTCTGAATTTGAAAACTTTCATACAATGTACTCTTATTAAAGTATGTTTCTTTCATGCTAGTGAAAATAATAATCTGCTTTTTAAAAGTTCCTGCTTTATTAAAAAAGAATAGTTTGTAATCATTTAATCAGTTTTATATACTTCGGCATTTAAATATTTAAGCAGTTGAGCCCACTTGATAGAACAAATACTATTTTTTAAAAATCTTGTTCATACCACTGCATTTGCTACACTAGCAAATCCTTTTCCCACAAATATTACAGAGGTGAGCTTGACCTCAGGTTTTCTTCTGATTGGTTACAGATTTCAAATTGTGATAATACTAATTGAAAACTTAATTCTATTTCAAATGTAACTATGAATGGTGTGATCCATTAGAGGTTCCCCAATTTATTATCTGTGTGCTCAAGATAAGATAATCAAAGCATAGTATTTCATAAAACATCATGATAGAAAGATATACTAATCTGCTCTTCAAAAGACTAAGAAATAAACATTCAAAAGTGTGATGTCACTGACAAGGTGCTTAAATCTCTTCAAGCAGAAGTCTTCCAGTGTCCCACACAGCAGATGAAGTTAGTTTGCTAACTTATATTTTTATTTGTTTTACTTCCGTGGGGTCATTTCTTAACAACCTCACTTAATTTCTGTAAATCTACAGAAAAATTTTCTAATTTATTTTGGTGATGTATATTATGTAGGAAAATGACATTGTTATTAAACTGAATTCTTTGAGGAGCCAGTCTCCGTCAACAGAATGATGGACCTCTTCGAAGAAGGGAAATGAGAGATTGACATCCGTGTTGGTGAGGGCAGTGCAGAGATGCCCAAGTAGATGGGGCTTCTTGGTGCATCCTATGGTTTTTCATGATGGAGTAACCAATGACATTACCTATTTATGACATGCTTTTTATATCCACCATCAGGGTTCTGTGTGTGGACTTCTCAGGTTTAACCTACACCTGCGGGGGCAGGGCGGAGGTACCACAGTCATGTACTATTTGGCACAGGCTTGTAACCTTTTGCTGAATGCCTCAGAATGGACTTGGGGTGGGAGAGAGTCAGCTTTGTTAGAGTAGCCAATTCAATAAGGAAAAAACTTTGTTCAACATTCATAGCATAAGAGTATTCAGACGTATTCAGAAAGAAATTAAGTGAAACTCAATGACTTATAAATCTAAGCTTAAGTGGCAGTTGTAAGCTTGTATTGATCTACTTTACCCCTGTTTACTTTTCTAATCTAAGTGCCATTTAAACTTCATAAAAAAGTTTGTTTGGATTATTTCCTCCTGTTATACTTCTTCTTACTAATTCCGTTCGCCAGGACCCCAAAGGCAGGCAGTTGTGTGTATAGCAGAACAGCTGGGTATGGAGTTTCATATTTCGATATCTATACCAGTTAATATTTTAATAAAGTCTTAGAACTTTCATTCGTTTTCCTTAACAGGAATTTGGTAGATAAGAGACATGATCAGGAATCATTCAAATTATTCTTAGAGCATGTGGAAGTTTGCGAGGGGCGGGGTGGGTATTTCATATGGGTTATGGGTCAAAGAAAAATCTGAACTAGAAGTGGAGAATTTAGATAAATAATTACAGAATACTTACTTTGATTTGAAAAAATCAACTTAAGCTCTTACTGAAATGGAAGGCCAGGTCCCAATGTTGGTTAGGAGTCCACATGTTCATAGGAGCTTTCTAAATTGTTAAGATTGTTAAGATGTAAATACAAGCAGAATCCCAGTTATGTAAGTGGCTTTGAGGAGCTGTTTGGATGTATAAAACTTTGGGTCAAGCAAGTGCCAAGATGTGCCAAGATGGTGTTAGAAGTTGTCTTAGTCTGTTCAGGCTGCCATACAAAATACCATAGACTGAGTAGCTTAAACAACAGAAATTAATTTTCTCACAGTTCTGGAGCCTGGAAGATCAAGATCAGGGTGCCAGCATAGTTAGTCTCTGGTGAGCACTCTCTTCTTGGCTTGTAGATGGCTGCCTTTTCTCTGTGTCCTCACACGGCAGAGAAAGAAAGGGAAGGGAGAAGGAGAGCGGAGGGAAGAGAGAGAGAGGGAGAGGGAGAGAGAGAGAGACTGAGCAAGCACTCTGCTGTGTCTTCTTATAAGGGCACTAATTCCATCATGAGGGCCCCACCCTCACAACCTCATCTAACCCTAATTACCTCCCAAAGGCTCCATATCTAAATATCATCACATTGGGGGTTAGGGCTTCAGTCTATGAATTTTTGGGGGACACAGACATTCCATCCATAGCAGAAATGCAAGAGATTTGTTGGGGGAAATGCCTGTGGAGGATAAGGGTGGGGAGAAGCAGGAGATGGCAGAGCCCCTTCAGGCATAGCGCCTGGCTGACACCCGTGCTGGGGAAGGAAGAGCTTGAGAAAGAAGAATCTCATTCTGCAAAGTGGTCCTCAAGCAGGGTCAGCGGGCCAATGGGGAGTTCTTCAGCCTCAGTTGCCCTCAGAGGAGTCCCATGTGTGGCAGGAATGGCCCAGCTCTGGTGCCCCTCCCTCACTCAGTCTGTGGCTGGAGTAGCCCTGAAGAAGTGTGGCCTCTGGGGAATGCAGGGGAGGATTCAGAGTGTGGCAGCTGGGACATCAGTTCTGTCCTGTGTTCCCTGCAGCAGGACATCTGAGCAGCACGTCTTCATGGCTGCCACAGGGGTGGTTGCTTTCTTAACTTGGTCAGAACCCAAGTGGCCAAACTTGGAATTTGCCAATAAAAGCCTTCAAGTATTTTAAAATCACTGGGTAAGGGAATACATTTCAGACACAGTGGCATCTGTGAATTCCAGTTACCTAAGAATATAAATTATAATTGAGATAAATGACAGGATAGTTAGGTCATAAATTATGCACATTAAAACAAATTTTCATCCGAAAGGTACGTTAGCAGCAACCCCGAAGTCCAGTTTTGTATTCATCATGTCATAACTTGCTGTAGCTCCTGCACTGTCCTTTTCAAGTCCCTTCAAGTGGCCTCAGAAGTCAGTCCCTGGGAGCAGGGTTCCAGCTCCATCCTCTTGCAGAGACTGGAGAAGAGAGGTTGCCTTTGGCATTGGCCCCCTGGGAGGTCTCTTTAGCAAGTGACTAGAAGTTGGGTGAGTGAGCAGTGAGGGTGAGTGTTTCCCTGTGGACACTTTTTCTTGGCTGTCATTACAGAAACCTCTGCCAAAGAAGGTCTGCTGCTTTGGTGTCAAAGGAAGACCGCTCCTTATAGAAATGTGAACATTCAGAACTTCCACACCAGGTGCGCAACCAGGGCCCTGGGGTCCTGGTATTCTCTTTGGAATCCGGGTTGGCAGGGAGAACAATGTTTATTTACTCCTGTGTCTCCTCCTGTCTGACACGCGTTTTCTGTATGTAGTAGAGCTCAGGCTCTAGAATGATTGATGTTTAGGGTCTCTCAGGGGAAAACGCTGGATTAAGGTTTGGGAGGCTGGCACTGTTTATAAGTGAGTGTCATGCAGGGATGCGGCAGGGATGGATTCTCGGTGACAAGGAGACACCGTAGCAGGGTCTGCGTATCCTACATACGAGCTCCACCCCGTCCCTCCTCTCTGTCGTGCCCCAAAGGTGCTTCATCAGTGAGCTTTGTAAGCTGGGATTGGAGAGAAGTAGGCAAATCATGTTTGAAAAACCGTAGGGAACTGGATGAAGGAAATCCAGATATAACCTCAGAGCATGATATTGTCCCTTGCTGCAGTCTTTTTCTCGCGCAGATCTTTTGTCAGGTGTTTATATTTTCTCCCTCTGTGTGGTGGGTTACCCGTGAATATAAATGGGTCCCTGGCCCCCATAGATCAGAGAAAGGAAATGAAGGATATGGGGCTTCCCTGGTGGCGCAGTGGTTGAGAGTCCGCCTGCCGATGCAGGGGACGCGGGTTCGTGCCCCGGTCCGGGAAGATCCCACATGCCGTGGAGCGGCTGGGCCCGTGAGTCCGGAGCCTGTGCTTCTCAACGGGAGGGGCCCCAACAGCGAGAGGCGGGCGTAGTGCAAAAAAAAAAAAAGAAATGAAGAATATGGACGAGCTACCAGGACAGACTGGGGAGGTTATCTAGGTAGATAAGTATTATTAGGCCCTGAGCCACGCCCTGAGTGCACACAGGTGAGGAGGAGGCTTCCTGTTCGTACATCACATGCCATCGGGGTGTGGGACCTGCTGGGTGAATGTCTCAGGGCCCAGCCTGGCCTCCCACTCACCTTCTTGCTTTTCTTCTTCTGGCCCAAGATGGGCCCAAGCCCTTCGACAGTGTGGCCCCAGGGGCCTCCTTCTTCCCCGACCCTTCGAGGCACAGGCTCCTGGCCTTCAGTGAACCCGCCGCTCATTACTTGGGAGCTCGTAGCCTGGGGGTGTCTGGGAACAGTGAGCGCTGGTGTCTCTGGGCAGACAGACTGGAAATCCAAACCCTCCCTGCTAAGTCCCTCAGCTGCTTACACGTCTTTGCCTTTAAAAGAAGAAATCCAAAACAAAAAGGAACCTTATGAAGAAAGATAGAGGAGAACCGGGGAGTACTGAGTATACTAAGGGGTGTGCTCTTGGAGGAAAGCGTGTCCTGGGCATTTCTGGGTGGATGTCCTTGTGTCTGTCTGTTGGGCAGACTCTGGGGGTCAGGTCTAGAATGGAGACTTGGAGAAGAGAGGAGAAAGCCGGGCCTGCTGGGCACTGAGGGAGGTGGGGGACAGTAGGGGGCATCTTCCCTCCAGTCCCTGCCAGTTCTCCCAGCACAGCACGGACCGGGACAGGACACTGCGGGGGTGGGGGGGAGGTTAGGGGGAGTCCCCGGCAAGGCTGGGCCTGAAGCTGTAGATGGAAAGGAGACTGGTAGGGGGGTGGCAGACCCTGGGAGGGAGGCGAGAGTCCAGGGAAGGGGCCAGGGTGTCACTGGGTGGGGGAGGGAGGGAGGTACCTGGGGCCCCAGGTCCGAGATTTCTGGCCAACGTCTGACCAAGGTCAGCCCCTTGCTGCTGCCTGTCCATTAACCCGTGTTCCTGTTCCTCCCGACCGTGACCGTCGTGCAGCTGGAAAGACGGCCTTGGACTCTGTGCACTCATCCACAGACACCGGCCCGACCTCATTGACTACTCAAAGCTGAACAAGGTCATTTGCGGGGCCCGGCATGCTGTGTCCGCCCTGCCCCCAGCATGTCGTCCTGGAAGTGAGCCCATTGGCATTGAACTCACACCAACACCTAGGCTGCTGCCAGCATGCCCTCCCAGCTAGCCTGGCACGGGATGAAAACAGGAAGGGTGGCGGGAAAATACTCACCTGTTACAATTAGGGCAGGAAAAGACCCAAAGCCAAGTCACCTTTTTGCCCACATTATGATATGTTTGTTGATTTGGCTTGATTTCCTACGAAAGCTTTTACACATGTTTCTCAGAGATTTTACATTCCCAGGTTGTAAATATGAGAAGTGAAGTGTCTGTTTTGCTGCAGGGCAGGCGGGCGGTGGGGAGAAAGGTTCAAATACCCCAAACCTTTTTTTTAAATTCCTCTTACCTTTTCTGAAGGATTTAGTTGCTGACATATTTACTTAGAGTTGATTAACTTGTTTCTCACACAAGGGATGCTTATCTTGCTATTGATACAAGGTATTAGTTGCACCCTTAGAAAAGAAGTTTGGGGGATTTTTTTTTCTCTCTCTCTTTTCAGAAAATTCAACTTAGGGAACTTATGTTTTCAGCTGAGGAAACTTTCATTCTCCCTTTAAGCTTAAGCTTTATTGTGCTTAAGTTTCAAATCGTCTGCACATTCTTTCTTTAAAAGTAGTTTGCACATATGATCTGTGATGGAGAAAAGAAATCCTGGCCCCTTCTAAATCTTGTGGTGGACAATCCATCTGTCCTAGAAATAATGCCGTGTGAAGACTTAAGATGGAAAGTGTTGCCCGCCCCATGACCATTCCTGCCAGGAATAGTGGGGCACATTTCCTCTGGTTGCTGGTGTGCTTCCTTGGCCGTGCACCTTGTGTCGCTGTGTTTGGTGTGGAATCCGGTCCTGCTGCATGCTGCCCTCCCCGTGTGGCACAGGGGGTAGTAGGAAGAGTGTCCTGGCTTTTGCCACCTTTGCAGTTGTCACGTGCTCACCACCCTTCCCCTGGCCTCTCTCCACTGACGACAGGATAGCACACGAAAAATGTACTTGTATCCTGAAGATGAGAGCTGCCGTACACGAATGGAAGGTTGCCTAAGGGAACGGGGCAGCCAGAGTTGCTCGACTTCCCCAAGCATATATTCTCATCCCTGAGTTATTTTGAAACGTTTCAAACATAGAGACGGTGTATATTTTTTTCAGTTACTCTTTATCTCATTTGCAGAATGAAGGGATTATACTAGATAGACCTCATTTCATTAGCAGTTTATAACGGTCAGTTTCTATTACAAAAGGTCAACAGACGGGGTAATTGGCCACCTATGATGGGTGGAAAAATGATAATAATTAACCATAGCAGTGAATACTTCTATAGCTCTAGATTAGACACTGTTAATAAATAAGTATATATGTTTATTGTATATATGTATTAATATGTGTTACATATGTGGATATTACATATATTAACATTTTATATACATATATGTATGTTAATATTAATACATATATTTTATGTATGGTATACATACACAGTCATTCAATCTTCAAAATGTACAGTAAACTATATAATATCGTGCATCTATAAAGGAGGTACTAATTATCCCAGTTTTACAGATGAAGAAGGGAGGAATTCTTTAATCTTCCCAGGGTCACATACCAGTAGCTGAGCCAAGAAAACACTTAATTGCTACATTTTATCTAAGTTACAGTGTAAGTGAGATAGCTTTCACAAAGACTCAGAATCATTACTCTGTTTTTAATGCTGAAAATTTTCTTATATATTAAGAACAAAAAGAAACTTTTACTCAGCTATTTGGTTTTCTAAACATTTGCATAAAATATGCAGGTAAGACTCACCTTATTATATGGCTGCTTTTAGTGAAATGATTATATGCTTTGTTAAAATAACATGGAGTTGAAGAAACATTTTGCCTGAAATGATAGTAAACTCCGAGAGGCCAGGAAGCTTGCTTTGGTTTCTTCCTTGAGCACCGAATGTTTTTGAAGCCTCTATGTTTTAGATGTTTCACTGTATTAAAATGATTGTGCTTATTGCAAATCATTGCAGTTTCTGAAATGTTTAAATGGCTTTGATGTTAAAATTCATTACAGTCATCCCTGTACTAACACTACTTTTCATTTTGATTTTTCTGTCTTACATACCCCCATCCCATTTCAGATTCACAATTCTTAATCTCTTTAGAAGATTAAAACAGGAAATGTTAAATACCTCTTTTAATTTTTCAGTATTTCACTTACACACCTCTGGTTCAATGTATTTTGTTAACGTTACGTATATATTTAACCAGCTTTACCGTGGAAGACAAACGCAATCGGATGAACAAAAATTTCTTCACAATTTTCTTTTATAATGTTAAGTTTCTTTCATTTCTTGTGGTCTTTAACATCCTAGAAACCTAACTTTTGCTCTTTGTAGCCATCTTGTAATATTCTTTAGTGACCTAAAAGTTTCACCTAAACATGCTGAAAGCAGCGTGTTTTCTTATATTTAAAACAAAAATAAAGTTAGTGTGGTACTAAATATTCTCCATGATCACGTTCCAGATGTGGAAAATGTATGTTTCATGCTTCCTTTTGGAATCGTCTAGATTTTTGTTACCCAGAGTTGAAGCTCAGCGCTGAGGTATCCAGGTGTTTTTCCATCCATGAGAAAATACCTCACAACTTTCCTTCTAGCTGCACAGTATCTGTTCTCTTCAACCTTTTGCTCACGTTTTATGAAGCTGGAGTGTGCATGGATTGGGTGATTCTCATGTCATTTTTGATATTTCTCTAAATGTTTGAAATGTTTGGGAAAATATAAGAAGGAAGATATTATCCTATTATGGTTATGTGTGGATGGGAAAGTTTCCTCCCCAGAATGAGGTATATAAAAAACAGTCGTAAGTCCTGCTCAAAAAAATATGCTAAAAAGCTGGTTGTGCTGTTTTCCATGCAGGATGACCCAATAGGAAATATCAACTTGGCCATGGAAATTGCAGAGAAGCACCTGGATATTCCCAAAATGTTGGATGCTGAAGGTGAGATGAAAATTGTGTTTTTTGGCTTACAGAAAATCTGTTGCCTCCCTATGTTACGACCACACACAAAGACCTGTAAACGTTATAGCCAGGTTACATCTGAAGGACTTAGGATTCCTAAGAAGTTTCTGTCATTGGCCTCGTGAATATTAGAGAATTTCGTATGTAGCTTTTGCTCAAAATTATTTTCTAGAGTCCTGCTCAAAACCAAGCCAGCAAAACTACGATGAAAGGGTTGGGTAAAAGGTTCAGCTTTGGCAAAGAAACAGAATGCTTTGGTTTGTGATTTTCAATGGAAAGCTTCCCTGTTTTTATTTTAACAACATTTTTTTTCTTTTTAAACCACATAGAAATTTAACAAATAAATCTCCTTGTTCTTTAAGACTCCACAAGGAAAAAAATGCTCCCTTCCAACTGGAAGTCATAGAATCTCAATCTAGACTATGGAGCGGTCATTCATCCTGTGCCTCTCGAACTTTCACGTTTCATTTTTAATTTGTCCAAATTAAATTTAGTTTTGTTAGAGCTAGAACCTCTCAATATTTTGCAGCTTTAGCGACCCTCATGCTGGAGACTAGTTTCAGTACCTCTTGTGCCCTTTATCTGAGATGAGTTCATGTGAGTTTCGCCCTGGCACAGCATTTAAAGCACAGATACGTGGAGACCATTCCTTCGTTTCACTTATGCATGAGTCACCTCTCACTCAGCAGACACTTACCGAGCACCTACTATGTATGAGACCCTGGAGATGCTGCAGGAGGTGATGTGATGTATAAGGCAGGGCCCGGCCCTCAAGGACTTATATTACTGTGCTCGTTGTTAATATTATTCTCTATCGGCTCATTGCTTCTGCTAATTAGCATTGTTGGGGAAAAGCAAAGACCTTGATTCTAGTCAGTTGTCAGTCTTCTGTTCCTCCTTATTTTTGGTGACTGCATCATGGCTGCTGTACCAAATCACCACAAAGTAGGTGGCTTTTGAAACAACAGAAGTTTATTCTCTTGTAGTTCTGTAAGCTGTAACTCTGAAATCAGGGTGTTGGCAGGGCCATGCTCCCTTCGAAGTCTGTAGAGAAGGACCTTTCCTTGCTTCTTCCAGCTTCTAGAAGCCCCAGATGTTCTTTGGCTCGTGGTAGCGTCACTCCAGTCTCTGACTCTGTCTTTACATGATCATCTTCCCTCTGCGTCTGTCCCTGTGTCTTTTTCCCTCTACTTATGAGGACACCAGTCATCATGGATTAAGGCCACACCTCATTCCAGCACAACCTCATCTTAACTTGATCACGTCTGCAAACACCTACTTCCGAATAAGGTCCCATTCACAGATACCAGGAGGTAGGACTCCACCTATTATTTTGAGGGACACAGTGCACCTGAGACAGTAGTCTGTCAATTAGGATTCTAATTTTGCCCGTTTGTTAATTTAGCCATTTTATCAAACACCTGTATTATTGGGTGTTGAACACACTTGAATATGCTCTTCAGAATCTAGTTTTTTCAGAAACTCTTTAGAGGGAGAAAGACAATAAAACAGTGAAGTTGCCACATAGGAAAATACCTTTTCCTTGTCTGTCCTCTCTACGCTAAGTTTGCATTTGGGTGATCTGCTCTGTCCTTTGACCTTTCCATTCGATAAATAACTACCCAGAGTTTTCCACTTGAGTCAACAGCTAGGATACTGAAGGCGAGAAAACAGGCGACATTTAGTAAATTCATCTCTCCGTTCATTGATGCCTCCCTGATTTCCTACAGTTGAGGGTGAGCTCAGGATTACTGTCATTATTACTCTGGGAGGCTAACCATCCTCTTGTTCCTGGGTTTCCATTAGTCTGTGAGTCCTGGTCTGGGCGTATGTTCTGCTTATCCTCTGAGTGGATGGGATGCATTAGCACTCTATTCATTTCTTGCTCCCTTGTGACACATCCTAGTCTCTTATTCCTTTTCTTTTTCTTTCCTTTTTAATGGCTCAGAAAAATGCTTGCATACGATATTTTCTTTGCAGAGCAATTTCTGTAAGAGTCTTCTGGTGAAAGAGTTATGAACTTGACTGACTTGGGTGAGGGGCGAGCTGTGGTATAAGCAACTCCCCAGTAGATCAGCCCCCCATTTGTTAATTACCCTTTGCATCTTTGCCACCTGCACCCGGACTTACCTTCCCCACAGCTTCCTATGAATGTGTTCTTACTTCTCCTTCTCTTTTACTGTAATGTCTTATACTGGTGTCCTCCCCTCAGATCACTTAATCCCTTTGGCGAATCCTTGCCTCTCCACCGCCTGCTGCGGTTGACCTTACTTCCTGGCATTTGTGATAGTCTCTGAACCCTAAATGGGGATTTTGAAGTGGCTAATTGGGCTGCTCACCCATAAACCTGTAGTGAAAACTGGTGAAACTCTTCCTCATCTTAACTACCTTGCATGCTTTTTTTTTTTTTTCTTTTTTTTTTTGCGGTATGCGGGGCCTCTCACTGCTGTGGCCTCTCCCGTTGCGGAGCACAGGCTCAGCGGCCATGGCTCACGGGCCCAGCCGCTCCGCGGCATGTGGGATCTTCCCGGACCAGGGCACGAACCCGTGTCCCCTACATCGGCAGGCGGACTCTCAACCACTGCGCCACCAGGGAAGCCCCCTTGCATGCTTTTTAAAAGGTTATGAAAACTGTTTCTCTATTTTCCTCCCTCTGGTGAGTACTGGTTGTAGATTTGTGGGTGCCCGTGTTCTGTGTGGACTTGCAGGAAGGACCTTTGCTGACCCCTGGGCCCTTCATCTGTCCGGAGAGCGAAAGTGCTGTTGCTTGCACTCTGCGGAATTCTGGAGGTCCAACTCCAGCCATGGATGTGACTTCCTTGCTAGTTTAGGGCTCTTCTGAGCTGGCTGTGCCCTTCTCTTTGGTGGTTCTTAGAAGTGCACACAGAGTAATGACTTTGCAAATGTGACTTCTTTGATTTGAGCCAAAGTTTGAGCAACACAGTGTGTGGGGCTGCTGGGGGAAGATTCATGACCTTGGCCTCTCTGAGGCAGCCCTTAGCAGGAGTCTGCTGCTCTCGGAACATCCGAGCAGTTAACCTTTTTTCCACGCAGATTTAGTATACACCGCCAGACCCGAAGAGTCGTAATGACTTATGTCTCCTGTTACTATCATGCTTTTGCTGGTGCACAGAAGGTGAGGAGGTAAAACACAAGTCACCACTCATCCTTTACCTCTGTGTCTTGATTTTTCTTCAATTGTTTTTCTCTTTTCCCCCCACCGACTCCTCTGAGTAAGGAGACCCGTCTGGTTCTGAGGAGGCAGTTGTTTGTCTTTTTCAGTCCAGTTTTCTTTGAAACTTACTTCCTGTCCATGTAGTAGTATGCCATTCATCTTTGTTTTCCAGAGGATTCCATGCTGTTCCACATCCCCACATCCTTTCTATCAATATCCTCTGGAAACCCAATGACTAGGTTTCACCTTAGGGAATTACGAGGCACCTTTTTAACTGCATTCTGTCCAGTGACTGAACTGAATCTGAAGTTAGAACGTAATTCAGCCAAAAATGGGGTGAGGCCAAGGTGAGGAAGGAAGGGTGTGTGTTCCCGTGGTTCTGTTTTCTCTCTTCCTGGTAGCTGTCTCAGCAGCTCATATAAATAGTGGCAAGAGTCATAGTTAATAAGTACAAGCCGTGTAGACCCTCCTCTTTAGATGCTTTGTTACTCTGGGTAGCTTCTAGCAATGGCATGGCAAGTATGTATAGAAGGATTAGGAAACATGCCATCTTCAATGAACTTCATCCCCACACAAGCCAGGGCCGTGCACAGAGCAGAAAGCCAAGGATTGTGAGGGTGGGGGCGGGGTGTGGCATCCGAGATGGGGCCAGAGAGGTCTGCGTGTGTCCCCGCATCTTGCAGAGGGACACGCCTTGCTCACAGCCAAAGTGGCAGATGACCTGATCCAGTCAAAAGACAGGAAGACGGGGCCGCCCAGGTCCTTAGGAAGTGGTCACCAGCTCTGATAGGCAGCCCACGGGTTCCCATAGGAATGCCTCGCCTACACTTTAAAAAAAAAGCCATCCAGGGTAGGGGAGGAGGGAAGCCCTTGGTTTGATGATGTGAAAACAAAAAAACGTGCTGGTTGAAAGCATTCTGTTCACGAGTGTGTCAGTTCTGTACAGGCTTCCTGCGGGTCAGGGTTGTGGGCCCGAGGAACACAGAAAGTCAGGTGTAAACCAGTTCGTTCTTCCCTTTGTTCAGCCTGGTTTCTGCTCTTCATCTGTGCGTGTGTCTGTTTTCTGTGTTATTTTTCCCTCCCTCAGACATTGTGAACACTCCCAAACCCGATGAAAGAGCTATCATGACATACGTTTCCTGCTTCTACCATGCTTTCGCGGGCGCGGAGCAGGTATTTAACCCTCGTCCGTCCGGTTGCCGTGCTGCCCTTGTGCATCGGTTTTAGTTGTGTGGGCGTGCGTGTGCATACCTGGGTGTGTGTGCGTGCACTTCACATCTTACCTTGGACTCTTTCTAAGTGGCTTGTGATGACCTAATATGGCAAGTTCCAAACTGCGAATGCTTTTGTAGTTAACAGCTTTACCCTTAGACGGTTCTAAGTGTTCTTAGCTCTCTGTCTTTCTAAGATATTGCTCTTATCTCATTAATCAATGGTGGGAAACATTTGTGCCTCAGGAAGAAACAAGGGCCATGAAAATTGAGCCACACTGATTGAGCGGTGAAGGGGGACTTGGACGAGGAGAAGTGAACGCTTTTCCAGGGCCCCTGTCCCGTTCTCCACCTGGAGATTGCCTTCACTGTTCAGTGACGTGTTCAAGCATCTTACAAGATGAATCTTAATTTAACTGAAATAGTGAAAGTCTAACAGTGTTAAAACCTCAAAAAAATTTATACTCCTTAAGATAAACAGCCTGAGGGGCATCATGGGTGGATGTCCCTCTGCTTTCCCGCGTTCCTCTGTTTCTGCTTCCTGTCCCTCCCCCTATCTCTACTTGCAGAGTCCTGAGAGATGGGGTTGGACAGAGTATGTGTCATTTCTGTGATCTCTTTAAGACCATCACTGGGGGACTTCCCTGGCGGTCCAGTGGTTAGGACTCCGCGCTTCCTCTGCAGGGGTTGCGGGTTCGACCGCTGGTTGGGGAACTAAGATTCCACAAGCCGCCTGGCAGGGCCAAAAAAAAAAAAAAAGACCATCACCAGCAAACAATGATAACTGGAAATCGGCCCCTACTAGGGCTTCAGAGGCAAGGCTGGGGGCCAGGCTGCAGGCCCGGAAGCCGGACGGATCTCATGGTCACGGTTTAAGGCACTTGGCCCCTCCTGGCTCAATCTCCCCACAAAACAATGATCAGGAATTATTGATACCTCAACAGCTACTCACATGGGTTAAACAAAGTATTAAAGCAGGTTCTGCCCCGTGGAAGGATCCCATCTAGCACATTCGATGTATTCATTTCAGGAATGAATGCGTAGAGGCCCTCGTGAACTCAGTGCAATGACAGATATACATTCAGGATCCAGTCCTGTCTGCTTTGATTTCCAAAGGCTAATGTAACTCAGAGAGTTCTCTCCCTGTAGTTGTGAGGTTGGCAGGGGGCTCAGGTGGACGCCCAGGGACCGTTGTTTCCTCAGCCCATCAGTTTCTGTTACTAACTTGCTTGATGTTTCACAAAGCTCGTGTTTGCGACTAATGCTATTTCCCTGTTACTCCCTACAGTATATTCAGCCTGCCATGTAAGTCTGTGTGAAAACGGTCCCAAAGGTGTGAAATGACCCATAGTGTGAACGACCTGTGCCCTCAGGCTTACCCCACCCGAACCCAGAACCTGCACCACTTACAGCACATGCTGCCTCCCTGGTCACCCCCTGCCCTGCCACCTTCCGCCTTGTGTATGCACGTCCCTGTCGACAGAGCCGTCCTGTTTACCTATTGTGTTTTACAGGCCGAGACAGCGGCTAACAGGATATGCAAGGTTCTTGCTGTGAATCAAGAGAATGAGAGGCTGATGGAAGAATATGAGAGGCTAGCAAGTGAGGTAAAGGAAACGGGTCCCCGCAGTCCTGTCCATCCCCACCCTGAGGGTGAGGCACAGAGGGTGAACACGGATTGTCAGTGTTGGTTTTTTTTTTTTTTGCATTTTTCATCTCAGACAGAATAAAAGTAGGAAAGTACACTCGCTCTCAGGGGTTGTTCGTCTCGCTTAATTACTGGCACAAAGGTAGTGCTGCTGGTCTTTCCAAGCATTGCAAGGCACAGAGGTAGTTTGCATGTTACAAAACGTAGAATGTGATTCCATCCTCAGCTCTGCACCTCCGGGGTCGGGTTCCCCTAGATGACATTGTGTTCCTTGTTTTTTTCCTGCTTCATCGGCTACTGACATCATGTAGGGTGAGCTCTGTATTCAGAATCCCAGCTCCACGCGGTGACTCAACATCTAAGGAACATGCCAGTGAGACAAGGCTCAGCCTTGTGTGTGTATTTAAATACCTAGAGGGAACCTCGGGAGAGGCAGAGCCCTCCGTCCAAGACATTTGAGCATGAGTTTCCAGGATGCCTTTCTACAGCTCTTCAGCTAGATTTCTCAGTTAGAATAGCACTTTCCATGTTGCTTTTCTTTTTGTTCTTATTATAGTATAAATCTTAACTAAGCAGGATCTGAGTGAGGTCCATAGCCACCTTCTCTCTGGATTGAACTCAATCACAGTGATAATGTCAGAGACCAAATAATGTTTGCTCTGACTTACTTTGGCTGATACTTGGTCTGTACTGTGCAAAGCATCAGGACACTGGGAATCAATCTTCCCAAGTAGTGGTGTATATTAGTCCAAGCTAATGATACTGTTTATGTTTCCTGCTGCTATGGGAAAATTCCATTTGGCAACATTGTTTAATGCCAGTGATTGATGTCAGGGTTGAAGTATGACCAGGACCGAAGGACAGATGCTCCTCAGTGATGATAGCCTTTCTTTTCTTACTTGGTCCTTCATTTATACCCCTCAAACAGACTATGCAGGGCCTTTGTAAGGCCTTGGTAGTAATTCAAGAGAAGGGGGCCTACTTCATCCTTGGAGTCACTGCCATTTTCACTTTCATCCCGTGGATTTCCTTGAAAGCTAGCTATTAAAATAAAATATACTTTGGCATTGAGTCAGTCTCAGATTTACGATACTTTCATCTCGTAAGTAGACCCGTTAGATTTGAGCTGATTTAAACTAGAAATACATTTTGAGTTAAACCCAGTTCTTTCCTGATTTTATTCCACCATGTTCCACCACGTGAGGTTTTTGTTTTCTCATTTGAAAGCTCCATCCAGCATTTGTCTGCTAATGTCTGGTCCCCGAGTTTCCTGTAAATGTCCCATTTTTGTAAAACATGACTCGTGCTGACTCTGAATTTTCGACCTGTGCGTGGTGTCATTGGGGCGATGGTGAGTGGCCCTGGCGGGGCACAGAAGTTTGTATTTATGCCCTCCTTCCAGTCAGACTTCCGTAATCTCGGGAGCATTCAGTCAATCCATTCCCAATCGTTCGGTGCCTCTGTTTTTTAACCGGGGGGCAGTTTGCTGGTGTTTTCAGCGGTTTTTGCGTGTGTGTGTGTGTGTGTGTGTGTGTGTGTTTTGGGAACAGCTTTTGGAATGGATTCAGCGCACGATCCCCTGGCTAGAGAACCGGACCCCTGAGAAGACCATGCAGGCCATGCAGAAGAAGCTAGAGGACTTTCGGGATTACCGCCGGAAGCACAAGCCTCCCAAGGTGCAGGAGAAGTGCCAGCTGGAGATCAACTTCAACACCCTGCAGACCAAGCTGAGGATCAGCAACCGGCCGGCCTTCATGCCCTCTGAGGGCAAGATGGTGTCGGTGAGTAGCCCCCTGGCCCTGGGGCAGCCCCCCCTTTTCTTTTTTCTTTTCCCAAAGTCCTTCCTCTGATGGGCCACTGAGAAGAGGCACTGACTGTAATTCTGGCCCTGTGACCGCTCCCTTCTGGATACTTTTCTCCCTGCCGTCATGCAGTTCTTGACCCTCACTGCTCTTGGTGCCTCACGCAGAACAGGCCTCTGACAAACACCTAATGATGACGGTCCCCTTCCTCTCCTCCCCGCCTCTAGGTGGACCAGCATCTAGATCACAGGTCCTCTGTTCCCTCCTGTCACCATCTCCCCGATTCACCTTCTCCAGGCCTCAGTCCCATATTTACATCCCTCTTTGCATCATCAGTTTCTCCCGCTCTGCTGAAGCTTTCACAGCCGCATAGGAAGCGCTCTAGCATCTGCTAGACGAAAATGAAAACCTCCTATGACTCCACACCTCCTTGCAGCACCTGTTCTGTTTCTCGTCTCCCCTTTGTAGCAGGACATCTAGAGAGAGTTCTTTATGGTACTGGTTTTTGGTCGCTTCCCGTTCCTTTATGTCTTTTACTCTTCAACCTGCAGTAAGTAATCCGGCTTCCGTCCACCCTAAGACAGACTGTTCTGTTCAAAGTCAACGGCGTTCGTGTTGACAACCTAGTGGTCACTTTTTTTTTTTTTTGCGGTACGCGGGCCTCTCACTGTTGTGTCCTCTCCCGTTGCGGAGCACAGGCTCCGGACGCGCAGGCTCAGCGGCCATGGCTCACGGGCCCAGCCGCTGTTTCGGCATGTGGGATATTCCCGGACCGGGGCACGAACCCATGTCCCCTGCATCGGCAGGCGGACTCTCAACCACTGCGCCACCAGGGAAGCCCCCTAGTGGTCACTTTTATTTTCATGTTCGCCATAGCTGTAACCATGGCCTTCTTCTTGAAACTCCTTCCACCCTTGAACTTAGCTGAGCTCCTCCCACCTGACCACCGAGTCCTTCCCGTCGCTGTTCACAGCTTTGCCTCCTCCTGTCCCTGGGCTGTATGTAGGTGGATGGTTTGTGGGTACAGGGATGCTGACCTTCTTCTCTGTCTTGATACCTGCAGGTGACCTCATCCAGGCCCGTGACTTTAACTACCAGCTGTAATGGCAACACCTCCCAAATTTACATCTTCAGCTCTGATTTCTCCCCCAGTTCCAGGTTCATAGAGTCGCTTGGATGTCTCAAAACCTAACATCCAAGAGTCCTCCCGCAGTGATCTCTGTCTTAGTAAATAGAATCACCATCCCCTAAGTTACTAAAGCCCCAACCCCAGGTGTCATCACTGATCCTCCTGGTCTGTCCCTTTCTTGTACCTGGTTCCTCAGCCAGTGCCACTGGCTCTGCGTCCAGATTATATCTTAAGTCTGAGCAGCCCTTCAGCTGCTGTCGCCTATGCTAAGCCACCAGTGTCTCTCCTTCAACCTTGCAGTAACCCTCTCACTTGCTTTTCTTGTTCTTTTTCCCCTAAAATGCATTCTCTACGTAGCAGCTGCCGTCATCTTTTTAAAATATAAATCAGAGCGTGTCTCCTTTCTTCTCAGAACCCTCCAGTGACTTCCCGAAATACTTAGAATAAGATCCAGATTCCTTATCTGGGATCTGATGTGGTCTGACCCCATGGCCACCCTGCTGACCATGTCTCTGGCTGCTCTACCCCTCACCCACTATGCGGCCGCCGCGCCTGCTGTGGTCCTTCCCCTACGTGGAGCGCACCCCGTCCTTGGGCCTTTAGCTCGTCCCCCACTTCATCACATACCTGGCTTTTCCATGAGTGAGGTCTGGGCTCCAATGCCACCTCCTCAGAGGGGTCTCCTCTCAGTAACCCACCTAAAGGAACTGCCCCGACTGGGCTCTCATCAGCATCCCTTGACCGTGATTTGTTTTTCCTTCAGAGTGTATCGCTATCGGAAATAGGAATTACACTTGTTGTTGAATGCCTTATTTAATGTCTTTCTCCCCCAACAATCATGAAAGCTGCACAGGGGCCCAGGGAACTTTACAGGTGCTGTTGTTCACTCTTATATCCAAGGCTCTCACTGTGCCTGGCACGTGCGTGATGCCGGGGAGACAGTTAATGGCTGACCGAACCCAGTCGCTGAGTCAGAGTCGTTTTGGGCTGAGTCACTGTGAGGCTTCATCTTCTCGTAGCCAGAAAATTAAAGCCCCGTTAGCCTTTGTCCACATCCGGAGAAGCATCAGGTTAAATGTTTGCCGATGAGAACCGTGATCTTAGGTCTAAAAGGGTGCAGTGGTAATGAAGATGTTTAGAAGCCAAAACATTTGAATGGCTATTTGGGGCGGGTGTGGAGGCACAGGGGTGAGGGAAAGACAAGAAGACACAAAGGAAAACACTGTTGGACGTGGTGGAGGGGATTCGTAGAGAGGCCCAGGAGGCCAGGGCGTAACGGACGCACCTTCGCCGGTCCCCACCCATCCCAGGACATCGCGGGCGCCTGGCAGCGGCTGGAGCAGGCGGAGAAGGGCTACGAGGAATGGCTGCTGAATGAGATCCGGAGGCTGGAGCGCGTGGAGCACCTGGCAGAGAAGTTCCGGCAGAAGGCGTCCACGCACGAAACCTGGGCCTACGGTGAGTCCACAGGATGCGGTGGGGCTCCTGGAGAATCGGGCCTGAGCTATGGACAGAGCCCCACGTGCAGTGACCACTGTCCCTGGTGCCTGTGACCCTGTGGGCAGCTGCCCTCGCCCCTCTCTCGTCTGCTGTCCCAGGTACTGCGGTTCTTCAAGAGGTGGGTGTGGGGAATTCCCTGGTGGTCCAGTGGTTAGCACTCGGCGCTTTCACTGCCGTGGCCCGGGTTCAATCCCTGGTTGGGGAACTAAGATCCCGCAAGCAGCGTGGCACAGCCAAAAAAAAAAAAGGAGGTGAGTATGAAGATGGATATTTTTATAAAACAGGACTCACAATGCGTTCTTCCCACACTTACCTGCATAGGGTATCTGCCTCCTCCTGACTCCCCCGCTTTCTTCTATCTGATTCCACAAGCATCTGTTTATTCCCTAACTGCGGGTCAGACAGCCCTGGCCCAGACACTAGCTTCTGCTGATAGAAGGTTTATTAAGTGCCGCAAAGCAACATATAATTGCCCACTTAGAAAATCTGCTTGGAAAGGAAGAACACGAGGTGTGATTTTCTATAGTCTTAACTCCTTTGTTTCACTTAGGTTCATCTACTCCTTTCAGGCCTTGCAGACATACCTGTTTCCATGGCCGTGATACTATGGTCATGAGTTTTTTGGCTCAGTTTTTTGGCTCTGCTGTTTGCTGAGGTTAAAGAACAAAACATTCACCTCATTGCATGGTAATCTATTTCGAGGAAGGGCAGGGAGGTTCCCCTCATCCCTTGGGTCCCTTTTGCTTTCTTGCTGCTTGATTGTTGGCGTTGCTCAGCGAGACGGTCACAGGCACAGACATGCAGTTGATACTTCCCAGCTGTGGGCCTTGGATGCATTCTCACCTCTCAGGGCCTCAGCGTCCTCTCCAAAGTGGAATAACAATCATACCTCCCTCACAGGGTTTTGATGAAGACTTAATGAGTTTGTATTTATAAAGTAGTAAAATTGGTATCTGGCAGATGGTAAGTGCTGTGTTGTCATTAAACATGTGAACACTTGTTTTGCATGTCTAGCTTTGTGGAATTAAATTCTTAAAGGTCATCAACCAGGGAATAAAAATGGGTCCAGTTATAGCCACAGCAGTTGCTTAACTTAGGAAGTATTTGTGGGGAAATAGGTGGAGTTTCGGAGAGAAATTTTTCTAATGTTATTACATAAAAAATCACAAGCTGGGGGCTTCCCTGGTGGCACAGTGGTTGAGAGTCCGCCTGCCGATGCAGGGGACACGGGTTCGTGCTCCGGTCCGGGAAGACCCTGCATGCCGTGGAGCGGCTGGGCCCGTGAGCCATGGCCGCTGAGCCTGTGCGTCCGGAGCCTGTGCTCCGCAACGGGAGAGGCCACAGCAGTGAGAGGCCCGCATACCGCCAAAAAAAAAAAAAAAAAAAAATCACAAGCTGCATTTAACCACATTAAAAGAATAAAGCTTTCAAACAAAAAGAATTGGAGTAAAGGTTGAGCCCATGGGCAGACAAATAGAGTACAAATGTTTTACCTAATAATCCCAGGTAATTTCTGTGAGCTAATAATTACTAACTTAACTGAGCATCTCACAGGAAAGTCAGATACTTGCTTCTTAGGTTTATCACAGACTTGTTATTTAGAAAGTGCTCAGCGTGCTTTCCGCCCAGTATTTGTAGACACGAGCTTTCAGAACACAGAGGGACTCGGGGCCTTAGCAGAGTGACAGCCTGAATTCTAATTGAAATGTGGCCTCTGCCTCTCGGGGCTGTCCTTCTTTCCTCCTCTTGGTTCTATGGAATCACCCAGTACTTTGCATAGAGGCTGAAGTGTGACAGCACTCACATTCCCTTGCTACAACCATTGCAGGCAAAGAGCAGATCTTGCTGCAGAAGGATTACGAGTCGGCGTCTCTGACCGAAGTCCGGGCTCTGCTGCGGAAGCACGAGGCATTCGAGAGTGACCTGGCGGCGCACCAGGACCGCGTGGAGCAGATCGCGGCCATCGCGCAGGAGCTCAAGTACGTGCTCTGTGTGGGTGCCAGTGCTCACATTGAGCCCTGGGTCCAAGTGAGGACTCGGTGGAGAGCTTCCCCAGGCATTCCCAGAGAGGGGCAGGGGAGCTTGCCTTTCCTGTCCTGTCCTAGATGTATCCATAGAACCAAGCCAGAGGACCCTGTGACGGGATTGGTCTTGTTTTTTGTTTTAATTGAAATATAGTTGATTTACAGTGTTGTGTTTGATAGTTTCAGATGTACAGCAAAGTGATTCAGTTATACATATATATATCTATTGTTGTTCAGATTCTTTTCCCTTCTAGGTCATTACAAAATACTGAGTACAGCTCTCTGTGCTATACAGTAGGTCCTTGTTGACAACCCAATCAAAGAATGGGCAGAAGATCTAAATAGACATTTCTCCAAAGAAGACATACAGATGGCCAACAGGCACATGAAAAGATGCTCAACACTGCTAATTATTAAAGAAATGCAAATCAAAACTACAATGAGGTACTAACTCATACCAGTCAAAATGGCCATCATCAAAACGTCTACAAATAATAAATGCTGGAGAGGGCGTGGAGAAAAGGGAACCCTCCTACACTGTTGGTGGGAATGTAAATTGGTGCAGCCACTATGGAAAACAGTACGGAGGTTCCTTAAAAAACTAAAAATAGAGTTGCTATATGATCCTGCAATCCCTGGGCATATTTCTGGAGAAAACTGAAATTCAAAAAGATACATGTACCCCTGTGTTCATAGCAGCGCTATTTACAGTAGCCAAGACATGGAAACAACCTAAATGTCCATTGACAGATGTCCATTGACAGATGAATGGATAAAGAAGATGTGGTACATATATACAATGGAATACTACTCAGCCATAAAAAAGAATGAAATAATGCCATTTGCAGGAACATGGGTGGACCTAGAGATTATCATACTAAGTGAAGAAGTGAAGTAAGCCAGACAAAGACAGATATCATATGATATCACTTATATGTGGAGTCTAAAAAAAAAAAGGTCCTTTTTTTAAAATAAATTTATTTATTTTATTTGTTTATTTTTGGCTGTGTTGGGCCTTGTTCTGCGCACGGGCGCGGGCTTTCTCTAGTTGCAGCAAGCGGGGGTTACTCTTGGTTGCAGTGCGTGGTTTCTCTTGCAGTGGTTTCTCTTGTTGCAGTGGTTTCTCTTGTTGCAGAGCATGGGCTCTAGGCGCGTGGGCTTCAGTAGTTACGGCGCATGGGCTCAGTAGTTGTGGCTCACGGGCTTTAGAGCACGGGCTCAGTAGTTGTGGCGCATGGGCTTAGGTGCTCTGCAGCATGTGGGATCTTCCCTGACCAGGGCTCGAACCCGTGTCCCCTGCATTGGCAGGCAGGTTCTTAACCACTGCGCCACCAGGGAAGCCCTTTTTTTTTTATATAAAGAGATGCACTGACTTCCTCTCTGGTGCTTTGATTGTGGTAGCATCCCTGTGTCCTCCCATTGGGCAGCACCCCCAGCCCCAGCACAGGCAGCTTCGTATCCAAGAGGATGAGAAACAAGTAACAGGACAGAGCACGGCTCGCAAAGGTGGCCTCACCCAGGCCTGGGTGCAGGAGACGGGACCACACTGCCCACCCAGAAACCAAAAACAAGACACCTCTGAAAGAAGAAACATTAAGGCCCCACTTTTCTTTGTTGTCAAATAAGTGCCATTTCTTTTTCATGCTTTTTATTTTATGGGAGGAGCTAGCATGAGGTTGAGCCCAGGCTGGTTTACCCAGTGGGAGTTGTAGGTCCTGCTGGTCCAGGTGGTGCTGCCTCTGGCTGTGGCCACCCTCTGGGAGAGGGGCCTCCCTGCAGTGTTTCTAAGCTTTTTTTTTTTTTTAAGACCCTTGCTTCTTTTTGATAAATACAGAATTTCATTCCCTACTTCTCTTTCATTATAACCACGGATATATTTGCACAATTTTTAGAGCCTGTCACATAATGATAACTTTAAACAACCAATAATAAATGTTTATTATGATATGTTACATTTTAAGACCCCCATGTTGCTCACTCTTAACCAGATGATTGAGATGGCCTCTTTTAAGAGTATCTTCCTATTTGGCCTTGCCTAAATATATTCTTAATTATTTGTCGTCTTCATATCTAATTTGTTCACTGTGTTTGTGGCCTTACTCTTATTTCTCATGCTTCTTGCATGTTGGCTGTTTGGCTGCTTGTTAACAATTACAAATAAAATAAGGGGGAGAAACTCAAGCAATTGAATGCTCTATCATAGCTCCCATAAGTAATTTGGAATGGTTTTAAGTGTTGCCCTTAAAATTTAAGTAATAATTTTATATTATTATTATTCTCGGTTATCCTCAGTGCGTATTTCTTTACACAGTCGAGAGAGGAACCACAGAATTTAAAGATGTGCTCATCTTACTGTTATTAGTCTCCCTTTCCTTTTTACCTTTTCTAAAATAACGAACATGTTCGTGCAGTTCTTAAAGTACAAAAAATAAAAATAGGGCTTCCCTGGTAGCGCAGTGGTTAAAAATCCGCCTGCCAATGCAGGGCACACGGGTTTGAGCCCTGGTCAGGGAAGATCCCACATGCCGCAGAGCAACTAAGCCTGTGCACCACAGCTACTGAGCCTGCACTCTAGAGCCCGTGAGCCACAACTACTGAGCCTGCGTGCCGCAACTACTGAAGCCTGCGCGCCTAGAGCCCGTGCTTTGCAATAAGAGGAACCACTGTAATGAGAAGCCTGCTCACCACAACGAAGAGTAGCCGCCGCTCACTGCAACTATAGAAAGCCCACGTGCAGCAACGAAGACCCAACACAGCAAAAAATAAATAAATAAATTTATTAAAAAAAATAAAAATAGTATGCACAGTTATGCAAACCCTAAGTTCTTGAAAGCAAGTAGGTATAGAGCTAGTAAGTGTGAATTAGAGAAGAGGGAAAAATGTACACCCTAAAGATAACCATGGAGAGATTAGTGTTGATGTCTCCATTGTGGATCAGTAGACGGTTCCTAGGTTTTTGTTTTTGAAATCTTTCTGTTCTTTAATAGTTGCATTTTGAAGGGCCATGGCCTTTTCACTTTGTATTCAAGGCTGTGCACATTGCTGGTGTATTTTGGTTGGCTTTGGTTACCTGGTTATAATAATAAGCACAGAATCTCAATCCATCTCAATTAGTGAAGTGTGTGTATGTAGAAAGCTGCTCTTAAGAGCTGGACAGGCTTTCATCAGGTGATAGGGAGCTTCTTACCCACTGAAATGACACTCAGATCACAACTGTATGCATCTTCTTTATTCAGTAAAAGAAACAGTAACATTCAATAAGGACAAGCTAATATCACTTAAGAGAAAAAACAAGTAATAAACAACCATTGCCTTCATTTAGAGTTGGAAGAAGAAATAAACTTAAGCTTCAGGGAAATGGATTTGGATGGATAGGAGGGAGTTTCCTAAAAGCCTCACCTTGGACCATTTTTGAAGGAGAAGTCTCCTGAAGATGTCTTTAAACCTCCCTGAGTCTTGCTTTCATCTTAACTAAAAGGGTGATTACATTTTGTCCAGGATTCAAACTTTTTACCCCCAGAGATAATAGGTTAACCATCTAGTCGAGAATCTGCTTGAATGGTAAGTTCAAGCTACTTCACGTCACAGAGATCCCGTTAGGATGTACAGACGGGGCTGGAGAGGAAGAGGGACTACGGAGTGAGAAATCATTTTGTTCCTGCTGTCACACGAATGGCACAAGACGAGTTGGAATCTTTGTCAGAAGAGGAAGGGCTCTGTCCTGCCAGGCTCAGCGGCCCAGTGCCCCTCCTGGACATGGTGCCCCATCCAGCCCCGTGCCCTTTGAGGGCAGCCAAGGACACGAAGGGGTGCAAGCTGATCCCTCCCTCCCTCCCGCATGACTCATTTGATGTTCCTATCCCCGTGGCTTCAGCACAGCCCCTGGGACTGTCCTCCAGGTCAGATACTTGGCTTCATTTACAGGTACATCACCACTTAAAAATAATGCACTCCGGAGGCCTGGCCAAGAAAACAAAGGGAGAATAGAGTTAGCCTACAGTGTCGAGAAGACAGCGTTTCTCTCTGTTTAGAAATCTGTTGACCACCAAGAGTTTTACTAATTCTTCTCATGATGTAAGGGAATAGTGATCATGTTTGCGATGGTGATGATGAACAAAACCCTGAAATACCCTGCCAGTTCCCCATCAGATCTTTTTTTTTTTTTTTTAAAAATTATCATCTGTTTATTTTGAGCCCATGTCCACTTTTCTTCACGTCACCTGGGAAAGTCAATCTTTATTTTCCCTTCTGATAGTGAACTGGACTATCACGATGCTGTGAACATCAATGATCGGTGCCAGAAAATCTGTGACCAGTGGGACAGGCTGGGAACGCTCACTCAGAAGAGGAGAGAGGCCCTGGAGGTGAGTCTCCAAGCCACCTGTTGGCACGAAATCTTTTAATAGGGGCTCTTTCAGTAAGTCACTGTTACTTTGTTTTTCTGTGGTATGGTGTGTATAAATTGAAACAGATTATCTAGGGAAGGGAGCTTCTACAGAGAAAATGAAAAGTAGGAGAAAGAGGGAAATGGAAAGTTGGTAGTTTTGTACTGTAATTTATCCATACGGCAGTGATGCATCCTTTTGAATTAAAGGAACAAAAGTCCAGTAGTAGTAATGAGATAACGGTATAAACTCATTTTCTGTGAAGTAGTAATGGCAGATAATTCCCCCAGAGTCCTTATCTGAGAGTAAATTGAGCCATGAATGAGTCAGGAAATCAGGAGGAACGGAAGTTGAGATGTGCAAAGGGAAAATGGCAACACATGTTGAAGTAAGGAAAAATGGATATGAAACAGAATCAGGATGAATTTGGCCTTGTTCAAGTATAAGGCTTGGAGAAACAGCTGGTTTTTAGCTGAACCTCATCGTCTCTCACCACGGAAGACTCAGACGACGTGACAGAAAGAAGCAGTTAGCAGTTTTCTGAGTCTTTTCACCCTGACTGATGAAACTTTTAACACATGTGATACCAAGCTTCCTGGATGCCAGCCAGCGGTTAACATATCCACCTAAAGAAAAAGGCTGAGAGAAAGGAAGGACCAGGCATATAACAGAGACAGCTCAAATATTTTAGAACAGGAGGAAAAATGAATCTAATTATGGAAGACTTGAAGATACCAGACGCTTCCGTGCCAGCTCCCCGCCCTGTCTGCCATAGGAAACGCGTAGTACCATTCTCGGTGGCTTAAAGCCTTGTGCTTTCATATGCTCAGAAAGGCAAAGAGGGTCTCTGTGTGAAATCCTGAATGAGGATTTAAGAATATGGAACTGTAGTTCCTTCTGTCTTCTCTAGGCGACTTTTGGGAAAGGCACACTGTTGATTATGAAATGAGGAAGATACCGTGAATTTCCTGTGAACCAGCACGGTTAGGGAATCAGGTCCTATAACTTACAAAGTACTGCTTTAGCTGAAATCAAGTGCCTATATACCCTATGTGGATTCTCAGTTTTCAAAAGAGTAGCATGTGGTAGAGTATTTAAAATACTTTCAGAACAGTGTGACTCTGGATGTTGTTAAATCCGTCTCTGATGCACAAGGCACTTCGGAGACCTGCAGGGCTCAGCCTCATCATTTGAACATCAGTTCATCTTTTGTATACACAAGCTAATGATGAGAGGATTGTGACCATCAAAACGTCAGATAGGGTTTCCCTGGTGGCGCAGTGGTTCGGAATCTGCCTGCTAATGCAGGGGACACGGGTTCGAGCCCTGGTCTGGGAAGATCCCACATGCCGTGGAGCAACTAGGCCCGTGAGCCACAATTAACTGAGCCTGCGCATCTGGAGCCTGTGCTCCGCAACAAGAGAGGCCGCAATAGTGAGAGGCCTACGTACCGCGATGAAGAGTGGCCCCCGCTCGCCCCAACTAGAGAAAGCCCTCGCACAGAAACGCAGCTGGGCCCGTGAGCCACAATTAACTGAGCCTGCGCATCTGGAGCCTGTGCTCCGCAACAAGAGAGGCCGCGATAGTGAGAGGCCTGCGTACCGCGATGAAGAGTGGCCCCCGCTCGCCACAACTAGAGAAAGCCCTCGCATAGAAACGAAGACCCAACACAGCCATAAATAAATACATTAAAAAAAAAAAAGTCAGATAATAGTTTACTGCTCTGGAGTGCATCTTTACATGTTCAGAGAATTTTTATGATTTAACCTATGATAACACTGGTTTCTATTTGATCTCCAGAGAACTGAGAAATTGCTGGAAACCATCGATCAGCTTCACCTGGAGTTTGCCAAGAGAGCTGCTCCTTTCAACAACTGGATGGAAGGTGCCATGGAGGATCTGCAAGACATGTTTATTGTCCACAGCATTGAGGAAATCCAGGTAACTGAAGCCAGCTCTGTGCTCTCACTGTACCAGAAATGAATTGTAATTTTAAAAACTTAGAGTTCTCTTTTTGGTTTTGTTTCATTTTTTAACTTAAAGAAAAATGTGGTTAGAAAACCCATATTACCCTTTGGCCTTTAGCTTAAAAATGTGTATACCACTCTTTAATGCAACTAAATTAACATCAGCCAGATAGTGGTGACTACATCTAAAAGGGTCTGTTCTTTAAAATGGAATGTGGAATCATACGAGCAAGACAGACATATGCTCTTGGGGTTAGTCACAGCAAGTTATGAGTTTATTGGCTGCTGAGTTAACTACTTTGCAAATGTTTGCCTATTACCCCTCATTAAGATCTATAGGGTTTTGCCGGATCATAAAGCATAAGAAGCCACAAATCAGTACCCTCTGCTTCCCACCATCCAAAATGTTCTGCTTTTGATTTTTGCTGGAGCTTCAGATTGTAAGTAAGACCTCTAAGTGATCGAGTTAGGGAGGAGCGTTCCTCTCCAATAGCCAGGACCCAATATATTAGAGACCATTGTATACTGAATTTGACGTATAATGGAATACAGAGAAAATACTTTTAGATTCTCTTTTTTCTGTAAAATAGATAGGTCATCGAAAAGAATCCAGATGTAAAGGAAATACTGAAGGTTGGGATTTGAACCCATATCTCCCTGCCAAGGACCATTCTGGAAGGGTTTGCACCGGGGTGTAAGAGGCAAGAAATTTGTTGAACATTGCCTTTGTCTTCTGAAAGAGGCTGTGATGGTGTTTCTTGCATAGACTCTTAAGCAGAGGTTGGCAACCTAAAACCATTTATTTTTGGAATAAGTGAGATGTCTAAGTATGCCTTGGAAGCCATACTTGATGCATGAAGTAGTTTCTCTGTTTAGTGAAAGGTGTGCTAGCAGCTGATCTGTTGTAGCATCTGAACTGAGTGTTAGCTTCGCCCTGGAAGGTGGTCCACGTGGCACCTTCCTACAGCTGAGTATAAAGGGCTGCTGTCTTATACTTTAGGGTCCAAGGGTATAGGGTTGTTAAGTGGAGGTTTTATAAAGCCTGAGGGGAAGGAGTTGGTTTCTGTGGCCTTTTCTTTTAGAGAAAGGGATGTACTTCCTGGTGATCTTTAGGTATAAAGGCAGCAAATGTGAGGTTCTTTTCTTGGGCTATAGGTAAACTTGGTCATTAGAAAGGGCAGCTAATTTAAATTCTTTTTTTTAAGTGTTACTGGGACACAGCCACACATTTTTTTTTTTTTTTTTTTTTGGCTGCGTTGGGTCTTCGTTGTTGTGCGCGGGCTTTCTCTAGTTGCGGCAAGCGGGGGCTGTTCCTTGTTGTTGTGCGCGGGCTTTCTCTAGTTGCGGCAAGCGGGGGCTGTTCCTTGTTGTGGTGCACGGGCTTCTCATTGCGGTGGCTTCTCTTGTTGCAGAGCACAGCCTCTAGGTGTACAGGCTTCAGTAGTTGTGGCACGCAGGCTCAGTAGTTGTGGCTCACGGGCTTAGTTGCTCCGCAGCATGTGGGATCTTCCCGGACCAGGGCTCGAACCCGTGTCCCCTGCATTGGCAGGCGGATTCTTAACCACTGCCCCACCAGGGAAGCCCTGATTTAAGTTCCGTATGTCAGTGGCGAGTAAGACCTAAACAATAGCTGGGGATCATATAAGATGAAATCAAACATAATTTTTTTAAAAGAAAACAACTATTTTTTGAAGACTTTGGATTAATAGCCACCAAGGAGTCATCAGGAGATCTTTTTTTTCCCTTTTCGAGGAACTTGACTTTTGTGCACCAGATAGCTTTTCTAAAGACATCCAGAATTTGTCTTCCACTGGAGATTCCCGCAGTTACAAAGTCATTTATACGCATGCTGAAGGGAACAGCAAGCCTGTAAAATTCACACTGAAGTAAGTCGGGTTTTCTCCGCTCTGTCTCTGGCTTAGAGCTTGATCACTGCCCACGAGCAGTTCAAGGCCACGCTGCCCGAGGCCGACGGCGAGCGGCAGTCCATCCTGGCCATCCAGAACGAGGTGGAGAAGGTGATCCAGAGCTACAGCATCAGGATCAGCTCGAGCAACCCCTATAGCACTGTCACCGTGGACGAGATCCGGTCCAAGTGGGACAAGGTGGGCGACTGAGGGGGGAGGGGGCGAGGCTAACGTTCTCGAAGCCGAGGTGGAGGGAAGAGGTGAAGCCCTGGGGGAGTTAGAGTGACTGCGTGACATTGCCTCACGATCAGGTTTGTCTTCATAGACATGTTAAAAGAGAAACTGAGGCATAGTAACAATTTTAAGTGTTTGAGCAAAACTCGATTCGAATTGGGCAGCATCCAGTCTAGCTGGCAGAAAGGGACTCCAAGGAGCTGAACAAAATGAAAGGCTTTTATAGGCAGAAGGGAGTAGGAACAGGGAAGTTATCTGGCCAAAAAAAGGCAGATTGGTTATTGCAGAGTTACTTTCCTTTAGGGGAGGGAAGGGGTCTACCCAGATGACTGATTGACTGAGATTCCATTTCTGGGAGAGTGGAAACTGTAATTAAGTTAAATCTTGGTCTGGTGGAGTGGGATTTAGCACTCGACTCTGTTTTGGGCTTGTTTTTAACAGATGAAATATGTTATACTCTTAAATCCATTCAGCAGCTTCTGTGATTTGTAAGGAAAGAAAGTAGAAATGATTGTCCTTAAGGAAAACCTTATCAACGTTGGCAAACTCAGTACAGGTTATGATGCTAATACCGTAAAGGAAACTATTTTTAAAACCCCAACTGAAAATTTCATGGTATCAGCTTGCCGCTAGTACTTCATTAAAGAATTTTTAGAATATGGGATAGACATGTCCCAAGTGTGTGTGAATTTTAAATGCGGGAAAATTACTTAGAAAACTGTATCTGGGGAACCAAAGGACTTCCTGCTAATTTGCTGCCTCTTATATTTGGGGAAACCGTACAGACTTAATTATAGTCCAATGGGATCATTTGAGCCTTCTTGTCTCATTCTTAAGAAAGATTTATTTTCTTGTTTAAATTGAGGCACGATCATCTTAGTATGCTACTACATAGTCTTTAAGAAATCCACCACATGCATTTGAGGTGGCTTGCTATAAAAACACACATTCAGCAATCGTTTAGTTATAAACGATGCAAAGAGGAAAAAAAAAAAACAGGTATGGGAAAGAGAGTGTTCATCTGAGAGACCATAATTACTTATTGTGTTTGACCTTAAAATTAGCTCTGTTCTTCTGACAGCCGGAGTGAAGAGGGAAACGTGTTGAGCTAAGTAGTTTTCTTGAAAAAAATAGGGAAATGTGTCATTTCTTAAAGTGAGACAAACTTTTCTCTTGTCACTAAGTTATAAAGCAAAATTCGCCAGAGGGAGTTTTGTAAAAGATACATTGAATAATAATGTCTTTAGCAGCAGTTTTGCCAACACACAGAAAAGCCTTCTTGAAGTAGCTCTTTTGTCTGCGGATTCAAAAAGAACTGAGACATAGCATTAAAGTGTAAATCACAGGGTACAAATGGAATGGAAAAGATGTAGGCAGGGTAGGATACTTTCCTGTGGTCCAACATCATATAGGACTGAGCTCCTGAAACTGGCAGGGGTTCTCAACTTTTTTTGTGTCTTGGATCCACTTGGTAGTCAGGGAAGCCCATGGATCCCTTCTGATAATAATATGTGTAAATTCATAAAAAATATTTAAGGTTACAAAGGAAATAAATTACATTAAAAATAGCTATTAAAGGGCTTCCCTGGTGGCGCAGTGGTTGAGAGTCTGCCTGCCGATGCAGGGGACACGGGTTTGCGCCCCGGTCCGGGAAGATCCCACGTGCCGTGAAACGGCTGGGCCCGTGAGCCATGGCCACTGAGCCTGTGCGTCCGGAGCCTGTGCTCCGCAACGGGAGAGGCCACAACAGTGAGAGGCCCGCGTACCGCAAAAAAAGTTAGTAAAATATATTTTATATATATATGTAAAACTGAATCACTTTGCTGTACACCTGAAATTAACACAACACTGTAAATCAATGGTACTTGGATAAAAAATAGATTTTAATGCAAGGCTATATATATATATTTTTTAAAGTTGGGATATAGTAATGTACGTGCTTCTTTACTACCACATTTTAAACCATGATTTAATAGCAGGTCTAATAATTGTGAGTAGTGATGAATGTATATGATATTTTGAGAGGCAGGCAGTAACTAACATATATGAGAATGTCTGTGATTTCTATTGTGATAAAGTCACAGTGGATTTGGTGCCCGCATTCATAATCAAAGGAAATGCCCATTTTCCTTTAGGGGTGGTGAAAATAAGGATGCCGCTTTCCCTTCATTCAAGTTCACAAATTCTCTGCACCCTGGACCCAGCTCCCCATAGGGTTAGTACTGCAGGCCAAGAGCCCCTGGCTAGAGGAACGGTCAGTGTCCCTCTTGCAGACTTAGCCAGTCTTTCAGCAGGCAGTGGAGGCACTGGGTGGCAGTCGAGGCTAGACTGAGCTCTTCCTTTAGTCCCTAAAGTAGGGACCCCACTCCCCTTCCCCTCCCTCCCTCTCCTCCCCTCCCCCCCACTCTCCCTCCCTCTCTCTGCTCCCACCCCTGCCCTTCAGCCACCACCACCGATCTTGGTCCCTCTTCCTAGACCACAGCTGGCCTCTAACCCCTGTTGCCCTTGAACCCTGGCAGGTGAAGCAGCTCGTGCCCATCCGGGACCAGTCGCTGCAGGAGGAGCTGGCCCGCCAGCATGCCAACGAGCGTCTGCGGCGCCAGTTCGCTGCACAGGCCAATGCTATTGGGCCCTGGATCCAGAACAAGATGGAGGTGGGTTAGTGCCCTTCAGAGGAAGCCTGTCACAGCCTCCAAATCGGTCCCTGAGCTGACACGACGACCCGTCTCCACTCAGTGCCGTGAGAGCACCATCCAGGTCTCCGTGGGCCTTACTCTCTTGATGGCCCCTGAGCTCTTGCAGCCTGGGCGCCCATGAGCGTCAGTGCGGGGCGGGGGGCAGGGAGGGCACCTGTGCACCAAAGTTGAGGCTGTTCTTGCTGCCATCCATTCATTCTGTCCTTAAGAATGGTGACGGGGCTCTTTCTCAGTTTTCAGCCTCTGCAGGGCCTAGAGTTTTAAACCGTCCGTCCCTAATGAGTCACAAATACTTGGCATTTTCAGAACATTCAGGGAAAAGTAATCTTTGAATGACACTGATTGCTGGGTTCATTTTATCACCAAGAACAGCCAAGAGACGTTTATTGGCCTATCTATTCTTCTCCCAGGCTCCCTTTTGGTGATAAAATGTTAACTTTTTTCTTAAGAGGAGGACATCTAAAAATCTAGGAAATCCTTTTGACCGGTGATGAAGCATCCAGTGGTCTGAAATCTCCCTGGCAGCTGCATTCGTGCAGACCATCCCCTGGCCTCCTGCAGAAGAGGCAGCTCCAGCCTGGGGAGGCTTCTGTGTTCACTGGAAGAGGCCTAAATGGCTCCTTTCTTACCCGTCTTGCTTTGCTTTTATGGATCTTGGTGGGTTTGTTTTGTTTTTTCCCTATTCTCTAGACAGACTAGAAATAGAGCTTGCTTCATGCTGCAGTACTATCCTGTTTCCCACTTTATCTGAAAAAGCAAGTGTCTCTAGCAGCCACCTGATGCCGGCATGGCATTGGAAGCAGAAGCAGGAAGGCCCCCGTAGTAACCTGAAAGGCCGGCTCACCTTGTTTTCTTCTCCTGTTCATGCCTCCACCAGGAGATTGCCCGGAGCTCCATCCAGATCACGGGAGCCCTGGAGGACCAGATGAATCAGCTGAAGCAGTACGAGCACAACATCATCAACTACAAGAACAACATCGACAAGCTGGAAGGTGACCATCAGCTCATCCAGGAGGCCCTGGTCTTCGACAACAAGCACACTAATTACACAATGGAGGTACAGCCACTGCACAGGCCTGCGGTGCTCTGGTTTCTGGTTGTGACCACTTCACCTTCTCAGGGTGTTTTCCTCCCACGTTGGTCTCCATCTGTTCCTCTTTTTGTTCTATAAGTATGAAAGGGTATTAAACCTTTCCTGTTACTGTATGTGGAAAAGCTTTGTGAACTAGATCAAGCGCTACATAGTTGTTAATTATCATCACCATTCTCAACAACTTTATCATCATTATCACAACAATGAACCGAAATTGGACTATTACGTTTTGGCCAGTTTGACCCAATTTGATCTTGCAAATTGGCTAGTGGGTATAATCCAGGGCCCATCCTGCTATTTGGTAAACGCTAATGACAAATAATACACTGTACATTGTATATTTTATCTTCACAGTGCCAGTTGTCACTGCTAGAACCCTGGTCTCACTTCTGAGTATTTCCCACTATAGAATCTCGAAAAAAGTGGAAAAGTAGAATTAAAAAAAAAAAAGCATAGGGAAGCCCTACTTATCTCCCTTTGGATTGACTCAGCTCGGTGCTTTGTGACCGCCTGGAGGGGTGGGATAGGGAGGGTGGGTGGGATAGGGAGGGTGGGTGGGAGGGAGACGCAAGAGGGAAGAGATATGGGAACATATGTATATGTATAACTGATTCACTTTGTTATAAAGCAGAAACTAACACACCATTGTAAAGCAATTATACTCTAATAAAGGTGTAAAAAAGAAAAGAAATGAAAATGAGGAGGCAAGATTGACCTGCTGGGAGGACCTGGAGCTGATCGTTTGATGTTTCCCTCGGTAGCACATTCGTGTGGGCTGGGAGCTGCTGCTGACGACCATTGCCAGAACCATCAACGAAGTGGAGACCCAGATGCTGATGAGAGATGCGAAGGGCATCACCCAGGAGCAGATGAATGAGTTCAGAGCCTCCTTCAACCACTTCGACAGGGTACCTCACTCCCTCTAGTTATTTGAAAGGCACCACTGGGGACATCAAAAGATGTATTTGAAATAATATTCATGCTATTATTTTAAGTTTTAATGTCCTTAAAGGTTATGGGGAAACAGGACGATTAAGGCCAAAGGAAAAGAGCCTCTGAAATGAAATGTGCTAAGCTCTGATGTCGCTGAAGGTGACACAAAGTCTGGGTTTGCGGGCTGTTTTATACAGAGCACTTAACGAATGCCTTTGTAGTTGGGATCAACACTAGATTTGTTCTAAGTGAAAGTGTATCCTTACCAAAATGTGGTTTTGGGATTTAGGACTTTTTCTAAGTACTTAAATACAAAGCCGTAATGAACTTTTCCTAATTAACTATTTAGGTGAAGCACGTGATGAAAATTAGCCTACTCTTTTGCCATAAAATTTAATTTTCTTTTTTAATTAACAAAATTGATTCATGGAATGTTGAAGGAAAATGCACCAACAAAATGGTGATCATATAAAAAGTTAAGTGCAGCTCTTAAAATATTATCTAGTATTTTGATTTGAATACAATTGAGTAAAACCGGTTCTTCACAAGAAAATGCCCAGTTTGCTTATCATCTAGTTAAAAGTGACTCCTAAGGCCACATTCCATTCCTTAAAAGATCCGTAACAAAGTAAGTATATTTCATTACTTTGCTTGGGACCCTGTTTATGGTTTACAGATATCAGTTAAATGGTTCTTAAAATGCCTCTGCTCTAGACCAGCCATATTCAGGCCTATCAAAGAGTTCAGAAAGTAGACTTCTGATCAGGGAGCTGAGGCATAAATAAAGAATTATACACAGAGTTGGACATTAAAGTTAGCTTGGCTTCAGCACAACTGTGCTGTACAAAACATGCTGTAACACTGACCTGACTTCCTTCAGGTTGAGTCATTTTCCTCCCGTGGAGGGAAATAATTGATCATCGTCCCTACACACATCCACCCGGGCTTATGCGAAGACAGCCCTCAATCGTTTGGGCCACCTCATAGGAAAAAAAACCCAAATTTATTTGAATCTAGGCTAACGAGACTGTCTTTTGCAACAAAAGTTCAAAGGCAGACAATGCAGAACCTGCCAAGTTTAATAGTTTAAATTAAGGGTTTTTGTGTCTTGGAGGGACATGGGCCTGAGAGTAGCTGCGGGGTAACTTTCCAGTGTGAGTCCTAGCCATGCTTTAATCTTTGGGGGAATTTTACAAGTGAGGACTGCCTGGGGCCACGAGAGCGTGAGGATTTCTCAGAACACTTAGAGTGTGTTCGGCCATCGGTGGGTGGCAGTGGGCAGCTCCTGACGAGGTCATTTTCACTGGCACTGGGTAGTCCCTCCTGCTTTCTTGAATGTGTGGTCTCCTTTCATTCTTGACTGCTGTTTACCCTCCTTTCCTCCTTTTTCCTTTCTAAGAAATTATTTTCTAACATCCCTGTGTCGGGTCTGTCCTTCCTCTCAGTCAGTGATGACATTTACAAATTATTTGGCAAATCTCAAAGTGTCCCTTCTTGTATTGGATTTTGTTCCCTGGTCAAGTAGAGTTTTTTATTTTGCCTCTAACTCTCAACTTCTTTTTATTTATTTATTTATATAATTTATTTATTTGGCTGCTTTGGGTCTTTGTTGCTGCGTGCGGGCTTTCTCTAGCTCTGGCGAGCGGGGTCTACTCTTCATTGCAGTGTGCAAGCTTCTCACTGCGGTGGCTTCTCTTGTTGCGGAGCACGGGCTCTGGGCATGTGGGCTTCAGTAGCTGTGGCTCGTGGGCTCTGGAGCGCAGGGTCAGTAGTTGTGGCGCACGGGCTTAGTTGCTCCGCGGCATGTGGGTTCTTACCTGCCCAGGGCTCGAACCTGTGTCCCCTGCATTGGCAGGCAGCTTCTTAACCACTGCTCTACCAGGGAAGCCCTCAACTTCTTTGTTCTTTGTTCTTTGTATTTGTCGGCAGAGGAAGAATGGCCTGATGGATCATGAGGATTTCAGAGCCTGCCTGATCTCCATGGGTTATGACTTGGTAAGACAGAAGTTGAAAATTTTACTACCATGTGATATTCTGTTGAACTTAGATTTGTATTATAGGAGACAACTGCCTTAAACTATGGCAGCTCATTTGGGGTTCGTTGACTTACATTGTCTAGGGTAACATTTTTGAAGGTTTGCCTGGTACCATATAAAAATAACTTCACAGAGCCAGAACATGTATTTTCATTCAGTCATCGGTCAGCTGGTTTTCTCCTAGTGAAGGAAGAGAACATAAACTTTCCTGATGATTTTTAAACAGCTTTAAGTGAGAGATAATTCACATACCATACAATTCACCCACTGAGAGTATACACTTCAGTGTCTTTTCTTGCTGATTTTAAAGTATTTTTTCCTCTAGTATTTTAGAAGATAAAAAGTTTTTAGTAAAAATCAGCTAAGAAATCTTACATTCCCCTGTGGGCTGTGAGTGTGCCCTTATACCCTCACATCTCTATGACCTGCTGGTGTGTAATGTTGAACATGAGCTGCTTTGATTCCTCTCAGAACTGTCAAATAAGCATCATGAGAACCCTTTTCTGACCTGCCTTCTCTTTTGCAGTATTATTCTTCTCAACTGTAGTCTGAGAAAAGGCCTAACCCTCTTTGAATTCCTCTTCCATAACTATATTAAGTCCCAACGGCAACATGGGTTAGAGAGAGGAAGGAATTCTGACATTCAGGAGCTTCTGGGTTGATGCTACAGCAACGTTTAAAAATCATTTGACGGCAGTAAACTTAAGTCACCCATAAGGGGAATCTGTTCCAAAAGTGGAAGGGAAGTGCAGGGACTATGTAAGTTTTCCAGCAGAAAGGAACTTGCATGCCAACAGGTAAAAGCAGGAGAACGGCACTGCTGAGAGTTGTCGGTTGAAGTAAATGTTTCTTTGCAACCTTGCCTCAGGGTGAAGCTGAGTTTGCCCGCATCATGACCCTGGTGGATCCCAACGGGCAGGGCACCGTCACCTTCCAATCCTTCATTGACTTCATGACCAGAGAGACGGCCGACACCGACACCGCCGAGCAGGTCATCGCCTCCTTCCGAATCCTGGCTTCCGACAAGGTCTGCATGGACATGTTTTCTTCTGCTTTTGTGACAGCCCACTGCTTCATTCTAATCAAAAAGGAAACAGCATTGCAAATAATAACCATTTTGATGTATTGCATCTTGTATCACAACAGCACTGAATTCAGAAATCACGTAACTATAACAGTGATGCCCCCAGAACAGGTTAAACACAGACATTCTGTCCTGGCATTTGTGCTTGTCCTTACGGGGAGTTTTATAGAAGGAACCGAGAGTATGTATTTTGCAGTTTTTTTGTGTGTTTTTCTGGTTCGACCCTACTTCACATTCTGGGTTGGTAGATATGACTCTGAAAGAAGGAACAATGCAATTCAGATGTTATAAAACTGAGAACCTTCTCTCAAGGATCAATGACCCTGACACTGTGCCCCGCCCCTGGAGCAAAGTTAAATAGAGCCATTCATTCATTTAAAAAATTGGCTACTTTTTCATTATCTGAAACCTAGAAATTAAGTAGGAGTTTAATTGCAAATACAGAATTTTCAAATCTCTTTCCCCAAACAATATAAAAACATCTCAGTATGTATAAACCCAATTTGGGCTGTGATTCCTTTACCCTGTGTTCTAGCTGAGAGGGAAAGGAAGTTAGGATTCTAAAACACATCAGCATGGGACTTGCCCTGCAGTGTACTGGTTAAGACTCCACCTTCCAATGCACGGGGCGTGGGTTTGATCCCTGGTTGGGGAACTAAGATCCTACATGCTGTGCAGTACAGCCAAAAAAAAAAGAAACGCATCAACATGGCCATGTTCATTACCTTAAAAAACCCTTATCAGACAAGAAAAACTATGTTTAAAATAATTACGTTTGTTTTAAAATGAATCCTTTATCATGGGGATAGGGGTGGAGGGGAGGAAGTCCAACTGATGTAGGAGATAATAAACCAAGGCTTATTTAACCCCCCAAAAAACCCTACTATAAATTACAATATGATATTTGCTATTTATCTTGACCAGCCAATCTTTTTTTTTAAAATAAATTTACTTATTTGTTTACTTTTGGCTGTGTTGGGTCTTCGTTGCTGTGTGTGGGCTTTCTCTAGCTGCGGTGAGCGGGGGCTACTCTTGGCTTCTCTTGTTGTGGACCACGGGCTCTAGGCGGGCAGGCTTCAGTATTTGTCATACGCGAGCTCAGTAGTTGTGGCTCGTGGGCTCTAGAGCGCAGGCTCTGTAGTTGTGGTGCACGGCTTAGTTGCTCCACGGCATGCGGGATCTTCCCGGACCAGGGCTAGAACCTGTGTTCCCTTCGTTGGCAGGTGGATTCTTTTTTTTTTTTTTTTTTTTTTTTTTTTTTTTTTGCGGTACGCGGGCCTCTCACTGTTGTGGCCTCTCCCGTTGCGGAGCACAGGCTCCGGACGCAAAGGCTCAGCGGCCATGGCTCACGGGCCCAGCTGCTCCGCGGCATGTGGGATCTTCCCGGACCGGGGCACAAACCTGTATCCCCTGCATCGGCAGGCGGACTCTCAACCACTGTGCCACCAGGGAAGCCCAGCCAATCTGTTTTATGAGAACTACCCTATTTCCTCTTGGACATTTGACATGAAAAAGAAAAAAAAAAAAAAGACTCCATTGTTCAATGTCAGTTTTGTTTTGTTTTAGAAAGAGCTTTTCTCCAGTGGTAACATGCTGCTAGCTTTTAATAAACTGTGTAGGAAAGTGACTCCATTTTCTAAAAGCGCACATCACATATATTTAAAAAAAACAACCACACTGATAATTTCAAATTAAATAATCCTGCGTTTTCATCAGCATATGATGTAAACCAGCCTACCCTTAATCTTTCTGGTATGAAATTTACGTCATAGTATTTTTCACTTGCATTATGGCTCAGTTCAAGAAGTACTGATGGTACTGCTCCCTTTGCCTTCATGGAGTATATTAAATTTCCTGCTGGCTAGATGATGAATTACAAGTAAAACTCAGCCTTTTGTTGGTTGTCCAGTACTGTGCACATTAGACACCCTGCCTTTAGTCCTTTTTATTTTTAATTTATTTCCTTTAATTTTTATTTCATATTGGAGTATAGTTGATTAACAATGTTGTATTAATTTCAGGTGTACAGCAAAGTGATTCAGTTAGTCCTTTTTTAAAATTACACAAATGCAAGCAGTGTATTTAAACCATTTATGTTCCTGTGTTTTCTGCAGTTGATTTTGCAAACACACGTGTATTTTTTTTCCAGCCGTACATCCTGGCCGAGGAGCTGCGCCGAGAACTGCCTCCTGACCAGGCCCAGTACTGCATCAAGAGGATGCCCGCCTACTCGGGCCCAGGAAGCGTGCCTGGCGCCCTGGATTATGCCGCCTTCTCCTCCGCGCTGTACGGGGAGAGCGATCTGTGAGGCCGGGGTTCTGTAATCGCTGGTCCCAGCAGGACGCAATAAAAGCTCGTTATAGTTTGTTTCTTGGAAACTTTGACAAGCTTTATTCAGTTAAGAGAGAGAAAACTTTTTTTGCAGCTCAGTTATTGCCAGCAATGTAATATGGCTGAGGTTTTTCCAGTAGATGACATAGCGTACTTAACAAATAAGTTTATTTCTGAGATTCTAGCCAAATGCAATGAAATATCAGGGTTTTTGTTGGTTTCTTTGATAAAGCAAAGCAAATTACTTGAGTAGTGTGAAATTAGGAAGACCCAGGGACAGAAGAAATGTACAAAATGGGAAAATTCCAAAATACCCAAGATTCAAGAGCAGAAAAATAATAGTAAATGTTTGATACTTTAAAAAATATTCTTCATATATATAATATGCTTATATGGTTATCCCTAGGGGAATATATTTGGGATACCGGTGTTTTACTTTCTTGCTTATCCAAAGATTAGCTATGTTTAAGATAAATGGTACTGTCACCTCTTTAGCTGAATTTAATATTGTGAGATGGAACTTCCAGGGAATAGAAACAGACTACCCAAAAGATCTTTAGTACTTAAAACATTTTAGATAGAAATTATAGTCAGCTCTTCATTATTTAGGACTATGTAGTCTAATTAGTGGGTTTCAATGCCTTACTCATCCTCCAAAGTAGGGACCTCAGGAAACATGGAAGTCAGTTTAATTGCTGGGGAAGAAGATGGAATCACTAGGTAAAATGAGTTTTTTAGGATTATTTATTGATTCCAGGTTTCTGTACTTTGTCTAGAGCTTGTTAGTATGTTAGGTTCTCAAGAGATGACCGTACATAAGTGCTCTGTTTTTAAACAAACAGGTGTTGATAGTAGTTCATAACGGGGACAAGTCAAAAACTGGTACCTTTATAAGCTCTCCAGGCAGAACTTCTCCTTTATACCTTGAGTTTTATGATATGGTGAAGAGAAGGCATTGGAAGGGAAGAGTTAGTACGAAAGGACTAGTTCTCAACAACAGTAGAGGTAAGTTCTTTCACTGTAGAACCTTTACATACTTCAGGTGAATTCATTTCGTGTAGTAGGAGTTCCTAGATGTTTCTGCCAGCACTCAGAGCATGTTCCCGCTGTGATTGGATGATGCATCCTAACACATCCTGAGTCTGGCTCTGTCCGCGTGGAAGCCCCATGCAGAAGATGCCAGTGGCTCCCACCATCAGCTAGATCTGTCAGTGTTCGTTCATTTTCCTGCTTGTGCTACCGTATGCTGTACCTCCCCTGTTTTTCCATCTTGTTGACAGCTTGTAGAGAATAAAGCAGGCATTCTTTTTATATCTGAGTCCTGAATGATCAGGACATGAATTATAAACAAAAACAGTTGTAAACAGCAATTAAAGTGTCACTAGAAAAGCAGTAATGTGTTACCTACAGTTTGTTTCCTCAGATTTTTGTAGATTTCCACCAGTAGTTGGAAATGTGATATTTTCCATTCATGACTGTCTGGTAACTTAATACCTTTACACAGTTGGCCCTCTTAGAACCTTCAACCTTTATAAATTTCATTTAATTTGCTTCATTTTATTAAGTAGTTGATAGTTTACAAATTCCTGAAATATCTAAGTCCTTGAGTTCAGTGCCAAACGCTTTTGGGGTGTCATTTAGATGAACTGTGACTCCTTATTTTACTTCAAGCAGGTGCTATATTCCAGCCATAAACATTAAGGAAAAAATGGGAAGTTGTTCTGCCTTTGAGGCTACTAGGGGGATTTGTGGTGTTTTAGAATGGGTATAGGTAGTTCATCTACCTAAAACTTTAATTTCTTTACAACATTCAGGCAAGAGAATGGATCAATACTGTCTGCTAATAAATGAAAAAAGGAAATAAACTCTGAAAACACTTAACATGTTTATACTCTCATTTTAGAAGTTATTTTTATTTCTGAAGCTGAATTATTAAACTTAATTTGTAAAAGAAAAGGAATCCCTGTTTTTTATTATTTCAAAGAATAACCAGCTTCTTTGGTTAACCACAGACTTTTCTCATGTAAAATTTCCATCATCATTAAAAACTCTCATTTGGTTTAGTATTTGCCTTCCTTAAATTATTAGAGACTGGCTTGTTGGGTAAAGGGTAAATTTGAGATGAGGAATTAAGGTTTGACTCAGTTAGAGGTAAGTGATAAATGGATTAGGAAACTAAATGGATTAGGAAGACATTTTTACCCAGGAGATCACTTCAGAGTCCCCAGTAGGTATTTTGATTAGGATCAGAAAACCCATCTGAGGTGTCTCTGTTCTTCTGCCTCTGCCTTAGGCCACGCCCTTATCTCCTATTTGGACTATTGCAACAGCCTCCTTAAAATCATGTCTTCGTTTTCTTCCGTGGATCTTGGAATGCTTGTTATTACCATGCATGAAAGAATATTCTGTCGTAAAACCACCTCAGCTCTCTATGGGGGTGGAAGGTGGGTGTTGGTCTTTGCCTCTCTCCTGGGCACTCCACCTGCACACCGCTCACTGTCAGACCAGTCCTCCTATCAAACATTTTCATCAAGCACCTCCTTCATGTACCAACCAGCCCTCCTCTTACCTGGCCGAGATCAACCTTGAGAAAGCTGACAGCAAGCTCAGGAGTATCCATCATGTCTATTCTGCCAGTGAGCTGCCCTGCAGACAGCCCTCACCCAGGGGCCACGGTCCCTGGGAAATTTCTGGGGACCTAAGCCCTGGGGCAGAAAAAGATAGACAAGCTTTGGCCAGTGGTGGGCACTGGCGTAAAGCAGGTGCAAGCACTGACTGAGGCCATATGTCCCTTGCTAAAAAAAAAAAGAAGCTTAAGAGTTGAGACATTATCATTTATTCAACAAAGATTTATTGAGCTCCTGCTGTATGCAGGCACTGTGATAAAGAGTGGGGATCCAAAGATAAATAAGGCATGGTCCCTGTCTTTAAAGAACTTGCAGTCTGGGCTTCCCTGGTGGCGCAGTGGTTAAGAATCCGCCTGCCAATGCAGGGGACACGGGTTAGATCCCTGGGCCAGGAAGATCCCACATGCCGTGGAGCAACTAAGCCCGTGCACCACAACTACTGAGCCTGTGCTCTAGAGCCCACGAGCCACAGCTACTTAGCCCACGTGCCACAACTACTGAAGCCCGCGTGCCTAGAGCCCGTGCTCCACAACAAAAGAAGCCACCACAAGGAGAAGCCTGTGAACCACAATGAAGAGTAGCCCCCGCTTGCTGCAACTAGAGAAAGCCGGCACACAGCAACGAAGACCCAACGCAGCCAAAGATAAATAAAATAATTTAAAAAAAAAAGAACTTGCAGTCTACTGGGGATAAAGAACTTCAATTCTATAATCTCATTGGACACTGGACTTTTAAGGAAAGACTTCCCAGCAAGGAGGGGATTTAAAGAAACAGGATCTATTTTTCGCCTTGTGGGAGCCAGACATTTAAGGAAATCTTTGTAAGGTCAAAGACTGACTGCAGAAACAACGGAAGAGAAACTTCAGTGATCGTATCTAATAAGGAATACAAACTTTGCAAAATTAGTTTGGAAAATTCACATGGCTCTAGACCTCAACAAGCAAAAACTAGCAATCCCTGTGGAGTTGGAGAATTAGATTTCCAGAATTACCAAAACATTATACTCAGAATGTTCAGTTCTCAACAAAAAAATTACAAAACATACTAAGAAACAGGAAAGTATGATCCATTCATTGGAAGTAAAGAATTGGACAGCAATCATCCCTGAGTAATTCAGATATTAGAATTATTAATCAAGTCATTTAATCAACTATCTTAAATGTGTTCAAAGAGATAAAGGAAACCATGGACAGAGGAACTAAAGGAAATCAGGAAAATAGTGTATGAATAAAAGGAGGGTATCAATAAAGATATAGAAATGATCAAAAAGAACCACACTGAAATTCTAGTGTTGAAAAGCACAATAACTGAATTGAAAAACTCACTAGAGGGATTTAATAGAAGATTTGAGCCAACAGAGGAAAGGATCAGCAAACTTGAAGATAAGACATTTGAAATTACCCAGAAAAAGAATATGATAATATGCAACACCTCTGCATGATAAAAACATTCAATAAACTAGGAATAGAAGGAAACTTCCTTAATGTGATAAACGCTGTATGAAACGAAAAACACATAGCTAATATTATACTCAACATTGAAAGACTGAGGGCTTCCCTGGTGGCGCAGTGGTTGAGAGTCCACCTGCTGATGCAGGGGACATGGGTTCGTGCCCTGGTCCGGGAAGATCCCACATGCTGCGGAGCGGCTGGGCCCATGAGCCATGGCCGCTGAGCCTGTGCGTCCGGAGCCTGTGCTCCACAATGGGAGAGGCCACAACAGTGAGAGGCCCACACACCGCAAAAAAAAAAAAAAAGACTGAAAGCTTTTCCTTTAAGATCAAGAACAAGACAAGGGTTCCTTCTTTCACCACTTCTATTAAACAAAGAATTGGAAGTTGTAGCCAGAACAATTAGGCAAGAAAAAGAAATAAAAGACATTCAAATTGGAAAGAAAGTGAAATTATCTCTGTGCTACAGATGATATGATTTTGGATGTAGAAAATCCTAATGAATCCACAAAAACATTGTTAGAGCAAATAAATGAATTCAGCAAGGTTGCAGATACAACTGATTTTGAGGTGTTGATGTTGTATTTCTACACACTTGCAATTAACAATCTGAAATGGAACTTATGAAGTAATTCCATTTACAACTTCATTAAAAAGAATAAAATACTTAGGAATAGATTTAACCAAAGAGGTGAAAGACTTGCACACTGAAAACTATAAAACATTGCTAAAAGAAATTAAGGAAGACCAAATAAATCTCGTGCTCATGTCCTGGAATATTGTGTGATGTCAATATTACCCAAGGCAATCTATAGATTCAATGCAATCCATATCAAAATTCGAATGGCATTTTTTTTTTTACAGAAACAGAAAGAGTCACCCTAAAATTTATATGAACTCTCAACCCCAAATAGCCAAAACTATCTTAAAAGAGGAAAAAAAAGCACAAAGTTGAAGGACACACACTTTCTGATTTCAAAACTTACTACAAAGCTAAACAGTGTGGTACTGGCACAAGAATAGACATATAGGCCAATGGAATAGAGAACTGAGGAATAATTCAATGTGGAAAAGATAGTCCTTTCAACAAATAGTGCTGGGAAAATTTGGATTCCACATGCAAAAGAATAAATTTGGACTTTTATGTTACACCCTGCACAAAAATTAACTAAAAATGGATCAAAGACCTAAACTTAGTAGCTAAAACTCTAAAAATCTTAGAAGAAAACATGGGAAAATTTTCATCACACTGGATTTAGCAATGACTTAAATATGACACCAAAAGCACAAGTAATAAAAAAAATAGATAAACTGGACTTCAACAAAATTAAAAGCTTTTATGCATTAAAGGACACTATCAAGACAGTGAGAAGATAACCCACAGAATGGGAGAAAATATTCACAAATCATGTATCTGATAAGGGATTAATATCTAGAATACACAAATAATTTCCACAATACAACAACAAAAAATAAACAACCCAATTCAAAAGTGGGCAAAGAATTTAAGTAGATATTTTTCCAAAGAAGATATACAAATGGCCAATAAACACATGAAAAGTTGTTTAACGTCACTAATCATTAGGGAAATGCAAATCAAAACCACAATGAGATTCCATTTTACTCCTATTAGGATGGCTATTAACAATAAAATGAAAAATAACAAGTGTTGGCAAGGATACAGAGAAATTAGAACCCTTGTATATTGCTGGTAGAAACGTAAAATGCTGCAGCCACTATGGAAAACAGTCTGTTCCTCAAAAAGCTATACCAATACCACCAAAATCCACTTAATTATATGCCTTAAATAGGTGAACTGCATGATATGTGAATTATATTTCAATAAAGCTTTTAAAAACAAAAAGACAATGCAGCAATCAGCTTCGAGGGGAAAAGGTTGTGTATCAAGAATTTCATAGGCAGCCAGTTAGTTGTGCACGTAAATGAACAGTAGAAAGACATTTTACATATGGCAGAGTTTAGAACGTCTATTATCTATGTGCCCTTCAAAAAATTACTTGCAGCCAAGTAATAGCCTTTTCCTTCCTACCCATTTGTCTTAGTCCGTTTGGGCTGCTCTAACAAAATACCATGGGCTAGGTAGCTTATTAACAACAGATATTTCTCACAGTTCTGGAGGCTGAGAAGTTCAAGATCATGGTGTCAGCATGGTCAGGTGAGAACCCTGTTCTTGGTTGCAGACTTCCCTTTATATCCTCACACGGCAGAAGGGACAAGGGAGCCCTGCTGGGCCTCTCCTATAAGACCCCAAATTCCATTCCTGAGGGTTCCACCCTCATAACCTAGCCACTTCCCAAAGCCCCATCTCCTAATACCATCACATTGGGCATTAGGATTTCAACATATGAATTTGAACACAAACATTCAGCCCATAGCACCATTTTTTGTAGTCCAAACTCACCTCCTTCCATGAATCTTTCTCAGTTCTTCATATTTTGAATGAACTTTACTTCCTTTTCCCTAGTCAGTAGCTTTTCATTTGTATTTCCGTTATTCCATTTATTATGACCTGCTTTGTCTTATTCATTCATAATTTGTCTTGAAGTGTCTTTGGGGAAGGAATCTTATCTTGAACATCTTTATATTCCCCAACGCACCTGACCTGGTTCTTATCCACTTCAGGTATTTAATTGGCACTTGTTTTATTGAATTTTCTGAAGTTCTGCTGTCAATATTAATTATACATTTTGATAATCTGAACAAGGCTATAGGCTTCAGTTTCTTTGAAATTAATTTAATTCCTAATAACAAAAATTCCAAGATTGAACACACTGCAGAACTAATCCTGCAATATACCTTAATGATTGACAAATAGAATGAAAGAATAATTGGTGATTAAATATTTACTTGAAGAAAAATACATTATTTAATTTTAATGTTTTCAGGCTATAGTTCATTTCTGTGCAACATCCAAATTGATAATTTTATAATAACGTTTATATTAAGGTTCTTAATACCAACTGGCTAGCCAAGTGTAAAAGCTACCTCACATAGTTTTATAAGTACATGATACTTATACGTGGCTATTCTTTTTTTTTTTTTTTTTAACATGGCTATTCTTAATCATACACCAGGTATAGTATTTTTCCACTTTAAATGTGAAGAGCAATACCAACATGGTTGTCTGTCACCAGAGAAAGACTAGCTTTCTAAAAAGACCCAGGCAATAGTTGAATGGCTTTGAAGACTAGTGCTATCAAACCAGGACAACCTGAGGTATGCAATCTCCATTATAGATACCAGCTGCACTTTCATCTCAGGAACAGGGTTAAAGGTCCCAGCAACCAGGTGAACATTCCCAAGTTCCCTAGTCTATGCCTCCAATCCTAACCAGTACTCGGCCCCAAACCCCACATTTGCTGACAGACAGGTGTTTCTTCACCAGGATTAATACCTTTAACCAAATAACACTTGACCTGGGGATTATTTTGCTTTATTTAATGTTAACCTTAGTGAGATTTATCTTACCATTGGCTAATTAGGGAATCATATTTCCAATCTTAGAGAATGATTATAGCTTTCAAATTACATCCTGGTGAAGACAAAATAAAACAAAAAATCTCTCTTTCTGCCAGTAAAGCGTCTGCTATGAAAGCTGAGCTAGCGGTGTTCATCTAATAATGTCCAGAAAATGATGACTGCAATATTTCTCCAGTAATTTATTCTTGCAAACATTATTTCCTCACATGCCACCATGTGCCAGGTATTAAATGTTGCTGTAGCTATAGCTAGGACCAAGCCAGAAAAAGTCTGTACTAAAATAAGACTTTCTTAAACTGAATCAAAGACTTAAGTAAGCAAGGCAAAAGAGCAGGCAAGGCACCTGGCCTACCAGAGCTCAGGAAGGTCTTGTACTAACACTCTGGGGATGATGTTTGGTGACCTTTAAACATGAACCCTTTAAACATTAAAGTTTTATCTGTTCCCAAAAGCCAAGTAGGAATATCTGCCATTGAAAATGTAGTATATTTAAAATTCCATGGTTTCATGAATGAAGATAGCATTTGTTTAACTCTAACGACGTGGCAACATTTTATAAACTCGTGTTATTCTGTAAATTAAGGCCAGGGAATCAGTAACAATGGAAATTGCAAGCAATTCCATGTGTCCACTTTTCTGCAGAGAGGGCTCTTTCATCAGCTATTCAAGGGCAAGTACTGGCTTACAGATAAAGAGGAGGAATGCTGAAACCAGTTTTCCTGGGATTGAGGCCCAACTGTACCACCTCTTAGAAGTGTGACCTTGGGCAAGTTGTTTAACTTCTCTCTTCTTTGTTTTTCCTTTTTCTTCTTGATTAGTTAAGCGAAGCAGTGGGGGTGGGGAAGGAACAAAGAAATCTGTACCTGGCTGTGATCAATGAATTGTAAACTCTGTTACACTCTTGCACTCTGACCAGCCAACCTCTCTTTACTTTGGTTTTCTCATCAGTAAACAAGGATGATAACAGAAACTAGCTTATAAAGATCCTCCTCCGTGGCACTAATCTTGTTTTATAATGATATATTTGATTATCATTTGTCATACCCTCTAGGCTGCAGCACCTGGATCTGTTTTGTCTTATTATTTTAGCTTCAATGCCTGGCACATAGCATTGTCAATAAATATTTGTGAAATAAATAAATGCCCCAACAATTCATAGGATTTCAACAATTAGGTCTTTAAAAGCCAGTATAACAAGAACTCTTATCTTTTAATGAGTTTGATAATGTCCCCCAAACCACAGAATTTCTAGGTTTCAACTTGATTATCTTTTTTTTTTTTTTGCCACGCCACGCAACTTGCAGGACCTTAGTTCCCTGGTCAGGGACTGAACTCTGGCCAAGGCAGTAAAAGCACCAAGTCTTAATCACTGGACCGCCAGGGAATTCCCCAAAACTTGATTATCTTAATTGCACTTCACCTTCCAGTCTGAGCCAGAAAACAGTACTGGCTAGTTCACTTAATTCTTTTAAATCACCTGTATATTGAAATTTTAAAAGAAAACCAAAGCAAAATACTAACTGGTTTAGGTTGCTGAACTTTAGATTAGTTTAGATCGCATTGAACTTTAACCAGTTTTCTTTTTGGTTATGAGAAAATAATTCGTTCTTCATGTACTCTTTTCAATTTAAAAATTATTTCTGGGACTTCCCTGGTGGTGCAGTGGTTAAGAATCCGCCTGCCAATGCAGGGGACATGGGTTTGAGCCCTGGTCCGGGAAGATCCCACATGCTGTGGAGCAACTAAGCCCATGCACCACAACTACTGAGCCCACGCACCACAACTACTGAAGCCCGCACGCCTAGAGCCCGTGCTCCACAACAGAAGCCACCACAGTGAGAAGCCTGGGCACCGCAACGAAGAGTACCCCCGCTCACCACAGCTAGAGAGAGCCCATGCACAGGAACGAAGACCAAATGCAGCAAAAATAAATAAATATAAAAAAATAAAATAGCACCCATATTAAATGAAGTGTAGGTTAAAAAAATAAATAAATAAAAATTATTTCTGATTTCCCTCCATGTTTAGGACACAAATTTCCAGGATTCAAAGACAGAACTTTAAAAAGTGTTTGTCAGAGCACTTTTCCCCTCCTTATACCTCATTTATAAGTCAGATAGATTAGCAATTATCAATTTAGCTCTCAATTCAACATCTTAAGTACCAGATTCCTGTCTATTAAACAAAAATATTTGACTACTCTTAGGCAAAACCAAAAGAAAAAAAAATAGAAAAAAACCAAAACAAATTAAAAAGCCAACCCCCCCAGACAATAAGAACAACACCCCCCCCAGAAACCAAAAAATCCAAGTCAAAGAAGAAAAAAACAAAAAACAGAACACATTGCATTTTCTGAGAAAGTTTTAAAGTAATTCTTACAATTACCTACAGGGGAGAATCCTTCCTTGTCTCTTCCAGCTTCTGATGTTTGCTGGCAATCCTCAGCATTCCTTGGTTTTCTCGACGAAAAGTTAATTAGTCGATCTAAGAAAGAAACAGAAAATTTTATTTGAGCCAAATTTGAGGATTATAACCGGGGAAAAGCATCTCGGAAAGCTCTGAGAACTGTTCCGCCCGTTAGAAGTAAAGGCACTGTTACCTAAGTTTTTTGAGACAGAGGGCTGTACATCAAATGATCTATTATTGACAGTTTACATAATCCAGATCTGCAAGTACAAGGTGGTGGGTCATGTGACCCCTTACAAGCTCAAGAAGGAATGCTATCTTTTAGGGAGTTGTCTTGGTGCTGGGAGAATGTTGCTCTTTATGGTTGAGCAGCATCCTGCTGATGCAGAAGGTTTGGTCCATGCATAATGCAGACACAATGCACAGTGACGGGAGAGAGGAGGCCAAAGGGCAGAGAAGAATTTTTTATGTTTAAATTTTTCTTGTCTGGCCATAAACTATGAATTTTACTTCACAGTTTGTAGCTGCATCACACCAATATCTGCCTTCACTGTCACATGACTGTTTTCTTCTTGTGCATCTCTCTCCTTTTCCTATAAGGAGGCCACTCTGCTCCTGTATGATTTCATGTTAATTACATCAACCACCACCGCATATCCAAATTTATTCACATTCTAAAGTACCGGAGTTTAGGACTAACCTCAACATATCTTCCTGGGGGGACACATTTCAACCCACACGAGTATTCTTGGAACTTTTAAGTTGTGTGAATTTTTGTAGTAGGAATTCACTGCCGCTTTAGGCATCATGTATCCCTTAAATCTTGTTCCCTTTTTACAACTAAGAAAAGAGTGAATTTGGTCAGTTTTATCTGAGACAGTAAACTTCTGACGACTTGCTAACAACAGAGACTGATAATACAATACCTGGAATTTTTACTAGGATAGGGGATAGTAAATGACTAGGTGCTTTTAAGATTACTTTTCAAGAGAGACATCAACAAACTTGGAGAGAGAGGTGAAAATTTTTAAACTAGCCCTTACAATCTTAACAAGACCTTCAGCTATTCAGGGATATCCCCTCCCTCTCACACTCTTGTTTCATTCTCTCCCCACTCACTCCATTTTCCCCCCTCCAGGTATGACTGTCCTTAGTAAGGATGCTATACACATTACTATAATTTTGTAGATTTAAACAATTGAGGTACAATTACATACAGGAAAATGAGAAGGGCAAGCAAATTTGTGCTCTTTCTGAAAGTCAGTAGGCTTCATTATTTTGTCTCTATTTTATTTTATTTATTTATTTTTTGCGGTACGCGGGCCTCTCACTGTTGTGGCCTCTCCCGTTGCGGAGCACAGGCTCCGGACGCGCAGGCTCATGGGTCATGGCTCACGGACCCAGCCGCTCTGCGGCATGTGGGATCTTCCCTGACAGGGGCACGAACCCCTGTCCCCTGCATCGGCAGGCGGACTCTCAACCACTGCGCCACCAGGGAAGCCCTATTTTATTTTTTCTAGATTCATTTGCTTTTCCTCCTAGCATGCTTAGCCTTACACAGCTGTCTTTTATTTTCAAATTATCTCAAGTGCTATGTTCTACCTGGGAGTTTCTCCCAACTGGAATGGCCTTAGCTGGCACACACCTTTCCTTCAGAACTCAGCGTCTTCTTCGAAACCTTCCCTTGGGTTTCTGAGTTCCTTTGGCACAATGTATGTGATTCTTTTTATTTTTCCCTGTTCAATTACTAGTCTTAACCAGACTGAGTTCTTCCTCTTAAGACAAAGGTGGGGGGGTGTGATGTACCTTGTCTGTCTTTGCATTCCAAGTGTGTAGCCCAAAGCCTGACACATAGTGTGTGCTCAATAAAAGTTTATTGTCAGTAAGTGACAATTAACACGCATATATGTACTTCATAGTTTTCCCTGCGCGTTCACACGATCTTATTTGATCCCTACTACAACCTTATAAAATAGTAATTATCACCACCCTATCATTTCCTATTTTATAAAGTGTAGAGTGGAGATGAAGAAGTTAAGTATCTTGCCCCGCGCCAGTCAACAGTAAAGCGTGACTCGCACCTGGTTTTCCAAGACTCCCAAGTACCGGGCTCTTGGCATCATACAACATGTTGAGGTCAGCGCCAACTTCGCACCAGGATTTAAACTTGGGGAGACCCGCTGCGGCCGCACTTTCGGACGCAGGGATGAGATGCGCAAAGCCTCAGAGGGGCACCTGGGACCCTGGACTACATCTCCCAGAAACCCCTGGGGGCAAAGCCTCAGGTGAGTGGTTGAGATCTAGCAGCCCATAGAGCCGCGACGAGCTCCTACAGACCAATCACGGGCCTGAAGGGCGGGTCCTCCCACGCTGAGGGGGGATTGCGCGCAGAAACTAACAGTATTCTGAGTTTCCCCAAACCCTGAGGGGAGTCAGAGTCTCGGCCGGCGCCTCGGCCGCCACGTCGTCTTCCTCTTCGGGTCTATCCCGCGCCCTCCCGGCGACCCGGCCTCCGGTCGCGCGGGTCTAGCCGCCAGGCCCTTGCCGAGGACAGGCCAGGTGGCCGAGAAGAAAGCACGTGCTTGTGCAGTGGTCTGGGCCAGGGGTCCGCCTGTCGTCGCCGCGCCGCGCCGCGCCAGGGTCCTGAGGGGAGGCCCCTCCCTCATTGTCCCCCGGACTCCGGCCTTCTGTGAACCACTGGCCCCGCGCTGGCTGGCGTGGCTCTGGGCCGTCACGTGTGGAGGGAGGGTGCGTCTTCCCCGCCGCGTCCCCGGCCCGAGGAGGAGAGGACACCGCAGCATGTCCCCCGCGCTCCACGACCTGACGCCATCCGGTAACGCTGCGACCCGCTCTCCGCGCTTCGGTGGTTTATTGCCTCCTAATCCCTGGGGTGATTCAGTCACCACCCGGAGACACCTGGTTAGGTTTCCCCGTGGGCGGGCGGCGCCTTTGAACTTGCGGAGGAGCCCTGAGGTACCACGTTTTCTTGCTGCGTTCCTTCCCTCCACCCATTTCCCCCTTCCTCCCCAGGCAAACAAACCATCAAATCCGTAGAGCACACCCCCTACCCGCAATGCCCCCGAAACACATTCTGAACGTCAAGGTAACTACACTTTGCAGTTTGACGTAGCATATTCCTGCAGGGCCCTATGGAAGTTTTGCATGATTGAACGTTCTCATTCAGCATATGTTTACTGAGCACCTAAGCCAAAGAAGGTTCAGGCGCTGAGAGGTAAGGAAGCCCAGAGAACTATTTAAAACTGCGTTGAAGTTTTATTTTCCACTTCGGGGTTAGAGCAGTAGTTCTGCAAACTCCAGTGTGCATAGAATCACTATGTTAAAATAGATTAGCAGGTACACAGTAGGTCGGGATGTGGAGTAATAATCCTGAGTGATTTTGATGTTGGTGGCTCCGGCATCAACAATGAGGGGAAAAAAACGAACTAGTTTAGCACAAGAACAGAATATATTTTCAGCTTTAAAATGAGCTCTGGGCCTTTAATGCCATCCCTGATTATAATTTGTGGACAAATACACCCATAAAAACATGTGAGGTATGAAGTAGAAAATGAAGAAACAAGAGAATCAGTAATAAGGACGGAACAGTAGCAATGCTATGACAGATGATGCTGTTCAGCTCAGGGAGGAGCGTGAAGACTGAATTCATAACTCAGAAATTTTTCAGAGGTGAGCTAGTGACCCTTTAGATTGTAAGGTCCTGATAAATGGGACCGTTAGAATTGTTCATGAAACAAGTGGAACTATGACTGAGAAACATTTGATCACTGTTGCTATAAAGTAAGACCTGTATCTCTCACAGGGGTGTCATTTATTTATTTGAACAATATCTCTTACCGATGACTTCTGGCCTTCCCCTCCCTGTTTAATTAAAAAAGGAGGTATGTGATTTCCCTTATCCAGCAGCAGAATGCCTCTAAAGATTTAGAATAGTTTGAATACTGAGTGATCTTTGTACAGCAGATGAAAGGAAAATTGTTGAGTATTTGAATCTAGCTCAGCTCCCTGACCCCAAGGCTCACTTCTGCAGCTTCTCTCTGTGTGGGCAGCCTGTATGTTGGGGTGAGAATCAGGTTTTAACTTCCTAAAAACCCTTACTTAGTTACTTATTGGTGTCCAGTCTTAGTGAAGCTCTTTAATGAAGAACTGGGAATTCTTGAATCTCGAGGTCAGGCCTTAAGCCTAAATGTCCATGACCTCAGACCATGGTTGTACCCGCTTAGGAAAGAGGCTGGTGGGCTAGCAAATACTTCTTGTGAGAAAAGTTTAACTACAGCTTCTAAACATTTCTTCGTTTCATCCTTGCTATCTATGTTATCTGGAACTCAGTTGTTAAGTGATTAATGAAAGAATGACTAAATGAGCCAGTGAATTGATATCAGCCAGTTACCTGATTCTAATTCTTCCCTGTCTTATTAAAATCAAAGCGGAAATAGTATATTTCAGAAATGGAACATTGCACAAGCAGAGAGATGTCTACAAAGTGTAGCAAGTTGGTGCAACCTAGAAGTTAGAGATTCAAAAATGAAGTATCTTGCAAGGGACTTATAGGGCAGCAGTAAGATAGTCTTTAATATAGTAAAGTCAGGAAACTGCTGAGAATGTGTTGGGATCATTTGTTTACAATGCAGAAAATGAAAACTTCTTTTCCTTGCTCTGTGTGTTCCCCAGTTAGTGCAGTGGATATGGGAGTCCTAAATAAATCAGCTACATGGGATCATTCTATCCCCAGAGGAAATGTGTTCCTGACACTAATTTATTACCTAAAATCCTGTATATTAGGGGTTTATTTGTTTATGCCTTCATCTTGTCATTCTTCAGGATGGTTCTTAAAGGTGATAGTATCTGACTTACCTACCTCAACATCTAATTGGTGTTTTAACCAGTTAACCCATGTTTGTTTATTCTTTGGAAAACTTATTATGAATCACAGTATTATTACTGGGAAATAAAACGTTAGTGGTAGAAAAAAAATCACCCAAATAAACAAAATACATTGGCTAGGTCCTCTCAAACTGGGAAAAATACTGTGATCTCTTAGGCTCGCTAGACAAGGACTCTCTCTTCTGGACTGCATATCTATATAATACATATATATGTTAAACTTAAAAGTATTTCTGAGACACTGTTGTAACTAGTCAGTTAAATGAAGGACCTGCAAAACTTCTACTGTGAAAGATGTTAGGGAGAATCTGCTCTGTTTAGAACCTGACTAGTCAGGAGTAAAATGTACAGGATGTACAGAATGTTCTAGGGCTTCCCTGGTGGCGCACTGGTTGAGAGTCCGCCTGCCGATGCAGGGGACACGGGTTCGTGTCCCGGTCTGGGAAGATCCCACATGCCGTGGAGCGGCTGGGCCCATGAGCCATGGCTGCTGGACCTGTGCATCCGGAGCCTGTGCTCCACAACGGGAGAGGCCACAACAGTGAGAGGCCCGCATACCACAAAAAAAAAAAAAAATGTACAGAATGTTCTAGACCTAATGAACTGAATACAGATAAATACCAGAGGTTTGATTTGTTGTTTTTGTTGTTTATGGGAGAGCAGCATTTCAACAAATGCTCACCCTGCCAAGGGAAAGGAGAATTGTTAAGGTGACTTACTCTTATGAGAAGGTTCTGGAGGAGCAATGGCGATTAGAAGCCAGTGAAAGATAATCCCCTACTGGAAAGTCTTGCGGAACACATAAAGATTAGAACAGTGAACACTTATGCTAACAAATATGGGAGGAGGATCTTTTAGTTTCTCTTATGGTAAATCTTATGTTATCCCCCAAAGGATAAGTAAACATGTGGAAAATGTAGATGCATTGGATTTTTAAGGACCTCAGTTGCAGAGGAGTTTTGTGTTCAATCCTTACAATTTCCACTCATAATTTTTTTATTATGTGTTCCCTTTTGCCTCTATTTTCTGTTCACAATTCTCTTGCTCCTGTTTCACATATTTCCACGTATTTGTACATTTCCTTGTAGACTCTAGTCTGTATGTATTTTTAATTCATATAAATATAAACCTGGTAGTTAGTCATTTCTAACTTTCTCCCTCAATATTCTGTCCGTACAGTAGAGCAACACAGAGGTAGATCCGGCTACCACCCAGTAGTATTCTGCATGAGCATCCTGCACATTTGACTTTGCCATTTCCCAAGGTTGTCTGCAACTTGCCACTTCTATAAACATCCTCTGATTTGTTCTCTGTGGATCGATGGAGACTTTGTTTGGGAAATACCAGGAGTAAGATTGTTGGGTTTTCCTCATGCTTAATTTTACTGACTCCTGCTAGGCTGCTCTCCACAATGGCTGTATCTGTCTATGTTCCAAAAAGCAAGAGTTCAGATTTTCTTTGGCATTATCCAGTCTTCTAATTATTGCCCATCCATTGTGTATATATTGGTTTTGTCTTGTTTTAATTCCTGTCTCTTTGATAGTTAGTGAGTTGGAGCATCTTTCATATACTTGTTGATTATTCAATTTTTCCTTCTCTTGGTTTGCTTATTCACATCTTTTGCCCATTTTTGTATTTGATTTCTTATTGATTTGTAGGAGCTCCTGGTACATTATAGATGTTAGTCCCTTTCACTTACACCTTTTTTTTTTTTTTTTTTTTTTTCTTTTTTCTTTGGCTGTGCTGTGCTGCTTGTGGAATCTTAGTTCCCTGAGGCGGAATCTTAGTTCCTGCTTAGTTCCCTGAGCAGGAATCGAATCTGGGCCCCCAGCAGTGGAAGCGCGGAGTCCTAATCACTGGACTGCCAGGGAATTCCCAGTCCCTTTCAGTTATAGACATTGCAGAATCTTCCTCCAATTCATAATCTGTTTATTACTTTTGTCTGTGGTGACTTTCATTTAACAGAAATTCGTAGTTTTTATGTGATCAAATTCACCTTTTTTTTTTTTTAACATTATAGGTTGAGCTTTTTGAGTCTTTGGAAGTCTTTCCGTATGCTAAGTAATAAAGATATTCTATATTTTACTTTCCTTATTTTATGATATTGTTTTGTAGTATATCATAGTATTTGGTAGGCCAAATAATCTCTTCCTACTTTTTAAAAGTTAACTTAGCTCTTTCTGGACTTTTAGTCTTCCACATAAGTTACAGAGTAAGTTTATCAAGTTTCTCATAAAAATTCACATGTTTTGTCTAGAGTTTACAAAAAACCTTTGATCTCTTACATATGTGATGACTCTTAACAAGATATCACAATTTGTATGTGTGGGGATGGGGTTGTTTTATGGTAAATAGTGAACTATCTTTTTTTTTCTGGCTTTGCCATGCGGCATGCGGGATCTTAGTTCCCTGATCAGGGATCGAATCTGTGCCCCCTGCAGTGGAAGCCCAGAGTCCTAACCACTGGACGGCCAAGGAAGTCCCTATAGTGAACTGTCTTACAGATTGAAAACAATCTATATTTCTGATTTGAGAAGTGAATACAGTGGAGGCCTCATGAAAAAATGCTTAGACTTCTTATGAAAATGGGAGAAGTGAGGTGCACTCCATTGTCAGATTTGCAGTGAGTAGAGAAAAGCCAAACCAACACTGATGAGCTAGGCCAGGGTGGGAGGAGGTGGGGCATTTCTTATGTCGTTACGTTAATTTCTCCTTTCTTCTTCCTGTCTCCTTAAGCATCTGTGCAGGTGGTCAGTGGAGGAGATAGAAGGACAAAGACATGTAAATAATATGATACTGATTGACTATTTTGCTGATGCCAAAGGCATATTTCATTGTGGAAAAGACTGGGGTTTTTTTCCTAGAAGGTTTGAATACTTTTTAAATTTCAGATGCATCACTTACTCCCCCCCCCCCACCATGTCCACACCCTGTGCTCCCACAGTTGGGTGATTCAGTCACACTTAAGCTCACATGCTCTTATTTCAGGGTGGATTGCAGCTGCATTCTTTTAAGAAAAGAGGAACTCAGTTGAGCATATAGGTTAAAGTTTTTAATCTTCTCTCTTCTTATTCCCCATCTGAAAGGATCTCCATTTAAAAGTTTTCACCGAGTATTGTCTTCCCTCTGCCACATTCATGTTCATTTCCAAACCTGTAAACATGCCATCCCTGCTTCCTGCCCCAAGATGAACAGAGCTGATAGCTTCAGGCTTATGTGATGCTTTTTCATGGTCTGCTGGACACTGTAGTATATAAAGCAACCTTTAGAGTTTCAAGCCCAGCTCCACTTTTTATCAGCTGTGCAATAATAATGACATAGTAAGAGTCATTAACATTTACGGGCTGTTTATGTGAAGGATATATGCCTCATTTCATGACTTGTGTGATTTGAGAGTCCCAGCTGTTAACATCTGAAATTTGCTTTCAAGCACATTGTTTCATTCTCTTATCACACTTTCTGTGATAAAGGCGGGGCATATTTCTCCGTTTTTCAGAAACACAGTCTTATCCAAAACCCCATAGCTACTTATGAGAGTGAGGACTAAAACCCCAATCTCTTGGCTTTTTTTGTCGTTACCATTAACTTAATCATGTCAAATTCTGGGTGCTTATTAGCTGATAGGACAACCACATCATGGGGTGTCCAAATTAATGCCACACCTGAATTGCCTTTTTTGACTTTAGCTGGAAATGACTGGACCACTTCCGGATTGCCTACCAATCTTTCTATTATACATGTCTCATTAAGCCCTGCTTTTCTTCACATTCCCAGGAAGTGATGTTTTTCCTTTGGTACTTGAAGTACTACTGGTCAGATCATTGGATCTTAACTTTGTTCCTTTTTCAGGAAGAGTTTTCTTTCACCTGTCAGTTCAATAAACAGAATTAGCCAGTGAGTTGGTTTTGGAAAGGAATAGTAAACCCTGAAATAAGCATAATGTCCTTTGGGAAAGAAACCAGATATTGGCAAATTTGCCTTGCGAGTTGCTAGAGCAACCTTTCTGAAGCCTATTAGGAGTAACTCAGTCAAAATAGCTCTGTAGCCATCATTTAGCTCCTGTTTCTGTATTGAGTACCTAAGACTCTGGACAGTAAGACAGCGCTGGCTTGTAAATTTGCACCCAGTGCCAGCTTACAAATCTTCATACATTACTGGTTTGGGTTTTAGATGACCTTCTCTTCTTTCTCATCTTTCCTCACTTTTTTGCTGTCTCAATTAAGAAAAGAGTTACTGAACACTTAGGTGCCAGGTACTGTCCTTGGTATTGCTAGGGACAGCGATCAGTTGGTGTAGTCACAGTCTTTTCCTCCAAGAGGCTCAAATAGCTTAGAGCCAGCTGCATTTTATTCCAGCTTTGTTCCTCTTTTAGGGAGCACAGAAGGCCATGTTGACAGCAGAGGTGGGTGTCATTGTGATTTGTGGTGAATAACTTGTAACTTTGGTGGGCAGTAAGGGATTTTTTTTTGTGTGTGTGTGTGTGGTACGTGGGCCTCTCACTGTTGTGACCTCTCCGGTTGTGGAGCACAGGCTCCGGACGCGCAGGCTCAGTGACCATGGCTCACGGGCCCAGCTGCTCTGCGGCATGTGGGATCTTCCCGGACCAGGGCACGAACCCGTGTCCCCTGCATCGGCAGGTGGACTCTCAACCACTGTGCCACCAGGGAAGCCCGGCAGTAAGGGATTGGTGAAGGTTTTTGAGCAAGGGAAGCAGCTGGTTTAAACTTGTACTTTAGGAAGATGAATCTGGTCGTGGTGCATAGGATGGGTTGGAATGTAGGGTGACCAGGTACAGTCACCCCGGTGGTCGTAATCTCTTACCTTTGTAGGACACTTGATTTTTTACAAAGCATCTTCATATCTGATCCCATTTAACCCGTAAGACAACTCCATGAGGTAGGATGAGCAGGTATTGTTACTCTCAGTTTTCATGGATGCAAACTGAAGCTCAGAGAGGATCTGTGATGGCTGGGATGTGTAGTAAGGGCTTGAAGAAAGGGTGGCACTGGGGATGGAAGGTGGGCCCAATGTGAATGCTTTTTTGGTTTTTGGGGGTTCTTTTGGCCATGCCACTTGGCATGTGGAATCTTAGTTCCCTGACCAGGAATCAAACCCATGCCCCCTTTCTGTAGTGGAAGTGTGGAGTCTTAACCACTGGACCACCAGGGAAGTCCATGAATGGCATTTTGGATGCCAGATCTATAGGGCTTGAGATCTGAGTAGATGCTGGTCATCAGGGCGAGTGAGGAGTCAGTTGACACTGAGGTTGTCAGGTCAGGCTTCTGGGAAGGGTGGTGCCATTCACAGAAACAGGGAGATCAGACAGGAAATTTGGCAGGTTTGGATTTGGATAATAGATTGAGGGGCAGGTGGGTATTCTAGGGGGCCATCACAGGTGGACACCTTGAAATCTGGGTCTAAGATTGGAGCCAGTGTTTGAGAAATCGAAGGTCGTGGGTGCCTTTGGAGAGTAATTGTGGTAGAGAGGCAGAGGAGGAAGCCACAGTGAGAAGACAGGTTGAGCTAGAACTGCCTGGGGTTGGCGGGGGTGGGGGGGTGGGGGGCGGAGTTGGAAGGGAGGAGCAGTGGGAGGTGTGGGTGGAGCTGGTCAAGTGCTCTTCTTTAGGTGCAGAGGGAGCCGAGCTGCAAGAGGATTTTGAGGTGGAGGGGGGTGAATTTGAGGAGCTCCCCAAAGAAGACTCTTTTGTACAGGATTAGGTGAAATCACCTGTGAGTGAAAAGGATGAGAAGGATTTGGTGCCAAAAGCAAGCAGAGGTTTGGGACAGCAGGTGTGGGAAGTGTTGAGAGTGCCGAGAAAAGGTGAACCAAACAAGAGGCTCCATGTTAGGAATTTTCAGTGACTCCAAACAGCATGGTTTTGTGGCTTTCTAGTAGTTCTTGGAGACCATAAAGTAGGATTGGAAGGAGTAGGCCTTGGGGCTTTTGAGGACCGGGAATTAGGAGAAGTCAAGGGCACAGGGAGAGTTGAGAAGCTCCAGGGTGTTAAGCAGTCATCGGTCCAGAGGTGGAGCAGGGGTGAGGAAAACCCTGTGTGTAGGCTACGTGAGTTCTGGCAGTAGGTGGGAGAGACCGTCAAAGTTAACAGTCTAAATGGCAGTTTGGAATTATTGATGGCTTTCAATTATCAAGCTAAATCTCCTTATTGAGGGGACGCATGCACAGAACCAACAGAGAGCCCTAAAGATGTTCTCCAGCAGGTGGCCTGGCCTTGTTAACACTGGGCTCTTTGCTGCCTGTTTTGCTTATCTTTGAAACAGGAACAACTAGAGCCTACTTTAACCTTGGTGTGGTGCTTTACCAGTGATTCTGTGCTGTGTACAGTGTCCTATTTCATTAAGCATTGTTATTTAATGTAAACATTCTGGGGCAGCATTTTTCAAATGCCTCAAGGTTACAAGCACATGTTTTATGAGCCCTATTTACTCCCTGTTGTGAGTTAGTATAATTTAGTCTACACTCCCTCTCCACACACGTTTTCCCCCTTTCATTTTGTAAAGTCCGATTTTCACTTTCTTTAAAGCAGGAATGAAGAAGACCCTGCAGGATGAGATTGATGCCATCCTGCGGGAGAGGATTATGGTGCTTGATGGAGGGATGGGGACCATGATCCAGCGGCACAAGCTGAGTGAAGACGACTTCCGAGGACAAGAATTTAAAGATCACGCCAGGCCCCTGAAAGGCAACCATGACATTTTAAGTATAACTCAGCCTGATGTCATTTACCAAATCCATAAGGTAAAGCATCCCCAGGTTCTTATATTTTCATCCTGTCATTCCAAAAGGCCTTTGGTGTCCTGAGGGCAGACCACTGGGCCAAGTGCTCTGGGGGAGAGAGAAGAAAGGGGTGATTTGTTCAGACAGAGGTGCCTTATTCAGAAAGCAGGTTTTGGGCACCATATAAAAGTCGTATTGAGCATTCAAGATAAGGAAATGAGGAGGGCAGGTTTTCTGCCTTTGAGGCATTTCAATGACAGTGAAAAACCATAAAATCCTGGACAAATTAGGGTTTTTACCTACACTAAATTATTTAAGTCACCACAACAGCCCTGATGAAGTAAAACTGAAAGGTAGTTGTTATTCTCATTTTGTAGATTTGGAAAATGAGCACCTCAGAGTTTAAATAACTTGCCTGATGTTACAGAGGTTTACTGACTTGAAAACCCATGTTCTTTCATGCCATTTTCCTGTCTTTAAAAAAAATGACTAGCCTTTGTCAGGGAACTAAGATCCTGCAAGCTGTGTGGCATGACCAAAAAATAAATAAATTAATAAAAATGGCTAGCCAACATAAAGAAATCAGAAGCAAGTTACTGGGTATTGCTAGACTTTTAAAATTTAAAAATAAGTGTAGGACTAAATTGTTTCAAAGGTTATCATGGGAATTTCATAGGATTATGACTAGAAGAGATAATAAGGTGATTTAATCTGTTTTTCTGGTCTGCATTCAATTTGAAGGACAAACATATTTACCAGGGAAGTGAGAAAGTCTTATCTTTTGGAGAAGGGCATTGTTATAGGTGTTTCAGACTTTTTTTTAAAAAATTGAGGCATAATTGACAAAGAACATAACATTGGTTTCAGGTGTACAGTGTCATGATTTGAAATTTGTATATATTGTGAAACGGTCACCATAGTAAGTCTAGCTAACATCCGTTACCCTACACAGTTGCAATTTTTTTTCCTTGTGATGAGGATTTTTAAGATCTACTTTCTTAGCAACTTTCAAATATACAATACAGTAGTATTAAACATAGTCACCATGTTGTAGATTACATCCCCATGACTTATTTATTTTATAACTGGAAGTTTGTACCTTTTGACCCCTTCATCCATTTCCCCTCCCCTCCACCCTCCACCTCTGGCAACCACCTTCCTTCTTTTTTATAGCTCAGTTATATTCCACTGCATATACATATAACATTTCCTTTATTCAGCCATCAGTGGACACTTAGATTGTCTCCATATATTGGCAACTGTAAATAATGCTGCAGTGAACATGGGGGTGCATCTATCTTTTAGAGTTAGTGTTTTTGTTTTCTTTGGATATTACCCAGAAATAGAATTGCTGGATCATATAGTAGTTCTATTTTTAATTTTTTGAGGAACGTGCATTCTGTTTTCCATAGTGGCTGCACAGATTTACATTCCTGCCAACAGTGTGAGAGGATTCCCTTTTCTCCACATCCTTGCCAACACTTGTTATTTCTTATTTTTTTGATAATAGGCATTCTGATAGGTGAGAGGTGATATCTTGTGGTTTGTTTTTTTTTAAGATGTTGGGGGTAGGAGTTTTTATTAATTAATTAATTTATTTTTGCTGTGTTGGGTCTTCGTTTCTGTGCTAGGGCTTTCTCTAGTTGTAGCAAGCGGGGGCCACTCTTCATCACGGTGCGCGGGCCTCTCTCTATCGTGGCCTCTCTTGTTGCGGAGCACAGGCTCCAGATGTGCAGGCTCAGTGGTTGTGGCTCAAGGGCCTAGTTGCTCCGCGGCATGTGGGATCTTCCCGGACCGGGGCACGAACCCGTGTCCCCTGCATCAGCAGGCGGACTCTCAACCACTGCGCCCCCAGGGAAGCCCGATATCTTGTGGTTTTAATTTGCATTTTCCCTGATGATTATTGATGTTGAGCATCTTGTCATGTACCTGTTGGCCATCTGTATGTCTTCTTTGGAAAAATGTCTATTCAGATCTTCTGCCCATTTTTTTTTTTTGGCCATGCTGCGAGGCATGTAGAATCTTAGTTCCCTGAGCAGGGATCGAACCTGTACCCCCTGCAGTGGAAGTGTGGTGTCTTAACCACTGGACTGCCAGGAAAGTCCTGTCTTCTGCCCATTTTTGAATTGGATTGTTTGGATTTTTTTTGCTACTGTGTTGTATGAGTTCTTTGTGTATTTTGGATATCCTTATCAGACACATGATTTGCAAATATTTTCTCCCATTCAGTAGGTTGCCTTTTCATTTTGTTGATGGTTTCCTTTGCTATGCAGATGCTTTTTAGTTTGATATAGTCCCACTTATTTATTTTTTGCTTTTGTTGCCTTTCAGACTCTTCTTAAAAAAAACTCAAACGAATCAGTGATTAAATAATTCATTGAGGGTGGAAAGGATCCTTCTCTTGGGTGGTCAAGACTTTGTTCTAGATAAGATGCAGAATGGTTTTCATTTGAAGAAGAACTAGGAATGCCTTTCCTTTGGTCATAATGGAAATTGTAGTTACTGGAAGATTTTAAGTTGGTTCTTGCAGAGTTTTGGTTCTACGAGTTTTTCTGCGAGGCCTGAGACTATGTAGTCAAATTGCATTATAAAATTCCAGTATATTGTGGTTTGGGAATGCCATCATGGGTGTGAATTGCTTGGCGTGGTTACAAACATCAGTTCTTATTATGCAGTTGGTGAAATCACCACCCTCCCCCAACCCTGGACATCCAGCCCAGCCCATGACGTGTGGCTTTGTCCTTATTCAAGTGGATTATCACTAGAGTATGAGCTTCCTGAGGGCAGGAATTTGGGTCTGCTTTTCACTACTGAATCCCTACTGCCTAAAACAGTATCTTGCACATAGTAAGTCAGTAAATTTTTTTTTAAAATAAATTTTATTTATTTATTTTTGGCTGCATTGGGTCTTTGTTGCTGCACGCAGGCTTTCACTAGTTGCAGCAAGCAGGGGCTACTCTTCGTTGCGGTGAACGGGCTTCTCATTGTGGTGGCTTCTCTGGCTGTGGAGCACGGGCTCTAGGAGCGTGGGCTTCAGTAGTTGTTGGTCGGGCTCAGTAGTTGTGGCTCACAGGCTCTAGAGCGCAGGCTCCGTAGCTGTGGCACACGGACTTAGTTGCTCTGCGGATGTGGGATCTTCCCGGACCAGGGCTCAAACCTTTGTCCCCTGCATTGGCAGGCGGATTCTTAACCACTGCGCCACCAGGGAAGTCCCAGTAAATGTTTTTTGAGGGAACGAATTTTTGTCCTGTGAGTTAGATAGGCATGTAGATAGAACAGCAAGTTTCCCAAGATAGGGACATGAAGCAAAAATGACTGTAAATACCATAAGGTGTAACCTAGCTGTCCCATTCGTGGGGGAATATTGACTAGCTGGAGTTCTCTGGATGTAGAGACTGTGTCATGTTCATGGATGAGGAAGGGAAAAAGACTGGGTTATTTTCACACTTAGTTATTTCTAGTGGAGTTACTGACCATAGAGCTGATCCCCTGATACTTAATTTCAATGGAATGGCCAGGTCCTATTTGAAGTGTAAGTGTCTGACACTAAGCTTTTTTGATTGTAATGTAAGTGCCTGACATTAAGCTTTTGGTTGCAGAGGCATCGTTTCAGAGGCATCCATGTCAGTAAACACCCTGCTAGCTGTGTGACACATCTGCTAGCTAAACAGCCAGACCAGGAACCAGGCTTCCCCCAGCCATGAAATTCCCTTTTTAGAAAGCCCTGGGTAACCTCGATGAATTACCCTGCTTTTTCCTTCCTGAGCCCTAATTTCTGCTCTTAGGTTTTAAGTTCTCCAATAAAGAGTGAACCCACGAAACCCTAGGCACCCCTGCATTGACCCCAATAAAGGCAGAACCCCTGGTTTTCTCAGTCATTCCTGCCCAACCCCCACCTTCCCCCAGCTACCTCACTGTATGGCCCGGGCATGCCTGTGAGTAATAAACCTTGTTTTTTTCAAAAGTTCCCTGATGGTTGTTGCTGAGGTGAGTCTTGCAATCATAATAAGAACCAGTAGCTCCAGTGTAGCTGTGGCATTGGCTTGGTCCTGGCTCAGCACAGGCGGTAAGGGCCTATGTGAGTGCATCAGGCATTCCTAGCCCATCACTGTTGGTAGGCTGAGACCAACAGGAACCAATATTTAAAACACCTGTTGGTAGCCTGTGGCCTTGCTGTCTGTCATTAATGGCCCCCTTTAATCTTGACAGCTTTCTATTGATTCATGGGAAAACTGAGGAGAAATTAAGTAGCTTGCCCATATCACACGTGTTTTAAATTGGTGAGAATAGGCTTGGAATCTCAGGGGTGTCATATCCGGGGCTCATGAGTGGGATATTGTTCTGGGAAAGAAGGTGGAGAGAAAGGGTGAAGAGCTAGAAGAAACACCTTTTAAACTTTATATTATTTAAAAATATAAATCTACACACAATTGGAGAAAATTATAATTAGGAATTTAGAAATATTTTTTCCCTAATTATAAAGACAATATGTGTTCATTGTTACAAAAATAAAATGTCTAGCTAGATGCTATAGAAAGCATAAAGGAGAAAATTGAAACCACCTGTAATATTGATACCAAGACATAATTGCCATTCACATATTTTAATTTATATTTCAGTCTAGTTTTCTGTGTTTGGATTTTTAAAATTAAATTGGGAATATTATTGCTTCATACTATTTTATAATTTGCATTTTTTACTTAATACCATGAGCATTAAATATCCTGAGACGTGGTTTTAATAACTTCATAATAATCTATTCCACATATATATCATCATTTACTTAACCTTATTCTTAGGCATTAAGGTTGTTTTCAGTTTTTCTTGCTCTTTGTTGAAAAACTAAATTTTAATTTGTTCTTATAAAACAGAACCCATAGATAAGAATAAATTCCCTTTTAACCACTACTCCAAATTTCTATTTTTTCCCCAGAGATAACCACTTATACTAGTTGATGTATGTCTTTCCAGATCATTTGTTATGCATTTATGTATATGTATATATTACGTATGTACATGTATACTATAGATCTCTGTAGAAAACTCAGTACTATTTGTGTGTATGTATGTTTTAAACTTAATGGTGTCATGGTTCACATATCAGTCAATTTTGTTTTTCTACTCAATACTTTTGGAGATTTTCTGTGTTAGTGTATGTAGATATATGTGCACAGTTTTTTAGCTGCCACATAGCATGTAATAAAATGGATATATTATAGTTTATTTAGTCATTTCCCTAGTGATAGATAGTTGGGATGTTTGTGACTTATTATAAATGTGTGAATCTTGGTTTTCATTTCCCAGCTCTGCTGCAAACAGTGTCCATCTGCTTAGGTGGGGTTGGGCTTACTCACTATTGGAAAGTCAAGAGATTCCAGAATTTTCATCGGATTGAGGTTGAGGTGGTGTCCAAAGAGTGAAACAAGGCAGAAATGTTTCAAACAGGGAGAACCAGAGGGCACCGAGGTCCTCAGGGTTTTGTAAGGGTGCAGATGTGGCTCAGAGGGACCAGGAGCTGTGCACTGAAACAACTGTGGTCAGAATCAAGACTGCAGAGATAGTGCCCTTCTCAGCGGGGTTCTGACTTTGCTGAAGCAGAGAGCTGGCAAAGGAACAGAAGGAATGTTCCTTGGCCATCGTGTGCCAGAAGCTTGGTGTGTGATCTGGCCACCCAGTGAAGTAGGGTTATACTATTTTCAAATGAGGAAACTGAAACTCAGAGTTTAAGGAACTTGACTCAATTCATACCACAAGTGAACTTTGTCTGAATTCAAGTTCTGTGCTTATTTATTCATATCACAGGCCTTTCTATGAAATCCTTAGGTCTTTTTGCATCCCCAGCCTCTATCTATTACAGTGCCTTGCACTTAGTAAGTGGTCAAAAGATGTTTGGTGGCCTTGGTGAGGAAAAGACTAGTTTATTGTTGGGGGACAGGGATTCTAAAACTCATAGCATTGACATTACTTTCTCTCGTGGCAGGATTACTTGCTGGCTGGGGCAGATATCATTGAAACAAATACTTTTAGCAGCACTGCTATTGCCCAAGCTGACTATGGCCTCGAACACTTGGTAAGGATTTCATTTTTCCTTGTATCTAAGATATTCATGAGCGTTTGCTGCATTGGTAATTGCTAGTGAGAAACCAGTCAAAGCTGCAGAGTCAAGCTAATGCCTAGTTATCTATTATTTGTGGTCAGATGGGGAAAATGGTTAGAATCGCTTCTGCTTATACACACAACAGCCCATTCATTTTCCAGCTGGTTTCTTTATGGGCAAGTAATAATCAAATAAAAACGATACTCATTATGCAGTGACTTGAATAAAAGCATAATGATTGGCCATGTGCACAGCTCTGTGAAGCCTTTTTAAGTTGGGTGACAGATTTGGTTTCCTTTCTTAAAAAAATTGTGGAAAAATACATGTAACATAAAATTTACTATTTTAACCAATTTTAAGTGTACAGTTCAGTGTCATTAAGTACATTCACATTGTTGTGCTACCGTTACCACCATCTGTCCGTGGAACTCTTTTCACCTTGTAGAACTTAAACTCTGTACCCATTAAACAATAATTCCCAATTTTCCCTTCCACCTCAGCCCTTAGAAACCACCATTCTACTTTCTGTCTCTATGAATTTAACTCCCTTAGCTACCTTATCTGAGTGGATCATACAGTTTTTGTCCTTTTGTGACTTATCTTGTTTCACTTAGTTTAATGTCCCTAAGGTTCACTGATGTTGTAGCATGTATCAGAATATCGTACTCTTTCGAGGTTGAATAATATTCCACCGTATGGATATGCCACATTTTGTTTATTCATTCATCTGCTGAGGGACATGGGCTGATTCCACCTTTTGGCTCCTGTGAACAATGTTACTATGAGCACGGTGTACAGATAATCTGTTCTTCATCCCTGCTTTCATTTCCTTTGAGTATCTATACATAACCAGAAGTAGAGTTGCCGAATTATACACTAATTCAATGTTTAATTTTTTGCGAAACCACCATACTGTTTTCCACAGTGGCTGCATCATTTTGTATACCCACCAATAGTGTACAAGTTTCCAGTTTTTACACATCTTTGCCAGCATTTGTTTTGTTTTTGTTTTTTCCTGATAGTAGGCATCCTAGTGGGTGTGGGGTAAAGGATTTCATTTCTTTTTAGTCAACAGGATGCTTCCATATTCAAGTTTTGTAAATGGTTAATGATGAAAATATATGGTAGATGCTGAGGTCCCCATTTCTGGGTGGGAGGTCCCCATTTCTGGGTGAGATTTTTCCAGAACTTGCCTCTGTGTTCACGCATGTAGTCCTGAGTTCTCTGATACTGTTTTCCCTTATGGTGATGGGGCTTTGTGAAATCACTTGCCCTGTGGGTCGTCAAGGGAATTATTTGAGGGCAGGAGTTGGCAGACATTTCCCGTTAAGGGCCAGACAGTAAATATTTTAAGCTTTGTTGGCTAGTACTGTCTCTTTTGCAACTACTCAACGCTAGCATTATAGTGCAAAAGCAGCAACAGACAATACGTAAATGAATGGGCTTGAGTGTTTTTCGGTAAAACTTGCTGGCACTACTTGGTATGTTTCTGCATGCTTGCTTTATTTCCTAGTGAGAGGGTTCGTGGCCCTTCTCCAAATTCTCAAGAGTTTCATAATCTACAAAAACTTGAGACCCACTGATTCCCACCATTGTACGGTGTAGGAAGCCAGGACCTGGAGGAGTTCCTAAGGGAACCACCCGGGCAGGTAGTGACAGAGCTGGTTTTAGAACCCAGGTCTTCTGTCTCTGAAGCCCCTGCTTCTTCCATTACTATGCTTTTTTCTAACTCAGAATATTTCACTACATCAGCTTATTCTGACATGCCAGACGTCCAGAGATTGCCCTTTTTGCCAGCTGGCTCATGATTCTGTGGAAGACCGTAAAAGCAGTTCCCAAAGACTCTTGCCTTTCCTTTTGCCCTCAAGGCTGGGGCCGCTGGTAGGCCTTTTTGACTAAGATTTCATTCAGACCTCAAACTAATTCACTCCACCTTTCCTTACTGAATAAAACTGTGCTTTAGAAGGTCATGAATTCCTTATTTTATGGAGGGAAAGAAGGACAAACTAACATTTGCAGTTGATGTGTTAGGCCTACAGGATGAACAAGTGCTCTGCGGGAGTGGCCAGAAAAGCAGCTGAGGAGATAACTCTCCAGACAGGTAAGAAACAGTTTTTTTTTTTTTTACAAAGATGTTTCCTTTGACATCCTCAGCTATAATATATTGTCCTTACTGCCCCTTTTCCTTTCGCGACAGTTGGCCTACAGCAGCACTGCAGACACCATCACGTACTTGTTTGTAAGTTACTTCTCTGCAGTTTCATAGTCAAGCATTCAGTGTCCCTCTGAATTGACTCTGTTTCCTTGGGCCTTGGGCTCAGGGTTTACGCTGTGTTTACTCTGCTGGGTGTTTTATCCTAACTTTGTAGCTAGAACTGTGACTTCCTTGTACATTTACAGCTAAAATGATTTGTCTCCCTTTGGAAGTACGTCTTTTGGTTATTGAGGCACAGCTGTTTTGGTTACATTGGTGATCATTAAGATATTTGATCTTCTCGCTTGAAAGCTTCCCTCACCCCTGTGATTTTGCCTTATTTAGGTAAAGAGAGATTGTCTTTTGAGCGTCTTCTACTTTATACCACTAGTGTCTTTGAAGGCGCTGTGTAGCACACAAAGAGGGTGGCATGAGAATCAGTCTTACTGGGATTTGAAAAGTGCCTCCCTGAAATAACTAGCCTCCTGGCTGGCTCCATAAGAACACTTGGGCACCAGCTCAGGGGAGGCTTTGAGGGTGGGAAAGGAATGGAAGAAATACATGAAGCCCCTTAAGATTTGGAAACATGAAATTATTGCCGACAGGGAAGATGTAAAGCAAAATTGTTGGGAAGTTAGACACAGCATACTGATGAAGACTGAAGCAATTTATAGGAGCTCCATTTCTGAGAGATAATGTTGAAATCGGAAGGGCATAGACTGTTGCCCCAACAAAGTCGCAGGTCAGAGGCTATCAAACCAGCTAAAGCAGGGAAAGACAAGGACGTTTTTCTTACACCCACGTTATTGTTCAGCTTTGGGGAAGATAAAGAATATCGGGGCTTGTAAGCTGTTCAAAGGCTGGGCTATCAGCTAGTGGGTAGTTTGCTCCAGTTAGATGGTAAAGCATAACCACCTGGTTAAAACCACCAAAGGTGATGAGCACTACGGCCCTGCCCTGTGTTCCCATATGTAAGAAACACAATATCTCCTGCTCCTTTAGAAGCACCTAGACTCTAGCCTAGAGGAAAGCTTATTAAAACATTCATGAAAGAGTTTTAATGTGAGATTTGATCTGCTTCATACTTGAATTTCAGGCTTCATAATTGTTAATCGTGATTTATTATTTTCCCCCAGCAAAGGCCCTGCAGTACAGCAGTGGAGAGCATTTCAAGATCAATGCTACTGTGAAGAACTTTTGCAAAACCTATGTTCACGACCTTCAGGGTTTCTTAAGATTAGGGAGAGAGAGCATTTGTTCAAGCATAGCTATGGTGATAGAAAAGGATTGCTAACTGAAATTCTTTGAAGCCACATGTGTGAGAATTCAGAGTTTTTTGGGTTGGCTTGGCGGTAACATGTGCACATACTTTATATTTCATAATTTCCTCAGTGGGATCCAGGACAGCCTCATAATCAAACATCGGTTTGCAGTAAAATCTATGAATCTTCCACTAAGTGAGGTAAAGACTATAAATAGCCTCTTGTAGTTTAGGAGAGGTCAAGTTTTGTTGTCAAATGAATTAAGGAAAAAAGTGGGGCTTTTGCGCTTTTTGGATTTCAGAGTTACGGACAAAGGATTGTATACCTGTGTTCTAGGGGAAATCTGATAGCGTATTAACTTATGAGCTGTTTAGAGATTTCACACTTGTTTTTCTTTTCCTAAAGGAATTAAGAGGTATGTGGCAGGAGCTCTGGGTCCAACTAACAAGACACTCTCTGTGTCCCCATCTGTGGAAAGACCAGATTACAGGAACATCAGTGAGTATGAGATATAATCATTGACCTGGGGCAAGTACCTCTGTGTTTCAGTAATCTATAAATCTGTAAAATGGGGCCAATACCAGCATCTACTTACGGATTATTGTGACTTACGGGCTTACAGCAGTCCCTGGAATGTAGTAGACATTAAAATAAAAAGTGTGCTAGTATTAGTCATAGTATTAGTATTACTCATTCTGAGCCTGCTTTCAAAGGTGCATGTTGTTGTGTTTGGGCTTCTTTATGAGCTGCGGAAATGAAACCAATCAAAATAAAACTTTAAACTGAGAAGTTGAGCAAATATAGATACCAGGCCTTGGTCAGTTATAGAATAACCCACTAGACTCCCACTTTATTTATCAGAAAGCAGTCTAAGCTATATATGCATGCTAGCATTGTAAACGTTGTAAACCACCATCTGTAAGCATACTTGCATTGAGAGTGTATGAAAAGTCTAGAAATCTAGGTCAATTTCTTAAGCATCAGACTACAAAAAAACAAAAAGTATTAAATGATCAGAGCAGAATAGTAATGATGCTACGCGTGGTAATGAGTTCTGTGTAGAAGACAAGTTCAGGCAAGTGTGGATTGTAGGTTTTGGTGACAGATACCACACTTTCCACCGGGGGTTGCTCATTCTGGGCTGACGTGTGGCAGTGAGGAGCTAACGTTTCCTGTCTCTTGTGCTGAATAGGATGAAGTAGGCTTCTCTATTGAATATACGAGCATCTTTTCTTTCTTGGGTGAGACATCAAATGGGGAGAGGGGTGACCTCTCAGATGGAAGTAGACATTTCTAACAAAAATTTTATCTAGGAGTGATTAGACACTTTTGTGTTTGAGAGTGAAATTGTCCCCCAGGCAGGTTTCTTCTCTGACAGAGTTGGTGTCAGAGGGCAGGAGCAAAATCTACAGGACCACAGACTTTTACCCTAGAGTGTGTGAGAGAATGTGATGCAACCGGTGTTGTATCCAGATCAGTGTGACACATTTCTCCTGTTGTTCCTCACACTCATTCCTGAATTGATTAACACCATCCCCGGAAAGATCTATATTAAAGATCTTAAAAGTAAGAGGCAGGACTCAAGAAATCAAACACCTTTCCACCCAGCCACTCATTCTCGGCTCACACATGGGAAGTGAGCCCGTGTGCTAAGTGTTTAGGAGCATCTATGTTCAATTTGCTGGTTTAACTTGCATCACTGCCATGTTTCTTACAAAAGGTGGTGTTGCCCTTAAATTATGCATTATAAACCAGCAGTGGTCAGTTCACCTGGCACCAGGCCTGAACTCAGCGTGTCCTGGGCTTTCAGAGGATGTCCATGACTAATGTCCTGCGTGTGGTTTGTTTTTTGCAGCATTTGATGAACTCGTTGAAGCATACAAAGAGCAGGCCAAAGGGCTTCTGGATGGTGGGGTTGATATCTTACTCATTGAAACTATTTTTGATACTGCCAATGCCAAGGTGAGTTAAAGGAGAAAAAAGGGGCTGGGCTGGGCTGGGGGCTGGGGTGCATCCCCTAAAGTAGTGAGGAGACTATAATAGCCATTATTAAGGTTAAAGCAAATTCCTTGATTCCATTTTCTTTTTTTTTTTTTTTTTTTACATCTTATTGGAGTATAATTGCTTTACAATGGTGTGTTAGTTTCTGCTTTATAACAAAGTGAATCAGTTATACATATACATATGTTCCCATATCTCTTGCCTCTTGCGTCTCCCTCCCTCCCACCCACCCTCCCTTTCCCACCCCTCTAGGTGGTCACAGAGCACTGAGCTGATCTCCTTGTGCCATGCGGCTGCTTCCCACTAGCTATCTATTTTACGTTTGGTAGTGTATATATGTCCATGCCACTCTCTCACTTTGTCACAGCTTACCCTTCCCCCTCCCCATATCCTCAAGTCCATTCTCTAGTAGGTCTGTGTCTTTATTCCTGTCTTACCCCTAGGTTCTTCATGACATTTTTTTCCCTTAAATTCCATATATATGTGTTAGCATGCGGTATTTGTCTTTCTTTTTCTGACTTACTTCACTCTGTATGACAGACTCTAGGTCCATCCACCTCATTACAAATAGCTCAATTTCGTTTTGTTTTATGGCTGAGTAATATTCCATTGTATATATGTGCCACATCTTCTTTATCCATTCATCTGTTGATGGACACTTAGGTTGTTTCCATCTCCGGGCTATTGTAAATAGAGCTGCAATGAACATTTTGGTACATGACTCTTTTTTTTTTTTTTTTTTTTGCCGTACGCGGGCCTCTCACTGTTGTGGCCTCTCCCATTGCGGAGCACAGGCTCCGGACGCGCAGGCTCAGCGGCGATGGCTCACGGGCCCAGCCACTCCGCGGCATGTGGGATCTTCCCAGACCGGGGCACAAACCCGTGTCCCCTACATTGACAGGCGGACTCTCAACCACTGTGTCACCAGGGAAGCACATATGACTCTTTTTGAGTTATGGTTTTCTCAGGGTATATGCCCAGTAGTGGGATTGCTGGGTCATATGGTAGTTCTATTTGTAATTTTTAAGGAACCTCCATACTGTTCTCCATAGCAGCTGTACCAATTCACATTCCCACCAGCAGTGCAAGAGTGTTCCCTTTTCTCCACACTCTCTCCAACATTTATTGTTTCTAGATTTTTTGGTGATGGCCATTCTGACCAGTGTGAGATGATATCTCATTGCATTTCTCTAATGATTAATGATGTTGAGCATTCTTTCATGTGTTTGTTGGCAGTCTGTATATCTTCTTTGGAGAAATGTCTATTTAGGTCTTCTGCCCATTTTTGGATTGGGTTGTTTGTTTTTTTGTTACTGAGCTGCATGAGCTGCTTGTAAATTTTGGAGATTAATCCTTTGCCAGTTGCTTCATTTGAAAATATTTCCTCCCATTCTGAGGGTTGTCTTTTGGTCTTGTTTATGGTTTCCTTTGCTGTGCAAAAGCTTTGAAGTTTCATTAGGTCCCATTTGTTTATTTTTGTTTCTATTTCCATTTCTCTAGGAGGTGGGTCAAAAAGGATCTTGCTGTGATTTATGTCATAGAGTGTTCTGCCTATGTTTTCCTCTAAGAATTTGATAGTTTCTGGCCTTACATTTAGGTCTTTAATCCATTTTGAGCTTATTTTTGTGTACGGTGTTAGGGAGTGATCTAATCGCATACTTTTACATGTACCTGTCCAGTTTTCCCAGCACCACTTATTGAAGAGGCTGTCCTTTTTCCACTGTACATTCCTGCCTCCTTTATCAAAGATAAGGTGACCATATGTGCGTGGGTTTCTCTCTGGGCTTTCTATCCTGTTCCATTGATCTATATTTCTGCTTTTTGTGCCAGTACCATACTGTCTTGATTACTGTAGCTTTGTAGTATAGTCTGAAGTCAGGGAGCCTGATTCCTCCAGCTCCATTTTTTGTTCTCCAGATTGCTTTGGCTATTCGGGGTCTTTTGTGTTTCCATACAAATGGTGAAATTTTTTGTTCCAGTTCTGTGAAAAATGCCAGTGGTAGTTTGATAGGGATTGCATTGAATCTGTAGACTGCTTTGGGTAGTCGACTCATTTTCACAATGTTGATTCTTCTAATCCAAGAACATGGTATATCTCTCTATCTATTTGTATCATCTTTAATTTCTTTCATCAGTGTCTTATAATTTTCTGCATACAGGTCTCTTGTCTCCTTAGGTAGGTTTATTCCTAGATATTTTATTCTTTTTGTTGCAATGGTAAATGGGAGTGTTTTCTTGATTTCACTTTCAGATTTTTCACCATTAGTGTATAGGAATGCAAGAGATTTCTGTGCCTTAATTTTGTATCCTTTTACTTTACCAAATTCATTGATTAGCTCTAGTAGTTTTCTGGTAGCATCTTTAGGATTCTCCATGTATAGTATCATGTCATCTGCAAACAGTGACAGCTTTACTTCTCTTCCGATTTGGATTCCTTTTATTTCTTTTTCTTCTTTGATTGCTGTGGCTAAAACTTCCAAAACTATGTTGAATAAGAGTGGTGAGAGTGGGCAACCTTGTCTTGTTCCTGATCTTAGTGGAAATGCTTTCAGTTTTTCACCATTGAGGACAATGTTGGCTGTGGGTTTGTCATATATGCCCTGTATTATGTTGAGGAAAGTTCCCTCTATGCCTCCTTTCTGGAGGTTTTTTATCATAAATGGGTGTTGAAGTTTGTCGAAAGCTTTCTCTGCATCTGTTGGGATGACCATATGGTTTTTATCCTTCAATTTGTTAATATGGTGTATCACATTGATTGATTTGCGTATATTGAAGAATCCTTGCGTTCCTGTAATAAACCCCACTTGATCGTGGTGTATGATCTTTTTAATGTGCTGTTGGATTCTGTTTGCTAATACTTTGTTGAGGATTTTTACATGTATGTTCATCAGTGATATTGGCCTGTAGTTTTCTTTCCTTGTGCCATCCTTGTCTGGTTTTGGTATCAGGGTGATGGTGGCCTCGTAGAAAGAGTTTGGGAGTGTTCCTCCCTCTGCTATATTTTGGAAGAGTTTGAGAAGGATAGGTGTTAGCTCTTCTCTAAGTGTTTGATAGAATTCGCCTGTGAAGCCACCTGGTCCTGGGCTTTTGTTTGTTGGAAGATTTTTAATCACAGTTTCAATTTCAGTGCTTGTGATTGGTCTGTTCATATTTTCTATTTCTTCCTGATTCAGTCTTGGCAGGTTGTGCTTTTCTAAGAATTTGTCCATTTCTTCCAGGTTGTCCATTTTATTGGCATAGAGTTGCTTGTAGTAATCTCTCATGATCTTTTGTATTTCTGCAGTGTCATTTGTTACTTCTCCGTTTTCATTTCTAATTCTATTGATTTGAGTCTTCTCCCTTTTTTTCTTGATGAGTCTGGCTAATGGTTTATCAATTTTGTTTATCTTCTCAAAGAACGAGCTTTTAGTGTTATTGATCTTTGCTATCGTTTCCTTCATTTCTTTCTCATTTATTTCTGATCTGATCTTTATGATTTCTTTCCTTCTGCTAACTTTGGGGTTTTTTGTTGTTCTTTCTCTAATTGCTTTAGGTGCAAGGTTACGTTGTTTATTTGAGATGTTTCCTGTTTCTTAAGGTAGGATTGTATTGCTATAAACTCCCCTCTCAGAACTGCTCTTGCTGCATCCCATAGGTTTTGGGTCGTCGTGTCTCCATTGTCATTTGTTTCTAGGTATTTTTTTATTTCCTCTTTGATTTCTTCAGTGATCACTTCGTTATTAAGTAGTGTATTGTTTAGCCTCCATGTGTTTGTATTTTTTACAGATCTTTTCCTGTAATTTATATCTAGTCTCTTAGCGTTGTGGTTGGAAAAGATACTTGATACAATTTCAATTTTCTTAATTTTACCAAGGCTTGATTTGTGACCCAAGATATGACCTATCCTGGAGAATGTTCCATGAGCACTTGAGAAGAATGTGTATTCTGTTGGTTTTGGATGGAATGTCCTATAAATATCAATTAAGTCCATCTTGTTTAATGTATCATTTAAAGCTTGTGTTTCCATATTTATTTTCATTTTGGATGATCTGTCCATTGGTGAAAGTGGGGTGTTAAAGTCCCCTACTATGTTTTTTTTTTTTTTTTTTTTTTGCGTTACGCGGGCCTCTCACTGTTGTGGCCTCTCCCATCGCGGAGCACAGGCTCCGGACGCGCAGGCTTAGCGGCCATGGCTCGTGGGCCCAGCCGCTCCGCGGCATGTGGGATCTTCCCAGACCGGGGCATGAACCTGTGTCCCCTGCATCGGCAGGTGGACTTTCAACCACTGTGCCAGCAGGGAAGTCCCCAGTCTGTGTCTTTTGTTGGGAGCATTTAACCCATTTATATTTAAGGTAATTATCGATATGTATGTTCCTATTCCCATTTTGTTAATTGTTTTGGGTTTGTTATTGTAGGTCTTTTCCTTCTCTTGTGTTTCTTGCCTAGAGAAGATCCTTTAGCATTTGTTGTAAAGCTGGTTTGGTGGTGCTGAACTCTCTCAGCTTTTGCTTGTCTGTAAAGGTTTTAATTTCTCCATCAAATCTGAATGAGATCCTTGCTGGGCAGAGAATCTTGGTTGTAGGTTTTTCTCCTTCATCACTTTATATGTCCTGCCAGTCCCTTCTGGCTTGCAGAGTTTCTGCTGAAAGATCAGCTGTTAACCTTATGGGGATTCCCTTGTGTGTTATTTGTTGTTTTTCCCTTGCTGCTTTTAATATGTTTTCTTTGTATTTAATTTTTGACAGTTTGATTAATATGTGTCTTGGCGTGTTTCTCCTTGGATTTATCCTGTATGGGACTTTCTGTGCTTCCTGGAGTTGATTAACTATTTCCTTTCCCATATTAGGGAAGTTTTCAACTATAATCTCTTCAAATATTTTCTCAGCCCTTTCTTTTTCTCTTTTTCTTCTGGAACCCCTATAATTCGAATGTTGGTGCGTTTAATGTTGTCCCAGAGGTCTCTGAGGCTGTCCTCAGTTCTTTTCATTCTTTTTTCTTTATTCTGCTCTGCAGTAGTTATTTCCACTATTTTATCTTCCAGGTCACTTATCCGTTCTTCTGCCTCAATTATTCTGCTATTGATCCCATGTAGAGTATTTTTAATTTCATTTATTGTGTTGTTCATCATTGCTTGTTTCATCTTTAGTTCTTCTAGGTCCTTGTTAAATGTTTCTTGCATTTTCTCTATTCTATTTCCAAGATTTTGGATCATCTTTACTATCATTCTGAATTCTTTTTCAGGTAGACTGCCTATTTCTTCTGCATTTGTTAGGTCTGGTGGGTTTTTATCTTGCTCCTTCATCTGCTGTGTATTTTTCTGTCTTCTCATTTTGCTTATCTTACTGTGTTTGGGGTCTCCTTTTTGCAGGCTGCAGGTTCGTAGTTCCCATTGTTTTTGGTGTCTGTCCCTAGTGGCTAAAGTTGGTTCAGTGGGTTGTGTAGGCTTCCTGGTGGAGGGGACTAGTGCCTGTGTTCTGGTGGATGAGGCTGGATCTTGTCTTTCTGGTGGGCTGGTCCACGTCTAGTGGTGTGTTTTGGGGTGTCTGTGGCCTTATTATGATTTTAGGCAGCCTCTCTGCTAATGGGTGGGGTTGTGTTCCTGTCTTGCTAGTTGTTTGGCATAGGGTGTCCAGCAGTGTAGCTTGCTGATCGTTGAGTGAAGCTGGTTGTTGGTGTTGAGATGGAGATCTCTGGGAGATTTTCGCCGTTTGATATTACGTGGAGCTGTGAGGTCTCTTGTGGACCAGTGTCCTGAAGTTGGCTGTCCCACCTCAGAGGCACAGCGCTGACTCCTGGCTGCAGCACCAAGAGCCTTTCATCCACACGGCTCTGAATAAAAGGGAGAAAAAGTAGAAAGAAAGAAAGAAAGAGGATAAAAGAAAAGAAAATAAAGGTAAAATAAAATAAAGTTATTAAGATAAAAAATAATTATTAAGAAAATAATTTTTTTAAAAAGTAAAAGAAAGGGACGGATAGAACCCTAGGACAAGTGGTGAAAGCAAAGCTATACAAAATCTCACACAGACGCATACACATACACACTCTGAAAAAGAGGAAAAGGGGAAAAAATAATAAATCTTGCTCTCAAAGTCCACCTCCTCAATTTGGGATGATTCGTTGTCTATTCAGGTATTGCACAGATGCAGGGTACATCAAGTTGATGGTGGAGATTTAATCCTCTGCTCCTGAGGCTGCTGGGAGAGATTTCCCTTTCTCTTCTTTGTTCGCACAGCTCCCGGGTTTCAGCTTTGGATTTGGCCCCACCTCTGAGTGTAGGTCACCGGAGGGCGTCTGTTCTTTGCTCAGACAGGACGGGGTTAAAGGAGCCGCTGATTCGGGGGCTCGGGCTCACTCAGGCCTGGGGGAGGGGGGGCACAGATGCGGGGCGAGCCTGCGGCGGCAGAGGCTGGCGTGATGTTGCACCAGCCTGAGGCGCGGTGCGTTCTCCCGGGGAAGTTGTCCCTGGATCCTGGGACCCTGGCAGTGGTGGGCTGCATAGATTCCCCGGAAGGGAGGTGTGGAGAGTGACCTGTGCTCGCACACAGGCTTCTTGGTGGCGGCAGCAGTAGCCTTAGCATCTCATGCCTGTCTCTGGGGTCCGCACTTTTAGCCGCGGCTCATGCCCATCTCTGGAGCTCCTTTAAGCAGCGCTCTTAATCCCCTCTCCTCGCGCGCCAGGAAACAGAGAGGGAAGAAAATGTCTCTTGCCTCCTCGGCAGGTCCAGTCTTTTTCCCGGACTCCCTCCCGGCTAGCTGTGGTGCACTAGCCCCCTGCAGGCTGTGTTCACGCCGCCAACCCCAGTCCTCTCCCTGCGCTCTTATGGAAGCCCGAGCCTCAGCTCCCAGCACCGCCCGCCCCGGCGGGTGAGCAGACAAACCTCTCGGGCTGGTAAGTGCCGGTTGGCACCGATCCTTTGTGTGGAAATCTCTCTGCTTTGCCCTCCGCACCCCTGTAGCTGCACTCTCCTCCGTGGCTCCAAAGCTCCCCTCCTCCGCCACCCGCAGTCTCCGCCCGCGAAGGGGCTTCTGGTGTGTGGAAACCTTTTCTCCTTCACGGCTCCCTCCCAGTGGTGCAGGTCCCGTCCATATTTTTAATTTATTTTATTTATTTTTGCTGTGTTGGGTCTTTGTTTCTGTGCGAGGGCTTTCTCTAGTTGCGGCAGGTGGGGGCCACTCTTCATCGCAGTGCGCGGGCCTCTCACTGTCACGGCCTCTCTTGTTGCAGAGCACAGGCTCCAGACGCGCAGGCTCAGTAGTTGTGGCTCACGGGCCTAGTTGCTCCACGGCTTGTGGGATCCTCCCAGACCAGGGCTCGAACCCGTGTCCCCTGCATTAGCAGGCAGACTCTCAACCACTGCGCCACCAGGGAAACCCCCGTCCCTGTTCTTTTGTCTCTGTTTATTCTTTTTTCTTTTGCCTTACCCAGGTACGTGGGGAGTTTCTTGTCTTTTGGGAGGTCTGAGGTCTTCTGCCAGCGTTCAGTAGATGTTCTGTAGGAATTGTTCCACGTGTAGATGTATTTCTGGTGTATCTGTGGGGAGGAAGGTGATCTCCACGTCTTACTCTTCCGCCATCTTCTTCGCCAAGCCCATTTTATTCTTGAATATTTTTTAACTAAGTCCAGTAGAATGAAGGAAACTTCAAAAGGTTATGTTTATAACTTTTAAAAAATGTTTTCTTAATTATGAAAGTAAATATTTTCATATATAGCTACTATATATACATAGATGGATAGGTAATAAATATATACACATGGTTCTAAAATTCAAAAGACACAGAAATGGGAATTCCCTGGCGGTCCAGTGGTTAGGACTTGGTGCTTTCACTGCCAAGGGCCCGGGTCCCATCCCTGGTTTGGGAACTAAGATCCCGCAAGCCGTGCTGCTTGGCCAGAAAAGAAAAAAAAAGACACATAAATGTATGGAGTAAAAAGTAAATATCCTCCTGTTTCCTATTCCCTGGGTATTCGGCCGTCTTCCCCAGGGACCACTGCTCTCACTGGTGTGAGGGTCCTGACAGCGATTCCATGCAGATAAAAGTGTGCGTGACGCGTGTGCATATGTGTATGTGATTATATTCTTTGTATATGTACAAAGTTACATAAGTCTGTCGAATAAAAAGTAGATATCCTCATACATACGTTTTTGCACAGTATCTCTGAAGATAAATTTCTACAAGTGAAATTGCAAGGTTTAAAGGGTCTGGGCACGGTTAATTTTGATTTTTAGTGTCAAATTCCCTCTAAGATTGTACTCATTTATCCTCCAGTCAGCAAGCAGTGCACAGTAGTGCTGCTTTCACCACACCTCTCTGTTGAACTTTTTGATCTTTTCCAATCTGATAGCTGAAAAATACTACCTCACTATAGTTTTAATTTGTGCTGTCGGCCCTCCGTGTCGGTGAGTTCCGATGTGGAATAGCCTTGAGCATTGGAGGACCTTGGTGTCTGGTCCCGGAACTTAATAAAACATGGATGGTACAGATTGACATGGGATTTGTGCCTTTACAACCCATTCAAATTCATACTCTTTTTTGCAATGACATACACTGTTTGTTGGTTCATATACCTACCATGTATATATGAGGCTGTGGAAAGCAGAGGCTTCTTATTTATCTATTTTTAATTTTGACTGAGCAAAAGAAGAAAGAGTAGCTCTTCAGCCCTTCCTCAGAGGAAGTATTAGTTCAGGAGGGACTTTCAGTCAGCATTTGTTTTGTTGAAACATGTACAGTGTTACCCTTGGGAAAGGGGCCCTGGAGTTGTGTGTTATCAGGAGGATGTATTTCTCCTTCTCCTCCCCAGAGAACGTGATGTGTATCTTATCTGAAGAGGTCTGGGTAAGGGAGCATTCTGATCAGCTATTTAGGCTGACCTGTGTCACAGTCTCTCAGAAACAAAGGTGTCCTTTTTCTCCCTGACAGGCAGCCTTGTTTGCAGTCCACAAACTTTTTGAAGAGGAGTATGCTCCCCGGCCTATCCTTGTAAGTTCTCAAATATTTGCATGATGAATTTTGGTTTTTATTAATACTGTCATTTTGAGGGTGGGGTTTTTGTTTTCCTGCCATGGAACTATTGATAGTATCTTTTAGGAACCAGCTACTTGCTTGATTCACCTCCCTTCTTCTACCATCTCTAGATCAATAGCAGCCTTATCCGTGGCAATGTACAGAAAATGAATGTAGCGGTGGTTTGTGGAAGGCAGGCTATTCCAAAGAAGCCTGGCTGAACTGGTCCCCCGAAGCCAAAGGCTCACTCTCGTTAGGGCCCGAGGGCAGATGGACTGGTGTGCTGACCGTGAAGCATCCAACACCAGAGACAGCATGCTGCCAATTCATTAATGCAACAGGCAGGCCCCCATTGCTTGGTGAGAATAGAATAGAGTCAGACAGGGGTGTTAGATGAATCAGATGTTGAACAGCAGGAGACCAGGATAACCTGAGGTATCTGTGGGGAAGTCTTCTCCAGTGGGACTGGAGGTGTGAATCCTAAAGCTTTTTTGGACACTGCTTTTGTCTCCGTGACTTTCCCTTTTCTCTGTTTCTGTGGCTTTCCAACCCCTCCCCTGGGCACTTTGCCTTCATCTGTTCTGACCGTTAAAGAAAACAGTGCTGCCTTGGAGTTTGAGTGCCACAGTTCTCTTCCTTGTAAAAAAACAAAGAAAGTCAGCTTGCTCATTTTATTTTGTTTCTGTGACTGTATTCATAACTCAAGTCTATGCTGTTGACAGAGTTTACTTTGTTCAATTCAGATTTCAGGGACAATTGTTGATAAAAGTGGGCGGACTCTCTCTGGCCAGACCGGGGAGGCGTTTGTCATCAGCGTGTCTCATGCAGACCCACTCTGGTGAGTGATCATTCTTTTCTGACTCCATTCCTTTTGAGGGGATCTTCTGATGACTACAGACTGTGACCCAGGAGGGGATTGCTTCTCTATATTTCTGTGGTACCACTTGTATGAGATGTTGTCTTTCCTTGAAGTACATTCTGACTGCCCTGAGGACGTCAGAAGACACTGCCTAAATGGGTCGATTTGAGGGAGGGGGAGAGTTCTCATACGCCCTGGGCCCACCAGAAAGTTGCCTTTTTGTCTGTAAGTGTCCCCCTTATAGTTTAAGACTGGCTTGGCCTGCTAACAACACTTTAAATCTATTATCAGCACTTAAAAATTTTGCAAGGTGTTTTCACTCCCTGCTTGTGGAACAACCAGAAGTAGTGTAGTTTGAAATAAGGTGGGAATTCGAAAGCTCAGATATTTATCTTTAAAATTTACATGGCTTTTACGTTCTAGTTTGTAACATCTCTCTATTTTTCTGATCAAAATGGTTTAAATTCTGTACCATGAGTGAGATGGAAGCTCCAAGAGTCTATACAGTTTCCTCCTGTGCCTTTCCCGTGCACGTTCTACTCCTGCCTGGAGGCCATGCCTGCCCTGCAGGGTCACCCCGCCACGTGAGCCTTTCAGACCCATCTCTAGGGTCCTCTCTGGGGACCCTTCCCTCTCTTACCAGCCCAGGTCGATGTTCTTCTCAGAGCACTCTATTCACTGTTATTATAGCCTTGGCCATAAAAATAAGAGTCATAGATATTTATTGAGCGTTTGCTGTGTGCCAGGCTTGGTTCTAAGTGCTTTATGAGAGTTCTTTCTTTTAATTTTGGCAACAACACCTTGAGGTAGCTTCTCCTCTTCAGATCTTTTGCTTATTGTTTTAGTTGGGTGGTTTTCTTATTGTTGAGTTTGAAAAATTAAAGAAAATATTTTGGATTCTGTATATGTGTTTTGCAAATATTTGTTCCTAGTCCGTGGCTTGTCTTCTCATGCTCCTAACCATATCTTTTGCGGAGCAGAAGTTTGTAATTTTAGTGAAGTCCAGCTTATCATTTTTTTTTCTTTCTTTCTTTCATGGATCCTACTTCTGGTGTTGTATCTAAAAACTCATCTCCAAACCCATGGACACCTAGATTTTTCTCCTATGTAATCGTTATATATATATTTATATCTTTAATAGTTTTGCAACTTGCAATTAGATCTGTGATCCATTTTGCGTTAATTTTTATGAAAGATGTAAGATCTTTGTCTAGATTAATGTATTCAGATGTGAATGTCCAGTTGTTCCAGTACTGTTTGTTGAAAATACAATCCTTTCTCCATTGGATTGCCTTTGCTCGTTTGTCAAAGATTAGTTGACTGTATTTGTGTGATTCTGTTCCTGGACTCTATTCAGCACCATTGATCTGTTTGTCTGTGCTCTCTCATCAATACCAGAGATTCCTTTAGCTTCAGTGAGTGTTGAAGTCGAGTAGTACCAGTGCTTTGACTTTGTTCTTCTACAGTAGCTAATTGTATTAGCTATTCTGGGTTGTTTGCTTCATCATGTAAACTTTAGAATCAGTTTGTTGATATCCACAAAATAACTTGCTGGAATTTTTACTGGCATTTTGTAAATGTATATAAAATTGGGAAGAATTGACATCTTAACTATATTGTCTTCCTGTTGATGAACATCGGATAGATCTCCATTTATTTAGATCTGCCTTGATTTCTTTCATCAGAGTTTTGTAGTTATACACAAGTATTTCATTTATTTTGGTGCCATTGTAAATAATGTGTTTCGTATTTCAAATTTCAATTGCTCATTGCTGGTATATAGGTAAACAGTTGACTTTTGTATATGAAGCTTGTGCTTTACAACCTTGGTTCTAAGAATTTTTTAGATGATTCTTTAGAACAGATAGTCTTATCTGTGAACAAAGACAAATTTATTTCTTCCTTTCCAATCTGTATACCTTTTCTTTTCCATCTTCTCTTATTGCCTCACCTAGGACTCCCAGCATGATGTTTAGCAAGAGGTGAAAGCGGGCATCCTTGTCTTGTTCCCGATCTTGCGGGGAAAGCATCTAGTTCTGTATCATTAAGTATGATGTTAGTTATAGGTTTTTTATAGACCTTCTTTATCAAGCGGAGGAAGTTCCCCTCTATTCCTAGTTTACTAAGAGTTTTTATCAGGAATGGGAGTTGGGTATTTGTTTGTTAAATAAACTTTTTATTTTGGAATAATTTCAGATTTACAGAAAAGTTGCAAAGATAGTACAGAGAATTCCCATATGCTCTTCATCTAGTTTTTTCTAATGAGACATCTTGCATTAACTGTGGTACTTTTGTCAAAACTAAAAGTATATTACTATTAACTAACTCCTGACTTTATCCTGGTTTCAGGTTTTTCCACTAATGTCCTTTCTCTGTTCCAGGATCTAATCTAGTATATCACATTGCACTTAGAAATCATAGTAAAAGAAAAAAAGTAAAATGTGAAAAAATAAAAGATGACATAGTCCTGTCACTTCATAGTTAATTCTTGAATTCCTGAAGACTTCAGCAGCTCCCACTGAGTGTGATTTTGGAGGGGTTTTAGCAGCTCTGCTTTGATCTATTTAATTTTAGTCTGCAGTAAGTTTCATTTGCAAAACAGAGAGCCCCTTGGTTACAAATTAATTTATAAGAGGACAAATTCTAAGTGCAAGGTCACGTTGCAATTCAGTTGGAGCAAGGACTGAGTCTTGGTCTTCAAGACCCCCGAAGTGGCTTCCATGTGCCATTAATGTTCCTTCTACCTCCAAGATTTTCCTTTTTCTTTCTCTTAAGTATTGCTTTCCAGTGTTTATTAGCAGTGGTAGTTTGCAGACATTTCTGTTTCCTGGTATACCATTAACTAAACGGTGAACTTATTTAAGGAGTCACATCCGTAGGCAGCATCTAATGTTGGAGACATGGGCAGAAATATTTAGTGTTGCAGGGAACTTCAGTGAGGTGGCTTTGACTGGAGCTGAATAAACTTGCTTTGAATCAGGAGACTTACTATCTACTTGGTTTTAAATGTACTCCTTTCTTTATCATAACTTTTTATATGTATAAATATTTAGAATAGAAGAGGGTACTTCTAATACCTTCTTTTTCTTTTTCCAGCATTGGATTAAATTGTGCTCTGGGTGCAGCTGAAATGAGACCTTTTATTGAAACAATTGGAAAATGTACAACAGCCTATGTCCTCTGTTATCCCAACGCAGGTGTGTGTTTCAAGGGAGTCACACATAGGAAATGCAAATACACAAGACCTGGGTAGATAGGGTAACAGATCTGGATTAAAAGAGTTCGTTTTGCAGGTCTTAGTATATAGTTGACTTTCAATAGGAATTTTCTAAATGAAGAGTATTCGGGTCTAGACCACTGTTTCCCTCTAGACTTGAAGGAACAGTTTGGCTCAGCCTGAGAGGGTCAGAAGTGGACAGGACTTGGGGGCATGAAGCCTAGTCATAACTTATCTGGCCAGAGCTTTGGAATTGGTGCCAGTCCTTGCCATGTGGGCGTGGCCAAAGAGATGAGTGCAAAGAACGTGAGAGAGAGAGCCCTCTTCTTTGTTCCACTGTATCGACAAAAGAGCCTGTTACTTTTCTCCTTTTTAAAAGTTAGGACTTAATGGTATATAAAAATTCCTAAGATAAATGTAGACAGTTTTCAGACTATCCATTTAATATTGGTAATCCATTCTGGGTTAACCAGATTTCCTGGTGAATGTTTCTGAGCACCAGTTAACTACTTGGGGCTAAAAATCATTTTCCAGCCTTCTTTCTCCAAATATGTACATTTTAATGTGCAGTAAATTTTATTTTCCACCAGGAGTAAGATAACTGGAAGGGGATAATAAATAAAACAGGAAATTGGAAAATTAGATGCTAAAGTCTTACTTGGGAAAACTTACTTGAGAGGAGATGGGTTGTGTTTTGCTTGTTTTTAATTGCATGTCTGGTGCTCATTAGTTCAAAGCATGTGTGGTACTCTTCCAACCCCTAACCCTAGGCGTCTAGGAGACAAGAATGAATTTCCTTTACAGAAAAGGGAGGGATAGGGATAGGGAAATTCTGTCTCATGTAGTAGTGATGCTTTTCTTTCAAATAGAAAAGAAATAATGGATGTTTATTTTCCTCTGTGATTTTACTGTTGGTCTGGTATGGCGTCTCTGTACTTATTATGTTTAATGTTAAGAATTCTTACTTGTTTTTGCAAGTAATCACGATTTAATTATAAATATTTTTCTAACATTTTAACCTAAAGCCTTTACAAATACTATGTCATTTGTTAAAGTAGTTTCCAGTAATGGCTGAAATATACTTTCTTAGGTCTTCCCAATACCTTCGGTGAATATGATGAAACTCCGCACGTGATGGCCATGCACTTAAAGGTCAAGAATCCTCTTTCACTTCGTTTTTAAGAGATAGAGAAATGGAATTTTTGATTTAGAATATCTAGAAGTAGACTTTTCCCCTAAAGAAATCCCAGTGTATATATAAAAAATAAAAGCTTAAGGTGAATTAAAATGATGGAGGCAGAGGGAGGGGCTCACTGTCAGCATCCTTCTCCACAGTGGGTACTAGTGGCTATTGGGAAATTCTCAGAGAGGTCCAGCCCAAACTAACTGAAACTCGGCTCTCCTCTGCAGCCCTCCCAGGTGGTCCCCTCCACCCCGCAGACTGCTGGGTGGAGTCTATGTCTCCTAGCTCCCCACTGTCACCTCCCCCATTCTCCTTCTCTCACATACACCTCCCATCTTTGAATCCCAGGTCATGAAACCATACTACCCATGACCCCTCCTTATCACTAACCCCTGGGTCTCTTTTCCCTCATTCCTTGAATTTTTAGCTTCTGGCTTACCGACATTCTCTCCTAAACTATTTCTCACTTAATTCTTATGTTTTCAGTACCTTATGTAGATGCTCTTTTCAATACTCTGACTTCTCACTTCCTTGACTTCCTCTCTCTCGGTTATCTTGTGCTTCTTTCAAACCAGCTGTGGTTAAACTCCAGCTTTCAAACCAACTGTGGTTAAGCTCCAGACCTGCACTGTGTAATATGTGTAGCCACATGTGTAACCTCTACCACATGTGGTCATTGGAGCATTTGAAATGTGGCTGTTGTGACTGAGGAACTGAATTTTTAATTCTTTAAACATTTGAATTTAAATTTAAAAACTGAATACGTATTATTGGAAAATGCATTACTTAGCTCACATTCATTCTGCTCAGCATACGGGTAAAAAAAAAAACTTTGTTGTGATCAGATAGGCAAATATCTCATTGCATTTCATAGTATCTGAACTGGTCTCTGCTTTTAACCTTATGTCTAAGGCTTATCAAAGCTTGATATCTAGAGTTAAGTATGTTTAGCTCTCTTTTAAATGGAAAATTAGTTATTCAGGAAATGCAGAGTTTCTGTTGAATTGGTAGTGGTGAGCTTAGAATTCAGATGAACTCTCTGAAACTTTTTCTTTTCCTAAATGCAGGATTTTGCTATGGACGGCTTGGTCAATATAGTTGGTGGGTGCTGTGGTACGACACCAGATCATATCAGGTGATAATCCTTTCTAAGTATTTTACCTTTTGTTATGGGATGAATTGTGTCCCCAAAATTCATAGGTTGAAGCCCTAATCCCCAATTCCTCTGAATGTGCCTGTATTTAGAGGTAGGGCCTTTAAGGAGGTAATTAAGGTAAAATGAGGTCATATGAATGGATCCTGATCCAATGTGACTGGTGAGGACACAGGCACACACAGGAAGGGGCCATGTGAAGACCCAGGGAGAAGATAGCCAGTTACAAACCAAAGAGAGGTCTAAGAGGAAACCAGTCCTACTGACACCTTGACCTGAGACTTCTAGCCTCCAGAACTTGAAGAAATAAATTTTGCTGTTTAAACTACCTAGTCTGTGGTATTTCGTTATGGCAGCCCTAGCAAACTAAGATACTTTATATTATGAAAAATTCCAAAAATTAAAGTAGAAAAATAATAAAATGAACCCCCATGCACCTATTGCATAGTTTCCATAATTTTCAGCATTTTGCTATTCTTATTTTATTTATTCTCCAACTTTTTTTTCCCTTAGACTATTGTAAAGCAAATCCTACATATCTTTTTTTTTAATTAATTTTTGTTGGAGTATAGTTGCTTTACAATGTTGTGTTAGTTTCTGCTGTACAGCAAAGTAAATCAGCTATACGTATACATATATCCCCTCTTTTTTGGATTTCTTTCCCATTTAGGTCACCACTGAGCATTGAGTAGAGTTCCCTGTGCTATAATATGTTCACATCAGTTATCTGTTTTATACATAGTATCAATAGTGCATATATGTCAATCCCAATCTCCCAATTCATCCCACCTCCCCTTCCCCCTTGGTATCTGTACATTTGTTCTCTATGTTTGTGTCTCTATTTCTGCTTTGCAAATAAGATCATCTATACCATTTTTCTAAATTCCACATATATGCATTAATATACGATATTTGTTTTTCTCTTTCTGACTTACTTCACTCTGTATGACAGTCCCTCGGTCCATCCGTGTCTCTGCAAGTGACCCAATTTCGTTTCTTTTTATGGCTGAGTAATATTCCATTGTATATATGTACCACATCTTCTTTGTCCATTCTTCTGTTGGACATTTAGTTGCTTCCATGTCCTGACTATTGTAAATAGAGCTGCAATGAACATTGTGGTACATGACTCTTTTTGAATTATGGTTTTCTCAGGGTATATGCCTAGTAGTGGGATTGCTGGGTTTTGTGGTAACCCCATTTTTAGTTTTTTAAGGAGCTTCCATACTTTTTTCCATAGTGGCTGTATGAATTTACATTCCCACCAACAGAGTAAGAGAGTCCCCTTTTCTCCACACCCTCTCCAGCATTTGTTGTTTGTAGATTTTTTGATGATGGCCATTCTGACTGGTGTGAGGTGATACCTCATTGTAGTTTTGAAGCAAATCCTAGATATCTTAACACTCTACCTTTAAATTCCTGAATAATATTCCAGTGGTCAAAGAGGGACAGCCGATATTTCTTGTGGGCAAATACCTGCCTCCACTAGATTCTCTCATGAAAGGAAGAGACAATAAGCAACAGGCACCTTGAGGTCAACAGGAGTGTCTTCACCTCGCCTGACACAGTCACTGCTTAACCCACGTTGTAGAGTGAGGACATGAAGGAAGGGGGTGGGAGACAAGGGCATGGCGAAGGGTGTGTTTAAGTCCCTGCAGTTTCGTGGTTTATAAGAAGATTGGAAAGATTGGAATTGAGTGGAATAAAACACAGTTGAGGACTGTTTGTATTTGTTTTTTTTCCCTAGAGTGACTGATGATCATATTTTGAGCCAGTCTGCTTGCATGCCTATAATATGTTCACTGTACTGAACTGCCTAATGTTGCACTGAGTTTGTTGACTTCCATGATAGACTCTATGAAGAGTCTCTATAATTTTTTAAACATAACATCTTTTAAATAATATCTGAAAGTTATCAGTAGTTGAGGATAGCTTATCTTTGGATCTCTTTTTTTTTTTAAGATCATCTCCTCCTTTATAAAAAGAGTTGTGTTTTTTGTTTTTTAACATCTTTATTGGAATATAATTGCTTTACAATGGTATGTTAGTTTCTGCTTTATAACAAAGTGGATCAGTTATATATATATACATATGTTCCCATATCTCTTCCCTCTTGCATCTCCCTCCTTCCCACCTTCCCTATCCCACCCCTCTAGGTGGTCACAAACCACCGAACTGATCTCCCTGTGCTATGCGGCTGCTTCCTACTAACTATCTATTTTACATTTGGTAGTGTATATATGTCCATACCACTCTCTCACTTTGTCACAGCTTACCCATGCCACTCTCTCACTTTGTCACAGCTTACCCTTCCGCCTCCCCATATCCTCAAGTCCATTCTCTAGTAGGTCTGTGTCTTTATTCCCGTCTTACCCCTAGGTTCTTTTTTTTGCTGTACGCGGGCCTCTCACTGCTGTGGCCTCCCCTGTAGTGGAGCGCAGGCTCCGGACGCGCAGGCCCAGCGGCCATGGCTCACGGGCCCAGCCGCTCCACGGCATGTGGAATCCTCCCAGACCGGGGCACGAACCTGCATCCCCTGCATCGGCAGGTGGACACTCAACCACTGCGCCACCAGGGAAGCCCTCTTAGAGTCCATATATATGTGTTAAGCATACGGTATTTGTTTTTCTCTTTCTGACTTACTTCACTCTGTATGACAGACTCTAGGTCCATCCACCTCACTACAGATGATCAACATCATTAATCATTAGAGAAATGCAAATCAAAACTACAATGAGATATCATCTCACACTGGTCAGAATGGCCATCATCAAAAAATCTAGAAACAATAAATGCTGGAGAGGGTGTGGAGAAAAGGGAACACTCTTGCACTGTTGGTGGGAATGTAAATTGATACAGCCACTATGGAGAACAGTATGGAGGTTCCTTAAAAAACTACAAATAGAACTACCATACGACCCAGCAATCCCACTACTGGGCATATACCCTGAGAAAACCATAATTCAAAAAGAGTCATGTACCAAAGTGTTCATTGCAGCTCTATTTACAATAGCCAGGACATGGAAGCAACCTAAGTGTCCATCATCGGATGAATGGATAAAGAAGATGTGGCACATATATACAATGGAATATTACTCAGCCATAAAAAGAAATGAAATTGAGATATTTGTAAAAGAGTTGTTTAAAAAAAGAGTTGTTTAAAAAACAACTTTAAAAAAGTTGTTTTAAAAGAGTGTGTGTGGGTTTGTGTGTGTATGTCTATCTATCTCTGCATATATATTTGCTGCTTTTACTTTGCCATTCATATACTCATTTGGGGGGCAGTAGAGTGAGCAGTTCATTCTGGTCCTGATAAATTTAGTAGAGCAGCCAGATTTTTCCAGGCTGATCAGAAGACATATTTCATCGAAGCTGATAAGGTTCAAAAGAGTATGGATAATTAAAACAAATTTTTAGGAGTAATAATTTTGGAGTTTCAGTGATGTATTACTCTTTACCCTCCTTACCATATGTGTGCTTGAAAAAAACAGACCTAAAGGATTTAATTTCCTTCACTCCTGGCACCTCCTCTCCTATTTGCTTTCCTTCTCAACAATGAAGCCTGTTTTTCTTTTAAATTACCATGTGGATTTGATGGAGTTAAGGATATCTTCAGGTTTGGGAAGGGGTGGAGGAGATTTGCTATTAGCGTTTGTACAAACCATCACATCTGTAGGTTCACATCTGTGAGCACAGAAATTGGTACAATCAGTGCACAGCAACGGGGCAGATACAGAAATGTTAAAGATTATAGATTCATTTTCTGCATTACTGAGAAAACTGAAAAGCACAGTTGCTGCTTTACATTTGGAACTAGGTATATAATTATATTAAACAGACTTAATTTCATAGGTGGAAATTAGTTTAATTGAATTTTGTTTGGATTTAATGGATATCGTGTTTTCTCTTTTAACTCAGAGAAATTGCTGAAGCTGTGAAAAACTATAAGCCTAGAGTTCCACCTGCCACTGTTTTCGAAGGGCATATGCTACTGTCTGGTAAGTCATAAAGACATGATTTTTTATGATTTCAGAAATCGTTTGTAGATTGTTAGTATGTTTAGTCTACGTGGTAGTGATATTTCTGCCACAGAACTTGTTTATTAGGTCAAAGAAGTGTACATATTTTTCTTGGTACTTAAATGAATTCTAGTAAAGGACGCTTTGGTTTTTTTTAGGGGTGAGAGCGGGAAGATACTGACTTCAGGGAAATGTGAATGAAAGCACAGGTAGTGGCCTTGGTCAAACTTATTGTGCACTGCTTTGAAAACGTACATAGGCCACAGCCTAACACTTTTAATCATCAGATTTGCTGCTAGTTCCTAAAAAATCTAGCCCAGGCTTAAGGTTTTTTAATGATGGTAGCCTCTTCCTAGAAAATTTTGTTTGCTTCTATAACATTATTGTCATGCTCTTACGTTGGCTGTGTGTTTAGGCTTTACAAAGAGTTGTGATATTTATTATTCTGTTTTGTTCTCAACAGCCCTGTGGAGTAGGCAACTTCCGTTTTTCAGAATGAGCTCTGATATTCACAAAAGGAACATTAGTAAAATAGATTATCATGCCAACTATTAGAAAAATAACTTTAAATTTTATATTTTTCCCATAATACTTTAATGATGTATTCTTAGATAGTATCTTTAAGCAAAAAAAAAAAAAAAAAGTGTATACAGATTTTAGAGAACCTGCAAATAGCACACATATGGAATTATGCACCCTAATAATGGAGAATTTAATGTTTCTCTAAATTGATGTATTTTTGTTCCATATGTTCTCCTAAGAAAAATGAAATAAAATGACAGTGAAATAAAATAAAAGTGACAGCAAAAGTAATACCCACTTTTCTCACTCAGAACATATTGTATAGAATTACTCCCAGTGAGTGAAAATAAAGTTGTGTTAGAAATATGCCTCTTCAGGCTACCCTGTTTTTACTTTTATACTCTAGAAGGTGGGATGAGATTAGAAGAAGAGGGATTTGTGATTTATGACACACTCCCTACCCTGAAGAAGTGGCTTTTGTCAGAGAAAGGTGTGGTAGGATAGTTTCTTTCAACCTTAGATCTTAAAGCTATTAATTGACTTCAGCCAAGGACTAAGTTGAAATTGTTAGCCTTTGCCAAAATGGAAACATGAAAGAACCATTTAGTTATGATTTTTAAAGAGTTTATGTGTAAGAATGAAAGAATTCTTTCTTCTGATTTGAATTTCATGTGCTATTTCTAAATTGTTTTAAAAATCACCTTCAATCAGATTTTAAAAGAATGGCACCAAATATACTCCTTTTAATTGTTCTTTTATAAATTGCAGACTTGAGAACAATGTAAATTTTTTTTAACTTTTTAATTTATTTTTTAATTTTTGGCTGCACTGGGTCTTCGTTGCTGTACGCAGGCTTTCTCTAGTTGCAGGGAGCGAGGACTACTTTTCGTTGCAGTGCAGTGGCTTCTCTTGCTGTGGAGCACGGGCTCTAGGTGCTCGGGCTTCAGTAGTTGCAGCACGTGGACTCAGTAGTTGTGGCTCGCGGGCTCCAGAGCGCAGGCTCAGTAGTTGTGGCGCACGGGCTTAATTGCTCTGCAGCATGTGGGATCTTCCTGGACCAGGGCTTGAACCCGTGTCCCTGCATTGGCAGGCAGATTCTTAACCACTGCGCCACCAGGGAAGTCTGAGAACAATGCAGTTTTTGTGTCAGATACTTCACATTCATAATAGATCAGAAATGCTTTGTGTGAAATGCTTTTAGGGCAACACCACAGGTTCCCTTCGCCATTTAAATTCTGGCAGCCCTGCTTGTCTGCCCTGGGAACCCCAGGGTCTGACTAAGGGTCGACATGGAGGGGAGGGGCTGTGAGGATGTTACCAATGGGAAAGGAAATCACAGCCCAAACTGGAAAGTGATAGTCTTCCCAGTCGGGGAACAGAAGACCTGGAATAGTTTTGTAATTACCTATCTTCATTATTTTCCTCTCCCTCATGTCTGTTTCTTCCTCAACCAATGCTTTGGGAAAGGACTCAAAAGCCATTTCCTTTTATTAACAAGAACAGCTGGTGCTAATTTTATAAGCTTGATAACGCTTATCAGTGTTACCTAGTCTCATTTTTACAGTAACATTGTGAGGCAGATACTTCTGCTGTCTCTATTTTATAAGCTTAGAGGCTCTGCGAGAAGTGCCCCAGAGTGTTCACTGAGTCGGCTGTGCAGGGCTCAGACCCTAAGGCTGGCTTCCCGAGAGCCTGCTTGTAACCATCTAGGAAGACTTCTGCTCCTAATACTGTAGATACAATGAGTAGAACAAACCGGTTAAAGGCCTTTTCCTGTAGCGATACTGTATGCTGCATGTTGCTTTTTTACCTCAGTGTAATGTGTCCACATTAATTATCTGATATTTGCCCCTAAATCAGCCTGTAATAGTGGAGATGATATTGTCCCTTTGCAAATAAGGAAGGAGGAGCAGAAAGCCCAGGTGGCTTGCCCGGAGTCAGCCATCTCCCAGGGCTCAGCCCAGGTCCTTCCTCGTGACCCTGTTAGGCCTTGCTGGTTACTCGTTCTTGGCTTCTGGATCAAAGAGACGAGATAAAGCTCTAAACACACTGTTGGTGGGATTAAGAAGGCTTGCTCCATCAGGCTTCAAGCCGATGTCTGAATGGACAGCTGTAGGGCAGTCCTTAGATTCTAACTTCATGGTTTTTGCACCAGGCTCTTGGCTACATAAGAATATGATGGTAATTTTTCCTTGTTTCTCAGAGCTGATATGATTCAGCTCTTGAGAGAAATTTGCAATTTAAAACCCTGAAATATTTCTTCTTTTGAGAGTTCTGGTTATAAACATAGAGCCTTTTGTTGTGTTTAAATATCCCTAGGGGGGATGGCCATGACCCTTTTTCCACGTTGGGTCTCCTTAGCTAGTCAGACGGGCTGTGGCACAGAAAGTTCTTTTCTTTCTCATGAAAACATTTATTTTCTGTCTGTCTCATGTCGTTACATGCATATTCAGAAAATTTTCAAAATGCTTCTCCTTTCAAGGTCTAGAGCCCTTCAGGATCGGCCCGCACACCAACTTTGTTAATATTGGAGAGCGCTGTAACGTTGCAGGATCCAGGAAGTTTGCTAAACTCATCATGACAGGAAATTATGAAGTGAGTATCTAAATAAGACCCTCGAGGCATCTGCCAGGCTTTTGGCTAAGACAGCACGCAAGTGAAACAGCTCTGCCTTTGATAATCATTAGCAGAGCTGCTGGGAAGTGTGAGAAGAATGGTAGAGTGTGTTTGTAGCTGGCAGAGCTGGTGGGAGGATGAGGCTTCGAAAAGTCATAGCTGCCCTTGTCAATATTTTTCAAAAAAATTCATCCAGGGTATGAAGTGGGATGAGATGGGAGACACCCAGGTTCTAGCTATTTCTGTTAATTGTGAAATACATTTAAAAATTTGAGGATACTTTTCATTTTGGCTTCTCACAAATCTTTCCAAGAAAAGGGAAGGCCAAGACAATTCCTATTCATTTCCTCATGACCACATCAGACACTGACTAATGTGGTATTATTGATTCTGTTCACTGTAAAATAAGCTAAACAAACACAAAGCTTGCAAGGTAGTTTCACCATAGGATTCTTAAACTAGGTCACTGTAAGGATGAGCAAAATTTAATCCAAGTAGAGCCCGCTCTAAAAATCTGGACAAATTTTTTTTTCTTATGCAAATACAAAGTTAAAAATGGAGGAACTTGATCTGAGCTTTAATGATAGCCTTTGCAACCTTTAGGAAATAGATCTTCCAGCAACCAGTATCAAAGCAGACTTAGTTCTAATCACAAAGAAAGGGCTCATTTATCATCCTTTATGGACTTGTTAATGACTGCTCGGTGGCCTCCCTCAGAGATCTCCTCTGCAGGTAGGTCAGTAGGGCCTGGTTACCTGGTTCCTGACAGTTCCTGTCAGTCCTATTCTCTTCGTTCCCGCTGCTGCCTAGCCAGCACGTGCTGCTGCCATGGTCCTCCCCAGTTTAGAAGCTTTCACGGGGTGGCTTTTTTTGCACATGGTATAAAACCCAAACTCCTTTAGACCATCATCCACATAGACACCAAACTGCCTTCCATCCTGATCTGTCATCTGAACATTCCAGGAGGCTTGCTTCTGCCTCCAGGCCTTTGTTCCTGTTTGTTCCCTTCTGCAGTCCTGATGACCCTTCATGGTTGTTTAGGGTTCTTCAGTTGGCAGTATTTCTATTTCTGTTTTGATTCTTAAGACCATTCTGTGGTGTCCCTTTCAGCTCTCAGATTTGATACATTTGCTACTGAGAGCAGACGGCGTTTTAGGAAGAAGCAAACAAGTCGGAGTGATATCTGTCATCTTATAAGGTCTTACTATTGAATATATGCCAGTCACTGTGCTGAGCGCTATACAGCATTGCTCGTGTAATCTTTACAGACCTGTGAGTTAGGTGCTGCTATTATCCCCATTTTACAGGTGTGCGGCTGGAGGTTTGGGGGAGGTTAAACCACTCGCCTACTGTTTGACAGCAAGTGGATGAGAGACCCTAAGTCCTCCAAGCCCATACTCTTCACCGCTCTGCTGTCTTGGCTTGGAGGACATGGGAAGGAGGCCGGGAAGTAGGAGGGGGTTGGGGAGGAATGGCTCCTCACTGGATTCCAGTTCCCCATAGTTAGTGACCCCTCAAGGCTCTGTGGTTAAGGGAATGACCTGAGAGAAGGTCCAGTCCTGTCTTTGTGCCCAACTTGTACACCTTTAAACAAATCACTTCATCCCTTGGAGCCTATTTGGGAAGGTTGGACCGCTAAGCTGTGATTCTGTGGCTCTTCTGATGTAGAAAGGTCAGGCATTGGCATCTATGTTGTGTGTCTTTTGACCTCTGGTCTAACCAGGTCGCTTGCCATCCCCCCTGTGCTCCCTCCAGTTCATTTCCCAGGGGCAGCTGAAGCTGCTCCCTCTCAGGTAGCTTTCTCCACTTCAGTCCTCAGAGATCTTGCCCTTCCTGGTGTTTAGGCAGGACATTTGACTCGTACGTTGTATGGCAGTGCCCGTAGCTTTTCATGTGCTGCATCATATCCCCCCAACTAGATGAAAGCCCTTCAAGAACAGGGACTGTGACTTATACTTCTTTTTATTCTTTATGTTATTAATATTTAACATACTGCTGATACCGAAAACATTTTTTGCTGAATTTTATTGCGATCCTTTTTCTCTGTGTAACCTTGTGTCATTACGAGTGGTCTTTCCTTGCGGCCTATGCCAAAGTGTCTCATGCCTATTCTTTTACAGTGATTGCTAAAAATTTCTATTTGGTTTCTTCGGCTAAGAAAAAATTAGGACAACATCAGAATCTACAGTTGATTTTACCCCTGCTTATTTTATGACACTATGAAATGTGCTGTACCAGTCAGTTAGAAAGCCTTATTGAACATGTCTGTTTTGCCCAGTATTGTTCAAATGAGAGTGCGAGATACCTAAGACCTTTCTAGATTTCCAAACGCTTAAAATCTATTTCGGAGAATAAGCTAATACTCGTGAAATCGTGAGGAAATGATAATGTAATACACCATGTGATAATGTTTATAATAGTTACAGATGTTTAGAGGCAGCCGTTCATTGTGGAATAAGCAGTGTTTCCCAAAGTATGTTCTCTGGAACACTGATCCTACAAGATATTCCTTAAATGACCGTAAGTGGGAAATGCTGTGTATTGTATCTTGTCCTTGGAGATTTACGGTGTATAATAGTGTATCAAAGGATTTGAAAATCCTTTTAGCACAGAAGAAGTTTATTTATACGCATATTTCATGTAACTTCTATCAACAGCCTACAGTGACTGCTTTGCATGTTTCAGCAAACACTGAAGAGTTAGATAAGTTTCGGACTGTTTCTCTAAGGACTTTTTTTGGAGGAGATGGGACTTGAGCTGGATCTTAAACAGTACAGGAAGGAAGGGGATTGTGTTGGAAGCAGAGGGAACATCATGTGTGACACAGAGGTGGAAACAGATTTGGCTGGGTGGGGGGTGCCGGGAGTGGGCGATGGGCGAGAAGTTCAGTTGCATGAGAAGATGGGGCAGGTCCCAGAGGGCCCGGAACACGAGGCTGAGGGCTAGAGGCTCTTTACAGGAAGAGTCGAGCTTCGCTGGGTTCTGAGGAGCGACCCGCTGTGATGGAAGTGATGTGTAAGAAAGCTTCATCTGGGATGGTTGAGAGCAGGCTCAGGGTCGGGGGTGCTGGCCAGGCAGTCTAGTGGAATCTAAAAGGACTGCCTGCTGGGGGTGGTGAAGGACTACTTTTGTCAGCCTTCTCTTAGTCACCCTCTCCCAATGCTCATTCCCCTTGAATTCCGTCCTCAGGAAGCTCTGAGCGTTGCCAAAATGCAGGTGGAAATGGGAGCCCAGGTGTTGGATATCAACATGGATGATGGCATGCTGGATGGACCAAGTGCAATGACCAGATTCTGCAACTTCATTGCTTCCGAGCCTGACATTGCCAAGGTCGTACAAAACCTTGATTTTTCAAGGGAGTTTACATGTGCTGCTCTGTTGCTCATTTAACTTTGTCACTTGTCCCTTCGTCTGTCATGTCATACACTGGTTTTCTGTTGTCCTGTGTTGAAAGCCCAGTGGTTTCTGATTGTCAGTTTTCTCACTTAATGGCAGCCTTTCAATAGAAACCAGACTTTAGAGAGCAATGTGATTTCAGTGTGGCTGTTTCCAAGGCTTCCGGAGTTGGTCATAAGGATTGACTGAGTTTCCTCTGATGTCTGGCTAGGCTAAGAACCAACTTTTCATGTCTCTGAAGGATATACTTACTGTTCTTACCGAATCATTAGTTCTCTTCCTATCACAGACAAGGGAACTCAGTTAATCCTTCCTTATTGCAGGAAGAAGAGACCTTTTTAGGTTTATCAGAGTGAGACAGACTCATAAAACAAGATTAAATCAAGTTGTTGATGTCAGCTTTTACATTTGTTCTTTAAAAGATGAAAGTTAATTTTTGTGTCCATCTTTTCAAAAATTTTGGATCGATTCTAAAAACTTTGAAAAGTCTCACTTCACTTCTCTACCATTGAATTTGTGATGAGGAGTGATTTTTGAAGTTGGTTTTATTGTTGGTGGTGTTGTTTGAAAGACACCTCCTATAGTGCTTTAAGAGATAGGGCTGTCATTTTTTTGTTAAGCTTCATTCAGCAAATGTTTAAGTTAGAAGTCTTGTGGTAAGCAGTGAATTACATTAACCTGTCCTTCATTTGTCTTCAACTCCTCACTTAAAAGCCTCCACGGTCCTCTGGGAGTAAATATTTTGCGAATTTGAGGTGCAGAGAAGCTAAATGCTTGTTCAAAGTCTGAATCAGACGGGGAGCCCGTGAAATGACTTCAGTGCTTTCATTCTGATGTTTAGCTGTGATCTTTTGAGTTATCAGTTTCTGGCCCATGCATGGGGTCTCTTGTGAGACTGGAATTACTCCAAGTCTTTTGGGATTTAGGAACAAGGGCTTAAAATCAGATTAAAATCGTATCTCTGTCACACTACTGTTATTTGTTTCTTGTTTCCCTAAGGAAGAAAGAGGGAATATCTGGGGGTCCTTGGAAGGGGATTTGTGGTAACTTACAGTCTTTCTGTGATCACCTTACCCTTCTGACCTCAGGTGCCCTTGTGCATCGACTCTTCCAATTTTGCTGTGATTGAAGCTGGGTTAAAGTGCTGCCAGGGGAAGTGCATTGTTAACAGCATCAGCCTGAAGGAGGGAGAGGATGACTTCTTGGAGAAGGCCAGAAAGATTCAAAAGTTTGGAGCTGCTGTGGTGGTTATGGCTTTTGATGAAGAAGGACAGGTAAGGGATTTCTTTTGCTCTCGCTCCATTGTGTTACACAGGCTTAGAGCAGTGGAAGAGAACTGAGTCCAGAACAAATGTGTTTACCATATATATCATATGTGTGTGTACACACACACACAGAGGCATACCTCAGAGATACCACGGATTCCATTCCAGGCCACTCTAATAAAGCAGATATCACAATAAAGTGAGTCGCATGAATTTTTTGGTTTTCCAGTGCATGTAAAAATTATGTTTACACTATACTGTAGTCCATTAAGTGTGCAATAGCATTATGTCTAGGAAAACAATGTACATACCTTAATTAAAAATATTTTATTGCTAAAAAATGCTGACCATCATCTGAGCCTTCAGGGAATTGTAGTAGTAACATCAAAGATCACTGACCACAGATCACCATAACAAGTAGAACAATAATGAAAAAGCTTGAAATATTGCGAGAATTACTAAAACGTGACACAGAGACATGAAGTGAGCAATGCTGTTGGAAAAATGGTGTCGATAGATTGCTCGAGGCAGGGTTGCCTCAAAGCTTCAATTTGTAAAAATGCAGTATCTGTGAAGTGCAATAAAGGCCAGTAAAACGAGGTATGCCTGTAGATATACGTGTGTGTATGTGTGTATACACAAGTACATACACACATGTGCATACATACTTATATATATATATGTATATGTATATGTGTGTGTGTGTATATATATATATATATATGAAAATTACATAAGACACAATAAGGTTTTTACATCAGTTGAGAAGGGAATTATTCAGTAAACGCTATTGGAATAACTGACTCTGCATTTGGAAGAAAAAGAGCCCCATTTCCCACCATATCCCAATATAAAATATACATCAATTAAAGATCTAAATGTAAAAAAAATCTAAAGAATATATGAGAAAATATTCACTGAAACTTGGGAAGCCAGAAAGAAAACTGATAGACTTATTTAGCTAAAAATGTAAAACTTTGTATGACAAAAGATACGATATTATTTGCAGCATGAGTAATAGCAGTGGGTCAATATCCCTACTCTGCAAAGAGTTTCTATAAATCAGAAAGTAAAATGCCCTAATCAAGTCAGTAGAAGAATGAACAAAGGAAAAGAACAAGTGATTTTTAGAAAAAGAAACACAAATAGCCAATAAACCTATGAGAAGTTACTACTATACTTACTAATAATTATATTATATTTCTATAAATAAAAAATGAAGCAATAATGAGATATTAGTTTCCTTTATCAAACAGAGGAAAAAAGGGGAAAAATTGAGAAATGGTAACTCCAATGTTTTCTGTGCCACAGAATCAGGGAGGGGCGATGGGAGGCTTCAAACACAGTGATTGTTTAACCTGGGTGATGGGTGTGTGGTGATTACTGTATTGTTGTTTTATAATGTTATAAATACTTTCATATCTATTCCATATTTAATTTGATTAAATATTAATTTTAAAAAATCCATACCTTATAATTCAGCCTTCTTCTGAGAATCTTTATTAGGTTGAGTATGTGTTCATATTCATTGTAGCACTGTAGTAGCAAAAAATTGAGAAGGCTCTAAATGTCCATTAATAGGGGAATACTTAAATCTGCCTACATGTCATATAGAATACTGTGTAGCAGTTAGAAAGAATGAGGTGATGGAACCATGTCTAGAATATATGTATGTACATACACATATGTTTGTATATATGTGTGTGTCTCTCTCTCTCTCTATATATATATGTATATATATATATATTTTGGCCACGCCATGTGGCATGCAGGATCTTAGTTCACCAACCAGGGATCAAACCTGCGCTTCCTGCAGGGGAAGCACAGTGTCTTAACTACTGGACCACCAGGGAAGTCCCTAAAATATATTGGAAAGTAAAAAAACAAACAAACAAACAAGTGGCACGATCCTGGTTTTATTTAATAAAAAAGGATTTATATGAATATATGTGAGTCTGTAAACAGAGAAAAAAATTTGGTTGTTAACTGGAGGGTAGGGCTGAATTGACTTCTTATTTATATAATTGATAAGTGGTGGGGTTATATGTTATTTTTCTTTTCTTTGTTTTCTCGTGTTTTTGAAGTAAAACTGTTTTTAACAGAAGTGTCTTGTTTTTGTGCAAAAGATGTATTTTCTCCATGAAAAAAATTCACATAGTCCAGAAGAGGACAAAAGAGAGTTAATTTTGATAACAAACATGTATTGAACCTTTAGTTGCACCAAGCAAGCACACTCACATGTTAAATCAGTTTTTCTTCCCAACATATAAATGTTGGGTATATATTATTATTTTTGTATTTCATGTGAGTAAGCCAAAGCACAAAGACTTTACCTGACTGTTGTCACACAGGTAGCGAGCAGTCGTGCTCGAATTCAAACCCAGGAGATCTGGGTCTATGCTAAATGGTTGGGTGAAAGAATCCAGGGTGAGGCTGTCAGGGAAGAGTTGGCTATTTTAGAGAAGGTGGTCTTGAAAAGCCCCTCTGACGGGGAGATGTTTGAAAACCTGAATAAAATGAGAAAGCCACGTGGCCATTTAGGGGAAGAGAAGAGGTTCTAGAAAATTGAAGATTTTGTATGAACTGCTGTTCTTTAACTCTTGCCCTGACTCAACAAAATGTTGACGTCTTCCAGTCTTAGTAAATATGGATTATAACTCCATCTTTTATGGTTGTATTATATTCCAGTATGTATGTTTTACTTAGTCTATTATTGCATAAAATTGCAATTGTTTCTAAAATTTTAGTAGGATGAACAGTGGCCAGTGAATATAGTAATTCGTGCAGCCACTTTCCTCTCGTAGAGTGATTTTCTTAGTTCATAGAAGTGGTCAAAGGCTGGGTCAAAGGGTGTGCACATTTGACATTTTAACACACATCGTTAAATTGTCCTTCTGAAAAGTTGAATCTAGTCATCTTCCGCTACTAGCTCAGTGTGGTAAGACCATTTGACATAATTTTTATTTTTACCAAAGGTGTGTATGCAGATAGTGAAAGAGACAAATAGTTATTTCCATGAAAAACAGAAGCCTTAAGCCTCCAGGTCCCCAGAGGCAGCCACTTACAACTTAGCTGATTCTTGTATCATTTACCTCCTTAACTTCAAATTACAGTTTTAGTTATTATTTGTTGTCTTTCTATACTGGCTAAGGATTTGACTTTTTCTCCATCTTCTACTCCCCACTCCACACATCTTTACTTTTAATCCCCCCATCCTTCCAATATAGTTAATTTCAGTTGTAACTATTTTTGGCACTTACATTAAGCTGTGTAAAAGCTGAGCCATGTAGTATACCATGATTCCTTTTCCTTGCCTGCACCCTCTTTCTTTTCTATGAAGTTAATACCTATCTTTGCATTTGCTTTGCTTCTTATGTATTTTCAGACTGTTCCTTAATTGTGTAAATGTCCAATATCCAGTGTATCCAAAGACACTAAGTAGACTGTTGTTTTAATTTCTTGAAGAATTATCTCTCCAAGTCTTCTGACATAATCTGGAAAGGTTGCTCAGTGGGCCAACTGCACAGCTGTCACTGCAAGATATCCCTCCCCATCATGTGGACAGTTCTTCTCACCTCTCTCTTAGGTGTTTAGATCTCATAATTTCCTCATTCTTGGTTTAATCTCTCATTTAGTGAACTGTATCCTCTGGTTAGCTTCTTATGAAAGAAGACATGGCAGTAAATATTTTTGAAACCTTTCATGTCTGAAAACGGCTTTATTCTACTTTTATACTTAATTAACAATTGTGTGGGTATAGGAGTACAAGCTTTAAATTATTTTCTGTATGATTTGAACTCATTGATCCATTGTCTTCTAGTTTCCATTGGTATTGGTAAGAAGTCCAGTGCTATTCTAACCCTTGATTCTTTTTGTGAAATCTATTTATTGTCTCATTTTCTGGATGCTTCTTTGATCTTCTGTGTCCATGGTATTCTGAAATCTAGTGATTATGAGCCATTCCTTGTGCTGGGCACTCAGTAGGCCTTGTCAGTCAGGAAACTTAGAGCTGTAGTTGCAGGAAGTTTCCTTGAATTGTTTATCCGCTCTTGGCCTGTGTATTATTCAGAAACTGGATGTTTTAGAAAGATCGCCTAATTTTCTTATCTTTTCCCTCCTGTTTTTCAGTGCTGACATTTTGTTCTACTCTGTGTGAGATTTCTGCATCTGTGTTTATGTCTTCTTTTTCCAGGAGCTCTTTTTTGTTACCTAAATGTTCTTTTTCAAATTTATATAGCAACCTGTTATTGTTTAATGGAGGCAGATGTCTTCTCAAATTCCTTCAAATATATCTTGAGCACCTAGTATGTGCCAGGCCCTGAGGAGATAGCAGGGAACAAACCTAGTCCCTGCCCTTGTGCAGTTTATGTTCTTAGGGGGCAAAGGGAATAAGAAATGAAAAAACATAAAGACACACACACACACACACACACACACACACACACACACACACACACACACACACACACACACACACCCCTGGATGGTACTGAATACACTGAAGGGATATGGAAGGGCTAAGGGTGATAGGAGTACCAGGATGAGGGTGGGGGATGCTCTTTTATATAGGATGGTTTGGGATGGAACAGAGGGGAGAAGAGGAGATTGAGAAGTTCTGAGGTTAAAAAGGCAGCTGCGGGCTTCCCTGGTGGCGCAGTGGTTAAGAATCTGCCTGCCAATGCAGGGGACACAGGTTCAATCCCTGGTCCGGGAAGATCCCACATGCCGCAGAGCAACTTAGCCCGTGCGCCGCAACTACTGAGCCTGTGCTCTAGAGCCCGCGAGCCACAACTGCTGAGCCCACATGCCACAACTACTGAAGCCCATGCGCCTAGAGCCTGTGTTCTGCAACAAGAGAAGCCACCGCAGTGAGAAGCCTGCGCACCGCAACGAAGAGTAGTCCTCGCTCACTGTAACTAGAGAAAGCCCGCGCAGCAACAAAGACCCAACGCAGCCAAAAAAAAAACCAAAAAACAAAAGGCAGCCACCAAATCGTGAAGGGCCTTGGAGACCACTGTTAACACTTTGGCTCTTCCTGTGAGTGAGCTGGGAAGCCACTGAAGGGTTTTGAGCAGAGGAGCGAACATGGTCCGATTTATGTTTCAAAACCACTCTGGTTCTTCAGGGAGAATGGTCTGCGGGGACCAAGCAGAGCCACTGGAGGTTGTTGCTGTAGCGCAGATGAGGGATGATGGTGGCCGGGACCAAGGCGGGAGCAACAGAAGACGTGAGGAGTCATCCATTTCTAGATGTGTCTTTAAGGTAGAGCCAGTAGGATTTGCCTTCGCGTTGGTTGTGAGCCGTGAAAGGAGGAGGAGTCACAGATAATATTCAGCTTTTCGGCCTGGGCGTCGAGGTAGGAGGGCAGTGAGCAGCCGATCTGGGACGGGCTGAGGAGAAGTTCCGGTTGGGACAGGCTGAGGAGAAGTTCCGCTTTGGCTGTGTGTTTCCAGTGGTGTGCTCAGGATGTGGTTGTGGAGATGAGTGTGGGCTTCATGGGCAAAGTCTGGCTTGAAGATAGGATTGCCTTACTTGGAAATTATTTCTTCCTAGATGATATTTAAAGCAGTGAGACTGACTTCACCAAAGGAATGACAGTAGAGAAGAGGCCCTAGGACTAAGTGAGTCTTGGAGCCACAGTGCTTCGTGGTCAGGGAGAAGAGGAGACGCCATCAGAAGAACTTGGGAAGGAGCGGCCTGTTTGGTAGGAGAGGAACCAGAGGGGAGAGTTCACCTGGAAGCCATGTGAAAAGAAAACTTCTGGAAGGGCATGACGAGCTATTTTAAAGAGCTGTGGGTAGATCAGGGAGGAGGAGATCAAGAATTTGCCTTTGGATTTAGAAATGGGGTAGTTTATGATCTTGCTGTGCTGTTTCCAAGGAGATGAAAGCTTAATCGCAGTGGGTTCAAGAGAGAAGAGGAGAATTGGGGGCAGCAGGTATAAACCATTTTGGGGGAGTTTTGCCAGAAAGGGGAACAGAAATAGGGTGGAAACCAGAGATGGATATGAGGTTAAGAAAGGGTGTGTGTGTGTGTGTGTGTGTGTGTGTGTGTGTGTGTGTGTGTGTGTGTGTGTGTGTGTGTGAAGACAGATGATGTGACAGTATGTGTTTGTAAGCTGGTGGGAGTGACCTGGTAGAGAGAAGGGGAGGAATTGGTGCGCAGGAGAAAGGGGGCACTTGCTCAGTCCATGACCTTGTGGGTCGAGGGGCTGGCAGCCAGTGTGCAGGGGGCGGGGCAGCGCAGCAGGCAGGGCTGGGAGTGCTGGGGGTGGGGGGTGGTTTGACTGCTTCTATTTTCTCAGCGAAGCAGGAGGCAAGGTCAGCCCTGAGAATGAGAATGGCATGTTGTTTGCTTCGTGTACTGGTGCTTTACCATAAGTGTGAAGCAGAAGCACTCCCATGGGGAAGGGTGGTCACTGCCTGTGCTGTTAAAACACATACACACCCCTGGGCTCCACCCCTGAGTTTCTGACTCATGTGGTCTGGGGTGAGACCTGGCTTCGGTAATTTTAAAGCCTTAGACGTGATTCTCCTGTATACTCTGGCTGAAAACCACCAGCGGAGTTTATCTCATTTAGTCCTCGTAGTAACCATGTGGGGTAGCTGTCGCCCCATTTTACAGTGAGCCAAGGTCAAATGGCTAGGACGTAATGGAGCCCTGGTCTGCCTAGTTTGAAGACTGATGCATGCTTCCAAATCCTGTGTTATCTCCCCTGCAGAGTGCTTGATCTTGGCTGAGAACAAGCTTTCCCAATTCAGATTTGAATGAGTCCACAAATAAAAAGCAAATGTAGGGGACATTTTTTAACTTGCTAGTTATGAGAGAAACACACATTAGAGCAATATTAAAGTGACATTTTGTCCTTATTAAGTTAGCAAAAGTAAACTTTAAAATGATCAAGATCTGTGCTGGTACAGCAGTGGTAAACAGAAGGCCTCATTCATTGTAAAGTATAGTAAAAACTGAGACAGTCCTTTTGAAAGACCCCATAATGCCTGTCGAGAGACATGAAAATGTTCATACCCTTTGAGGTAATGATCTCATTTCTGGGAAAGTATCCCAATAAAAACATTCAGCAGCATAAGAATCCTATATATGCCAAGGTTTTTCACCAGCTTTTTATTGAAGATAAAACAACCTAAATGCCCAACTGGAGAGAAAGTGATAACTTAGGTTATCATTCTGTTGTAATATTATCCAGAGTATTTCAATATTAATTATGAAGATTATGGAGCAGCATGACAGTGCTTACAAGATACAAATAAAAAAAATTAAAAACCAGTAGTTATGTAGACACTGTATATGCAACTACATAAAAACCACATTTGATAAAGATTGGAGGAGAATGCTATTAAGGAGAATAGCTGTTAGAGTAAAGGTGGTGGGATTAAAGGTCCCTTTTCAAAAACTGCTTTTCCTGATTAAAAGTAATTTTTCTATATAATTATAGACCTACATATGCTCGTTGAAGGATTGTAGTATTGTAAATTATAAAGAACAAAGTAAAAAACTCATATACTTGAATATTTCAGAAATCAGCAATACAGATATTTTGATGCAAAGGCATTTCTTCTATTAATTGAGTTCGTAACACCTTTGAGTGTAACGATCAGGTAAGAACCAAGATTTGCTTTGCTTGGATGACACCACTGGTTATAAGGAGAAAACAGCTCTCTTAAATGGAAGACCACTGTTGCAACTAAGCAAAGCAGAGGAACATACAACGTGCTTATGTTCCAGTACATGGCGACTGTCTTTGCTTTATGTTTGTGATCCATAGTGCAATGAAAACTGCAAGGTCAAGGCCAGATATGACAGGGAGGACTGGCCCCGAGCCTTCTGGATTAGAAGGCATATAAGGAAGCACTTCTGTGTTTTTTGTTGATGTTAGTAGTTTTGATCAGCTGTTACTTTTAACTCTAAATAACAACAACAAAAAATATATATATAATATATATAATAATATATAAAATACGAAGAACACTTTCATTATTGAAATTTCTATGGGAAAAATTATTACTGCTCACCTCTAGATTTAATTCTCCTTTTCTAATTGAAGTGATTATTTTTATGGCAATTTTTGCTAATGTAAGTTTTCTTAGAAATACAGTTATCACATAGTAGAATAGACTATTTTTGTTTGCACGTGTGTAAACTATGTAAAAGAATAATCAGTATCATCCTATAAAAGATCCATTATATTCAGCACAGTTTCCTATGTTAAAGTGATTTGAACATAATATTCTAATTTATGGAGAAATAAAACTCCATTAGGATATTGATTAAAATGTAATAAATCCTAACCTAGAAAATAATGAGGAATTGGTGTCTGGGAGACATTCAGGAACATGATATATCTTTCTGGTTACTATTCAATCAAGTTTTATAGTTTTTCTTAAATAGGAAACCTCAAGAACATTCCTAGGTATTTGTGTTGTTTTGTTGTTGTGATTTTGGCTTTTTTTTCCTTGGTAGTAATTTTTTAGAGTTTTATTACATAACATCTTCTTTTTAAAATTTAGATAAATTGACACTGTTTTCGAGTTGAATATCTTATATTTTCCAGTACGTTATGCACCATAGTATGATAAACACATAGTTGTGGGAAACCAAAATCAATAGTTTGCCCTTTATTTTTTTCCTTGGTGAAGGTAGTTGACCCACGCCTAGGAGTTGATTCTCAGAGTTTCTGCTCTAACGCTCTCCCAGCTTTGTTAAAATCTGACATATATTTCTGCATTTCAGGGGCCTCCTTTTTAGTGGCTAGAGAGAGGTCACCCCTCTCTGGTTAAGATGCCATGATTGAGTATTTATCTCCTTGGACCTTTCTTTATAAGGTAGTTATATTTTAAATTCTCTCTTTGTAAAAAGGAGACTTGTCCAGATTGCCTTCAGAGGTAGGAGTTTGTGGTAGGGATATGAGGAACATAGGCCTCTGAGCCACGCCTGGTCTTAAGACGTCCATGCCTGAGGTGTTCAGTTGTCCTACAGGAATAACAGCACAGCATACAGTAGGCATACCTCCTACGCTGAGGGTCCCTGCTCCCTAGCATGTGCCTGGCACCCCTCGCTGTGAGAGAGAAGATTTGAGTGGGTTCATTTGCCCCTGCTGGGATGTGGCGTTGCTTCGTCCAGGCCTTAGTATTTGGCTTTGCAGAGTAGGATTTTCCAGCAAACAGCCCCTCTCTGCAGGTTGTAGAGAAAAGCCATGAGCACCTGCTGGCTCATGATAATGACCTTGCAGATGAGTCTGGTTTCTGGTCTCCTCACCTGCTGTATCCCCTGTGGTTCCTCTAAACCAGTAGTTCTCAAGTTGGGGCGGGGGTGATTTTGCCACCCCAGGGGACATTTGGCGATGTCTAGACAGATTTTTTTATCGTCATGACTGGGTGGTTGGGAGGGGATGTGCTCCGTCATCTAGTGGGAGCGGGCAGCGATGCTGCTGAAAGCTCTCCAATGCATAGGGCGGCCCCCGCAGCAAAGAATGCTCTGGTCTAGATTGTCAACAGTATCAAGGTTGAGTAACCCAATTCTTAACCCAGGGCAGCTTCTTTTCTGCTACCCGTTTTTCTCTCTGATGTTGTCTGGCTGATGGGGAAAGGACAAATGTGGTTTTCGTATTTTAATCCTCTGTGCCAAGCCTTGGGCTCTGGGCACTGAGGATAAATAATGGTTAGCAGAAGGCCCAGCTCCTTGCAAGATTCAGTGCCTTTCAGAGGTTTTGGTGAAAGTGGAAGAAAGACCTGATGAAGCAGGGAAAATCTAGCATGGTGGGATTCCAGAAAGATCTGAAGGGCAGGGAAAGAGTTCATAGTTAAAGCTCGATTGTTAAAAGGAAGGCAAAACTAGATAGGTTATGGGTCTTTTCTAAATATTTTTGGGTATTGGTTTTAAATACATCTCTGGATAGTAGGTCAGTCTTTTTCTTTGCTCTTCCTATGAGCTGTCTCTTTCTACTGTACCCCCTTCCTAGCTCTCCTTTGAATGTACTAAAGCCGACCAATCCTCCACTCTATCCAGGGATCGATAAACATATTAAGAATTTCCTTCTCTTTCCTCCCTTTCACCCCGCACAGAATTTGCGTCCTTTCCTAGAAGATGACATTTAAAACAACTTGACTTCTTTAAAGAGTTCAGAAGTTTTCAGTGTGGTGGCACCTGCAGTTTCTAGATTGCAACTGACACCTCTTTTTCCTCACCAGATCGCCTCTCGGTGTCGATTCCATTTCTGAAATCCTATCCATTTCCTCTATAACCCTGAGTTCCTGGCATCCACATTCTGCCTTAAATGTGAGTTCTGCCAGGGGCACAGCCTCCGTTCTTTCAGGAGAAGGGTGAGCCAGGAGGCGTTCCAAGGTGACGTTGCGTCTCCTGCAACCCCAGCTCAGTGCTCTGCCCTGTCCTTCATCCCATGCCTCACTTCTCTCCACAGGCCTGCGGCTTCTGCCGGCCTCTGGGTGTCCTAACCTTCAGCTGCTTATGCCCACACATTTACCCCAGTAGGGAAGTCACTCCAAGGATTTCTGAACCAGTCCCTTGCCCTGAGTGATTTTAAGCCAACGGGTCTCTTGTCCTGTATTTTCCCTTGGAAACTTCCCTTCTTCAGCTTTTTTCTTTCTGACTTGTCGGTGCCTTTCTGATGGTGGCACACACGTCCCTTTCCGTCACTTCTGTTTTGAACTCTGCTGTGTTCTGTGGCCCACTTTAAGCTGGTTCAGTCAAGTTTGAAGCCTTTAACTTGCCTCTGAAGTTGGTCCCGTTCCTTCTCTGTTCTTGTCAGGGTGCATTTTCACAGAACCTAGGTGTCTTTGATCCTTTTTCTTTCTTTCTCATAGTATCAGCCTCGATAACTAAATCAAAAATTGTTTTATGCTTATCTCATTTTTCCCTAAGTGTCTGATAATCTAGCAAAACCTGAGCAGTGGATTTCTTAACTGAAGCCTCCTACCTACTGATGGCTGTCTAGCTTTACTACAGCTTAAGAATTAACCTGATAAATCATAAAATCATAAAAGATATTTATTCCTCCTTCTTGGCCCTTGGATTTGCAATATTTTCACTGAGGTTTCTTCTACCTCAGCCTGAGAAGGTGCATCTCACTCTTTAGTGGTTCTCACCTGGGCTGTATGTTAGTATCGCTAAGGGGCTCTTTAAAAATACTGTTGCTTAGGTCTCATCTCAGGATTCTGATTGAACTGGTCTTGAGTGAGGTTCAGGTATTAGTATTAGAAAACGAAAATCCCTCCGGGTTATTAAAACATGCCACCAGAGTTGAGAGCTTCTGCATCTTTGAAATCCTCAAGGCTTGAAGCTTATTAGTATGTTTATCTCACAGCCCTGGCTGAGGAACAGGACAAAGAGAACCTTGGAGAATCTAACACGACATGCTCCTGGCAAAGGCCTGTCTGTTGAAACTCTGTGCATTCTGAGATTTGCTTGTTTACTCAACAGACAGTAGCTGCTTGTCTATTAATGTGGCAGGTAGTGTACTAGGTGCTGGGAGAACAATTTGACAGGGGCCTCATCCTTGCAGAGCTGATAGTTGATGATTCACTTCTGACCCAGAAATGAATTCCTGTCCTGTGAGATGTCATTCATGGCTCAGAGAAAGAAAGGACCAGGACCTACCAACCAAACTAGGTGATGAAGAAATGCTAACAGCACTGGTAGCCCCAAACCCCCGTGCCTTTTCTCTTAGTGAGCTTAGCTGGGCCATGAACCTAGAACCTAGAACTCTGGCTCTCTGTGAAGGGGGAAATAAAGTCCAAGACTAAAGGTGACCCTGGGTGACCTGCTCTTGACCACTTTCTTCTGGGCCCACATCTTGATCTTAACCTTATCACTAACTGAAGGAAGAAGTAAGAAGTTTGTTGAAGACATTCAGTTAAGGAAGATGAGAGCCTGCCACCTTCCCTGAAGCCTGGAGCAGTGGGGCTGCAGAGCCTGCTCCTTGTGGTCCTTTCCCTGGGCCCCTTGGTCTGCTAAGTCGTGGGAGCACATCCCCAGCAGGAGGTAAACTCTAACCCCAGCAGCTACAGGAAGCAGGGATAGATTAGACATCACGGAGGACAGTTGAAAAAGAACACCAAAGTAGGTGAGCAATCAGAAGCCTAGATCTGAGTGAGTTCTTTTTATAATTCCCCTGCCAAGCCTTTCTCTGGAGGCTGGGGCCTCACTGAATGTCCTTGAACTACAGCAGTATCTGCACCCCTCATCCCTGCGGTTGCCTGAGAGCTCCCTCTAGAGGTCAGGATGTGTGTGATCAGCAGCTTATTTACCATACTTCATGTTCACATCTGGTCAAGGGTATCCTCCCTCCCAAGTAGTCAGCCTGGAAGATTCAACACTTAATTCAGTGGGGTTGGACAATTTTCAAGAACATTTTGCACATTTATTCAGAACTGTATGTGACTTATTTTTTTGGAACCACTGTAGTGATAGCAAGTATTCATTTTTTCTTCAGAGCAGATTTGTTTTTTTTCTACAAACAGAAATTATTCGGCGTGAAATTTGTTGAATAAGCCTCGCATTGAGGTTGTAAATTTGACCTGAAGACAGTTTCCATGACCAAGTTCAGAAATGCCTTGAGTCAGGGCTTCCCTGGGGGCGCAGTGGATAAGAATCCACCTGCTGATGCAGGGGACACGGGTTGGATCCCTGGTCCGGGAAGATCCCACATGCTGCGGAGCAACTAAGCCTGTGTGCCACAACTACTGAGCCTGTGCTCTAGAGCCCACGAGCCACAACTACTGAGCCCACGAACCACAACTGCTGAGCCCGCATGCCACAACTACTGAAGCCTGCATGCCACAACTACTGAAGCCTGCACACCTAGAGCCTGTGCTCTGCAACAAGAGAAGCCACCACAATAAGAAGCCGGTGCACTGCAAGGAAGAGTAGCCCCTGCTTGTCACAACTAGATAAAGCCCGTGCACAGCAACGAAGACCCAATGCAGCCAAAAATAAATAAATAAATAAATAAATAATAATAAAAAGAAATGCCCTGAGATAAAGTCTCATTCATTCATTCATTCAACAGTAATATTGAGCACATCCTCTGGCAGGCACTGCCCTAGGCTTTGGGGATACAGCAAGACTGATTCTAGCTCACAATGACAAATTAATAATAAATAATAAAACAAAAAATAATAAAGAAGTTGCCAAATAAAAATATTTTCTAGAAGGAGTGATACCGTGAAAAAGAGTGGAGGATGCAAGAGGGGTGGCAGGGGCCTGGTTTAGAGATGGTGATTAAGGAAGGCTTCTCTGAAAAGGGGACATTTGGGTGGAGACCTGAGTGATGCAAAGCACAAAGCCATGTCACAGTGTGTCCCGGGCAGTGGCTGCAATGAATAGAAAGGTTCTGAGGGAGGACAAGCTTGGTGGGTTTCAGGAACATCAAGGGAGCAGTGTGGGGAGAGTGGAGTAGATGAGGGGGCAGTGATAGGAAACAGAATTGGAGGCATGGGACCTGATTCTAAGGATATTGGGAAGCAACAGGAGGACTGGGATTTGCTGGAGTCAGTGCTTGGCTTTCTAGGGTCACTGTTTTGAAAAGTAATATTAATTTATATTTATGACTTGAGGCACAAGTTAGTTAGCTAATGTTATGGTGGGTGGGGTTGGAGGTGGGGAATAAATAAACATCTTTGAATCTGTGTAGACTGTTACTGCAGGAAGGTCCAAGAAAGCCTGGGTGATGGGTTAGGACACTGCAGGCAGGTCCAGGAGAGAAAGGGCACGTATTTTTAAATTTATTCTTTAGTAGTATTTGAATTTTTATCATATGTGTGGGTTTTTTTTTTTTTTGCGGTATATGGGCCTCTCACTGTTGTGGCCTCTCCCGTTGCGGAGCACAGGCTCCGGACGCGCAGGCTCAGCAGCCATGGCTCATGGGCCTAGCCGCTCCGTGGCATGTGGGATCTTCCCGGACAGGGGCACGAACCCGTGTCCCCTGCATCGGCAGGCAGACCCTCAACCACTGTGCCACCAGGGAAGCCCCCCATATGTGTGTATTTTTAAGAAGCCTGTTTATTAGCATACCATACGTGTATGTAAGATTTGATCTTTACAGAAGTAGTGTAGCTGTTGTGTTGACGAAAACACAAAGGGACTTTAAACCAATTCCTCCTTGGAGATAATTTGATAAACATTGAGAGGCTGCTTGGTATTTGGATTTCTATGAAATCCAAGCATTTGATACTTAAGCGCTTTCAACAAGTGAATTGTCCTTCTGTTTTCATAGATAACACCTCATTTTTCTATTTCAAATTACATCTTTTACTCCTTTCCCCAGGCAACAGAAACAGACACCAAAATCAGAGTGTGCACCCGGGCCTACCATCTCCTTTTGAAAAAACTGGCCTTCAATCCAAATGACATCATCTTTGACCCTAATATCCTCACCATTGGTACTGGGATGGAAGAACACAACTTGTATGCTGTTAATTTTATTAATGCAACAAAAGTCATTAAAGTGAGTATAAGTATTTTTCTCCTTTCTACCCAAGACATTGCTTAGATTTATCACATGGCTCCAGTGAATAGTTTGAGCTAACATATATTTATTGGCAAGGAATATTGACATTCTTATTCTTAGGTAGTAAATTGGTTTTCTGAAATTTAGGGGCTTTTATTGTTTTTCTTTTATATGTTATTTTATACTGTGAAGTAAAACACACATACCGGGAAATATAGAAAAAATAATAGAGTATGATAAATAATTAATTATGAAGCATATAATAGCTTTCACTTTCACTTGCGTCCTGAAATGGAGCATGGGTAGTGCCCCCATGGCTCTCCCTTTCTCATTACACCCTCATTCTGAATTTTATGCGTGTTTCAACAGGCTGAGTTTTATGATTCTACTTTGTTGCTTTTCTTTAAAATTTTATCACTTCTGTATACACAGTCAATCTGAATTATCCATGGATTTTGTATCTGCAAATTCACCTACTTACTAAAATTTATTTGTGACCCCCAAATCAATGCTGACGGCGCTTCTGCATCATTCACAGGCATGTGCATGTGCAGAGTGGTGAGAGAGCTGAGTGCCTGACCTACGTGTTCAGATGAGTCAACAGGGTTGAACCTCTTGGTTCAGCCCTCATTCCGTAAACAAGTGCCCTTTTCATGGTCCGTTTAGTGCCATGTTTTTCACATTTTTGAGCTTTTTCTTGGTGATTGATTTCTGTATTTAAATGGCTCCCATGCATTGTGCTGAAGTGTTATTTAGTGTTCCTATGTGCAAGAAGGCTGTTATGTGCCTTATGGAGAAAATATGTGTTAGATGAATTTTGTTTAGACACGAGTTGTGGTGCTGTTGGCTGTGAGCTCAGTGGTAGGCAATCAACAATATATACTAAACAAGATGTCTTTAAATGGAAACACATATAAAGGGTTATATGTTGATCAGTGATGATATTTTTGGGACCAGAGGCTCACGAACCTAACCCTGCATTTCCCATTGGAGCAGTGGTTTTTTTCCCCAATTTGCAGTGTTTGCAGTGACTTCATAGAACATAGCTATCACAAATAATGAGAATTAACTGTATAAACAGTATAGTTTTGCCTGTTTTTGAGCTTTAAGATTCTAATGCCTTTTTTCCTCACCCAGTCTCATTTTAACGATTCACCTGTGTTGTTGTAGCTGTACCTTGTCATTTTAATTAATGTATAATATTCCATCATATACCTGTTTCATAATTAACTGTTCTGCTGTTGATAGACATTTGGTTTTCTTTTTTTTTTTTAATGTTTTATTTTTGGCTGCGTTGGGTCTTCGTTGCTGCCTGCGGGTTTTTCTCTAGTTGCGGAGAGCAGGGGCTACTCTTTCTTGCAAGTGTGCGGGCTTCTCATTGTGGTGGCTTCTCTTGTTGCAGAGCATGGGCTCTAGGCACGCAGGCTTCAGTAGTTGCAGCGCATGGGCTCGTAGTTGTGGCTCACAGGCTCTAGAGTGCAGGCTCAGTAGTTGTGGCGCATGGGCTTAGTTGCTCCGTGGCACGTGGGATCTTCCTGGACCAGGGCTCGAACCCATGGCCCCTGCATTGGCATGTGGGTTCTTAACCACTTCCCCATCAGGGAAGTCCCTAGATGTTTGGTTTGTTTCCAATTTGGGTATGTTATGAGCAAGGCTGCTATGAGCGTTCTTGTATATATCTCTTGTATATATCTCTTGCATGAGCTCCCCTATAAAATATACCCAGAAGTGGAAGGGTTGGGTCACAGTAGCAGACAGTGACCAGCTCTCTCCCAAAATGCTTGAGCAAGTTTGTACTTTAACCAACAGTAAGTAAGAGTTCCTGTTGTTCCACACACATACTAATGCTTGATATGTCATAAGGTGTGGTGGGAACCTCAATTTCCTTTTGCCCTTTTAAACTTGGTCAAGTTTATAGTGAACCTGGGAGTTTGTTCATTTAGGCAGTGGAAGCCTTCTAGTAGCTTGTGCCTTCTGTGAATGACCAACTACTCTCTGTTTGTTCTCTCTGTCTGTCTGTCTCTCTGTTATCTGTCTCTGTTTCTTTCTTTTTCTGTTATTTATCCAGCAAAGTTTTTTTCTTTTTAGCTGTGCGGTGCGGCGCGGCATGCAGGATCTTAGTTCCCCAACCAGGGATCGAACCCATGCCCCCTGCAGTGGAAGCGCAGAGTCTTAACCACTGGACTGCCAGGGAAGTCCCTCTCCAGCAAATATTTTATGACATACTCACCATGTATTGTGGCCCTATCATGGTCCCTGTAGAAGTATACAGAGATAAAGCAGAATTTTTTATTTTCCCTTAGGGAGATTAGAGTCTAGTAGGAAAAACTATGAAGCACTGCCTTTGTGATGTCCTGATATGCAAGGTGTGGTCTACGTCTAGCTAAAAGAAGCTCTGAATTACTTTGAACTCTATATGTTTGGTTTTTTTTTAAACTTTCCACTGTTATAAATAAAGCTTAAGGGATGTGATGGCTGCTTTTGGCAAAGTAGGGAAATCTTTTCATATTTAAAAATTTTTTCCAGGAAACGTTACCTGGAGCCAAAGTAAGTGGAGGTCTTTCCAACTTGTCCTTTTCATTCCGAGGAATGGAAGCCATTCGAGAAGCAATGCATGGGGTTTTCCTTTACCATGCAATCAAGGTATAGTGGAACACCTGTTTACCTTTTGACACCAACTTGTACTTAGGGCAGGGGTTTACAGACTTCGGCCCACAAACTAACTCTGCTCTGCTTTATTCACAGAGTTCTGTGAATACAGTTTTATTAGAACAAAGTCACACACTCTCACTCGTATCCTGTCTATGGATGCTTTTTTGCTACAGCAGCAGAGCTGAGTGGTTGCGACAGAAGCTATGGCCTACAGTATTTTCTATCTGGTTCTTCACAGAAAGAGTCGCTGACTCCGATTTAGAGTATCCCTAGAAATCCTCATTTTTCTTTTTATTGCCCTTAGTTTGGTATGGACATGGGGATAGTGAATGCTGGAAACCTTCCTGTGTATGATGACATCCACAAGGAACTTCTACAGCTCTGTGAGGACCTCATCTGGAACAGAGACCCTGAGGCCACCGAGAAGCTCTTACACTATGCCCAGGTAGGGAGAGGTGTTCCGATGGATGGCTTTTCCTATCTTTGAATCTTTCATTCACTTAGTGTTATTAGACCTTCATTGTAGAATAGAAGCAAGGATCCAGCCATGTCTTTGAATCACTGAAGGTTTCTACAGAGAGTTCTAGAGAAGGTGTTTTCATTAGGGCAAGGAAGGAGAAGCAGGCCTTACCTATCTGCTTCAGTATTCTTAATTTATATTTCTTTAAGTTTATTTTAAAATGTAAAATTAATTTTTCTCATACCAAAGTAATACATATTAACTCTAGAAAATGTACAAAATACTGGTAAGCAAAAGAAGAAAATAAAAATTACTCATAATCCTACTACCCATTTTTAACCACTGTTGAGATTTTGTTACAACCTTCTAGTCATGGTTTTGGTTTTTTTCAATACGAATATGTGCTAATAGGTGTGTCCACACACACACACACATGTACACACACACTCACACACATTTTTTATAAAAATGTTAACTATATTCTCAGTGCTTTTTTGATAACCTGTTTGTTTAGCAGTATACTGGGAACATCTTTCCATTTTATTGGGTATTTTTCTACCTCATAATGTAAATTGGCTACTTTGGACATTTCCTTGTGTGGCTGTGTGATTACCTGGTTCCCATTGTTATAGCTTTATATTTGTATTTATACCTGTTTATATTAGGATCTAGTCCAATTGTGGCACAGTTCTACAGTTCAGGGCTTGAGGTCTGTACACATTTGATCTATAGACATGAGAATAATTTTAGTTAATCCAAAAATCCGTTCCTTGTTTCCGTTTATTATGTGTTCGGCAGTCCTAGGTGTATTAAGTATCTATTATGGGTGCTGCTTCCTAGAACTCAGTTTAAGGAAAGATGAGATCTTTACCTCAAGAAAACTTACTTTTTAATTTATTTCAGAAAGTGATAGCAAGGGAAGACATTTTTCTCACAAAGCACGTTGGGAAAGTGGTAGAATGCTTTTGTGTGTGTTGCCACCTGTGTTAATGTTTTCCATGTTAAAATCTGAATTCATCTCTGGCAGAACTGCTAACTTTTCCTCTTCCTTCGAAGAGTACTGAAATGTTCTGGAAGAAGGATAGGACAATTTAGGATTAACTGCATCCTTGATTTATCAGCCTCACGGGAGACAAGATTTAGATTTATGAAACCGCTCATGTTAGCCTTAGGTTCATTCAGCAAAGCTGAGTGGAGTTCAGACTCAGTGCCAGTGAGCACATGACCCTCCTCTCAGTTCCTTGGGACGTTTCTGATTTCTCATGTGGACCCAGGACAGAATGTCTTGACGGTTGCAAATATAATCAAGTTCTGCTTCACAGCTCATTACATAAGAAACAGTGCCTAGCTTTCCTTCACTATTTCCATGATTGTTTCTACTCAGGTAGACAAAGTGCTTAGCCCAAGACGTGAGTGTGAAACACTATTCAGTTTTTGTCTTAGTCTGCCTTCAACTTAGTGGGGGATCCTTCATGAATCACTGACTAAAACAGGGTTCTGCTGAAGGCCAGAAGGGCATCATAGCTTCTATATCAGGAAGTTATATTAGAGCGTTCTTAATTAACCCATAAAGTGATGTGCTATTTCATCTTCTCCACTGTTCAGATAAGACAGCTCTCGCTTAGGAAAGGTAGGGCTCCATAAGCCTATTCTTATATACGGTTTTGCTGGTTTTGTATTTTACATCAGTCATTCTTTTCAGTCTTTGTTCACTTTCAGTATTTGCTTACAAGTTTTTGTTTCTGTATATCTTGCTGAGGGGTTTTGCCCCTGGGGCACAGCTGAAGGTTAACGGAGAAATCTTCATCACAATTGCAAGGGTTCAGGCTTCCCTGGTGGTGCAGTGGTTAAGAATCCACCTGCCAAGGCAGGGGACACGGGTTCGAGCCCTGGTCGGGGAAGATCCCACATGCCGGGGAGCACCTAAGCCTGTGCGCTACAACTACTGATCCCGCGTGCTGCAACTACTGGAGCCCGCATGCCTCAGCTACTGAAGCCCGCGCACCTAGATCCCATGCTCCGCAACAAGAGAAGCCACTCCAATGAGAAGCCCATGCACCGCAACGAAGAGAGCCCCCGCTTGCCACAACTAGAGAAAGCCCGCGCGCAGCAACGAAGACCCAATGCAGCCAAAAATAAATTAAGAAAAAGAAAATTGCAAGGGTTCAACAATCCATCTTATAAACAAGTGCCTCCCTCTTCATGTAAGCATGAGGACTTATCACAAGCCATTGACCCCTCTGTCAAGTAGGCTGTCTACATTCAAGGTGACTTCTGTTACCAGTAAGGAATTAATAACCAAAACAGGTATGCTTTCATCACTGCCAGGAGTCGTCAGCTCTGTAGCCATTCCTCAGGATACACCGAGTGCAAAGGGAGCGTGAAAAGCAGGAATATTATGAGACAAATAAGGGTTGAGGAATTATTTTCTATATAAGAGAATGATTATTTCTTTTTGTTATGAAATGATGAACTCTGCACCCAAGTTTCATCTGATAGATTATTCAATATTATTATTTAAAAGGGTGGAAAGAGTCCTGTCTCTGATCTTCCTAAGCTCTGTAATGGACTTTATTGAAAAATAATTCCCCTGATTTGGTGCAGGCTGACCTGTGGCGAGTAAGTTCCAGGTGTCATGAGACCATGCAATTCCCGTGGAGTTTGTTTATTAGGCAGTACTCTTTGGGCATGAACGGGAAGGATCTCTGCTCTGGGTGGGATGGCTCTTGAATGGCCTCAGATTGTGAGAATACAGAGGTCCCCAACTTACGATGGTGCGAAAGCAGTAAGCACTCAGTAGAAACTGTACTTTGAATTTTTGAATTTTGGTCTTTTCCCAGGCGAGCGATATTCAGTACCATCCTCTCTCCTGATGCTGGGCAGCGGCGATGAATCACAGCTCCCCGTCAGCCCGCCATCACGAGGGGAACAACCACTACACTTACAACCACTCTGGACCCACACAGCCGTTCTGTTTTTCACTTCTAGGACAGTATTTTTTTTTAGATTCCAAATATAAGTGAGATCATACAGTATTTGTCTTTCTCTGTCTGACTTATTTCACTTAGCATGATGCCCTCAAGGTCCATCCATGCTGTTTCAAATGGCGGGATTTCCTCTTTTTTATGTCCGAATAATATTCCATTGTATATTTATACACCACACTTTCTATAGCCATTCATTCACTGATGAACACTTAGGTTGTTTTCACATCTTGGCTATTGTAAATAATGCTGATATATATATATATATATATATATATATATATATATATATATATTTTTTTTTTTTTTTTTTTAATTGCCATCTTCTTTAAGGTTTTTCAGCATGCAAGAGAGACATTGGTCTCTTGACATGTGACAAAGCCCTGCGTCATTCAGTTACCCCAGACCTCAACCCTGGAGCTCCCCCCAGGCCCTTCCTTCTTTCCTACCACACTGTCCATTACTTGATGCCTTTATGTTTGTGCTTTCCTCCTCTTCCTGTTCCTACCGCTGTAGTTCAGGCCTTCAGCATGGACCGTTAAAATATTCTCCCCCTTCTAGGGTTCTCTTAAAGATACTACTTTGATGGGAATTCCCTGGCGGTCAAGTTGTTAGGACTCGGTGCTTTCACTGCCAAGGGCCTGGGTTCAATCCCTGGGTGGGGAACTTGGATCCCACAAACCATGTGGCCAAAAGAAAAAAAATTACTACTTTGAATGTTACTCTGCAGCTTCAGAACTTTGTATTGTGTCATTCCCCCACCTCCACCCCTACCACCACTGCCTGGAAGGTTAAGTCCAAACTCCAGAGCATGGATTTCTGGCACTCCGTGACTTGGCCTCTACTATCCTGCCCAAACATTGCTCTGGAAAATCTGTTCTTGTTCAGGATTAAATCATTCAGCTAATATTTACTCATTTTTGTTTTGTGCTTTCTGTACTTAGAGGATCTAAGTAGTAAGAGAGACATACCCCTACAGAGCCTGCAGCTTAGTGAGACATGCAAAAGTGTGTAGAGGCAGTTGTCATTGAGTGTGGTGGGTAGGTGCTGTGACAGGGCATGTATAGGATGCTCTAGACTGCTTAGGAAGGGCACTGAACCCAAAGGTAGAGGTGGTCAGGGAAGGCCTCCCAGAAATGCTGGGTCAGGTGAGACCTGAAAGCTCAATAGGAGTTAGGCAGGCTAATGTTTGGGGTTGGATTGTACTGGTATTCCCTGCCAGAGGAGGAGGATTTGCATCCAGCTGGGGCCTGGCATCTGGTAGGTGCTGAATAAATGTCAGGTGAACGGAAGTGAAGTCCCGGGGGTGAAAGAGCTGATGGAGAGTGTAAGGAATTGAAACGTTCACGACGGCTGAGCTCCTCAGGAGTGGCAGAAGATGAAGCTGGGAGGAAGTCAGGTCAGGGCATTGTATGGCGTGGAGAGGAGTCGGTACTGTATCTGGAAAGAAATAGGGAACTTACAGTGAATTTTTTCCCATGGGCACAGTTTGATCAGGTTTGCATTTTGGAAAGGCCCCTCTGGCTACAGGGTGGAAGATGCATTGGAGACCAGGGTGATCCTGGGCTGTGGAGACCAGTTAGCTGCTTGCACTAGGAAAGTGGAAGCGGGGTAGAGAGAAAAATTGAGACGATGTAATCATTAGGACTAGGCGATTGAATGAATGTGAGGAATGGATGGAGAGTCAAGAGTGATACTGAGGTTTATGGTTTGGGCAACTAGTGCCATCAGTCGAGATGGAGGAAACAGATGATGCCATTCACCTTCCATACCATGATCATTGTGCTTTTGTCCCTTTGCTGAATCTGTCAGCTTCTTCGAAGTCTCTCTTCACCACTCCAGTTTGCGATGATATGCAAAATTCCTAGCCTCGTCTGTGTCATCTCCTCATTCAGCCCTTGGCACGTGCTTTCTCTTTAGCTTACCTTTCTTTGTGTATTTCCACCTCCCTTATGATACGGCAAAGTCCCCGAGAGCACAGTCTTGCACCTCGCAGTGTGCCCACCTCCGGGATGATTTCTGACTTAGCTTCATTACAGCCTCTCTGTACATACCTGTGGGTAGTGATGGTCCTTGTTGAGAACTTTAAAAGCTCATCAGATATGAGGTTTAGCTAGCTTTTCTTACTGTCCTGGAAATCTTTGGTCCTAAGATGCTATCTTTTAGGAAAAAAGGAAAGAAAAAAAATGGAGCCTCACTGTCTCTCTACTAAGCATTCAAATCGTAGTGGTGATCATTTTGTGATTATAGAAATATTGAAGCACTATGCTGTGCACCAGGAGCTAACATAGTGTTGTAGGTCGATTATGCTTTAAAAACAAACAAACTCGTAGAAAAAGAGATCAGATTTGTGAATACTAGAGGCAGGGATGGTGGGAGGGAAAATAGGGTGAAAGCAGTCAAAAGGTACAGACTTCCTTGTAAGATAAGTAAGTACTAGGGGTGTAATGTACAACATGATAAATATAATTAATGTTACTGTATATTATATATGAAAGTTGTTAAGAGAATAACTCCTGAGAGTTCTCATCACAAGAAAAATTGTCTTTTATTTTGTATCTATATGAGATGATGGATGTTCACTAAACTTATTGTGGTAAGCATTTCATGATGTATGTAAGTCAACTCATTATGCTGTATACCTTAAACTTACACAGTGCTGTATGTTAATTCTATTTTAATAAAACTGGAAGGAAAAAAATTTTTTAAAAATAAAAGTTCAAATCCTAAAAGACTTCTCTCTTTCCGTCTCTCCTTACCTCAAACATTTACCAAGATCTTAATTCATGCTGGGCACTCTACTAGGGCCTTGAAATGTAAAAGAAGAGTAAGGCATAGTTTGTTTCTGCCCATTAGCTGAGTAAGTGACCTGTTGTATTATCTTTCTGTCCAAATTTCAATCCAGACTCAGGGCAAGGGAGGGAAGAAAGTCATCCAGACTGATGAGTGGAGGAATGGCCCCATCGAAGAACGCCTTGCATATGCTCTTGTGAAGGTGAGTGTGGGCTGGAGGCTGGGGCTTGTCCTGAGGGCTGATGATGTGGCTGGAGGGGAGGTGCTGACAGCAGCTGACAAAGGAGGTTCCCTGGACCACCCTGGTGATTTTGCCCTCCACGCCCCCCGCCTCCAGCACTTTTGGTAGTATCTAGACATACTTTTGGTTGTCCCACCTGGGGGTGGAAGCTTTTACTGGCATCCAGTGGCCAGGGGTGCTGCTGAACTGACCATCCTACATGCACAGGATAAGCCTGCACCACAGAGAATTATTCAGTCCAAACTGTCAGTTATGCCGAGGTTGAGAAATGCTGTCCGAGACCAAGTTGCTGTTATTTGGTCAACAAGCGAATCCTGGCTCTTCTGCTATAATTGGAATTTTAGGCCAAATAAATAATCTCTTGGCTTCAATTTCCTCATTTGTGAGTCTGGAAAATTTCAGAGTTTTTTTTTTTTTTTTTAAATTAATTAATTTATTTTGGCTGTGTTGGGTCTTTTGTTGCTGCACATGGGTTTTCTCTAGTTGTGGTGAGCGGGGCCTACTCTTGGTTCGGTGCGCGGGCTTCTCATTGCAGTGGCTTCTCATTGCGGAGCACGGGCTCTAGGCACGCAGGCTTCAATAGTTGTGGCCCACGGGCTTAGTTGCTCTGCGGCATGTGGGATCTTCCCAGACCAGGGCTCGAACCCGTGTCCCCTGCATCGGCAGGTGGATTCTTAACCACTGTGCCACCAGGGAAGCCCCAGAGTTCTTTTTTTGCCTCTAGAATTTAATTTTTAATTTCTTGGACTTTTGAGATTCACCTACTTCAGGTTGTGGAACTAGTCAGCCACCTCTAAGGATCCTTGAACTGGGGATGCTGGAGGATTAGGGCCTGACCAGTGAAGGCAGAACAGGTCAGTAGAAGCTTCATGGACTGAACTTCGTCTAAGTGTCCTGCCCATTGTTATTCCTCCCCCCACCCAGCCCTGTAACATTACAGTGAGAAAACATACTGTTTTCACAGGAGATATTTGTTAATATATAACCTGTTAAACCACTAGGAAAAAAAAGTGTATTTTATTATGAATTTGAACTTATTAGTACTCCTTCTGTCACTAATTTTTCACTTTTACTCAATATTTACTTTATATCGATAAAGCCAGCTAAGCACTTTACATGGATTATCTCATTTAATCCTCAGAATAACCACATGAGGTTGGTACAGTGTGATATATTAATCGAGGAAACTGAGGTTTAATGAATTGTCCAAATTAATGATAGGAGCCAGGGTTTGAACGGTCTGATTCCAAAACTCATAATCTTAAGTATTTCCATGATTTATTCTTTGTTGGCTATTTGAACTTAAGCCAATTTTTTCTGTGATATTTTTTTTGTGTGTGTGTGTAGGGCATTGAAAAGTACATTATTGAGGATACTGAGGAAGCCAGATTAAACCAGGAGAAATATCCCCGACCTCTGAATATCATTGAAGGGCCACTGATGAATGGCATGAAAATTGTTGGTGATCTTTTTGGAGCTGGAAAAATGTTTCTACCTCAGGTTGGCAAATGATGGGGGGAAATTTTCACAATTGAAAGAAAAAGCCTTTATCTTTTAAGTTTGGGTAAGTTTGGGTATATTTTTCAGGTTTTAATTTTGACAAGAGCTCAGGGGCATTGAGATGTGATTCTGGTCATTCTTTCTCTAAATTCATTTTTAGGAGTAGTCTGGAAAAGTCCATCTAGGCTGGTGTGGAGGTTAGAGGTCATCTGGATATTCCCAGCATTCTAGTCTTCATGTTCTGGGCTTCTGTATCACTTCTTACCCTAACACATGTCTCTCCTCCACCCCCAAATTGAAATAAAACCCAAGTTATACAGAGTGCATTAAGTCAGATAGAGAAAAACAAATACCGTATATTAACGCATATATGTGGAACCTAGAAAAATGGCACAGATGAACCGGTTTGCAAGGCCGAAATAGAGACACAGATGTAGAGAACAAACGTATGGACACCAAGGGGGGAAAGTGGTGGGGGGGTGGTGGTGGTGGTGGTATGAATTGGGAGATTGGGATTGACATGTATACACTAATATGTATAAAATGGATAACTAATGAGAACGTGCTGTATAAAAATAAATTAAATTAAAAAAAATAAAACCCAAGATTAATGTAAAATTATCATATTAAGATTTGATTTGACCAGCCAGTGCTCATCCTTAAGGATGAATATTTTGAAAAGGTCATTACCATTTGAAATAGTGATATACATTAAATGATATATTTCAAGTAAAACCAGTACTCTTACTCTTATTTTGACTTACAGCAGCTACTGACCACATCAGTTGATAAATCATGTTTAGCCTTCTGGTCTGTGAGGCATACAAAAAATAAGTCCCTGTTCTTTTTTTTTTTCTTATTTAACTTTTTTTTAAAAATTATAGTTGATTTTTAAAAAACTCATTCTACATTTAATTATTCATTGCCCATTTCCCCCGTTTCCTTCATAGCATTCATCTTTTCTTATAGCTTTATTGTTTTATAATTAATATACAATAAACTGCACGTATTTAAAGGATGCAGTTTGATAAGCTGTAACATGTCTGCACCTGTGAAACCATAATCACACTCAAAATAAGGGGCGTTCAGTTGTCCTGTCTTAGTCTCCCCCCGTCTGGGGCAGTTCCTCAGTCTTTATTTTTCATGATGTTGACTTATTATTTTAACTTTTTATTTTTGAGTTAACTTTAGACTTACAGACAAGTTACAGATGTAGTTTAAAGTGTCCATGTATCCCTCACTCAACTTCTTCCCCTAATGTTAACATTTTCACTTGATCATAGTACAGTTATCAGAACCAGGAAGTTAGCATTGGTATAATACTGTTAACGAAAGACCTTATTCAGATTTCACCGGTGTTTTCGCTGCTGTTCTCTTTGTGTTCCACAACCCCACATTGCTTTTATCCTGCCTTTTCTAACAGTTCCTGAGTCTTTCCTTGTGACCTTGACTTTTGAAGAGTATAGTACAGTTTGATAACGGTAGCCTGTCCCTCAGTTTGAATTTGTCTGATGTTTTTTCATTTTTGGCAAGAATAACACAGTATAATGCTGTGCCCTTCTCAGTGGATCATATCAGGAGGCCCATCATGTTGCTGTGTCTCATTACTGGTGAGGTTAACTTTGATCATTTGGTTAATGGTGCCTGCTATGTTTCTCCACTGTAAATTTACTTGTGGGGAGAAACTTTGAGACTATGCAAATATCCTGTTTCTCATGCTACTTCTACTCATGAATTTTAGCATACACTGATGAATTTTATAAAAGGCCCGGTTCTTTTTTGTCTATTTAGTAAATTTGACATGTTATGTTTTGTAAATTTAAAGTGCACAGTGATACATTTACATATTGTAATATGATTGCCATTGAAGCAATTTTTATCACACTGTATCATTATAGTACAATATTATTGTCTATATTCATTATACTGTGTGTTAGATCTCTATGGCTTATTTACTTGTTACACGTTTGTACCCTTAAATACCATCAGTCTTATCTTCCCATCCCCTATCCTTTGGTAACCACCATTTTACTCTCTGTTTTATTTTGTTTTTTCTTTCCTGTTTGCCTTTTTCAAGTTCCGCATGTAAGTGATATCATACAGTACTTATCTATCTCTATCTGATTTATCTTGCTTAGTATAATGTACTCAAAGTCCATCTGTGTTTTTTGCACTTGGCAGGATATTCTCTTTTATCGTGGCTGAATAATATTCCATTGTATATATATGTACCACATCTTTTTTATCCATTCATCTGTTGATGGGCATTTGGGTTGTTTCCATATCTTGGCTACTATAAATAACGCTGTGATAAACATGGATGTGCAAATATCTTATCAAAATCCTGTTTTCATATCCTTTGGGTTTATACCCAGAAGTGGAATTGCTGGATTGTGTGGTAGACCTATTTTTAATTTTTTAAAGAACCTCCATATCGTTTTCCATATAGTTGGACTAATTTACATTCCCACCAGCAGTGCATAAGAGTTCTCTCTTCACCACATCCTCACCAGCACCTGTTGTTTCTTATCTTGATGATGGCCATTCTAACAGGTGTGAGGTGATAGCTCAGTGTGGTTTTGATTAGCATTTACCTGATGATTAGTGGTGTTGAGCATCTTTTCATATGCCTACTGGCCATTTTGATATCCTCTTTGGAAAAATGTCTTTTTAGTTCTTCTTCCCACTTTTTAATCGGAATATTTGGTTTTTTGTTATGAAGTTGTGTTAGTTCTTTATATATTTTGGAAATTAATTGCTTATCCAATATATGTTTGCAAAATTCTTCTCCAATTCTGTAAGCTTTAAAAGGTCCTTTTTTGCATAAGCCTTAATTGTAAGTGAATTGTAACAGTGGGGATTGAGAAGAAAAGGCTGACAAGGGGCTCTTGGAGGAGAAGCTTGACACCTGAAGGATGTATAGAACTTGGAGATGTGATGGAGGGCCTTCTAGGCAGAGAAAAAATAACGTGCAGAAGTTCAGAGGACAGAAACTGCAACATTTGGCTTCTAGCCTTGTTTTCCTTCTGCTCTACCTCATTCATTGACTTTCCTCACGGGGGTCTCCTTCCTTACCCCAGCCACTGTCATAAGTGGACTCCAGGGTGGCTGACCTGAGGACAAAGCATGCATAATAATTTGTGCTAAAATTTCACAAGTGGCCGGTAGCAATCATCCAGGTGTTCTGGTAAAGATGCCTGACTCTGTGTATTTACCCCAGGTTATAAAGTCAGCTCGGGTCATGAAGAAAGCCGTGGGTCACCTTATTCCCTTCATGGAAAAAGAGAGAGAAGAAACCAAAGTGCTTCCTGGCACGATAGAAGACAAGGTGAGTCATTTTGTCCGAGCCTGTGGGCCCTGTGGGGATCGGCTCTGCACACTCTTACTGGGGTGTGGGTAGGGACCTAAGCCATCAGGCTTGGCTGTGTTTGTCATTGAAGATGAAAGGGAGGAATGATCCAGCTCTTTTACCAAATATCAGAATACCCTGGGATTTTTCCCATAAATGTGGCTTCATGAAATTTTTAATAGGAACATAATTTTTCAAACAAAGCCCATGATTTCAAGACAAAAGCAGTTTGTTCATTCATCTACTGACTATTTACAAAGCTCCTACTACGTGCCAGGTACTATGCTCGACACTGTAGCTAAAAAAGATTGGTCCCTACCCTTGAGATGCTGTTTAGTTTTGGATAACCTCTTAACCTCTTAACTGAATATTTCCTGTGTGCTGGTCATGTTCTTGTCACCACTTCTGGATTCAGATCCATTCTTGTTGGCTGTACCACCACAGTGAATCATTAAGCTTTTGACCTTGTTTAGCCCCCTGTGAAGCTCAGGCAGCTTTGGCCCCTAGGATTCTGAATTCTAAAATTGATCTGAGTTTGTGAATGGCTCTTGCATAGTGTTTATAAAAATCCCATTTGCCTTGCGTGCCTTTTTCTTTTCTTTTTCTCTTTTCTCCCTCCCTCCCTCCCTCCCTCCCTCCCTCCCTTCTTCCGAGGGAGGGAGTGCTGACAGTCTGGAGCAACAGTGTTGAAGCCCCCCTGCACTAGTCTGTTGTGGTCCTTCCCATTCTGACAGGACATGTGCGATTCACCGGCTCCTCCCTCTCCCTTTATTGCTAACAGTGAATGTTTATCAGACAGGTTTTGGGGGTTAAAGATATGATCTTCAGCGATGGGACTGTTTTGTATTTGAACTTAAACTGTCCTTTGAGGTGATGGAATGCATGATCTTGGTTGAAGCCCCCTGAGCTAACCAGCTGGGTGGGCTTCCTTCGAGCTGCTGGGGCTTACAGCCGCCTTCTCACAGAGCATGGGACCTGGCTCCTGGGTCCATCTTCTTTTTTTTTTTTTTTTTTTGGCCATGCCACGCAGCATGTGGGATCCTAGTTCCCCAACCAGAGATCAAACCCACACCCCCTGCATTGGAAGCCTGGAGTCCTAACCACTGGACCACCAGGGAAGTCCCCCGGGTCCATCTTTGAGGTTGCCTTGGTTGTATTGAATTGCTTTCTGTGCTGATACCTGTCTGGCTTTGGAGAACTGGGTGATCTGCTCTGAAGTGACCACAGCGATGCTTAGCTGCTTGGCTTCCTCTCCAGGACCCTTACCAAGGTACCATTGTGCTGGCTACCGTTAAAGGCGATGTGCATGACATTGGCAAGAACATAGTTGGAGTTGTCCTTGGCTGCAATAATTTCAGGTGAGTTAAGACCTGTCGTTTTCACCCCCTTTCTTATTTAAAGTGAAAGCATTAACAGGGTAATTCTTTACTGGGTGCGAAGGGCAGGGTAGGGCAGTAGATGTTAGAGGTTATTTTTAATTTCTTTTTCTTCACTGTGTTTTCAAATTTTCTACATTGAACATACCTTTTCAAATGAAGGAAGTTAGTAATTATTTAATGTTGTATGCTCAGTAAGGACAAAAAGAATAGAAAAAACTATTCAAGCAGTGTCAAAACAACAAGAGGCCTCTGGGGATTTGACCTCCGGCCAGAGGCTAGAACATTGGGTCCCACCCCATGGCCCATGACACTGAGCATATTTCCGTTTTCCTCTCGATGAACTGCCAGATATTTAGAGCCAAGATCTTATTAAGACCTTGGCTAAATAGAGTTTTATAAGAAGGCTTTGACTGTACAGTTCTTTTTGCTTTGCTTAGAACAGAACCAGGCATGCGTCCTGGTGTTGATGAAGCTAGTTTTTGAATGTTGTATACAAGTAAAATCCCTTTCTTATATCTTTCATTATAGTTGAATGATTATTCAGCGCAAATTTATTTCTATGTGAGAGCTCATGACCCACAGTAAGAGCATGTTTTGCTCAGATTTCAACATATTCTTTGTAATGAAAAGCCTACTATAACTAATGTCTTCTCTGGCCCATGTCCAACCAACAGTCTCTGAGTCATGGACTTCTTTCCAATGTGCGTTTTTCTCTGTAGAGAAGAGAGACTTGACTGCAGCTACAGCCGGGCCCCCTTGGAGTTGTCTTTGCCCACTCTCTGATAATAATTACCCTCTAAGCCCCCCGCCTACTCTCAAAATATTTATCCATGTCTGCGTTCAAGGCTAATTAAATGCAGCTAAGAACCACTCAGAAAGGCTGGAGATGGAGGAACAGTGTGAGGGCCGGCACCTTCTTCCCTCTGACTGTCTTCACAGGCACTTCCGTTTGGCTGCCTGTTCACTGTCAAAGACTTAGCATTCTCTCCTGGTCCTGGAAATGAGGAATATTGTTCTTGGAATGTATTAATTTTTTTTAAGATAAAAATACTGGAGATACAGTGGAGGTTGTTATAATGAGATTTTACCTATAGGATAAGTATTTGGACGAGAAATAAGTATTTGGATGGGGTATTTGCTTCCTAAAATCTCTGACATTTCTTCTGTTGTCTCACCTTTTCAAACCCTATGTTGTTGGTTTCTATTTGCATTCATCATAATTAGTTCAAGTTCAGTTACGCTGATAAATGTTTATAGATCATCTACTACATACCATGCATTGTATCAGAGACACCAAAGTGATTGAGTTGACTTTTCTCCATTCAAGAACTTTACTGTTTATCAGGCTAAAAAGCAGGAACATGTTCAGTGGTGATAGTGGGACAATTTTTAATTATGAAAAATGGACAAGTAGTTGAGAGAATCATACCAGGAATGTATTTTCCTCCAGTTAAAACATTTTAAGGGACTTCCCTGGTGGCGCAGTGGTTAAGAATCCGCCTGCCAATGCAGGGGACATGGGTTTGATCCCTGGTCCAGGAAGATCCCACATGCCGCGGAGCAGCTAAGCCCGTGCGCCACAACTACTGAACCTGTGCTCTAGAGCCAGCGAGCCACAACTGCTGAAACCTACGCGCCTAGAGCCCGTGCTCCGCAACGAGAGAAGCCACCGCAATGAGAACCCTGCTCACCGCAACGAAGAGTAGTCCCCGCTCGCCGCATCTAGAGAAAGCCCGCGTGCAGCAACGAAGACCCAAAGCAGTCAAAAAAAAAAAAAAGGCCAGGGAAAACTGTGACCAGCATACCCAGTTCCTCTGGCTTGTGCACTAGGGGCCACTTATCTGGAGTAACTGGAGAAACATCTTCTGATGAAATTCTATTCTTTTTGCAAAAAAAAAAAAAAAAAAAAGTTAATGTGCAAACTTTTTCTATCAAGTCAAACACTCCTTTGGGTCTTATGTCTTATAACACATAGACTCTTGGTACTGGTGGGTTTAATGTTATGACATCAGCTAGTAGACAGGTGCCCCTGATAGCTGCTTTATATAGTTAAATGTATGCCTGGATATCCATGTTCCAGCTGATGCCTGGGTGAATCACCCAGCTAGTGAGTGAGTCTAGCAAACCATCCAGTACCAGATATTAATGCAACTTTATCATTCCTGGTTCTTTGTCGTTGATGCAGTAAATCTCATGAAGAGACATGTTCTTTGTGGGGGAAAAAAGAAGTAAAGAGGACTGAAAGTGATAGTTCTGTCTAGACAGAAAACACATTTTTTTTATGGGGATGATGCAATAGAATTTGCAGATTTGAGAATTTAAATGGATCTGGGGATGTGTCCACCAAGAGTTTATTAATACCTAACATTTGTTTTCTGCTTCACAATTTATATAGTGCTTTTATATAACTGATTTTTCTTTTTCTTTGTTTTTTGGTATTCTTTTCCTGATTCCTTCCTCCCTCCCTCCCTCCCTCTCTTTCTTTCTTTCTTTCTTTTTGTTCATTCTTTCTTTTTATGGTTTTGATCCTGCTTTGCCTGCCTCAATTATTGTATTTCTCATTTTACACAGCTAGGAAGTGGCAGGCTGTACTCAGGGCTTCTGAATCCAAAAGTTGGGATTCTATGTTATGTCAGTTTAGCTTCCAGTATTTATTCCAGTTATAAACAACTTTAACTGTAATGTATAATATTAATATGCTAGTTAAATTCCTCTGAAGAAATAATTTAGAATACTTAAAAACATTTTTGATCAGATATTTGATTACATGAAAGTTGATTTTAGATATACTCTTTAATAATAATTACATAAAGAGACAAATGTGGACTTTTCCCATTTAACAGATAATGCACACTGTTTAACTGGGTAAGAAAAAGTAGGATATATTAACAGAAATGTTAAAATTAGATATACATCTAGTACTTTAAAAAATATGGATCTGATGAAACAGATAATGAGGCATATTTTCATTTTAACCAGTGGTTCTTAATATAATTGTCTAGTATGGGTAAATAATACGCAATATATGGCTAAGAAGGGGACACTTTGAAACTGTATAATGTTAGAGCTTTCAGCTGAGTGAGGAAAACGACTGTATCTAAGTCAAGGGCACACTAGAGACTTCTAGCACCTCAGCATGCTCTCTTTATAATTATTCGGAGGCTTTCAACTGTGTGTGTGTGTGTGTCTGTCTGTGTCTGTCTGTCATTTTCTAGCTTAATTGAGATATAATTGACATATAACATTGTTTAAGGTGTAAAACGTTGACTTGATACACATATATTGCAGTATGATCACCACCATAGTGTTAGCTAGCACCTCCATCACATCACATAATTACCATTTCTTGTTTGTGGTGAGCACATTAAGATCTACTTTCTTAACACTCTCAAGTATATCATACAGTATTGTTAACTCCATTGACAGTGCTGTGTGTTATATCCCTAGAACTTATTCATCTTCCAACTGGAAGTTTGTACCCTTGACCAGCATCTCCCCATTTCCCCACCCCTCAGCCCCTGGTAACACCTGTCCTACTCTCTGTTTCTGTGAGTTCAGCTTTTTTAGATTCCCCGTGTAAGCATATCCTACAGTATTTGTCTCTCTCTGTCTGACTTATTTCACTTGCATAATGCCCTCATAGTCCATCCATGTCATAATGGCAGGATTTCCTTCTTTCTTATGGCTTCTTATGGTTCCATCGTATGCATGTATCACTCCTGCTTTATCCATTTATCTGTTCTTAACCACAGCTTGGAAACCTTAGTTGGGGCTGCAGACTGGTACGGTACTCCCATCTAGTGGTGGTACCTGTGAATTGCAGGATCAGAAGAAGCTGCCACCTTTAACTTCATTTCACATGACAGCAAATATGAGGTACCCTAAGTGGATGCAGATGCAAAGCTAGCTTTATATTCCATTTTAATTCCTTCTGGAGAGTAAAAGGGGCTTTATATATTACAATATTTATTTTCTAAATTGTATGAATTCTTAAATAGTATTGGATGCCTTTGCTAAGGCATTTAGTGCAGCTTACATTTTTTTCTGCATTAGAAACCCAAATTAAATGCCTGCATTTACAGCTCTGTTATAAGCACTTTAGAAAGATGATTATAAAATACAAAATTTTCCATAACATCATTTTTATTTTCTTTAATCTCTTATGTGGCAAAATATAAGAATGTGTATAAGAGGCCTACAGACACTGGGTATAGCTCAGAGTGCAGAAGGGAAACCAAGGGAAAGCCAAGGGAGGTGGAGAGCTATATGGGGGACGCAGGGAGTTGTAGTAAAGGGGAGAGAAAATGGGAAGAGATGGTGCAAAGAATGGTGGCCGCCATGGAAGGCAGGGATGGGATTGACCCAGGCTTCAGATCCTTTCCTTCAGCCAGGGTTCCCCAGGGCCAGTTGTTTGTGATTCTGGACCTTCATAGTACTAGTTTCTGCCTGGGTGGCCCTCTGTTTTCCTTCATCCAGCTAATACCTACGTATTTTTTCAAAATGCAGCTGGAGTCACCCTCCTGGGGTGCTTCTAGTTGTTACCGAGATTAGATGGTTTCCCACAGCACACTGTAAATGCCTCCTCTGTGGCACTTGTCACACCATATTCTAATTCAGAATATGAATTAGAATTCATATTCTAATGAACTCACATGTGCTCAGAAACTGATTTCTCAACTCACACATGCTCAGAAATTCATCCCCTTCTTCTGGGGTGGGGCTGGGGACAACCCCAGGCCTAGATTGGTTGTCCCTGGTGGTGAGCAGCCTCCTTCCTGTATCCCAGTGCCATAAATACTACTTCTCTGTGTGGAAAACGTTGGGAAGTGCTCCTCTAAACAGTGATATATTTGACTGTCTCCCAGCAAGACCTCTTAAGGCAGCCTAATACGTTGGAAGTTGAACTTGTACCCCAGATCCCTGGCTCACTGTTTCCAGACCTCTTCTTACCTGCCTGACTGCCAGTTGTCACTCTCTTGCTGATTTCTCCTTCTCTGTGTGACCCCTGAACAGGGGAGTGCTCCGAGGCTCAGCCCTGGGACCTCTTCTCTGTCTGTCCTCACTACCTAGGTTAGTGCTTCTCGGACTGTAATGTACCTTCTGACCACCTGGGATCTTGATAAAGGTCAGATCAGGTTAAAGTAGGTCTGGTCAGATAGTCTTAGATCATCTCATTCAGTCTGATGAGTTTTTTTTCTTGCTCCTCTCCCCTTTCATCTCCCCTCCCCTTCCCCTCCTCTCTCCCCATCTTCCCTCCCCTCTTTCTCCCCACCCTCCACCCGCTTTTGGCAATTTATTTTTCTACATCTTTTACACACGGTCTGAGGACTTTTTAACACCATCTAATATGCTGTCAAGTCCCAGGTTTTATCCCCAGCATGGATCTGTCACCTGGACTCCAGGCTTACCTATCCAGACGACTACCTAAGGGCTCCATTTGGATAGCTAAAGAAACAATATTTTGAAAATCGAACTAATCGCTGCCATTAAGATGCCCTCTACGGGGCTTCCCTGGTGGTGCAGTGGTTAAGAATCCGTCTGCCAGTGCAGGGGACACAGGTTCGAGCCCTGGTCCAGGAAGGCCCCATATGCTGCGGAGCAACTAAGCCTGTGCGCCACAACTACTGAGCCTGTGCTCTAGAGCCTGCGAACCAGAACTACTGAGCCCACTTGCCACAACTACTGAAGCCCGTGCGCCTAGAGCCCGTGCTCCGCAACAAGAGAAGCCATTGCAATGTGAAGCCCACACACTGCAACGAAGAGTAGCCCCCGCTCGCCGCACATAGAGAAAGCCCGCACGCAGCAGCGAAGACCCAACGTGGCCAAAAATAATAAATAAATAATAAAAATTAAAAAAAGAAAAAAAGATGCCCTCTTCTCCCCCTCTGACCTTACTCCCTACAGCTTTCTCCTTCCTCCATTTCTGTCCAGCCACAAGGTCTCCTTACTTTTCCTCAAACAAAAGCAAGCATCATACGATGTTCCTGAATGATACAGTGCCTAAAACAAGAAAAAGAATTGAGAGCAAGATGATTCTTGCCATCATACTGATGATTTTTAATTGAATTTTAAAAATATATGCAATGCTAAAAGCAGTCAGCTTTGAAATACATGCCTCTTTGTCTTGATAGAAAAGCAATATGCCATTTTGCTTAGTTTTATAGGCTGTATTTAGTCACAGTTTAACAAATCTGTTGCCAGACTGAGTGCAATGTGCTTAAAAAAAAAAAAAAAAGGGTTCCACCTCGCCCCTGTTACAACCTGCAGGCCCCATCATCAACACTTACAGCATTTGTTCTCTACCAGCTTAGTGCTAACAGACCTGAATAGCGTTAGCATTGATTTGAAATTGTGTACTTACTGAGGATTCCATATATGCTACTTTATTTTTTTTTAATTTAAGTAATATGGCAACAAGCTAAGAAATCTAACAGTATGAGAAGCTATATAGTGAGAAGCAAGGCTCCTTCCTGCGCCTGGTGTCCAACTACACCCACCTGTTAGCAGCTGACGTGATGTCAGGTAGTAGTTCTTAAGCATTGATTTTTTTTTAATTTAAAATTATTTTGCCTATTTAGTTTTAAGAATTGTTGACATTAGGAAGCAAGTGAAAATGCATACTGTAATTTTTAAAACATCTTTATAACAAATACTTATCAAATTAAATTGTCAAAATGACTGACATTCCATGTACTCTCTAAATCTAGAAGAGTAGTTTATAGAACATTTTCAAGGGCAGAAGTCCCATTTTCTCCGAGTTCCAGAAAGCTGTCTCCTCCCTGAGTTACAGTTCCTTGGTGTTACTCTGTCCTCTGAGCGTAACAGGCTCCAGGCTTCCTCTTCCCAATTGCGTCCCCCTTCTCATGTGCCCGCCCAGGGTCAGCTCTTCCTTTGAGTCTCACTCCATCTCTCGTGGTTACCTGCTCTCTGATTCAGTCTCCCTCTCCCTCAACTTAAGTCACCACATTCCTTCTCGTCAGCTTTTCATGTGCAGGAACTGACCTCTTCTTGCTTATCCTCCTAGTTGGCTTCCATGTGGGGTATACTGTTCAGGTGATATTTATTGAGTGAACTTACCCAGCATCTTTATTGGCCTACATGGCTAAGAAGATGGATTTTGGTGTCAGATCCTGGTTCAAACCTCAGCTCTGCTACTGATTAGTTGTTTGACTGGACAAGATGCTTAACTTCTGGGCCCACACTTCTCTGGGCCCTTCCTCATTAAAATGTAAAAATCATGTTTTCAAGAATTTTAAAAATAGACAGAGAGTATTAATTGGTAAAACCTGCCTCAAAATCGAGTTTAAAATATGAATCAAGCATCGTAAAAATATTTATATTCTTTAACGCAATAATGCCATTTGTATTAATCCATCCAGTGTATATATTTGGATAAATGCATGAAGTAAAATATGAAAACAAACCACAGAAAATGGGCCCCATGGTAGTGCTTCCATGTAGAGTTCCTGTGAGGGTTAAACAAGATTGTTTATGCAGAAGGCTTAGCATAATGGAAACAACCCAGGTGTCCATTGACAGATGGATGAATAAACACCATGTGGCACATTCATACAATGGAATATTATTCAGCCTTAAAAAGGAATGAAGTTCTGACACAGGCTACAACGTGGAGCAACCCTGAAGTCATTATGCTAAGTGATATAAGCCAGACACAAAAGGACAAATAATGTATGATTCCACTTGTATAAATATCCAGACTAGGCAAATTCATAGAGACAGAAAGTAGAGTAGAGGTTACCAGGGGCTGGGACGGGCCGATCAGGGATTGTTGCTGAGGGATTACAGAGTTTCTTTTGGGGCGATGAAAGAGTTTTGAAAATAAATGCTGGTGATGGTTGCACAACATTGCGACTGACTGATTAGTGATGCTGAATTGTACTTAGGTTAAAATGGCAAATGATGTGTTACATATATTTTACCAGAGCTTAGGAAATAATAGTGTCCTCTACCAAATATTATTGAATTGTCTCCTTTAAATATAGGTGGATTAGATGCTCTGTGGATTAAGTCGGCAAAGGTGTTTAAAAAAGCTCAGCATAGTCCCTGACCCATGGTCAGTTCCTAATAAATGGCAGTCGTCGATGAGTTGGTGGTTGATATTTAGTGAGCTTTTCAGTGTGATTCCAGTTTACGTTAGAGCAGTATTTAATGGCTAAATAAAAATGTTCGTCTAGCTTTTTCCCAATGGGTTCTCATTAATTTTTCTCACATCTCATTTCTGTGCCCCAGAGTTATTGACTTAGGAGTCATGACTCCATGTGACAAGATACTGAAAGCTGCTCTCGACCACAAAGCAGGTACTGTGCAGCTGTGCTCCTGGGCATTTCAGTAAATACCATTTCCTCCCATTGTCTGTCTATCAGTGAATAGCCATGCCCCAGCCCATGTGGGATGGTGGGACATTCAGACATTCAAGTGCTAGCTCTGCCTGGGGGTGCTGTCATTGCCGTTTATAATGGAGGTAGAAGGGGTGAGCAGGTAACCATGAAACTCCTCTCTAGCTATGAGGAAGGGGAATGGGGACAGGCTTCTTAAATAGAGAACAGTTTTATTGGATTTTTTTCCTCTGTGTGTAGTTGCTTTTATGTTTCTTCTGACACTGTGACACGTTGAGTCTGGGAAATCATGAACTAACAATTGCGTGGCTTCCCGAAACTGTGGCAAGCATATTCAACTTGAAGTTGCAAATCATATTTACTCCTGAAAGCAAACAATAAATTGAAAACCCCAGTCAGAAAAGAAGCCTCAGAATTAGAAATTGGGAACTTATCTTCTGTCTTGTGGTCTTTATTACAAAGTTTTGAAAATGAGTCTTCATACTTTTCCTCTCATCCTCCTTCTTACTGTCCTTTTTTCTCTTTTTTTAAATAATAGATATAATTGGCCTGTCAGGACTAATCACTCCTTCCCTGGATGAAATGATTTTCGTTGCTAAGGAAATGGAGAGATTAGCTATAAAGATTCCGTTGTTGATTGGAGGAGCTACCACTTCGAGGTAAGTCATGCTAATGAGCTTTGTGCTTCCCTTAAATTCTCTTAAATGCCAGTGTTTAAAAACAGTGATAAAACCCGACTTTTTTTCTTATGCATAGTGCATTGGCTCCTTATTATATAAATACACGAACTTTCCAGCCTTCACACCACGAGAGCCAGAATCATTTGGGGGCCTGCTGCAGGAAACTCCTCTGTCATCTACCCCCTCTCCCTGTTTTTGGATTCCTTTGGCCTGCAGTCCTCTTTTCCTTCATCTTCTCACCTCCCATTCAGTTCCTGAGACTTCTAACGAACACTTATCCTCTTGAAATCAAACTGAGTGGAGAAGCTGTGTTTTTTGGTACAAAAACACTGCTTGAACTTTAGCCCACTCTCTGTCTTGAAGCAGGTATCTGACTGAATAATTACAAGTTCTCTTGAAGAAACTCCGACCTTGTAATAGTTGAGATAGAAAGCTGACCTAGAGAGAATGAATCAGAGGATCACTTTGGGAAGTTGTTTCTGAAAGAGAGACCTTTGGGGAACCTTTGGGTCAAATAATTTAAAGAGAAAGTTCAAATTCGGTCACATTATTATTCAGTTTGTCGGATTTCTCCTGGGGTCACGATCATAATGATATTTGGTGAGAGGTATGTTAATTATGGGTATTAGACTTTTAAAAAATTTTTATTTTATATTGGAGTGTAGTTGATTAACAATGCTGTGTTAGTTTCAGGGGCACAGCAGAGTGATTCATTTGTACATACACGTAGATCCATTCTTTTTCAAATTCTTTTCCCATTTAGGTTGTTACGTAATGTTGAGCAGAGTTCCATGGATATTAGATTTCTCATGACACATTCCTTATGCCCCATGTAGTTCACTTTGGCAGGGAGCAGTGCCCAGGAGGAGCATTGACCTTGATGGTCACACAAGCATGCAGTTTACTTTTCTGATACAATATACAGTAGATGTGGGACTAAAGCTATTCCAGAGTTCCTTTCACTCTGGAAACAACTGTATGTTAAGCCATTTGTATTAGGGATCTCCACAGAAACAGGATCAGTAAGGGGTGTGTGCGTGTGTGTGTGTATCTATATAGGGGGTGTGGGGGAAGGGAGGGAGAGTGATGGATTTTAAGGAACTGGCTTATGCGATATGGAGGCAGGTATGTCTGAAATCTACAGGGAACGTGGGCAGACTGGAGGCCAGGCAAGAGTTGCTGTTGTATCTTGAGTCCACAGGCAGTCTGGAGGCAGAAGGCCTTCTTCCTCAGCGACTGCAGCCTTTTCTCTTAAGGTCTTTAATTGATTGGATGAGGCCCACCCACACGGAGGACAATCTGCTTTACTCAGAGCCTACTGATTTAAATGTTAATCATATCTAAAAAATACCTTCACAGAAACATCTAGATTGTTGTTTGACCAAAAACTGGGTACCATGGCCTACCCAAATGGGCACATAAAATTGACCATCCTTCCATTTATAACCTGAATGGACCATGTTCATGAGTAGTCAGGGTTCTATGTCATGTATCCACTAATTACTTTTCATACTTGAAGGACTCAGTAGTGTGGCTATTGTTGCTCACATTAGAAAACTAGGTTTGTTTTTCCACGAAGGACTTACCCACTAGGAAACTGGCAGATCGTTCTCCAGGGATATGACCAACCATCGATAACTGAGGTTTCAGTGAGCATGGTTGTGGGTAATTGATGATTATAGTGTGAATATTCATTAGCTTAGCAAAGAGAATGGTAAGGGAATCTACAGATTATTGTCAAAATGAAAGACCTTTTAAAATCATCGTTGTAAAAGAGGATAAATAAATACTTAAATGAGCAGATGTAATGAAATGCATTATGAGTTATGTAAATGTGATGCTGGTTTCCAAATGAGAACCACTTTATGTGGACACTGCACTTGGGAATTCAATACCAGGAAACCACATATTGCTACTTGTGCAAGTTGGAATGTTACCAATAGTTAATTCTACTATATCTCTTACCAAGTAAGAGCCACCAGATTAAAGAGGTTTCTTAAAAAATAACCGGAAGTAACATGACTAACCTCTCAGGATACATCATTGGCAAACTTAGCCATAAAGGACTCTTATGGCTATGACTCTATACCAGTTATAATCTGGTATATCAAGTTAAAATTAATCAGATCAGAAATCACCCACAGTCTTAGTGCTATTGTAGAATATCTGTTCTCATCTGGGAAACTAAATGTGTTCCTCCAAGGAGAGAGAAATCTGGATCCCATGACCTCCCAAGGTCTCTTTAACTCTCTGATGTTTTGTTTCTCAATGAGCTTTTCTGGTTCTATTCTCTTCCATGCCTGTTGCAGTTTCTGAAAAATTATTTAGAAAATAAAAGCCAGTAGTGGTGCTTCCAGGTAACCATCCCCTTCTCCATTGTGGTGCAAGAGCAGCCTTTGAAAAACAGATTCTCGTGCAGCCTCCAGGAATGTCAGTGTAAAATTCCCCCTTCTGCCTTCATTTTAAAGTGGTGACAGTGGGTGAGATCTCAGACGTGGAGGCTTGCTTCGTCAAGCCCTCTTATTTAAGTAAGCACTTTTGCTAAGTATAGCACTCATGTAGAAAAGTACACAAGTCACAGGTAAACAACTTGATGAATTTTTTAAAAAATGAAACCACCCATGTAATAACCCCCAGATCAAGAAATAGAACATTAATGACACTCTGGGAACTTCACTGGATCCCCCGACCTAGTCATGCTATCTTCTATCACCACAGTTTGGTTTCGTCTGCATTTCAACTTTGTGTAAGTGGAATCCTACTGTACGTATTCATTCTTCTGTGTCTCGCTCAACATTATGTCTTTAAGGCCTAAGCTCATTATTACAGTAGTGTTTTTGTTTTTGCTTTTTTTCCCATTGTGGTATAATATTGCATTGTATTATGCCCTCTGGCTTATTTATCCATGCTAGTGTTGGTGGACATTTGGGTTTTTCCAGTTTGGGGCTATTACACGGAATGCTGTTATGTATGTGTTTCTGCCCTGAAGCAGACTTGCTGGGTCACAGAATATGCATATGGTCATCGGCATTAGGTATTTTTTCTAAAGTGATTGTATTAATTTATACTCCCACTGGCAATTATGAGATTTCCAATTATTCCACACCCTTTTCCGTTTTATCCATTTTAGTGTGTATGTAACAATATCTTGCTAAGGTCTTCATTTGTATTTCTCTACTGACTAATGATGTTGAGTACCTTTTCATGTGTATATTGACCACTTGGATATGCTTTTTAAATCTTTTTTTTTAAAATTAGGTATTCTGCCTTTTTTTTTCTTTTACTGATTTGTATGCATTCTTTATATTGGAAACAAGACTCTTTATCAGAAATATATATTGCAAATAGAGTTTTCCAATATGGCTTACCTTTTGCTGTCTTAGTGGTATTTTGGGTAACAAAAGTTCTTCATTTTCATGAAGTCTGATTTATCGATCTCTTTATGGTTAGTGCTTTTCGCATCTGTGTAAGAAGGCTTCTACCCTAGGAGAGTCAGCTTTGCTAGAAAGCATTCGGGAGTTTGAATGTCTCAGAAGTCATCTGAGAACGCTTATCGTCACCTCCTACAGACCTATGGAGGGCTCAGCAGAGGCCCAGTTCTTTCCTTTGCTGTTTTTGAGCAAATGGAGGCTCAGGAGTTCCAAATTCTCATGAAAGCAGATCTGTGAGGGGAATAGCAGCATGGCTTTTCCAAACCTCAGGGGCCTGAGGTAGGTAGCATGAGAGAATTAGAACTGTACCCCCAAGACACGAAATGAGGCTTGAGGATGGATCCTTGGAGAGGCTGAAAGGTTTATACAGATTTGGGGTCATATGTGGGTAGAAATCTGCTTGGAATGGCCCCTTTTAACCTGTAGCTATAAGAGACTAGAAAACTGAATATTCTTCTGTCTGTAATACAGATGGTTTTGTATCACAAACTAGAAATGACTTTAATGGAAATCTGGCCCTTTTAGCTACAGAACTTCTCAAGGGCACAAGTCTGGCAGTTAGCTCTCAATTTTTAACTGGTTTAAAGCCAATAACTGCAAAGTGTCTTTTTCAATTATCTTTTGTGTAGTTTAAACTTGGAGAATTCAACAGGAAGTCACATTGCTCAAAGCTGGAGGTAATTTTCTGAGTTTTCTGTTTTGTTTTTTTTTTTTTAACTGCTATGAGGTAAGGTGCTGAATTACATAACTGATAATATTTTCCTCTGTATAGGATTTCAAGGAATGAATTTTACATGCTAATCTCACTCCTGATTCCATCTTTTTTTAAAAATAAATTTATTTATTGAATTTATTATTTTTGGCTGTGTTGGGTCTTTGTTGCTGCGTGTGGGCTTTTACTAGTTGCAGCGAGCGGGGCCTACTCTTCGTTGCGGTACGTGGGCTTCTCATTGCAGTGGCTTCTCTTGTTGCGGAGCACAGGTTCTAGAGTGCAAGTGCAAGGTGCAAGGACTTCAGTAGTTGTGGCTCACGGGCTCTAGAGCGCAGGCTCAGTAGTTGTGGCGCAAGGGCTTAGTTCTGTGGCATGTGGGATCTTCCTGGACCAGGGCTCGAACCCGTGTCCCCTGCATTGGCAGGCGGATTCTTAACCACAGCGCCACCAGGGAAGCCCTCCTGATTCCATCTTAATTTTCCCATCCTTATTTCCCATTTTCTCTCATTTTTTCTCATCAAATTTTAAGTTTTGGTTATGCTGCATTTATGTAAAACACTAGTTCTGAGATAAGGTATGACATGAAATAAGTGCTTGGAGTGCTTGTTCTTTTTTTTTTTTTTTTTTTTTTTTTTTTTATTGCGGTACCGCGGGCCTCTCACTGTTGTGGCCTCTCCTGTTGCAGAGCACAGGCTCCGGACGCGCAGGCTCAGCGGCCATGGCTCACAGGCCCAGCCGCTCCGTGGCATGTGGGATCTTCCCAGACCGGGGCACGAACCCGCTTCCCCTGCATCGGCAGGCAGACTCTCAACCACTGCACTACCAGGGAAGCCCTGGTGTGGTAATTTTTTTTTTTTTTCGGTACACGGGCCTCTCACTGTTGTGGCCTCTCTCGTTGCGGAGCACAGGCTCCGGACGCGCAGGCTCAGCAGCCATGGCTCACGGGCCCAGCCGCTCCGCGGCATGTGGGATCTTTCCAGACCGGGGCACGAACCCGTGTCCCCTGCACCGGCAGGCGGACTCTCAACCACTGCGCCACCAGGGAAGCCCTGATGTGGTATTTTGTTTGTTTATTTTGGCTGCACTGCGCGGCATGGGGGATATTAGTTCCCCGACCAGGGATGGAACCCTCACCCTCTGCAGTGGAAGCGCAGAGTCTTAACCACTGGACTGCCAGGGAAGTCCCCGGAAGCACTCTGATAGCTGGGCAAGCTCAAATTTCATACCTGTGCTCATCCAGCTTGGGCAGTGTTTGCGTTGGAAAGGAGCACTTTGATTTGTTTTGTTTTGTCTTTTTAAATCATGAAATCCATCCATTTCTTCTCAGTTCCCTTTCCCAGGAGATCATCAAAGAGAGAATGGCCAGAATTACACTGAGAACCCTTGGATACTTACTAAATATCAATTATATTGATTTAAACATTGTAAATTTTACTGGCTGTCTTTAAAAGAAATGTCACAAGTTACGTCAGGCTTAAAACATTGTTTCCTGGGGGAACTTCATGCAGAAGAAAGACTGAGGTATATTTGTGTGTCTCAAGTTACTAAGGAAGCATCTGAGGAAGAGGACGCATACAGAGTCTAACTTGTGTTTTGAAACTGGAAGCAACACCTTCTTTATAACTTTTCCTACTGTTTGAAAATTTTCACCCCCTCATAGACTACCCAAGATATTTTCAGAATCTTCGGTCCCCAAACACACAATAGGCACAAAACGGGTCCTGAGGAGGCAGTGGTGTTCGTTAGGCTGCTCCAGAGCCGAGATGCAGCTCCCCCTGCTGGTGGGCCTCCCAGTCCAGAAGGCATCTCCTGCGCTAACTGGCCTAGGCCTCAACTTCCATCTCACAGCCCAGTTCTGGTGGATTATGGCTTTAGTCCTTTGCTTCCTGTTTATGCACAGAAATATGCTTAGAAAGGGGACAGGTGAAATGTTAGAGGTCTTGTCTGTCTCATTATGAATAAGTCTTTAGAGCCTTCCCTTAGAAGCCTCTTAAAAACACACTTACACAAATAATGCACCTTTAATATTCTCTTGGTTTTTAAAAATTACCTCAATAATCCACACTTACTAGAACATGTCAAACAATTCAGAGGAATGGAAAGTAAAATTTAGTCTCTCCCTTCCCACTTTCAGCCCCAGTTCTAACCTCCGTATAACCAGTGCTGACTCTTTGATGTCTGTTTCTCTGTGTTTTCTAAATATACAGACACTTATATACAAGTTGGTTGGTTGGGGCAGGTTGAGGGTGGTAGTGTTTTGTTTATTTTTGGCTGCATTGGGTCTTCGTTGCTGTGTGCAGGATTTCTCTACTTGTGGCGAGCGGGGGCTACTCTTCGTTGTGGTGCACAGGCTTCTCACTGCGGTGGCTTCTCTTGTTGCGGAGCATGGGCTCTTGGCGTGCAGGCTTCAGTATTTGTGGCACGTGGGCTCAGTAGTTGTGGCGCACGGGCTTAGTTGCTCCGCAACATGTGGGATCTTCCTGGACTGGTGCTCGAATCCGTGTCCCCTGCATTGGCAGGCAGATTCTTAACCACTGTGCCACCAGGGAAGCCCTGTTTTGTTTCTTTTTTAAATAAAATTGTATTAAACATACTGTTTTGCTACTTTAGTTTTTCCTCATAAAGTAGCATATTCTGGACATCTTTCCAAATGAAAATACATTTTAGTTGAGGAGAAAGAATATGAAAGTATCTGACTTGGGGAAAGCTGCTGCTACTTTAAGGGGGAAGGAAGGAGGAGAAAAGACTGGGAACACTGTCCATCTTGTGGAAACTACTGTTGTCACCCTTTTATGTGGAATTGTGGCAAAGTCCACACTTCTGTCCCAGCTTCAGGGTCCTGGTTTAACTACAGTAGCGGAGGGTGTATACATTTTCAGTTCTCACTTTAATGTTATGTTCCGTAATGAAATAGCAGATGTGTAGCCTATGCTATTGCTATAAACATTCAGCAATCAGAGGGCAATTTTGCGGTAAAATTAGGTAATTTTAAGGATTAAAGGGTGTTTCTTCCTCAGAACTGACATTTTCAAGTTTGGCAAAAGGGATTTGGGGCTGAGCTAATGTTAGGATAAGATATTGTTGCTTTGGCCTCTCTGTGTTACTTTGTGTTGAATTTATTTACGGTCCAAGGCTCCTTCCTACAAGTACAAGGTGGGCTTGGGGTGGAGAGGTGTTGGTGTCTCCCGGGGGCAGGGAGCAGCAGCTGGGGAGTGGTGACCCGTGGCTCCTGCCAGTGTCTGCTTCTCCAGGGCTCCTGGCTGGAGGCCCAGCTCATCTGCAGGAAGAAACTCCACTTGACCTTTATGACAGCAAAGTGCTGTGCCCGGGCCGGTTGGTTCCCTTACTTCAGACAGGCTGCTAGTACAGAGAGCTGAGGACACCATCCTTCTCATTTTCTCCTAGGCTTCTTTGTAGTCTGGGCCAAAAATCCATGCCTTTTCCCCCTTGGCTTCCCCCTCTTAGGGTGGGGAGAAAGTCATTCTCATTTTCCAAGGCAAATTTGGAGTTCAATATTTATAAGTACCTTGAAATCTTTCTCTGGAAAGCACTGTAGAATCACATTATCTCTAATGGTTCTGAACAAGACTTGTGTAGGAACTGTCAGCCCTGACGGATATGTTTTTCTCCCTAACGCCTCTTTTCAGAACCCACACAGCAGTTAAAATAGCCCCAAGATACAGCGCGCCTGTGATCCACGTCCTGGACGCATCTAAGAGCGTGGTGGTGGTAAGTGTGGGCCTCGCGTTGTTTCAGAGCTCCTGTGAAGGGAAAACAGAGAGCGCTGAGAGGTAGAGCTCCTCTGAAGGGGCAACAGAAAACGCTGAGATTTAGTCAGAGCTGCTCTGAAGGGCAACAGAGCTCGCTGAGAGTTAGAGCTGCGTTGAAGGGGCAACAAAGAGCACTGAGAGAGCTTCTCTAAGGGGGCAACACAGAGCGCTCAGATGTAGTCAGAACTGCACTGAACAGGCAACAGCGAGCGCTGAGCGTTAGAGCTGCTGTGCAGGGGCAACTGAGAGCGCTTAGAATTAGAGCTGCTCTGAAGGAGCAAACAGAGCGCTGAGAGATAGTCAGAGCTCCTGTGAAGGGGCAACAGAGAGCGCTGAGTTAGAGCTGCTCTGAAGGGGCAACCGGGAATGCTGAGAGTTAGTCAGAGCTGCTCTGAAGAGTCACAGAGCACTCTGAGAGTTAGAGCTGCTGTGAAGGGGCAACACAGAGCGCTGGAAGTTAGAGCTGCTGAGAACGGGCAAGTGAGAGCACTTAGAGTTACAGCTACTCTGAAGGGGCAACACCGAGCGCTTGAGAGTCAGTCAGTGCTCCTGTGAAGGGGCACCAGAGATCGCTGAGAATTAGAGCTGCGTTGAAGGGGCAGCACATAGCGCTGAGCGTTAGAGCTGCATTGAAGGGACAAGAGAGAGCGATGAGGTTTATAGCTTCTGTGAACAGGCTACTGAAATCTCTTAGAATTAGAGCTGCTCTGAAGAAGCAAACAGAGCTCTGAGAGTTAGAGCTGCTGTGAAGGGTAAACAGAGAGCGCTGAGATTTATTCAGAGCTGCACTGAAGGGGCGACAGCGAGCGCGGAGAGTTAGAGCTGCGTTGAAGGGGCAGCAGAAAGCCCTGAGATTTAGTCAGAGCTGTATTGAACGGACAACAGAGAGGGCTGAGAGTGTGTCAGAGCTGCTGCGAAGGAGCAACAGAGTGCTGAGTTATAGCTGCTATGAATGGGCAACAGTGAGCTCTGAGAGTTAGAGCTGCGTTGATGGGGCAACGCAGAGCATTGAGAGTCAGGGCTGCTGTGAAGTGGAAACAGAGTGGTGAGAGAGCTGCTGGGAAGGGGCAACACAGAGCGCTGGCATTTATTCAGAGCTGCTCTGAAGGGCAACAGAGCGCTGAGAGTTAGAGCTGCGTTGAAGGGGCAAGAGAGAGCGATGAGGTTTATAGCTGCTGTGAACGGGCTACTGAAATCGCTTAGAATTAGAGCTGCTCTGAAGAAGCAAACAGAGCGGTGAGAGTTAGAGCTGCTGTGAAGGGGCAACAGAGAGCGCTGAGTTACAGCTGTTGTGAAGGGGCAACACACAGCGCTGAGATTTAGTCAGAGCTACACTGAAGGGGCGACAGCGAGCGCTGAGAGTTAGAGCTGCGTTGAAGGGGCAACAGAGGGCTGTGAGTTGAGGGTATTGCCCAAAACCTTCTATTGGTTTTTGTTTTTAACATTTTTATTGGAGTATAATTGCTTTACAATGGTGTGTTAGTTTCTGATTTACAACAAAATCAATCAGTTATATATATACATATGTTTCCATATCTCTTCCCTCTTGTGTCTCCCTCCCTCCTACCCTCCCTATCCCACCCCTCCAGGTGGTCACAAAGCACAGAGCTGATCTTCTGTTGAATTGTACTAGAGAAATGTGAAAAAATATCCTTGGGCTCGTGTCGTGGTCACTGCGGGTGTGTGCATTGCCGGAAGGAGGACGGGTGTGTGTGTCCTGTGTTTTCCGGCACCACCCCCAAGCCAGCTGCAGCAGTGCTGGCCTGAGTAATAGGAAGGGTGCCAGGACACTTGGACCTTGACACCAACCCAGAGAGAGATTTCAGCCATTGACAAATATTTACAAACATGAATGGGCACTTCTTAACTCTGTGCCAGAGATGAAAGGAATGCAAAAATTTTTAATCAATTTTATTTGAAGTATAGTTTTTTTACAACGTTGTGTTAGTTTCTGCTGTATAGCAAAGTAATTCAGTTATGCATATATATGCATTCTTTTTAATAATGTTTTGCATTATTTAATATATTTTTAACATGTTTATTGGAGTATAATTGCTTTACAATGGTGTGTTAGTTTCTGCTTTACAACAAAATGAATCAGTTATACATATACATATGTTCCCATATCTCTTCCCTCTTGCGTCTCCCTCCCTCCCTCCCTATCCCACCCCTCTAGGTGGTCACAAACCACTGAGCTGATCTCCCTGTGCTATGTGGCTGCTTCTCACTAGCTATGTATTTTACATTTGATAGTGTATATATGTCTGTGCCACTCTCTCACTTTGTCACAGCTTACCCTTCCCCCTCCCCTTATCCTCAAGTCCATTCTCTAGTAGGTCTGTGTCTTTATTCTTGTCTTGCCCCTAGGTTCTTCATGACCTTTTTTTTTTTCTTAGATTCCACATATATGTGTTAGCATATGGTATTTGTTTTTCTCTTTCGACTTACTTCACTCTGTATGACAGACTCTAGGTACCTCCACCTCACTACAAATAACTCAATTTCGTTTCTTTTTATGAGTAATATTCCATTGTATATATGTGCCACATTTTCTTTATCCATTCATCTCTTTTTTTGTTTCGTTATGTTTTTTGCGGTACGTGGGCCTCTCACTGTTGTGGCCTCTCCCGTTGCGGAGCACAGGCTCCGGATGCGCAGGCTCAGCAGCCATGGCTCATGGGCCCAGCCGCTCCGCGGCATGTGGGATCTTCCCGGACCGGGGCACGAACCCGTGTCCCCTGCATCGGCAGGCGGACTCTCAACCACTGCGCCACCAGGGAAGCCCCCTCATTGTAGTTTTGATTTGCATTTCTCTAATGATTAATGATGCTGAGCATTCTTTCATGTGTTTGTTGGCAATCTGTATATCTTCTTTGGAGAAATGTCTATTTAGGTCTTCTGCCCATTTTTGGATTGAGTTGTTTGTTTTTTTTGATATTGAGCTGCATGAGCTGCTTGTAAATTTTGAAGATTAATCCTTTGTCAGTTGCTTCATTTGCAAATATTTTCTCGCATTCTGAGGGTTGTCTTTTTGTCTTATTTATGGTTTCCTTTGCTATGCAAAAGCTTTGAAGTTTCATTAGGTCTCATTTGTTTATTTTTGTTTTTATTTCCATTTCTCTAGGAAGTGGGTCAAAAAGGATCTTGCTGAGATTTATGTCAGAGTGTTCTGCCTATGTTTTCCTCTAAGAGTTTGATAGTGTCTGGCCTTATATTTAGGTCTTTAATCCATTTTGAGTTTATTTTTTGTATGGTGTTAGGGAGTGTTCTAATTTCATACTTTTACATGTACCTGTCCAGTTTTCCCAGCACCACTTATTGAAGAGGCTGTCTTTCCTCCACTGTACATTCCTGCCTCCTTTATCAAAGATAAGGTGACCATATGTGCGTGGATTTATCTCTGGGCTTTCTATCCTGTTCCATTGATCTATATTTCTGTTTTTGTGCCAGTACCATACTGTCTTGATTACTGTAGCTTTGTAGTATAGTCTGAAGCCAGGGAGCCTGATTCTCTTTTGCATTATTGAATATAGGACATTGAATACAGTTCTCTGTGCTATACAGTAGGACTCTGTTGTCTATCTATTCTCTGTATAAAAGCTTACATCTTCTAACCCCCTCCCCCTTGGCAAACACCAGTCTGTTCTGTATGTCCATGATTCTGTTTTTGTTTCATAGATAAGTTCATTTGTGTCCTATTTTAGATTCCACATATAGGTGATATCATATGGAATTTGTCTTTCTCTTTCTGATTTACTTCACTCAGTATGAAAATCTCTTGGTCCATCCATATTTCTGCAAATGGCATTATTTTGTTCTTTTTTATGGCTGAGTAGTAAGGAATGTAGAATTTTTTTTAATGACCCATTTCCAGGTAGAAAAACGTTTAATCTGGAATGGGCCAGTTGACCCTACCCAAGGGCAGAAAAGCATTCACAGATATATGTTGAAAACACAGAATTTGGTAAATATAATAAAGAACTTACCTAAGTGGTTTTTCCTGCTTTTCTCCATCAGTGAAGCCTAACATCGTCTCTTGTTATGTGTTTCATTATTTTCACTGAATAATGGGATATAATAGGTTGTGGGAATCTGAGTGACCATGTGGTCCAGTGGTTTCCAAGTTTGTTTTAGCCACAGAAACCTTGTTTGCAAGTGATGTCTCCCCTGAAAACTCAGTAGAATACAAAGAAGAGCAGCCCCTTCCACCCCTCATCCCATTCCTGGTTCTCATTGAAAGAGCGCAATTTAAGCACCATTAATCTAGTCCAACCTTCACATTTGCAGGCGAGGGGCCTGGTGACTTGTGACACTACCAGGCACTGTCACGCAGCCTGGACCAGGGCGACACATTTCCTGAGCCATCTTCCAAAGGAATTCTTTCAGATCTTTGAATTTACTTATATGAAAATTATACAATAATCGCTAACATTATTAAATATTTATAGTGTACCCAGCACTGTGCTAAGTTCTTCACATGGATTTTTTATTTTATCCTCATGAGGTAGATACTTTCATTATCCCCATTTTAGAGGTGAGGAAACAGGAACTAAGAGATTAGTCACTCTTGAGGCCACACATCCCTGAAGCAACAGGTGTGGATTTGAATGCAGGTGCTCTTACTCTGTGAGGCGTTAGTTAAACTTGTTTCCATTAATATTTAATGTCTCCTTTATTAAGAAGGATAAAATTAAATCGGGCTGGAGCCATAAAATTGCAGTTATTTAAATTGCCATTGAGATAGACTAACGTGCAAATAAACTACATTTCTACAACTCAATTTAAAAACAATTTTTTGGATCTTATATTTGGATAGTGTTTCGTAAAGAGGTTATGTCAGGTCCATGGTTGAGTAACCAGTGAGCCTCTCTTTAAGGCTTATTCCTGTTTTCAAATGCTAATGAATGACTGTGAACATTTCCTGTTTAGAGACCAGGCGTTGGTCCCGTTTGCATGCACAGTGGTAACATTGACCCCACAGGTTGGGGAAGACTTCAGCTGGGAATGACTTGGTCCCTTGATTCTCTTCCGAGGCCACTCCTCCACCGTCTGGAAGAGCTAAAGCCCCGTGGACCCAGCTGGAAGCCAGCAGAGGATGAGGCGTGGGTGTCTGTGCCTTTTACCGTTTGGTCCAGCCAAGCAGTCGACAGTAGTTGGCTCTTCTCATATACAAAGAAACAGCCACCTTTTGAAATTACTCAGACATAAGTCTGATGGCAAATCATTTGGGTAATTGCCAGTGACACATTTCGGGAGTCAGTGGTACAGTTTGTTTAGGTTGATTTGTTTAGATTGATTGATGGTTCAGAGTCTTTTGATCTCACTGCAGTGATCATGACGCAGGTTCACACTCTAGCTACTGTCTCATGTATTTATTTGAAAGGTTCCAAAATGTGGCAATTACATACATAATAGTTGGAGATTTAGACCAGATGATGGATGCCCCCTTACTTTCTTTCCTTTTTTTAAAAAATAAAAAACAAGATGTGAATATTCAGTCCTCTTTAAATTAGAAAATAAATTTTCAGCATATTCCCACCGTAAATTGTGCTGCAATTTGCCGTGAGAAAGAAAAAAGAAAAAAAGGAAAAGTTCTACTATGTCTGATGGTTGGCAAGAAAACACAGGATGGACTCTGGTTTTGTGATGGAAGGACCACATAGATTAGCCCATATAATTGGCCATGAGCTTGTTTCCATTGAGCAAGTCAGCCTGGGCAGGGAGGGGCCTGTCACCGCAGCTCTGGCAGCAGGAGCTCCACGGGGGGTGTGGAAGGGACCAGCCAACAGCAGCAACCCCTTCCATTTACCCAGTAGTTCCTGTGTTGGATGCTGTCAAGTTCTGGAAATCGGGGGGTTACTTTCTCAGAGTTTAAATTCTAGCAGAACGCAACAGTGTTTTAAAACAGTGATTGCATGTACTTTGGGGGAGCTCAGGAGCAGACATCCTTTCTTGTTTTCATGAGCTCTGCTGGATTTCCTAAATGGGGACTCCATTGAGGTGAGGTTCACATAAGACTGGGAATTACTCTAGTATGCATACCATTTGGGAGCCTGTTTTTAGGCTTATCACAAGGGCCTTTACTGATTATATTTCTTAATAAAGTGATTTGGTTTTATACTAACTCACAGCTGATTGGATTTTTATTAGAGATACTTAGACAATTCACACAGAATTATAGACATTTAAAGCTGATGGGCACTTTAGCCATCATCCAGCCGAACTTCCTCCATTTCAGATAATGGTATTGAACTTCCCTGCCTTTTTGTGTGTGACAAAATCCTGCTGGAGGATGCAGGGTTGGGACAGTACTGTGATTTTGGAACTGATGTGAACAGCAGCAGCCATTTCCTCTTCCTTTGTGATTTTATTTTGAGCTTTGGTGGCAGCTATTCTACCTATTTGGTAATCATAGTCATAAATACTATTTAGCTGATTCTAGTTTTACAGTTTACTGAGTAGCCTCACTTTTCTCAGATGATCAGTTTCCTTTCTTATTTTAGCACAAGCTCATGGTTGACTATGAAGATCAGCCTCATTCCATCAGCAAACATTTGTGAGGATGCACCTTCTACGTGCCGGGCCCCACGTTAGAAGCCAGGGGCACGAAGGTGGTTAAGGTGCAATCCTACCCTCACAGGGCCTGTCCTCTAGTCAGGGAGGTAGATGCCTAGGCAGATGCTGGAAGCCTGTGGTAAATGCAGTGATGGAGAGATGAACAGAGTATCTTTGAAACCCTGAAGAGGGGGTAGTGTGTTTTGGGGCCCCAAGACCACCCCCAGTTTCAGTGATTTGCTAGGACTCACAGAACTCAGAAACACTTTTATACTCACAATCACGGTTTATAACCATGAAAGGATACAGATTAAAATTGAGTGGAATCTAGAAAAGGCCAGGCACCAGCATCCGGGTGTCTCTCCCCTCAGAGTCATACGGACAGAGCTTAATTCTTCCACTAATGATGTGTGACAGCATGTATGGAGTGTTGCCAACCAGGGACGCTCGCCTGAGCCCTAGTGTCTTGGGCTTTTATTGCAAGCCAGTCACATAGGCAGGGCTCCCCTGTCTGACCTGTCTGAGTACCTTAGGGGGTTCTCAGGCTTCAACCCCTCCAGAGGTTAGATAGCACGTAAGCCAAGTTCCCCCATAATTCACCTTGTTAGCATAAACTTTCTGGGATGGCCTGAGGCCCCAGGTAGACAAAGACATTCTTTATCAGGCAGGATATTCTGAGGGCTTAGAGTTTATCTCCCAGGAGCGGTCAAAGTCCAGTCTCTTCTTTGTAACGTGCAACATTGGAGCATCCCAGGCCTGCTGAGTTAACCCTTTACTGTAAAGCCAGGCAGGCATTAGCACAACTGGTGAAGGGAGAGGAAATGATGTTAGTATGGGAAGGCTTCCTGAAGGAGATGACCCTAGGACTGACCAGTATTACTCATGTTTTATCTTCTTTCGCTGCTCTATGGTTATTGAACTTGGATCTTGCATTTTCAGTGTTCTCAACTGTTAGATGAGAATCTAAAAGATGAGTACTTTGAGGAGATCATGGAAGAATATGAAGATATTAGACAAGACCATTATGAGTCTCTCAAGGTAAGTGACAAAAACAGGTCCCCGTTTGTTTGGGTAATAAAATGATCCTACAGTTTTTTGTTTTTTGGTTTTTTTGGCCGCATCAGGTCTTAGTTGTGGCACGCAGGATCTTCGTTGCGGCATGCGGGCTTCTCTAGTTGTGGCCCGTGGCTCCAGGGTGCACGGGCTCGGTAGTCGCAGTGCGCGGGCTCTCTAGTTGTGGTGCACGGGCTTAGTTGCCCCACAGCATGTGGGATCTTAGTTTCCTGACCAGGGATTTAACCTGCATCCCTTGCATTGGAAGGCGGATTCTTAACCACTGGACCACCAGGGAAGTCCGATCCTACAGTTTTTAATGTGAATTTGCTGTTTGGAGGAGGGGAAGGTTTGGGATCATTTTTGGGAAGTCCTACTTTCTAGTTCACATCAGCGTTCTTCAGTGTTCCCAGTAATTTTGGGTTATATTAAGGTTAATTTTATTTATTCCTCCAAACATGTACTGAGTAAGAAGTAGGTGTTGGGTGCTGTGCTGGCTGCCACTTATGAGAATGAATAAAACATGAGCTCATAGGCAGCAGGGAGATGGGGACTGAGTGTACTGAGGTGGCTCCCACAGATCCTTATGCTTGAGGAAATAATGGAAGAGAATGGAGACATTAGACAGGACCATTGTAAGTCTCTCTGCCTGATCGCCCGAAGCTCTCTGTGCAGAATGTTTCAAGAACTGTCCCTCTGTAGACTAGCTTCAGGAGATGCATGGAGACTAGGCATGATTACTCCTTAGAGGTCGTTGGGATACTTCTTCCTGGTTATCTGCTTGCTGGGCCTTGCGTATGGGGAGGCGGGGGGTGTATTTCAGGGGTGGCCAGGTAAGTGAAATGGGATAACAGACAGCGAGACGGGAACAAGTTTCTGAGGTGTCAGCTGGACCAGGGCACTGTGGTTGGCCTTCCCCTTCCTTAGTTTGCCTACGTTTGGCTGTTTCTTCGTTCTGCCTCCTGGGCCTCAGGGCGGTCAGTGGCCACCACTTAATCCCAGCCTCAGGTGAAGTACAGGCAGGAGGCCTCACCGTAAAGGCTGCAGGTCCGCCTTGCATTTACGTATCCATATGTAACGGGTGCTCATTGCATCTTTACTCTCTATTGTTCTGGTGCTGATGTGAAGCCATATTAGATGGAAAAGGAAGAGCTTTCTAGGATCTGAATTTTCGTGAATAAAAGCATATGTTTTCTTGCAAAACTTATTTACTAGCTTCCTTGGGCATGCTTTCATAGTAGCAGCTGAAACGCTGAGTCTCTGACTGAATAACTTTTCCTTTTTTCATAGGAAAGAAGATACTTAACCTTAAGGCAAGCTAGAGAAAGTGGTTTCCATATTGACTGGCTGTCAGAGCCTCCCCCAGGTCTGTATGGCTATTGGTTAGAGAAAAGTGCATGTGATAACTGTGCATTTACTGAGCAGCAGAATCAAACAGGCAGCTAAAAACTCTTAATTATGTTCAGTAGTGATGACGAAGGACAGTGATGATCAAAAATAAAAGTCTACAGGTGCCATTTATGGAGAACTAAACACTGTCCTGAGATTGACCTGCAGCGGCTCTGAGTCCTTGACACAGGAAGTGCTATTATCCCCACTTTTACTTGAAGAAACTGAGTTTCGGGTAATAACTTGGGAGGTTACTAGCATTCTATCTCTGATCTGTCTTCTAAACCCATACTCTTGCCTCTGTGCTTTGTTTGAGTGGGCCTCCTTCAGGTTGAAGCCAATTCTAGAGACCTGCCTAGGTGGTGCTGTCACTACCTTGGCCTAGGTCCCAGGCGGGCCCAAGTGCAGACGTGGAATGTCTAAAATTGCAAATGCCTGCGCGTTGAACAGACCTTAAAACATTGCAGTGAAGCAGGCTCTCCTATTTTTGTTCACTCTCATTCTCTCTTGGATGCTTCCCTCTTTTGATTTCTTTCATTTGGTTTCTTGCCCTTCTGATTTCTAGCCACTTTTCTTGCCTTGCATAGGTGTTCATGAAGGAATAAAATGTGTAAGACGTTTTGACAGGTTCAAAGAGGCATGTGATAGGAATGCAAAATCGAGACAGGGTGAACAGGGGTTATATTAATTGAATCTGTATTTCCAAGGTAACATCTCAAATCCACTTTCATTGCTCACGACCCCTGTGTTCTGCACACACTCAGCAGAGTGGATTAAATTGGAAACGTAGGTGAGCTGGGTTCTAGATTCAGTCCTGCTGAGTTCAGTGCGGTTTAGTGAGAAGAAGGCAGATGGGGAGCTGGGAGGCTTGGGTTCTGATCCCAAGTGACCTTGAGCATATTGCTTCCATGTTTGACAGTTTCTAATATGTAAAAAAGGAGTTACTTTATGGAAATGTGAGGATAAAATAAGACATATAAACCTTAGAAAAAATATGAATCACTATATAGTCCAAACTCTTATTTTCTCTTTTCCTTTCAGTATGAAATTGGAAAAATATCACAAGGGGGAGCCCATTTTAGCCAAGCCAAGCGTCCAAAATACATGTCAGTGGCAGTAGTCCACTGAAGGCCTGCAGCACCAGGTGGCAGTGGTGACACTTTTCAAGTGGCTGTTTAACCCCCATGTAGGGCCCCTAAGGACAACCCAGCCTTAGCGTAGTTGCAAGAAGTCAATAAAGAGAGAAGGAAAGGTTCTTCTCTCTAGGCCTTTGGTGGTAAAACCTCAAACACATCTCCAACTCTGGCCGACAAGCTCATTCAAGAATAACACCCTTGAGTGACCCGGAAGCAGAGCGTTTCCCTGACTTTCCAGGCAGGGTGACACTTCAGTCAGGAGAATAGCTGTAATTTCTTTTTCATTACCAAACAAACCAGCATAATAGAATATTTACAAAGCAAGGATTGTCCTGTATAATAAAAAGATGACCAGGAACACATGGGGAAAAGCTACCATGAACTATGTCAAAAGGTAGAGATTTCCAGGCAAAATTAAGAAGCTGCACATACTTTTCTTTTCCTGTACTTTCACCTCTCACTGTTACTGTCTAACGAGGGAAAAACACTCTTGAGACTTCCGTGTTATCCCTGAGCACCTGAGCGTGGTGCTTTAGTTTAAGTTCTCTGATCCTTATTTGCAGATCAGGAAACTGAGGGCATGAGGGCTGGGAAGCGGGCAGCGGAGTGGTCACCTTGGACCCCAGCCTAACCAACCGGGACTTGGTGGTGCGGGGTGGTACTGGTGCCCCAGGAAGCCCAGTGGCACCGTCTGTCTCTGAAGTCTTCACCAGTATTTCACTTAGGATCTTTTTTAGATTCACAAGGAGGTGTAAAGAAGACTGTATTGAACATTCGTGTACCTCCACCAGGCACTTAAGGAATAAGCTACTGCCCACTTAAAAAAGACAAAACCATACATGTGGGAATTACTGTGAGCCCCTCCCTCCCCTGCAGGATCTTGAATTTGATGCCTCATTTCCGTGCATTTCCGCAGACTTCGATTATGTGCATATGTTCAGTAGGCAATACATTGATCGATTATTGATTCATGTTTTTAAACTTTATGGAAGTGACCTGTTACATGTGTCTTTCTCCAGTGCTCTTTCTTTTAGTATTGTCTTCATTTGTACAAGTGAGATCAACCCCAGTCTGTCTTGTTTCTTGGGCGGGGGTGTTGGTGGGGAGGGTTGAGGGAAGAGTTTCCAAGGGCGGTGCAGTCAGTCAGCTGCAGGGGAAGAAGAGGTTTTTTTAAGATGTGCTGGCGAATTACTCCTTCTCCTCAGTAATTTCAAGTTCCCCTCTTTGTAAAACAACTCCTCCGGGTGACAGGAGGGAGGCGGAGCGTGGGAGCCAACAGAGCGGGAAGGCCTCTGGCAGGCGGCGCCAGGCATGAGTGGCACTGAGCTCCAGGCCGGCGCCAGGGTTCACGCCTCTCACTCTGTCCTGTAGTGAAGCCCACATTCCTTGGGACTCGGGTCTTTGAAGACTACGACCTGCAGAAGCTGGTGGACTACATTGACTGGAAGCCTTTCTTCGATGTCTGGCAGCTCCGGGGCAAATACCCAAACCGAGGCTTTCCCAAGATATTTGACGACAAAGCTGTAGGTTAGTTCAGTAAGTCCTTCCATCCTGCCCTGGTATCCGAGACATGGTCTTGGGACTTTGAAGACAAGAATAGGTGGTGAGCAGCGGGGTGGATTATGCAGGAGAGAGTTTACTGTTATGACATGATGTAGGGTACTGTTCCATCCGCTCGGCTCTTTGACAGTTTGTAATCTGCTGGGTTGGTCCTTATTTACTGACTACATTTCGCATTTCATTTATCCATTCTTTACTAAATGTTTATTGACATCAGTTACATGCTGGGCACTGGGGATAAACAAAAGAAAAATGTATCAAAAAGAAGATGTATCATCGCTGCCGTCTGGTACCTGGCTGGCTGGTGCAGCATTGGAGGGTGATTCCCGTACAGCAGGACGAGCTCCTGCTGCGGGACCAAGGCCCAGCTTCTGTGGACACAGGGAAATGAGACAGACCTCAGAGTGGGACATCAGGAGAGGCTTCCTGGAGGAGGTGGTGTTTGAACTGCTTTTTGAAGATTAGTGGGAGCTACTGGGCCTGGGACTGGGCATGTGAGGTAGTGATGAAGAAAAGGACACTCCAGGCCGAGGAGACCGAGTGGGAAGGCACAGACACGTGGGCTGACTTGGGGACTGGCAAGGAGGCTATTGTGCCTGCTGGGGAGGGGCTGGGGGTGACAAGCTAGTTGATAGATAAACTGCTAGCTCTGCGTCTCGCTGTCAGCCCTGCCCCCAGAGACATGGGACCGAAACACTAAGCCCTTCAAAGGGTTCTGTAACAGCCAGCTCAGAGCGAAGTGGGGGGTGGACTGGTGGGTGTGTGGGGTTAGGGCTGAGGGGAGCCTGGGAGAGTGGCCCTTGCCCACTTCCTGGGGGGGCCCTGGGGTGCGTGTTAGGTGCTGTGACTCAGCGGCTCTCAGGCTAGCCGAGGTGCAGCAGTGGGCAAGGGCCTCTCATTCTGATCTGCTCCTGGGTGATCACAGATGAGCAGTTGAGTGGCTGAAGCAGGGCTGGCCAGGCCCGGAAAGCCTAACCCTAACCCTGCTGGCTCCCGCCGGAGCCAGGTGAGGGCCTGACGGGCCCTGGGCTGGGCCACCCAGGAGCAGCACTGAAGCCACACTCCACTCCTCAGGCTGTTCTGCACCCCCAGGGGTCACGGCGAGGTCAGGGGAGCTGTCTGTGCACGAGGAACGTGGTGGTGGAAGGGTCTGGCCTGCCTTGTCTCGCTCTCTGTCTGACACATTGCTGCGGGGAGCCAAGAGCTGGCTCTCTGCCTTTTGTTAAATGGAAAAATAAGTGGCTTGAGCTGGCGAAGCAGACTGTGTCCGGGAGCTGCACTTAGCAGAACTGCTGAACCCTTAGCTCATGCACCTGGGGTTGCTGATGGCAAACACTGATTTTTAAAGTATTTGAGGGGAAAAGAGAGGGGTGAAGAGAGAAGATGACTGAGGAGAGGTAGTAGTTTTAAAAAGAAGCATTCTTTGCTGGTAATTATTGGCATCTCTAAGTGAATTCTTACGATATTTTCCTAACAGGTGAAGAAGCCAAAAAAGTCTATGATGATGCCCAAAATATGCTGCAGGCACTGATTAGTCAGAAGCAGCTCCACGCCAGGGGCGTGGTTGGGTTCTGGCCAGCGCAGAGCAGCCAGGACGACATCCACCTGTATGCGGAGGGCGCGGCACCCCAGGCCATGGAGCCCATCGCCACCTTCTACGGACTCAGGCAGCAGGTGCGGAGGCCGTGCGGCCAGCGGACACATTGCCCTACTCTTTGTTTTAAGCACTCACAAAACATAAATAAGAATGGTGTAAGTTTGAACTTCGTGTAAGCATAGCTCTGCCCCACCTCACCCCAAATGACCAGTCACAGCCCCGAGCCCAAGGCATTTGTGATATAGAGAAGGGGCCAGTGTGGGTTTAGAAGCTGGGCCTCTCGGGCACCAGCAGGAGGGAGGTGTTTCCTGTCGGGGTTGGATGGGTGAGGAGAAACACTGCTGCTGCCTCGGGGGGTCATGCACAGGTGGACATTCACTTGCTCAAGAACATTGGTTTGCATCCGGGCCTGTCATTAAAATAGTGGCGGCTCCTTACTCAAGGCGGGGGCGGGGGGGGGGAGCAGACATTCGCTGGATGTCTGCCAGGGGCCAGCTGCTTAGCAGGGCACTTAATGGACCATCTTGTTTCATTTCCACACAACCTGTTGTCGGGCAGTTTATATGTTTCCATTTTGCAGAGGTGAAAACGAAAGCTGATGGAGAGTGCGCTGAGCTGCGCAGCTCGGAGGGGAGAGCCCAGCCTGTCCACACCCCGATGGCTGTTCTCTCATGCCACTGGCTTCTCCCGGGTCATAGAATAGGCTCTCCTCCACATGGCTCCCTCTCCTATGACCCCACCTTTAAACATGCAAATCTGTAAGCATGTCCCTTTAGCTGCTATAAAAAATGAGCTGGGGCTTCCCTGGTGGCACAGTGGTTGAGAGTCCACCTGCCGATGCATGGGACACGGGTTTGTGCCCCGATCCGGGAAGATCCCACATGCCGCGGAGCGGCTGGGCCCGTGGGTCATGGCCGCTGAGCGTGCGCGTCCAGAGCCTGTGCTCCGCAACGGGAGAGGCCACAACAGTGAGAGGCCTGCGTACCGCAAAAAAACCCACAAAACTGCCCTGATCAAGAATCGGAGCCAGAATTCACCAGTCATTAACAAAGGACAGTAGCAAGTGATTCTCGCATGGTCTTATTACCATTTTCAGTCATTCAGGAGTGATAGTATTGCTTTTAATCATAATCACAATGTAATTCATAATGTCAGATGTTTTAACTATAACCACGTCTGAGGGAATCCTTAAACTTGGGACATTAAACAGTACCATAACAAGTTAAACGGGGACAGCTACACCATTACTGTGTGCACCCAGGCCCGGTACATCCTCAGTCTCTGCACCCAGGCCTGGTGCATCCTCACTCCGTGCACTCAGGGTCAGACACCTCAGAGCACAAGAGGATTCTAATGTTAAGTTCTAGCCCCTCCTCACTAGGGAACTGGTGACTTTTCTTTTAAAGAAGTAATTAAGGTCAGAAACCTCCACCCTGGCCTGAATTTCCATCCTTCAAGTCCTGTGTCTTCTGACCTCTTTTTACATCCAACACCATTCATGTCCAGGCAGTCTGTGAGGGACTGTATTAGGGCATTTAATATAATGACTTTTCAAAGTACGTGTATTACCTACCCAGATAGCTATTTCTAAGGATGTGCTTTTTTCCAGTACGCTGGAAAATTCTGGCTGCAGCGACTTACTGCTCCGGGAGTCTTCTGTTCTGAGTGGCTCTGATCGCTGTCTATTTTAAAGAGCTGTGTGGCTCTGTGACCTGTCTCTCCTTGTGGTGCTGGGAAACTTTGTATCTCCTGGCTTTTGTTAGCAAAGAACAGTTGTTGGGCAGAGTACAAGTGGAAGGCAGCTCCTCCCTGCATAGCTGGCCCTGGCTCTGTGACATTTCCACTTGCCTTTATCAAATACCTTCTTGTCTGCAGCCACTTAACTGTTTTTTGCCCAGTGTCGATTAGACTGTACTTGTTTCCAGAGCTGGCAAGCAAATAGCTGTGAAGCTTCTGGGTTGACTGCTCATTAATTGATCTTTCCTAAGCAGTGTTGTAATAGTGGTCAAGAGCATTGGTTGTGGATCAGACCCATGGGCCTGCCACTGTCTGACCTTGAACTAGTTCTTCAAGCTCTCGCTGCCTTGGATTTCTTGTATAAAATGGAGCTGGTGGTGTCACTTACTTCACAAGGTTGTTGAGAGGATTGGATTAGTTAATTCGTATAAAGCACCAAGACCAGTGCCTGACACAGTCAGCACTCAGTAAATATTAGTCATTTGTTATTTACCTTCTCAGCAAACGTGTTGATTGTGAAGTATGTGTAAGACCCTATTTGTCAGCTCAGTTGCAGGGATAAGTCAGTCATCAGCTGAAGATGGAAAGCAGGCGAGGATGGCCACCTGGCCTGAGGAGAGAACCCCAGAAGCAGATCCTGCTCAATTTTTTGATTGGTTTCAGGCCAGCCCAGCAGTGTCCTTAGCCATCCCCTGACCCACCGCCTGTGGTGGACAGCACGTGGCCCTGTGTTGCTGACCTTAGCCGTTTGTTGAACTGCTTCTGTCGATGTAAAGTAGAGGCTTACACACTTAGTGGACCCCTTTTGAACATAACTTTAGGATTTAATGTGGGTCTTGAATTGAAAACACTTTTGGAGGAAAAGAAAACCTTTTTATATGAATATTTAGGGTTCCACTTCCTGTAGGCATTCAGTAAATGTTTGCTCAGTGTGTGAATGAGCGAGTTAACTGGTTTCTCGACTGTGTATGTCATTTCATGTCATATCTTTCTAAAAATCTCGTTCCATTTATTTATTCAACACATGTTTATTGAACACTCACTACATATCAGGCGCTCTTCTAAGTGCTGGGGATGTAACAGTGAACAAAAAGACAGCCCCATTTGAAGCTGTATTCTTTGGAAGGTGATCGATTGCTCTTCTCTGTGTGTTGGTGCCAATTCCATGCTAATGGCCACTCTGCCCACTCCTTGTGTTTCAAGGCCGAGAAGGACTCTGCCAGCGCAGACCCCTACCTCTGCCTCTCGGACTTCATCGCCCCTCTGCACTCGGGCGTCCCTGACTACCTGGGTCTGTTTGCCGTCGCCTGCTTCGGGGTGGAGGAGCTGAGCAAGGCCTACGAGGAAGAGTGTGACGACTACAGCAGCATCATGGTCAAGGCGCTGGGGGACCGGCTGGCCGAGGTAGAGCCGCGGTGCCCTGAGGCCAGAGTGCGCGCGCACGTGTGCATGTGCGTGTGTGTGTGTTTGGCTCTAACAGCACACATACTCTTAAATCCTGTATTTTCGAGTTACTCTCACGCCTCATCTCTGGGCACAGAGTAGCCTTCAGCGATGCTGTAGTTGGAGTGGCCCGTGGAGCCTTGACTTCATTGTCTTGGTTCTGGTGTCACCCTGTGCTTGTGATTTGATGTTTTCCAGAGGACCCTGCAAAAAGCCAAACAGGTTCTGTTTCAGAGCTTCTCGTTCTGATGTTGGGCTCGCCTGTAGATCCCTCATCTTCCTCTGTCGGGTGGGGCAGCCTAAGCTGTGGGAGCTGCTCCCCTTTTCCCGAGGCTCACAGCAGAGTCACTGGCTGCTGTCATGGTCCCCGCTCCTCCTTCTGGCCACCATAAGCTGTAGCCTGAGCGTCAGAGAAAGGTCTGAAGGGCCTCGGGTCCTCGGATCATTGAATACGATCCTTGAGAGCCCGGGCTGAGGCCAGAACCGAGCCGCAGAGCAGCTGATGACAGCACAGATGAGCTGAGCCTCCGGCCCATCCCTCTCGCCGGTTCCCCCACCTGCTGTCGGGCCAGGGAGGTGTGTTTGCGGGCGGGACGGAGGGCAGGAGAAGGGCTCCCGCCTCCATCCGATGGCGTGTTCCGCCCCAGGCCTTCGCCGAGGAGCTGCATGCGCGGGTCCGCAGGGAGCTGTGGGGCTACTGTGGCGGCGAGGAGCTGGACGTGGCCGACCTGCGGAGGCTGCGCTACGAGGGCATCCGGCCGGCGCCCGGCTACCCCAGCCAGCCCGACCACACCGAGAAGCTGACCATGTGGAGGCTGGCGGATGTGGAGCGGCACACAGGTCAGCACCGGGCAGGCGCGCATCCTGCCTCATGTTACACACACGGTAGCTGAGGGAAGGCGTGCGGATGGAGCAGGTGGGAGACACGGAGAGGCTTACAGTGAGATCCCTGATCCCATCGTTTCTCACTTCCAGCAGTGTGTTCTAGTCCTTCACCTCCATATTATTATTATTATTTTTTTTTTTTGCGGTACGTGGGCCTCTCACTGCCGTGGCCTCTCCCACTGCGGAGCGCAGGCTCCGGACGTGCAGGCTCAGCAGCCATGGCTCACGGGCCCAGCCGCTCCGCGGTGTGTGGGATCCTCCCGGACCGGGGCACGAACCCGTGTCCCCCACATCAGCAGGCGGACTTTCAACCACTGCGCCACCAGGGAAGCCCATATATTATTATTATTTTAACAGGAGGAAAAGAAACTCATTTCAATTCGTGCACATGGAGGCCCTGTAGAATTATTGTTGAGTAGTGGTCTTTTATCACCATTTTCAGGTTTATCAGTTTTCATTATTTTCTTTTCACCTACAATAGATGGGAGCTTAGCTGACTCACACCAGCCCGTACATCCCCTGCCCCATTTTCCTATTACACGTGTGTTACTGTTTTCAGTCTCTCCACTGTTGAGTGACCTTTGTAACCTTTAATAATGTATTTCACGTCACTCTCTCCTTCCACCACTTCTAGGAGTGTCTCTGGACCCTCGTCTCACAGAATTCCCACCCTTCCCTTCCGCTCCCTCTCTCTTTACTTCTACACCACTGTGAACACAGTGTACTGTTTTCAGTGGAGTTCATCAAAAGCGTGCCATCCACGCCGAAGACGTTAAAGGAATGTAGATGGACATGAAGAGCTATGAGGCTCATTGAATCTGGGCTGGCAGGGATGGCACCGGCTCCAGGAGACAGGAGACGGGGACTTGGGGACCCGTTTCTGCCGTAAGCCAGCTGGGCGATCTTTGGCAAAGCACCGAACCTTTACGTCGCTCCATTGCCTTGTCCAGAAAGTGAATGGCATAGACTAGATAGCCTTGGTGTGGGCTCATCCTCAATGGGGCCTGGCTGGCTGTCATTCCCCTAGTGGCCTTGGCCTCACAGGTGCGCTTGGAGGTCCAGGTGGTGTCCCCATCTGCAGGGTTGGAGTCCTTGTCTAGAAGGCCCAGGCGTAACCTCCATGGCTGATCTTGGAGGGCAGGTATAAGAATGTAGAGAGTCTTTTCCAGGCCTCTCCCCCCAGGTTAGAGGAGATCTGCACATCCTGAATTTGTTCATCCCTTCGGCGGGAATTTGCTAGACGAACCTGCTCACATCTTTCATGCTGTGTTACGTGTCCACCTGGAAGGCACAAGCTCACTCTCATTCACTTGTAAACAAGAATATACTGGGAGCCTACCACTCGGCAGGCCTGTCTCAGCACTGAATAAACTAACGTTTCTCCCCATGCTGCTCTCCCCAGGCATTAGGTTGACAGAATCGCTGGCCATGGCACCTGCTTCAGCAGTATCCGGCCTTTACTTCTCCAATTTGAGGTCCAGATATTTTGCCGTGGGGAAAATTTCCAAGGATCAGGTAGGTTAGCTGTTTCATTGTGTGTGGCATCCCTAGATGCCTGTCTTGTTTTGAATGGAACTGTTAAACCTGTTTTATTTTACATGTGAGTGAGAATAAAATGAAAGGGTAAGGATGAAGAAATGTACTCCAGTTTATGTCTTGATTTGATTTCAGCCCACTGCCCCATTTCTCGCCCTGCCGTTTACACAGAGACCAACCCTCCTACACCCCTGCCACACACACACCCCAGCCAGGCTCTCAGCCTGAGGTAGATACGACATGTTGTTTTTCTGCCTGGAAAATAAGGCACCTCGATGAATAGATAGATATCTGTCTCTGTTTAACTCAGTGGATTACTATTAAGGCAAAAGACATAAAACGTACTTAATGTATCTTGGCGAATGCTGTGTAAACTTGAGTTCACAAAGTCTTATCATTTTGGTTTAATAAACTACTTTTAATCTTTTGCAGATTGAGGATTATGCTTTGAGGAAGAGCATGTCTGTGGCCGAGGTTGAGAAATGGCTGGGACCCATTCTGGGATATGATACAGAATAACTTCTTTTTTTTTTTTAACCTTGTCTATACTTGTTTCCTCAAAGAAACACAGTCAAAAGTGCCTTAATAATAACAGCACAGCGGCCGCGAGCCTATCTGCATCTGGTTGACCTTTGTGCCACTCCAGGTTGTGGACGTTTGGTGGGACCTTGTGGAAGAACAGAGTGTTCCTACAGTTCTTGGAAAACAAGCAGCTGTTTCCCAGGGGACTTTGAATGAAGAGCAGTGAGCAAGATCCGGGGGGGTCCCCGGTCCCTCGGGACTAGGACAAGCCGGAGATGGAGGTCTTTTGCATTTCAAAGCAAGTCAACTTGCTTTTTTCATTTTTACCCCAGACCTAGGAGACCATTTCTTCCTTTCTTTCTTTTTTCTTTTTTTCTTTCTTTCTTCTTTCTCAGAGAAAAGGCTGAAAGTCAGTTGAATAGGGGTATGTGACCCTGTGGCAGAGTGATGCTGTGAGCAACGGGGCATTTTGTCCTGAGTGGTTAGAGCGGTTACTCTGACAGGGGAGAAGCATCACTGTGCTCTCTCTCCCGAGACCTCCTTTTCTGAAGCCTCAATTAGACGCCTGCAGAAATCCCTGTGGCCAGAGGCATGCTCTTCCCACTGGCCTATCAGAGGTACTCAGGCTGCTGCTGGCCCTGGCAGGTCAGATACAGTCACGTTCTCCAAGCATTTTGTCCTCTCGTGATCTCATATTCCCTCACCCTGAGGGGGGAAAAAGGAGGTGGGCAGAGAGAGTGGCCGCTAAGGGTAGTGAACAGCCTTGGGTTGTTTTCCAGAACTGAGTAGGCTCTCGGCTCAGCTGCGTGTCCGTGCAGCGTGGATAGGTGAGCAGCATCACTCCACTCAGTTCTTCCTTTTCGGCGCTGCCCCAGCTCCAGACTCGCACGATATGGGAACAGCATGTGGACTTGTTTGTGGTCATCGCAGGGAGATGGTTAAGAACCAGGGCTTTGAAGTCAGACACACCCAGATTCGCGTTTCAGGTTTGCCGCGTTCTTGCTGTGCAACTGAAGTATCAGCACGATTTTCTCATCTGTGAAATGGAGACAAGAGAGACTAGCTCCTCTCTCACAGGCAGGAGGTGTGGATTAAAGGAGATGATGCACGTAGGCAGGTAACATGGGCTGCGGTGCACAGTGAGAGCTTGATAGACGGCAGCTTCTGTAGAGATCTCTAGGGGGTCCCCGAGCTCAGCACAGGGTAGGTGCTCATGGAAAGGGAATAAGAGATTAATGGAGGTGAAAAGATACTGGGGAAGTGCATATGGGAACGACCGTGTTGAATATACTAGGTACCCCTTCTGGGATTAGAGCCCCATTGAACACAGTGACTGGAGAGAGAAGCTACTGTCTATGTCATAGGCACCATCAGCCTTCATTGTCTGTGAGACAGTGCCCCCTCCCCTCATGATGTAAGCTGGCCTTGCCCCAAAGCAGTTATCAAATATACACTCAGGTACATTGGAGGTGAAAGGGGAAAAAAAACTTAGCAAATGATAATCCTGCATAACTGTAGCATAAACATGTTTACCTGCAGAGTAACATGCCTTCTTAGGCATCGCTTGCCCTTAAAGTGAAGAGAGTTATATGCTTTCTTTAGGTCCATTTAATCTGTGCTAGATTGAGACGGGGACTCATTTTCCCCGAGATGCTCAGGTGGAGGACTTATTTTCTCTTCCATAGCAGGTATGTTATTCTAGGTGGTGGCACATCCTTTTTTAAGAAAGAATAACCCCCTCCAAATATTTTAATGTATTTTATCCGAATTACAGTTGCTAAGAGTCTCCCAGTTTCATTAAGTATGTACCATATCTTTTCTCAACTAGTTATGTGTTGGAATGGCTTCCTTAAATGTATTGTTGATCTAACCCCATGATGGATGCCTTTTATCTAAAGACAAAAACAATTTGTGCAAGTTCGAGTGCCTATATGTTCATTAAAGAATATAGAATATAGCTTGAAAACCCCTTAGTTTATGTCAGGTGGCCTCAAAGGCAGGAAGGTGACCATTCTGCAGCCGGGGTCTTTTCTGTGTCTCTGCAGGTACGTCCAGAACCTCTCCTTGTCATCACCGTCCGTGGCTCACACACCCACTCACTCACTCTCGTCGTTTCCATTAGGGATCCCATTTTTATTTTTCCCTCTAAAGAAGCACTTGTTCGGAACCTTCCTTACTCTGCTGCTCACCCTGCTGTCTGTAACGTGGAGGCTGATGTGTAGGATGGTGGTTGAGGTCAGGTCCTACAGCGCCCTGTTTCTCATCTGAGATATTCTGCTGTCAGCCTCCCTCTATTCACAGCTGAGCTCATTTAGAGAAGAGTCTGCCCTCTTTCCGTTTCTCTCAGGCTTGTCCTCGACAAATATCCGAGTGTCTACTCTGTGCCAACCACCTTCTCCTCCCATACTGTCTTTAACTCAGTGAAGTTAGGTTTTTTTGTTGTTGTTGTTTGTTTTTTTTACCCATCTCTTCTGTCATTAGTGCCCTCTTAATTGTTAGATCCCGTGGCCTTTCCAGTGATCTTTCTTCTCTGGCTTTGGGCAATATTAACCACTTCTTCAAAAATCTCCTTTCCCTGGTTCCCCCTTGACTTCACTCTTCTGATTTACCGTCCATGTTTCTTGTAATTTCTTAGCTACTTTCATAGTTTTCTCTTCCTCTGCCCGTTTAAAGCCTGGTCCTCATGAGCCTGTCACTAGTTAACTTCTTAGTCATACAGTTTCAGTGGGCAATCTCTCCAGACTCCTCTGTGCTGAATCACACCAAAGACTCGGTGTGTCTCAAACCAGTGTCATCTTACTCTCCTCGAATTCTCAGTGTACTCAGCGACAAACCTCACACACACCCCATCTTTTTCTTGGACTCTTGCAGCTATCTAAAAAATTTGCACATGAAAGACACGCTTGTCCTCCTTTTAGTTGAGAAGGTAAAGTACATGTTTGAGGCAGGCAGTGTTTAGGTTAAGGCTTGACTGAGGATTTGAAGGATAAAGATGAAGAAGCAAGGTAGAGACAAATGAAGAACTACAGTATCTTTGTTCATGAAGGTAGTAAGGGTATCAAACCTCCCAAAAATGATCTACAGATTCAATGCCATTTCCAGCAGAAATTCCAACAGGTTTTGTTGGATGTGACAGGCAGATATCTGAACATCTGTGGAATAGCAAAGGACGAAGATGGCTGGCTGCTTCTGACTATAATGAGGAGGTTGAGGGGACCTTTTACAAGACAGTAAGTTTTATTACAGAGTTTGTGTTGTATGTGGTGCAGAAGTAGGCGCTCTGAGCAGTGCAGCGAGCTAAGGAGCCTGAGAAATAGCCCAGGTGTATATGCTGCCCTTTGAGATGTGATGAGGTGGCATGGCAGGTCAGTGGGGGCAGGAAGCCTGGCTCCATAAGTAGTGCTAGAATAACGGTTATCCTTATGGAAAACAATGAAATGGATTTCTGCCTCATACCTTACCTAGCAATCAATTCCAAATACATTAAGGTTTTGATTACGAAAAGCAAATACTTAAATGTTTGCATGGAAAAAAACCTTAGGGCCGGAAAGAATCTCTTGAGACATGCTAATCATAAAAGAAAAGATGATTAAATCAAATATATTAAAACTAGCACTTAAGTTAAGCTAACAATTTAGTGTAGTGGAAAGACAAACCAAGACTTGACATTTACGATACAGTTAACCGAGAAAGGAGTAGTAAGCAGAATATATAGAGAATTCCTAATTTTTAAAAAAAAACAGAAAACAGCCTTCCTCTTCCGGGGACGGTATCTAGAGGCATTCAGGATGGTCCAGCGTTTGACATACAATTGTAGGCTGTCCTACAATACAGTCTCTAACAAAACCAGCCTGTCCCGAACCCCTGGTAATAGAATTGTTTACCTTTATACCAAGAAGATTAGGAAAACACCAAAATCCGCCTGTGGCGTGTGCTCAGGCCGACTTCAAGGAGTTCGCACTGTGAGACTTTAAGTTCTTGTGAGATTGTCTAAAACAAAAAAACATGTCAGCCGGGCCTATGGTGGTTCCATGTGTGCTAAATGTGTCCGTGACAGGATCGAGCACACTTTCCTTATTGAGGAGCAGAAAATGGTTGTGAAAGTGCTGAAAGTACAAGCACAGAGTCAGAAAGCTTTATTTAGCTTTTGTATTTAAAAGTGAACCCTTTTTGAGTAATAAAAAATATTAGAAAGTACAAAAAAAAAGAAAAACAGAAGAAACTTGAAAAGACATTTCACAAGAAGAGGAAATACATAGGGCTTATAAATGAGTAGAAACTAGAAACCTTGGAGATACGAATTAAGACCACAATGAGCTTGCAGTTTATATCCATAAGATTTGTAAAATTAAGGAGTCTGACAGCACCAGGTGCTGAATGTGAGCTCATCATTGTGTGGATGTGTAGACAGGCACCTCGGCTTTAGAAAACAACTACACCTCACAGAGTTGAACATTTGCATACTTCAGGATCTAGCTTATGACTCCACCTCCCAGTTGTGTATCCAGTAAACTCTTACATTTGTGTACAAGCAGGTGTGTACAAAAATGGTTATAGTAACATCTTCATAATAGTTAATAACGGGAAAAACTGAAATGCCATTCTGTCTACAAGAGAATGTTTAAGTAAATTAGATATATTCACACTACGGGATATTATTCTGTAGTGACAAGAGGTGAACTACAGCTATACCTGACAATAAGAATGAATCTCAGAAAATATTAAGAAAAAAAAAGCAAGTCCCAGGGTATGGTTGAGACTATTTTTATTGAGCTCAAAACCAAGCAAAACCAAAGAGTACATTGTCTAAGCATACATAAATGGCAAAACTATACTGTAAGAAACAAAACAATGCTAAACCAAAATTTAACCTACTGCTTACCTCTGAGAGGGAAACAGAGGGAGCAGATAACGGACACATGGGTAGTTGCTGGTTATTAGTAATGTTCTCGTTCTTAGGTTGTATGGTAGGTTTATGGTTTATTATGCTTTATAACTCATGTATATCGTAGAATTCTGTATGTATTAAATATGTTGTATGTAATGCATTAAACATAAAAATAATAAAGGAAAAAGGGAATAATAAGCCAAAATCTGGGATGGTGATTTTGTAGATAATGTTTTGTGTGTGTCAAATGTATTTTTTAAAGAAAGGAAGGACAGAGTGCACAGCAATGCAAAGGTGGGGACAGAGAGTGGAGCATCTGTGCCCTGTCCAGCCAGAGCTAAGCGTGGCTCCAGATACCGGGCTTTGGAGGATGATCGCTGGTGGCACCGTTGACACAGGCAGAGAATATAGGCGGGGAGGAGAAAGGAGCTCTGGACAAGTTTCCTGTGGCTGAGTACTGGCAGTTGGACACCTGACTTTGGGATTTTGGAAGAATGGCGTTAGAACTGGTAGACTTCCACGTGGAGGTGGAGGTGCAGACGGGATCGCATCTGAAAAGAAGATGGAACTTGATGCTAGGACCAGGGACCGGGGAGGTGGGGAAGCCAATGGAGGAGCCGCCGTGTGGGGTAAAGGAGACCGGGAGAGGGGGCCACGTCAGGCAAAGCAAAGGAAGAGAGAGTTGAAGGCCTGGCCACGGAGCCTGGTGCTGCCGAGAGCTCTGGGAACGGGACCCCTCTCACAGGTGACCCTCGCTAGAGCAGTTTCAGGGGCGTTGTGGGGACTAGCTGTGCTGGGTTGAAGATAGGGGGAGGAGAGGCAGGTTACTTGGTTATCTTAAGAGGGTGGGATGGGAAGGTAGAATTGAGTGGTTATTTATTTAGCTTTTATGTTTATTTATTTTTGGCTGCGTTGGGTCTTCGTTGCTTGGAGTGGGCTTTCCCTAGTTGCGGCAAACGGGCTACACATTGTGGTGGCTTCTCTTGTTGTGGAGCATGGGCAATAGGCACGCGGGCTTCAGTAGTTGTGGTTCACGGGCTCTAGAGCACAGGCTCAGTAGTTGTGGCGCACGGGCTTCGTTGCTCCGTGTCACGTGGGATCTTCCTGGACCAGGGTTCGAACCCATGTCCCCTGCATTGGCTAGCAGATTCTTAACCACTGCGCCACCAGGGAAGTCCCTTTTTAAATATTTATTTATTTATTTATATTTTATTTTTGGCTGTGTTGGGTCTTCGTTGCTGCACACAGGCTTTTGCTAGTTGCAGCGAGTGTGGGCTACTCTTGGTTGCGGTGCGTGGGCTTCTCATTGCGGTGGCTTCTCTTGTGGAGCACGGGCTCTAGGTGCGTGGGCTTCAGTACTTGTGGTACACGGGCTCAGTAGTTGTGGCTCATGGGCTCTAGAGCGCAGGCTCAGTAGTTGTGGCGCACGGGCTTTGTTGCTCTGCAGCATGTGGGATCTTCCTGGACCAGGGCTCGAACCCGTGTCCCCTGCATTGGCAGGTGGATTCTTAACCACAGTGCCACCAGGGAAGTCCCAGAAACCTGCCCATTGTTTTCAAACTTCACATCCAATTTGTTCTCACACCCAGATAGTTTTACCCACTAAATACCCTTGCCTGGCTTAGGGTCTCATCATTTCTCCTCTGGACCCCTCTGCCACAGTCTCTGGGTTAGTTTCCCAGCCTTCTACAGCTGTAAGAGTGAGCTCTGTGATTCTTTAAGCCCACCCCAATCCTTCTGCCTAAACAAGCCCCCCTTCCTCCCATTGCCTTGGATATACCCGAAGTCCTCAGACGTGTGCAAAGCTCTCCACATTCTGACCCCGCTCCACACGCTCCAGCAGCCCTAAAATGCTGCCGTTTCCCCACATGTCCTGACAGAGGTGTCTGCTTGCCTTGTCCCCTCCACCTGAAATTACCTCACCCCAACTCCACCCTGGGGCTTCAGGAAAGCTTCCCAACCCTACCCTCCCCTCCCCCCCCCCAGGGCTAAATGAAGTCACACCTCATCCTACCTCCTTAATAGCACCATGCGTATTTCACAGTGCTCTTTTGGTAACAGTAATCTATCTCTCCCTTAGACTGTGATCCTGAAGGGTATGTTTGGAACCTTGTTCATCTTTGTCGTGTCTAAAATAGCACTTGGTTCATGATAGGTACTCAGTAAAGGTTGGCTTGAAAGAGTTGATGAGCAGATGCTTTCCTGGGAACAGTGGTTTGTAAGGAGAGCAGACCGAGAGCTCCACGAGGGCAAGGGCCGTGCTTCTCTGACTGGGCTCAGAGTCCCCAGAGCCTGACTCAGCCCCTGCCATGTAGTTCGGTACATGGGTTTTTAAGTGAGCAGAGGGGAAGCCATGATGATTTTTTCTTGCTCAGAAAGAGGCTCTGGGGCATCAAAGCCCTAGCACCCTCCACACCAATCTTCACAATTTTTTTTTTACTGCCCATGAAGGCAACACACTGGCAGCCCTGCAGAAAAACCACCTCACTACAATAGCTTATCAATGGCTTACTTGCTGTTGATCAGCTCTATGTATTATCAGATTACAGAACAGAGAGTATGTTATGATTCTGTGTGTGTGTGTGTGTTAAGGAAATACATGCAGTGAAAATGTCTACAAAGATACACAAAATATCTTTTTTAAAAATTTTATTTTATTTATTTTTGGCTGCTTTGTGTCTTCGTTGCTGTGTGCTGGCTTTCTCTAGTTGCAGCAAGCGGGGGCTACTCTTCGTTGCGGTGTGCAGGTTTCTCATTGTGGTGGCTTCTCGTTGCGGAGCATGGGCTCTAGACTTCAGTAGTTGTGGCACGTGGGCTCAGTAGCTGTGGCTCATGGGCTCTAGAGCACAGGCTCAGTAGTTGTGGTACATGGGCTTAGTTGCTCCTTGGCATGTGGGATCTTTCCAGACCAGGGATCGAACCCATGTACCCTGCATTGGCAGGCGGATTCTTAACCACTGCACTGCCAGGGAAGCCCCACAAAATATCTTAAGTGGTTCCCTCTGGGCAATAGGACTGGGGAACCAGTGGTGAGGGCCTCATGGTTTGGATATTTCTCACTCTTTCTGCACTGTTTTGAATTTTTACAACAAAGATATAAATATTACTGTACTTTAAAAAAGGTTAGCTCGGCAACAAATCCAACTTGAAATAGATGCTATTTTGAATAATCTGAGTGAAAAGTTAGCACTTAAGTGAACTAACCCCTAAACTTGGTCACATCTCTCAACACTTGGAGTAGCTAATTCCATTTACATTCTCCCTTCTTCAAATGTAATTTTCAAAGATATCTTTTGCCTCCTCCCTTGCTTTTAAGTATTATTATAGCCTTTTGGAGACTCATAAAACAAGCAATCTCTGGAATTGTTGTCTAGGAAAGGATCTTGGATTAAATGATTTTTGAGAACCTTGAGAGCAGATATGCCATGAAATGGAAGAAACAAAAACCAGACAGACTCATGAATGATGTTTTTCACAGTCTTTGCCTTCCGTAACGCAAATACATATGGCAACCTACAGAGTATGAAGCTTGCAGCAGCTGAGAAAAGAACTTTGAACTTTTTACAGTTCTGTTTGTTCTTTCACCCAGAGAGAAACCAGAATAGAGAAAAGTGACATTTCATTCCAGATTATCTGAAAGAAATTCAGTGGTTACCTGTCTTTAATCATGAGACATAATCCTCTTCGAGGAAAGAAGAGGCATTTATTTTGTGCGTGTTTTCAGTGCAAATATGTGAAATCCAGTTGTCTTGGCGAATAGTGTTAAATATCATTAATTAAAAATACTTTAGGTCTCGGGAGATACAGGGACCAAGTGGCAGCGACAAAGACATGTGAACTGCCCCTGCCGAAAATGAGCGCACGAGACAGATAATAAGTGTTCCCAAGGCTTCTGGCTACGTTTGCATCTTCTTATCTCAGTTTATGCAGAATTTATGGTTGATGGTGTTTGAGATGAAAGACTGAGGAAAATTCAGAAGAGACTGATGTTAACAGAGGTGAACTCTCCTCGGAGATTAAATATAAAACACCTCAACCTAGAGGAGAAATATGTTTTACACAAACATTTGTTGGTGGAAGATTGACTGGGTGGATCTTAGCAAAAGCAAAGGAAGATGATACAGATGCGGAGATTTCTATATATGACAGCCTCTCCTGGAGTATGATGAAAGGATTTCTTCCTCCCCCTAGTGTAAAGCTAGCCTCCTCAGTTGTTATAACTAAGATCAGCTTCTTCTCAAGGAAGATGGCAAACAGAAGAATTGAAAGAAATCTAAGTACCTGGCAACAGAGGACCAGTATTGAAATCTAGACCAAAGCACTGTCTGCTGTATTTGCAAAACTCTTTATTTTCACTGATAAACCTTTAATAGCTCAGTAAGATACTTTTTCTGAAATTTGTATTTCATGTAATTTGGCTTATTAATATAGGTTATATTTGAATAATGAGTATAAAATCCAGATTTTCAGTTTCACTTACTTGAATGCAGAATGCATGAATACACATAAACACCCTGAGGTTCTGAGTGAAAAGCACATTAATTTAAAAATCTTATAATACATACTGTAATATATAAAATGCAGCCACCATAAAATATATAGTACACACTAAAGTCATCATCTTTAGCTGTTTCTTAGAATTACTTGCTATTGAGATACTAAACTCAATATATTTAGAATGAAATCATAGATATTGCTGTTAAACCAGTAATAAGATTCAAAAGCAGCAAATTTATTTTAAAAGGAAATGCATATGTAGATCAGTGTCTTTCAAGCCTGGACCCCTTTAAAAGAGTACATGTTCTCACAGACAATCCCCCCTCCCCTGCAGCGTGACTTAAAATAGTTTTATTATGACATTGCTTGCATGTGTACTGTCATAAAATCAGGGATAAATTCCTCAAGCTTATTTTACCTATACTGATATAAAACCAGAATAGAGTTATACAAATACAATTACAAAACCAATAAAATTTAAATTCAGTGATCAGTGATACTCATAACGATGAGCCGAAAGTATTCCAGTATTCCCACAAGAGCCTTCATCATCCAAGACTCATGAAAATTCAGTAGAGCTTCAGTATTAGGTACATTTTACCATGCGAATTACTGTATTTGAAGGCTGGCCACCCAAGGATGATAAGGGTGATTCCTTTCCTTTAACCAGAAAATAGATGAAGAGAAATTCTTCCCCCGTTGTCAGATAACAGAATATCTTCTGCTCTCATCTGTGGCAAAAGAGCCAAGGCTGACATGGTTTAAACTAGAGAGAGAGAGAGAGAGAGAGTCATGACGGGGTGTCAGCACAGACCCTGGAAGCTGAAGGGGCTGGTGCCTGGCAGGGCTGAGTCACTTAGCACCCTTGACATGGAGGGGGAAGGAAAACGCTAATTTTAGATGGTTTGTATCAGATTAGTAGGAGGATCTGACTTCAGAAAGCACAGTAATTATTGGGTTTTATTAAGTGAAAAGTGAGGTTTGGCTTTGGATGCCACTGTTGAATTTTGACTCACAAAGTGTGTGGTGGGGAGGTTGAGATTTCTGGACGGTGGAGAGCAAAAATGAATTTTACAAAGGGTTTGGCAGTATAAGTAGCCAACATCTGTGGGCACATTTGAGGGTGGGGAGCCAGGGGAAATATAGGAAAGAATAACGGAGTCATGACTGCCTTAAAAATGGGGAGAGAGTGGAAAGGATTCTAGTGGGACCAAGCCTTCCTTCTGTAGGGAAAAGACGTGGGTGCCTACTCTAGTGGGATGGGTGTGTTGCCAATCGCTTTGATTTTACGAATACAGGCCACTTTGCTGACTCCTGAAAGGTAAAAATCTGAAAAACTGATTATTTTGTACTGCTAAAATTTGCTATAATAGGGGAAAAACCATTTACATCTACCTTTTAAACTTTTTTTCCCATGAGCTCAAACAATGCTGATGATATTAGAGAGAGAAAATGCTGATTGCACAAATTACCTCTCCTTTTGCTTTGGCTGAGATCCCCAAGAGGGGAAGAAATGTCATATGGCATTTGTGCCTTCATTCGTATTCATTCAATCCATTCATTTATATGTTCATTTATCAAACATTTATTGGGCCAGGTCCTGTTCTAAGGGCTGAGTATACAATGAGTCACATTCCCGGGCCTCATGGAGAGTAGTAGTGAACTGACTCCCTCCAGTACTTTGTATCATTCACGTCTTGAACATCCTTCACTGCAGATTCAAAAGCAGAGGAGGTGGGGCTTCCCTGGTGCCACAGTGGTTGGGAATCCGCCTGCCAATGCAGGGGACACAGGTTGGATCCCTGGTCCTGGAAGATCCCACATGCCGCGGAGCAGGTAAGCCCGTGCGCCACAACTACTGAGCCTGCACTCTAGAGCCGTCCAGTGCAGAGGGTGCGGGTTCGATCCCTAGTCCAGGAGCTAAGATCCCACATGCCTCAGGGCCAAAAAACCAAAACATAACAACAACAAAAAGAAACAGAAGCAGTATTGTAATATTGTAACAAATTCAATAAAGACTTTTAAAAAATAAATAAAATAAACTTAAAAAATAAAAGGGCAAGAGCCATCTCTTCTGCTTTCTTTGCATGTTTTGAAACTTTGAAGAGATTGAGGAGAGCAGATGTTAGGTGTTTGTTAATGAACCGTCTGGCCTGAGGTGAATGGTTTTGTCTTTCAGTGGACAAGTGTGTGATTAGCTGTAGTGTAAGTTCTGTACTCTTCACCAATGCCTTCCCCCCACACCTCCAACAATTACTAGCTGGGTGACATTGGGCAACCTACATGGCCTCTATAAGCTGCGGCTTCTTCCTCTCTAAGATGACAGTGATGCTGGCACTCACCTGGCAGGATAGAGCAGGAGCTGGGATGAAGTCCTCCACAGAAGGCATCCAGCATGTGCCTGGCTTAACATAAAAAATCTTCATTAACCGAAGAATGATAATGAAGACCCTTGGGAGAAGTTTGATTTTCTCCATGCTTTACGGAAAAATGAATGCAACACCACATCAGACATACCTCATTTATAGACAATGTGTGTGACTCTAATTATGAACACCAGAGGCACAAGGGGAGTTCAGGGGCAAACAATGTAATAGTGGTGACATGAGGAATTTTCCAGAGGGAGCTATAAATATCACGGATGAGCCAACTGGGTGCAAATCAAGGCCATTGCTAATTAAGAGAAGGTGATTTGGGTTTTGTCAAGTATCTTATCAAATGTAGCATCACATTTCTGTACATTGACCTTCTCTTTATAGAAATTTTATTTTAATTTTGATGGGATTGAGTCCTGAATAGACATAAGTGGGAAACTTATTTTGGTTCTACAATTCTAGACAATATTCCTGTTACAGGTTTGACGTTTTACAAATGGATTATTCCAGTCATGAGGAGAATTATCAGACGTGATGGGTGGTTTAGTGAAATCCACAGCACACCTGGAAAAGCACCCCAAATACACTACGTTATATTTGCATTATTTTAAAAGTTCATATGAAAATAGGTAGCATTTTTCATTATAAAACTTGTTCATTGCAAAAAGCTTGTAAACTATATAAAAGTATGCAGAGGAGAACAACTCATGATTCTATAATCCCCGTTTAGCTAGCATTAATGTTTTATTATATTTCTTTCCATAGTCTTTTCTTGTTTCTTTCCTTCTGTCCATCCATGTGTGGGTAAGCTGAGTAGTGGCCCCCAAAGATATCCACGTCCTAGTCCCCAGAACCTGTGAATATTACTTTATATGACAAAAGATGTGATTAAGAATCTTGAAATGGGGAGATTATTCTGGCTAATCCAGTGAGGCCTAAGTGCAGTCACACCTGTCCTTAGAAGAGGGAAGCAGGGGGAGATTTGACACAGAAGAGGAAGGCGAAGTCACCACTGAAGCAAGACACTGTGCCACTGGCTTTGGAGATGGAGGAGAGGGCCATGAACCAAGGAAAGGAGGCAGCTCCCAGAAGCTGCAAAAGCAAGGAAATGGATTCTCTCCAGAGCCTCTGGAAAGAGGGCAGTCCTGCTGACACCTTGATCCTGGCCCAGTGATACTGATTTCTGACCCACAGAACTGTAAGAGAATAAATGTACGTTGTGTAAGCCACTAAGTTCATGGTTATTTGTTATAGCAGTGACAGGAAATGAATATATGATGAATGTATCAATTTTTGTACCTATCAGTCTACTTACCACATACCTTTTATAATATGACTTATATGTTACTGTATATATAAAACTACACATACATATTATATACACTACACATACATATTATATATATAATATACATACACATATTGTATATATCCATGTACCAGTGTTATTTTTTATTTGGTTAAAATATACATAACATAAAATTTACCATCTAAATCATTTTAAGTGATTAAGTGCCACAGATCTGTGGCATTAAGTACCTTAACATTGTTATGCAACCATCACCACCATCCATCTTCAGAACTTTTTCAACTACTGCAACTAACACTGTATACACATTAAACAGTCACTCCCCATTTCCTCTCCCCCTACTCCCAACCCTTGGCAATCACCATTCTACTCTCTGTTTCTATGAATCTGCCCCTCTAGGTACCTCATATATTTGGAATCATACAGTATTTGTCCTTTTGTGACCATCTTGTTTCACTTAAGAATAATGTCTAAAAGGTTCATCCATGTTGTAGCATGTGTCAGAATTTCCTTCCCTGTTAAGGCTGAATTATATTCCATTGTATTAATACACCACATTTTGTATGCCCATTCATTAATTGATAGAGACTTGGGTTGCTTCCACCTTTTGGCTATTTTGGATAACGCTACTATGAACATTGGTGTACAAATATCTGATTGTGCCCCTGCTCTCATTTCCTTTGGGTATATAGCCAGAAGTGGAATTGCTGAATCATTTGGTAATTCTATGTTTAATTTTTTGAGGAATTGCCGTACTGTTTTCCACAGCAGCTATACCATTTTACATTATCACCTATAGTGCACAAGGGCTCCAGTTTCTCGCCAACATTTGTTATTTTATTTTATTTTATTTTTGATAATAGCCATCCTAATGGGTGTAAAGTGATGTCTCATTATGGTTTATACATATCTATTTTTATATTACTTTTTTCCCACCTTGTCTTAAATCAAATTCTTCAAAGATTTTTTTAAGCCTATGTAACAATCTATTCTAAATACATGCTATAACTTATATAACCATTCCTCCTTGTGGAACGTTTGGCTCTTTCTAACTTTTTACCATTGTAGGTTACAAAAGTGTGAGCATAAATGAACACTACACCTTTGTCCACATCTCTGAGAACGTCCTAAGAATGAATTACTCAAAGGAGCATTACATTGAAAACTGTTGGTGTGTTTAACGAAATTGCTCTCCAAAAGGCTGTTTCAATCTGCAGACTGTGAGAGTGCTGAGTAGCACATTTTTACACGTATTTTTTTTTTTCAGGTGCAGGGTATCTTTACAGATGAGAATACCTGTGAACTTGAACATCCATAGAAGCAGAATCCACTTGCTTATTTGGGTACAAAAGTCTAATTTTTTTGTCAATGTTGGGTTGGATTGTTGGTTTTAAAGACAGTTAGACTTGATTTATCTTTAGATTCTCAAGAGACAAAACTTCCACATAAAAAAAAAGGCAGGTTTGTTTTACAATTTTTCAATTTTATTTTATTTTTTTTATACAGCAGGTCCTTATTAGTCATCAGTTTTATACACATCAGTGTATACATGTCAATCCCAATTGCCCAATTCATCACACCACCAACACTACCCCCCTGCCACTTACCCCCTTGGTGTCCATACATTTGTTTTCTACATCTGTGTCTCAACTTCTACCCTGCAAACCGGTTCATCTGTACCATTTTTCTAGGTTCCACATATATGCATTAATATATAATATTTGTTTTTCTCTTTCTGACTTACTTCACTCTGTATGACAGTCTCTAGATCCATCCACGTCTCTACAAATGACCCAATTTCGTTTCTTTTTATGGCCGAATATTCCATTGTATGTATGTCCCACATCTTCTTTATCCATTCGTCTGTCGATGGGCATTTAGGTTGCTTCCATGACCTGACTATTGTAAATAGTGCTGCAATGAACATTGGGGTGCATGTGTCTCTTTGAATTATGGTTTTCTCTGGGTATATGCCCAGTAGTGGGATTGCTGGATCATATGGTAATTCTATTTTTAGTTTTTTAAGGAACCTCCATACTGTTCTCCATAGTGGCTGTATCAATTTACATTCCCACCAATAGTGCAAGAGTGTTCCCTTTTCTCCACACCCTCTCAGCATTTGTTGTTTGTAGATTTTCTGATGATGCCCATTGTAACTGGTGTGAGGTGATACCTCATTGTAGTCTTGATTTGCATTTCTCTAATAATGATGTTGAGCAGCTTTTCATGTCCTTCTTGACCATCTGTATGTCTTCTTTGGAGAAATGTCTATTTAGGTTTTCTAACCATTTTTGGATTGGGTTTTTTGTTTTTTTTCTATTGAGCTGCATGAACTGTTTATATATTTTGGAGATTAATCCTTTGTCAGTTGCTTCATTTGCAAATATTTTCTCCCATTCTGAGGGTTGTGTTTTTGTCTTGTTTATGGTTTCCTTTGCTGTGCAAAAGCTTTGAAGTTTCATTAGGTCCCACTTGTTTATTTTTGTTTTTATTTCCATTACTCTAGGAGGTGGATCAAAAAAGATCTTGCTGTGATTTATGTCAAAGAGTGTTCTTCCTGTGTTTTCCTCTAAGAGTTTTATAGTGCCTGGTCTTACATTTAGGTCTCTAATCCATTTTGAGTTTATTTTTGTTATGGTGTTAGGGAGTGTTCTAACTTCATTTTTTTCCATGTAGCTGTCCACTTTTCCCAGCACCACTTATTGAAGAGGCTGTTTTTTCTCCATTGTATATCCTTGCCTCCTTTGTCATAGATTAGTTGACCATAGGTGTGTGGGTTTATCTCTGGGCTTTCTATCTTGTTCCATTGATCTATGTTTTCTGTTTTTGTGCCAGTACCATATTGTCTTGATTACTGTAGCTTTGTAGTATAGTCTGAAGTCAGGGAGTCTGATTGCTCCAGTTCCGTTTTTTTCCCTCACGACTGCTTTGGCTATTTGGGGTCTTTTGTGTTTCCGTTCAACTTGTAAGATTTTTTGTTCTAGTTCTGTAAAAAATGCCATTGGTAGTTTGATAGGGATTGCATTGAATCTGTAGATTGCTTTGAGTAGTATAGTCATTTTCACAATATTGGTTCTTCCAATCCAAGAACATGGTATATCTCTCCATCTGTTGGTATCATCTTTAATTTCTTTCATCAGTGTCTTATAGTTTTCTGCATACAGGTCTTTTGTCTCCCTAGGTAGGTTTATTCCTAGGTATTTTATCCTTTTTGTTGCAATGGTAAATGGGAGTGTTTCCTTAATTTCTCTTTCAGATTTTTCATCATTAGTGTATAGGAATGCAAGAGATTTCTGTGCCTTAATTTTGTATCCTGCTACTTTACCAAATTCATTGATTAGCTCTAGTAGTTTTCTGGTGGCATCTTTAGGATTCTCTATGTATAGTATCATGTCATCTGAAAACAGTGACAGTTTTACTTCTTCTTTTCCAATTTGTATTCCTTTTATTTCTTTTTCTTCTCTGATTGCTGTGGCTAGGACTTCCAAAACTACGTTGAATAATAGTGGTGAGAGTGGACATCCTTGTCTTGTTCCTGATCTTAGTGGAAATGCTTCCAGTTTTTCACCATTGAGAATCATGTTTGCTGTGGGTTTGTCGTATATGGCCTTTATTATGTTGAGGTAGGTTCCCTCTATGCCCACTTTCTGGAGAGTTTTTATCATAAATGGGTGTTGAATTTTGTCAAAAACTTTTTCTGCATGTATTGAGATGATCATATGGTTTTTATTCTTCAATTTGTTAATATGGTTTATCACATTGATCAATTTGCATATATTGAAGAATCCTTGCATCCCTGGGATAAATCCCACTTGATAATGATGTATGATCCTTTTAATGTGTTGTTGGATTCTGTTTGCTAGTATTTTGAGGATTTTTGCATCTATATTCATCAGTGATATTGGTCTGTAATTTTCTTTTTTTGTAGTATCTTTGTCTGATTTTGATATCAGGGCGATGATGGCCTCATAGAATGAGTTTGGGAGTGTTTCTTGCTCCGCACTTTTTTGGAAGAGTTTGAGAAGGATGGGTGTTAGCTCTTCTCTAAATGTTTGATAGAATTCACTTGTGAAGCCTTCTGGTCCTGGACTTCCGTTTGTTGGAAGATTTTTTTTTTTTTTCAGTACGTGGGCCTCTCACTGTTGTGGCCCCTCGCGTTGTGGAGCACAGGCTCCGGACGCCGAGGCTCAGTGGCCATGTCTCACGGGCCCAGCCACTCTGCACCATGTAGGATCTTCCCAGACCAGGGCACGAACCCGTGTCCCCTGCATCAGCAGGTGGACTCTCAACCACTGCGCCACCAGGGGAGCCCTGTTGGAAGATTTTTAATCACAGTTTCACTTTCATTACTTGTGATTGTTCTGTTCATATTTTTTGTTTCCTCCTGGTTCAGTCTTGGAAGGTTATACATCTCTAAGAATTTGTCCATTTCTTCCAAGTTGTCCATTTTATTGGCATAGAGTTGCTTGTAGTAGTCTCTTTGGATGACTTGTATTTCTGCGGTGTTTGTTGTAACGTCTCCTTTTTTATTTCTAATTTTATTGATTTGAGTCCTCTCCCTCTTTTTCTTGATGAGTCTGGCCAGTGGTTTATCAATTTTGTTTATCTGCTCAAAGAACCAGCTTTTAGTTTTATTGATCTTTGCTATTGTTTTCTTTGTTTCTATTTCATTTATTTCTGCTCTGATCCTTATGATTTCTTTCCTTCTCATAACTTTGGGTTTTGTTTTTTCTTCTTTCTCTAGTTCTTTTAGGTGGAACGTTAGATTGTTTATTTGAGATTTTTCTTGTTTCTTGAGGTGGGCTTGTATAGCTGTAAACTTCCCTCTTAGAACTGCTTTTTCTGCATCCCATAAGTTTTGGATAGTCATGTTTTCATTGTCATTTGTCTCTAGATATTTTTTGATTTCCTCTTTGATTTATTCAGTGATCTCTTGATTATTTAGTAACGTATTGTTTAGCCTCCATGTGTTTGTGTTTTTTACGTTTTTTTTCTCTGTAATTCATTTCTAATCTCATAGGGTTTTGGTCAGAAAAGATGCTTGATATGATTTCAGTTTTCTTAAATTTACTGAGGCTTGATTTGTGACTCAAGATGTGATCTATCCTGGAGAATGTTCCGTGCGCACTTGAGAAGAAAGTGTAATCTGCTGGTTTTGGATGGAATGCCCTATAAATATCAATTAAATCTATCTGGTCTATTGTGTCATTTAAGGCTTCCATTTCCTTATTTATTTTCATTTTGGATGATCTGTACATTGGTGTAGGTGAGGTGTTAAAGTCCCCCACTATTATTACTGTCAGTTTCCTCTTTTATAGCTGTTAGCAGTTGCCTTATGTATTGAGGTGCTCCTATGTTGAGTGCATATATATTTATAATTGTTATATCTTCTTCTTGGATTGATCCCTTGATCATTGTGTAGTGTCCTTCCTTGTCTCTTATAACATTCTTTATTTTAAAGTCTATTTAAAGTCTATTTTATCTGATATGAGTATTGCTACTCCAGCTTTCTTTTGATTTCCATTTGTATGGAATGTCTTTTTCCATCCCCTCACTTTCAGTCTGTATGTGTCCCTAGGTCTGAAGTGGGTCTCTTATAGACAGCATCTAGATGGGTCTTGTTTTTGTATCCATTCAGCAAGCCTGTGTCTTTTGGTGGGAGCATTTAATCCAGATACGTTTAAGGTAATTATCGATATGCATGTTCTTATGGCCATTTTCTTAATTGTTTTGGGGTTTTTTTTTGTAGGTCCTTTTCTTCTCTTGTGTTTCCTGCGTAGAGAAGATCCTTTAGCATTTGTTGTAGAGCTGGTTTGGTGGTGCTGAATTCTCTTAGCTTTTGCTATAACAAAATTGGTATAGAGGACACATATCTCAATGTAAGAAAAGCCGTTTATGACAAAGCCGCAGCCAATATCATACTCAATGGTAAAAAACTGAAAGCTTTTCCTCTAAAACCAGGAACAAGCCAAGGATGACCACTCTTGCCATTTCTATTTAACATAGTAATGGAAGTCCTAGCCATAACAATCAAACAAGAAAAAGAAAGAAAATGCATCCAAATAGGAAGAGAAGTAAAACTATCACTATTTGCAGATACTATATACAGAAAACCCTGAAGTTTCTACTAAAAAAACTATTAGAACTAATGAATTCAGTAAAGTTGCAGGATACAAGATCAGTGTACAGAAATCTGCTGCTTTTCTGTACACTAATAATGAACTTATCAGAAAGAGAAAACAATCCCATTTATAATTGCATCAAAAATAATAAAATACCTAGGAATAAAGTTAACCAAGGAAGTGAAAGACCAATATTCTGAAAACTATAAGAGGCTGATGAAGAAAATTGAAGACAGTACAAATAAATGGAAAGATATCCCATGTTCATGGATTAGAGGAATTAATATTATTAAAATTTCCATACTTCCCAAAGCAATCTACAGATTTAATGCAATTCGTATCAAGGTGCCCATGACATTTTTCACAGAACTTGAACAAATAATCCTAAAATTTGTACAGACCACAGAAGACTTGAAATAGCCAAAGCAATCTTGAGAAAAAGGAAGGAAGCTGGAAGTATCATAATTCCTGATTTCAAACTATACTGCAAAGCTACAGTTATCAAAACAGTATGGTACTGGCACAAAAACAAATAAAAAACAAACACATAGATTAATGGACCCAAATTAATTAAAGAGCACCCAGAAATAACTTCATGTACATATGGTCAATTAATCTACAACAAAGGAGACAAAAATATACAATGGGGAAATGACAGTTTTTTCATTAAGTGGTGTTGGGAAAACTGGACAGCCACATGTAAAAGAATGAAATTTGAACATTTTCTCACATTATATACAACAATAAATTCAAAATGGACTAAATACCAAATTGTAAACCAGAAAGCCTAAAACTCCTAGAAGTAGACATAGCCAGTACAGTCTTTTACATAAGTTTTAGCAATATTTTTTTTGGCTCTGTCTCCTCAGGCAGGGGAAATGGAACCTGAAACTTAAAAGCTTTTGCACAGTGTAGGAAACCATCAATAAAATGAAAGCCAACATACTAAATGGGAGAAGATATTTGCAAATGATATGTCTGATAAGGGATTAATAATATCCAAAATATATAAACAGCTCAAACAACTCAATATCAAAAACCAAATAAACCAATTAAAAAATGGGCAGAAGACCTGAATAGACATTTTCCAAAGACATACAGATGGACAATAGGCACATAAAAAGGTGCTTAACATCATGAATCATCAGGGAAATGCAAATCAAAACCACAATGAGATATCACTTCATACCTGTCAGAATGGCTATCATCAAAAAGACAATAAATGTTGGCAAGGATGTGGTGAAAAGGGAACCCTAATAAACTATTGGAGGGAATGTAAATTGGTACAGCCACTGTGGAAAACAGTATGGAGATTCCTCAAAAAGTTAAAAATAGATCTAATATGTGATCCAACAATCTCATTTCTGGGTATTTAGCCAAAGGAAATAAAATCATTATCTTGAAGAAATATCTGTACCTCCAAGTCCTTATATTCAATGTAGCATTATTTGCAATAGCTAAGGTATGGAAACAACATAAGTGTCTGTTGACAGAAGAATGAATAAAGAAAGTTTGAGATACACACACACACACACACACACACACACACACAAACACACAGGAATTTTATTGAGTCATAAAAAAGGAAATCCTGCCATTTGCAGCAACATAGACAAAACTTGAGGGCTAAGTTAAATAAGCCAGACAGAAATAGACAAATACTGCATGGTATCACTTATTAGTGGAATCTTTAAAAAAAAGATCAAACTTATAGAAACAGAGATTGGAATGGTGGTTGCCAAGGGCTCAGAAGTGGGTAAATTGGGGATAAAGGGTACAAACTTTCAGTTATAAGATGAATAATGTGTGAGGATCTAATGTATAAAATGGTGACTGTTGTTATAATACTATAGTGTACAACTGAAATTTGCTAAGAGAGTAGAACTTAAGTGTTCTCACACACACACAAAAAGGTAACTGTATGAGGTGATGGATGTGTTAATTAACTTGATTGTGGGTATCGTTTCACAATGTATTGGCTTGGCCAAAAAGTTCGTTCGGATTTTTCAGCACAAACTTTTTGGCCAACCCAATATATGTACATAAAATTGTCACATGTACACTTTTTATATATTACAATTTTATATGTCAATTATACTGCAATAAAGCTGAAACAAACACTACTTTTGTTAGTAAAACATATGTTTTTCACTGTTGGAGAAAACAGTTACAGGTATGGAAAGGAGGCATGACTATTACCAAAGCTGGCACTCTCTGGTGACTCTTTTTAATCTGAATTTTTTTAAATATCCAGGAATTTAGAAACATTTTGAATAAATAGGAATTTATTGTAAAATAAATCAGAATTTTGATAGTGGCATCTTTTTTTACTTTTTTTTTTTTCTTTTTCTTTTGTGGTACGCAGGCCTCTCACTGCTGTGGCCTCTCCCGTTGCGGAGCACAGGCTCCGGATGCGCAGGCTCAGCGGCCATGGCTCACGGGCCCAGCCGCTCTGTGGCATGTGGGATCCTCCTGGACTGGGGCACGAACCCACATCCCCTGCATCAGCAGGCAGACTCTCAACCACCACGCCATCAGGGAAGCCCTGATAGTGACATCTTTTGACATATGTTGACTCTTGCTTAGGATTATTCTAAGACCATATCCTAGGTATTTAATAGATTTTGCTTTGCTTTGGAGTTTTCAAAGAAAATACACCTTAAAAATTCTTTCTTACAGAAAGGAAAAGTGATTTTCAAAATATATGCATGGAACAAGAGGAATTTTCTGTCAGAACTAAGTAGGCATAGTCCTCGGTGAAGGCTGAATTGTCTGGTGTTTCCACTTTAAGCCTCTTAGCTACATTTCTGTTTCTATAGAACAAGAGAAGATCCCAGAGAAGTAATTTTTCTTCCTTTGTAGAAACTTCCTTATCTGGCAGAAAATGGTAACTCATCAAACCTGCAGCAGAAGGCAACTTTTCAACTCAGTCAATATGATCAACATTAAGCATCCATCAAATGAAGGATTGGGAGTGATAACCTTAAAAATCCTGCTAGGCACCTAGTTATTGATTCTCTGTTCAGCCTGATGCATGAAGGTGCAAAGGCAACAAGTGATGGGAGAAAACACAAACCTGCCTGCCTGCCTGCCTGCATCGGGCTGAGTCAGGCAGGACTTCCGGCCAGAAAGCATCATCTTTGGTTTTACTCAAAACATAGTTCTTTCATCCCAATCCATCAGAATCTGATTCTAGCAGGAGGTCTGCTCTTCCTTGCCTTTCCTTGGGATTCTCGGAAAAGCCCAAAGGACAATTTACAATAAAACTTAATTACTTTTAGCCTGGCTGTTCATATGCTTGGGACTATTTGGAGGATGAAGCTTGTGACTTATACCAAGAAAAAAAAATTGGCGTGTTTAATAGTATGAAGGAGCTTGTAGAAAGGGCTTAAATTATTTTGGAGATTAAATTCTTTTCAGGGGCTTTAGAAGCACTGCTTCATATTAAAATAATAAATGTGCTAATTACATTTTAATCGTTTCACCTCATTAAGCCAATACCACAAAACCTCTCATTAGCCACACCACCACCTTCACAGGTGAGAATGATTATAGCTCTTGTGCAGAGACTCCTGGAGTCCATCAGCTGGCAACAGGCTGAGCTACCCTTGACCAGAATCAGAAAGGAAGAGATCTTTCTGGCAGCATCCTTCTCCCACTGCTACAGGTGTTCAGTGCCCTTAGGTTTTCTGCATGAACATTTCTGAAAGCTTTCCTTGCCCAGTTACCTTAAAAAGGATCAAGTAAATCAGTGGTGCTTTATTATAGCCCTTGTAACTTCCTGTTACAATGACTTATTCATGTTTCTCTCCCTACTAGACTGTCACTTCTAGTCAATAAATTTTCATTGAATAAATTAATGTGTGATTGATGAAAGTTATAAATGACCGATACTGTTTTGCCCATTTCAGAGTAATTAAAATGTAATGAACTAGACTATAAGCCCCTGGTGGACCAAGAATAGGTCTTACTGAAGTTGTGTCCTGGAGGATAACACAATGGCTGGCACAAAATGTTTGCTCAATAAATAATAATGAAAAGATCATGACAATCTCTTAACCTCAAAGGAGCAAGCTCTAATTGGAGAATTCTGACCTTGGACAAGAACAGACTTGGATGGGCGTCTTTCGAGTTGCTCCTTGGAGTCACATGTCCCCACTGGGATTCCCAAAGGGGGAAATACCTGTGTGAATAACTGCCTTTGACTCCGACCCAGCTGAACTACAGCAAACAGCTACCCGACAGTTGTGAATTGGCTCTCACTGGACGTGTCCAGGGAGAGTCAGGATGCGTTGAAGTCATTGGACCAGAGTCCCTCCATCCAGAGGATCACATGAGCACCGAGCCTCTGTGGGTCATGTTGTAATTTACTCCATTATTCACAGAGTGACAACAGAGGACTGTCGTTATCATCCAACGAGGGCTCTGCATTACCAAAGAAGCAATGAGAATGTCTTCCAACTCAGAGCTTGAAATGCTTGTCGCAGCTGGGTGGGATGCCCAAGCACATAAATCAATTCCCGTCTTAATTAGTCAGGGTCTGCTGAACACCTTGAAATTGGAAAGAGACATGTAACAAAAGTTACATAACAGACCTCCAGCTGCAGCCGGTCCCCTACCAGCCCCTGAAAATCCTTTTAGTAACTTTGTTCTGATGAGCCACCTTTTCTGTCTCAGATGAAGGTAAACAATTAACAAGAAAACATCTCAAAACCTATCCTCCTGCTAGCGAATGTGATTTGGCTGAGTGTTGTGTATTTACTTGAGTTGATTTAAAGAAGGGAAAAGACACTCATCTGGTAGCAGGCAAATCTGCGAAGTGTTGAGAGGGTGTGATCATTTTACAAAACAGTCCAGCCGGTTTACACTCTTGGTTTAGAAAAAAATATTCTTTCCTCTTCATTCCAAAGTTAAAGGTTTGTTTTGGAAATGGAAGGAAACTTCATGACTCACTCTTGTTCCTGTCGAATACTCACATGGAGATGAAGGAATAAAGAGAGAAACGAACGGGTGATGAAGGAAAATCAAGACTGGTGTCTTGTGGGTGGGGGAGGGAGTTAGTCCTCCCGTCTTCCCACCTTTGTAAACTTCATGCTTTGACAGTGGGCACCAAGTCTTCCTCAAAGCCTTGAGGCTTAGAAACCTGTCTGGAAGGTTTGGGGGAGGGGCTTGTGCACAGGGAAGAGCAGCGTTCACATCAAGGACGTTTCAAGCTCGACCTTTTGTATTTCACCAGAGAGAGGAAATTTGCTTTAAGCACCTGTGAAGACACCACAGAAGGCGCCCTGCGGGGTCAGATGGGGACACAGGTGTGTTCCTAGAGGAACTTGTGCCACAGGGAGACGGAGAAATGCGTGTGGGGGTAAGAGAGCGAGGACAGCAAGAGCTAGTGAAGACCGATGAAGGATGAAGGAAGAGGAACTGGTGCAGAATGGGGAGAAGAGAGGGGAGCGACACGGATATAATCCTCTCTGTCTCTCTCTCTCTGCCCTTGGATGCTCAGTGACCTTCGTTGGAGACACCACAGCCCCCCAGCCCATCCCCACGTCAGCCAGGTACCCCTCCACACTCAGGCCCCCAATCCTTGCCCCTCTCTTTCTCTCACACCCACACCCAATCCATCAGTACGTGCAGTTGCCTCTCTCAGCAAATGTACCCCCGTTGAGAAGCCCAGCTCCTTCTCATGCCCCTCTGGCTCCCTGGACCCATCTCCTGAGTCACGGCCATGGTGTCCTAATGGCACTTGTGCTCCCACTCTTGTCCCTGCATCCTGCGCTCTGCTTGGCGTTCACTACAAGCCTTGTGGCTCAAAACCCTTCCATGACTTCTCTCCCCCAGAATCAGGTCTAAACCCTGTGGGACCCAGCCCCTGGGTCTGTCCTTATCTTCCAGCGTGCTCTCAGCCCCAGCCTCCTTGGTCCTGCTCTCTCCTGCTGGAATGTTCTCCACACAGAGGGTCTCGTGGCTGTCTCCCCAGCGAAATTCAGGTCCCTGCTCAAATATCACCATTTGGAGAGATGTTACTGGCCGCCTCATAAAAGGGGAGCTCCTCTCTCCTCCACCCCATCACGGTCTAGCCTGCTGATCGGCTTTCTTCTAACACACATCGCTACTTGGTATTCTAGTCCATGTCGGCTACTGTCTGTCTCCTATATTAGAGCATCAGCTCCACGAGGGCAAGCATACCGCTTTGTCTGCTGCTGTACCTTCCATACTTCAGTCGTGTCCAGCACACGACCAGTGTCCAGTCAATGCATGTCGAATGGACATAAGAATGAACCACTGCACCGTGCACAGCTGCTTCTCTTTTCTTCGGGTTTTGGGTCTGAACATCTGCGTGTCACTCTCTTCCCTCCTGTGCCCCCGCACACTGCCTCCCACTTGGGGAGACCTAAATGCCCGGAAGAAAAGCAACTGTTGTCTTGTGTGCTCCTTCTGCGTGCCAGTCACTGAGAGCTGCCTTTTGGCCTGTTAGTATTTACTAGGTAACTACCTGGGCAATGATCATGTCTCCTGGCTGCCTTTATTAATATGAAGTGGGACTGGGTGATGGGGCTCTGTTTAGGGCAAGGTCTCTGTTAAGAGCTGGGATTCCCAGGGCTCTTGAAGACAGCCACACATCTGTCAGTCATGCTGTTCACTTTGGTGTCATATCTAAAAAAACTGTTCTGTTTCTTTACAATGAACGTTTCATCATCAAAGACTCACCTCCTCTACCTGAAAACGCCTTGGGCTAGTGGACTTCCCTCTTGGGAGGGATTTCTTCATCCCAAGCAGGAAGTGCACCGGGGCTCCCGGGTATGCCCAGATGAAAAGGGCAGCCTCCACATCTTGCACACCCCCAGCTCATGCTTCACTAGCCCTTCACAGCTCTGCCCACTTCAATTTCGGCCCTAACAGCTTTTCACTTACAGTTCAGTACCACTCCTGAGCGTCCAATGTGGCTGACAGACCAGGGCGTGCCTTTGTTTATTGGGGGTGTGGTGGCAGGTTCGCAGAGCTGATATTGACTTTAATTAGCACCCTGCAGGCTGTGAAACTCCACGACTTGAAGCTAGTGACACCAAAACAGTTTGAGAATCTTCGGAATCCATCCAGCCCATTCTCGAAACCACAAGAGAAGCCACTATGACCATCCCCCGGAGGGGGTTTGTAAAATTGTTTTGTTGAAATAGTGACCTTGATGTTAAATGGTCCCACTTTACTTCTCCCACTGCCCCCAAGTCCTCTGATCATGAAGCATTTTGTGTATATGCTGTAGGATTTAAACTCAGAATACAACTTGGTAGGGTGGGACAAAAATAATTAAATGTCCATCCCAGCTTGAAGTTTAGTCTGATCTGATCATTTGGTTTTGTCCAGCGCCTGACTAAAAATGCTCCGTCTCTCAGATATGTTTTCTGCACCCTTCTCTCTATAGGATGGTATATGGAGTGGGTGAGGCTTAACACACATCTCGTGTGGCGGGGGGGATCGGGGTGCTTAGCGGTGCTCTGGTCTTTGGGGGTGATATTTCTTGTCCATCTGGGAGCTGCTCACTTTGCTAGCATTTGCAGCTGAAACCTACAGCTGCATAACTTGTGAATTGGTCTCTCTTTCCCTGGTGAGGGTCCAGCCAGGACGTAGCCCTTCTGAAGTGTATATATGTCAATGCCACTCTCTCACTTCGTCCCAGCTTACCCTTCCCCCTCCCCGTGTCCTCAAATGCATTCTCTACGTCTGCGTCTTTATTCCTCTCCTGCCCCTAGGTTCTTCAGAACCAGTTTTTTTTTTTTTTTTAGATTCCATATATATGTTAGCATATGGTATTTGTTTTTCTCTTTCTGACTTACTTCACTCTGTATGACAGACTCTAGGTCCAACCACCTCACTACAAATAACTCAATTTCGTTTCTTTTTATGGCTGAGTAATATTCCATTGTATATATGTGTCACATCTTCTTTATCCATTCATGCGTTGATGAACATTTAGGTTGGTTCCATGTCCTGGCTATTGTAAATAGTGCTGCAATGAACATTGTGGTACATGTCTCTTTTTGAATTATGGTTTTCTCAGGGTATATGCCCAGTAGTGGGATTACTGGGTCATATGGTAGTTCTGTTTTTAGTTTTCTTACGGAACCTCCATACTGTTCTCAATAGTGGCTGTATCAATTTACATCCCCACCAACAGTGCAAGAGGGTTCCCTTTTCTCCACACCCTCTCCAGCATTTATTGTTTGTAGATTTTTTGATGATGGCCATTCTGACAGGTGTGAGGTGATACCTCATTGTAGTTTTGATTTGCATTTCTCTAATGATTAGTGATGTTGAGCATCCTTTCATGTGTTTGTTGGCAATCTGTATATCTTCTTTGGAGAAATGTCTATTTAGGTCTTCTGCCCATTTTCGGATTGGGTTGTTTGTTTTCTTTGATATTGAGCTGCGTGAGCTGCTTGTAAATTTTGGAGATTAATCCTTTGTCAGTTGCTTCGTTTGCAAATATTTTCTCCCATTCTGAGGGATCTTTTTTGTCTTGTTTATGGTTTCCTTTGCTGTGCAAAAGCTTTTAAGTTTCATTAGGTCCCATTTGTTTATTTCTGTTTTTAATTTCCATTTCTCTAGGAGGTGGGTCAAAAAGGATCTTGCTGAGATTTATGTCATAGAGTGTTCTGCCTATGTTTTCCTCCAAGAGTTTGATGGTGTCTGGCCTTACATTTAGGTCTTTAATCCATTTTGAGTTTATTTTTGTGTATGGTGTTCGGGAGTGTTCTAACTTCATTTTTCTCCATATAGCTGTCCAGTTTTCCCAGCACCACTTATTGAAGAGGCTGTCTCTTCTCCATTGTATACTCTTGCCTCCTTTATCAAAGATAGGGTGACCATATGTGCATGGGTTTATCTTGGGGCTTTCTATCCTGTTCCATTGATCTATATTTCTGTTTTTGTGCCAGTACCATACTGTCTTGATTACTGTAGCTCTGTAGTATAGTCTGAAGTCAGGGAGCCTGGTTTCTCCGGCTCCATTTTTCTTTCTCAAGACTGCTTTGGCTATTCGGGGTCTTTTGTGTTTCCATACAAATTGTGAAACTTTTTTGTTCTAGTTCTCTGAAAAATGCCAGTGGTAGTTTGATAGGGATTGCATTGAATCTATATATTGCTTTGGGTAGTATAGTCATCTTCACAATGTTGATTCTTCCAGTCCAAGAACATGGTATATCTCTACATATGTTTGTATCATCTTTAGTTTCTTTCATCAGTGTCTTATAGTTTTCTGCATACAGGTCTTTTGTCTCCCTAGGTAGGTTTATTCCTAGGTATTTTGTCCTTTTTGTTGCAATGGTAAATGGGAGTGTTTCCTTAATTTCTCTTTCAGATTTTTCATCATTAGTGTATAGGAATGCAAGAGATTTCTGTGCATTATTTTGTATCCTGCTACTTTACCAAATTCATTGATTAGCTCTAGTAGTTTTCTGGATTCTCTATGTATAGGATTCTCTATGTATAGTATCATGTCATCTGAAAACAGTGACAGTTTTACTTCTTCTTTTCCAATTTGTATTCCTTTTATTTCTTTTTCTTCTCTGATTGCTGTGGCTAAAACTTCCAAAACTATGTTAAATAATAGTGGTGACAGTGGGCAACCTTGTCTTGTTCCTGATCTTAGTGGAAATGGTTTTAGTTTTTTACCATTGAGGACGATGTTGGCTGTGGGTTTGTCATATATGGCCTGTATTATGTTGAGGTAAATTCCCTCTATGCCCACTTTCTGTAGAGTTTTTATCATAAAAGGGTATTGAATTTTGTCAAAAGCTTTTTCTGCATGTATTGAGATGATCATATGGTTTTTATCCTTTGATTTGTTAATATGGTGTATCACATTGATTGATTTGCATATATTGAAGAATCCTTGCATTCCTGGGATAAACCCCACTTGATCGTGGTGTATGATCCTTTTAATGTGCTGTTGGATTCTGTTTGCTACTATTTTGTTGAGGATTTTTGCATCTCTGTTCATCAGTGATATTGGCCTGTAGTTTTCTTTCTTTGTGACATCTTTGTCTGGTTTTGCTGTCAGGGTGATGGTGGCCTCATAGAATGAGTTTGGGAGTGCTCCTCCCTCTGCTATATTTTGGAAGAGTTTCAGAAGGATAGGTGGTAGCTCTTCTCTAAATGTTTGATAGAATTCGCCTGTGAAGCCATCTGGTCCTGGGCTTTTGTTTGTTGGAGGAGTTTTAATCACAGTTTCAATTTCATTACTTGTGATGGGTCTGTTTATGTTTTCTATTTCTTCCTGGTTCAGTCACGGAAGGTTGTGCATTTCTAAGAATTTGTCCATTTCTTCCAGGTTGTCCACTTTATTGGCATGTAGTTGCTTGTAGTAATGTCTCATGATCCTTTGTATTTCTGCAGTGTCAGTTGTTACTTCTTTTTCATTTCTAATTCTATTGATTTGAGTCTTCTCCCTTTTTTTCTTGATGAGTCTGGCTAATGGTTTATCAATTTTGTTTATCTTCTCAAAGAACCAGCTTTTAGTTTTATTGATCCTTGCTATTGTTTCCTTCATTTCCTTTTCATTTATTTCTGATCTGATCTTTATGATTTCTTTCCTTCTGCTAACTTCGGGGGTTTTTGTCCTTCTTTCTCTAATTGCTTTAAGTGTAAGGTTAGGTTGTTTATTCAAGATGTTTCCTGTTTCTTAAGGTAGGATTATACTGCTATAAACTTCCCTCTTAGAGTTGCTTTTGATGCATCCCATAGGTTTTGGGTTGTCGTGTTTTCATTGTCATTTGTTTCTAGGTATTTTTTGATGTCCTCTTTGATTTCTTCAGTGATCTCTTGGTTATTTAATAGCATATTGTTTAGCCTCCATGTGTTTGTATTTTTTACAGTTTTTTTCCTGTAATTGATATCTAGTCTCATAGCATTGTAGTCAGAAAAGATACCTGATATGATTTCAATTTTCTTAAATTTACCAAGGCTTGATTTGTGACCCAAGATATGATCTATCCTGGAGAATGTTCCATGAGCACTTGAGAAGAAAGTGTATTCTGTTGTTTTTGGATGTAATGTCCTATAAATATCAATTAAGTCCATCTTGTCTAATGTGTCATTTAAAGCTTGTGTTTCCTTACTTATTTTCATTTTGGATGATCTATCCATTGGTGAAAGTGTGGTGTTAAAGTCCCCCACTATTATTGTGTTACTGTTCAATTTCCCCTTTTATGGCTGTTAGCATTTGCCTTATGTACTGAGGTGCTCCTATGCTGGGTGCATAAGTATTTACGATTGTTATATCTTCTTCTTGGATTGATATCTTGATCATTATGTAGTGTCCTTCTTTGTCCCTTGTAATACAGTGTTTATTTTAAAGTCTATTTTGTCTGATATGAGAATTGCTACTCCAGCTTTCTATTGATTTCCATTTGCATGGAATATGTTTTTCCATTCCCTCACTTTCAGTCTGTATGTGTCCCTAGGTCTGAAGTGGGTCTCTTGTAGACAGCATATTTACGGTTCTTGTTTTTGTATCCATTCAGCCAGTCTGTGTCTTTTGGTGGGAGCATTTAATCCATTTATATTTAAGGTAATTATCGATATGCATGTTCCTATTTCCATTTTCTTAATTGTTTTCGGTTTGTTATTGTAGGTCTTTTCCTTCTCTTGTGTTTCCTTCCTGGAGAAGTTCCTTTAGAATTTGTTTTAAAGCTGATTTGGTGGTGCTGAATTTTCTTAGCTTTTGCTTATCTGTAAAGGTTTAAATTTCTCCATCGAATCTGAATGAGATCCTCGCTGGGTAGAGTAATCTTGGTTGCAGGTTTTTCTCTTTCATCACTTTAAATAAGTCCTGCCACTCCCTTGCAGAATTTCTGCTGAAAGATCAGCTGTTAACCTTATGGGGATTCCCTTGTGTGTTATTTGTTGTTTTTCCCTTGCTGCTTTTAATATGTTTTCTTTGTATTTGATTTTTAATAGTTTGATTAATATGTGTCTTGGCGTGTTTCTCCTTGGATTTATCCTGTATGGGACTCTCTGTGCTTCCTGGACTTGACTGACTATTTCCTTTCCCATATTAGGGAGGTTTTCAACTATAATCTCTTCAAATACTTTCTCAGTCCCTTTTTTTTTCTCTTCTTCTTCTGGGACCCCTATAGTTCGAACATTGGTGTGTTTAATGTTGTTCCAGAGGTCTCTGAGACTGTCCTAAATTCTTTTCATTCCTTTTTCTTTATCTGCTCTGTGGTAGTTATTTCCACTGTTTTATCTTCCAAGTTATTTATCCGTTCTTCTGCCTCAGTTATTCTGCTATTGATCCCTTCTAGAGAATTTTTAATTTCATTTACTGTGTTGTTCATCATTGTTTGTTTGCTCTTTAGTTCTTCTAGGTCCTTGTTAAATGTTTCTTGTATTGTCTCCATTCTATTTCCAGTTTTTGGATCATCTTTACTAGCATTACTCTGAATTCTTTTTCAGGTAGACTGTCTATTTCCTCTTCACTTGTTTGGTCTGATGGGTTTTTACCTTGCTCCTTCATTTGCTGCGTATTTCTCTGTCTTCTCATTTTGCTTAACTTACTGTGCTTGGGGTCTCCTCTTCGCAGGCACTGTCTATGGTGTCTGCCCCCAGTGGGTAAGTTTGGTTCAGTGGGTTGTGTACGCTTCCTGGTGGAGGGTACTGGTGCCTGTGTTCTGGTGGGTGAGGCTGGATCTTGTCTTTCTGGTGGGTAGGTCCACGTCTGGTGGTGTGTTTTGGGGTGTCGTGGCCTTATTATGATTTTAGGCAGCCTCTCTGCTAATGGATGGGGTTGTGTTCCTGTCTTGCTAGTTGTTTGGCATAGGGTGTCCAGCACTGTAGCTTGCTGGTCGTTGAGTGGAGCTGGGTCTTAGCGTTGAGACAGAGGTCTCTGGGAGAGCCGTCACCAATTGATATTTCATGGGGCCGGGACGTGGCTGGTGGTCCAATGTCCTGAACTCGGCTCTGTCACCTCAGAGGTTCAGGCCTGACACATGGCTGGAGCACCAGGACCCTGGCCAGGTACGTGGGGGTTTTCTTGTCTTTTGGGAAGTCTGAGGTCTTCTGCCAGCGTTCAGTAGGTGTTCTGTAGGGATTCTTTCACATGTAGATGTATTTGTGATGTATTTGTGGAAGAAGGTGATCTCCACGTCTTACTCCTCGTCTTACTCCTCCGCCATCTTGAAGGTCCTCCGGGATGTTTATATTTACAAGGGAAATCTCCATTCGTAAGATTTTACAGGAAGAGGATAATGACTCAATCATCGGAAATGCTTATCAATGGAGAAAACAGCAAGTTAAACCTGCATAACAACTGCACGCTTGTTTTCTGTGCTTTGCTTGATAACCTCCCATAACTGACCCCCCCCAACCCCCCCACCCCCGCCAACATCTCCTTTTGTCTTTAGGTGGAGATGGTATTTAAGGTGGTGGCTTGGGCCATTTGGGGGAACTATTCAGTTACATGTTACTAAGCTTCTATTTTTCTTCTACTAATCTGTCTTTTATTATGGGGGCATCTCAGCCTAGAACCTAGAAGGTTAGAGGGAAAATTATTCTTCCTCCCCTACAACGTACTTCACTTGAACTGCGGAAAGCCCAGCCAACATGTGCCCAAGACCTGCTCACCTGACCATCATGTGTGGCAGGTTTGATTTGCTGTGGTGGCATTGAGGTTGGTCCAGGGAAGCCTCCTACTGGGCCTTTTTCCAGAGCCCCAAATGAGGAGAGGGGAAGAGCGTCCTTTTGTTCTTCCCATTGCCCCCCAGAGTGGAAAGCAGGGATTTTCTTTTTCTCTTCCCTTGGGCACTGTATTAGTTTGCTAGGTCTGCTGTAACAAAGTACCACAAACCAAGTAGCCTAAAAACGGAATATTTATTGTCTCCCAGTTCTGGAGGCCAGAAGTCTGAGATCAAGGTGTTGGCAGGAGTGGTTCCTTTTGAGGGCTGTGAGGGAAGGGTCTGTCTCCAGCCTCTCTCTTGGCCTATAGATAACCATCTTCATTTTCATATGGCAGTCTCCCTTGTATAGCTGTCTGTGTGCAAATTTCCCCCTATAAAAGGACACCAGTTGTGTTAGATTAGGGTCTATCCTATTAACCTCATTTAAATTTGATTCCTTCTGCAGTGTGTCAGTTTAAGACATGTTCTGAGTCATAAACTGGGGTTTAAGGACTTCAAAATATACATTTGGAAGGAGGACACAGTTCAACTTCTAACTATTCCGCTTCTACCGTAGAGGAACACAAGTTGTAGGGTTATATCCCCACCCTACATTTTTCCTAGTCCTTACGGACAAATGGATTTGCCTTTTCTTCATTTGATGGATAACTCCATGACCTGAGTCATCCAGGCTTGATGGTTAATATTCCAGTGGAGGAGAGAAAGATATCTTAAAAATCCTCTATTAAAGCTGTAGCCTGGTTGCAACACTATTGCCTTAGTAGTTAATCCTACTTTACCTGTGAAAAGCTGAATATTAAACTAAGTCTTTCTCTCTGCACTTTTTCTGTGACATTTTTAATCTTCCCCCAAACATCCCCTTCTTCCAATTTGTGCCTGGATGCTCTGGGCTGTCTGGGAGAAGGTCATGCAATTAGGAAGGTAAGAAATCAAGTATTACCAGGTTTTAAAATATTATCTCTATTGCAGTAAACTGTTGGGTGAAGGCAGTAGTCTTTGAAAAGAAGACAATCTTCTTGCTCTTTCATTTGCCAGGCTGATTTTTAACCAAGTAGTTATTAAAACCCATAGATCTTGGTTTACAATGATATTAATTGAAGAGAGAATCTGATATTCAGGTTGGAAAGAGAGAGAGATATGAAATCAGAAAAAAAAATGTAATTCGGGGGAGGAATTGATTGAGGAAGTTAAAAAAAGAAGTTCAGCTTAAGACAAAACTTTAAAAGCAAATAGAGACCAAAGATGAGGTGGTTGGACATCTTGACTTACGTTTTCTCCTCTGCCTCCCCTCCTTCCTCAGTTCTCTCTTCTCTCCCCACCCCTTCTCTCTCTTTAATTTTCCTTCTGCAGAGCCTGTCTTTAGGCCCTAGAACTGAGGATGGAAATGATTAGTACTTAGATGAACTACCTGTAGGTTAAAAGGGTTATTATGCATTGATGCACAGAGCTAACTAAAATTTGCATTGCTTTTTCTTTCCATTTTTATTTAAAAACGGCACCATCAAAAGAAAACTTTTTTTTTCTGTTTTCTGTTTTGTTTTTTTGGCCTCGAGGCATGTGAGAATCTTAGCTCCCTGACCAGGGATCGAACCTGCACCCCCTGCATTGGAAGGTAAAGTCTTAACCACTGCACCACCAGGAAAGTCCCCAAAGAAAAGTTTTGCTCATATTCTTACTACTTTAAAACAACTAATTTCATTTTTCTGTAACACCCTCTTGGCAAGTCCATATACAGAAAAAAATATATATATATATATACATATATATATATATATATATATATTTTTTTTTTTTTTTTTTTGCGGTACGCGGGCCTCTCACTGTTGTGGCCACTCCCGTTGCGTAGCACAGCCTCTGGACGCACAGGCTCAGCGGCCATGGCTCACGGGCCCAGCCACTCCGTGGCACGTGGGATCTTCCCGGACTGGGGCACGAACCCGTGTCCCCTGCATTGGCAGGCGGACTCCCAACCACTGCGCCACCAGGGAAGCCCCCATATACAGAAATATTGCTGTGAAATTGTGAGCTTGGGCCGCATACCAGCTATATCTTCTGATTATTTCACTGAACATTATATCACAAATATTTCCCATGTGATATCATAATAATCACAATTGACATCCCATAACATCATAACAAATCATAATCATTTAAAATATTTACATGTCACAACACGCCGATTTCTCTTTTTTCCAAATTTTGAATTTTATTTATTTATTTTTATATAGCAGGTTCTTATTAGTTCTCTATTTTATGCATATTAGTATATACATGTCAATCCCAATCTCCCAATTCATCCTACCACCCCCACCACCCCCTATGCTGATTTATCTTAATTAACCATTTTTCTCTGTGGCAAATGACAGTATCTAGTTCTGCAGTTTAACAATAGGAACAGTCATTGAGCATCTTGGCTCTTTTTTCCCATTGAGTTGGTGGCCTTAGGGCACATTCCTTGCAGTGGAGTTGCAGGGTTAATGATTATAAACACTTCCTTGGCTTTTGATATGTATTTATAGCATGTATTTAATTGTAAAATGAATGCTGAGTTTTCCAAACAAACTGTCACACAAATAAAATTGTATCACATTGCTGGTTTTAAAATATAAACTGGCTCTTCTGTATTACATTCATAATATGGAGATGTATACTTCTGTTTACAGATATGCCAGATTTATCAGTCTTCTTATGAAGAGTGTATTCTCAGCATTGGGGAGCTATAATATTATGCATGAGGGCGGCATTTCTGTTCCCCCTCTGTCCCCTTCCAGCCCGCTGAGAACACTAGTAACTGCATCTACCTAGGTTCTGGCTGCATGACATGGAGCAGGGGAGGAGAGGTGATGTCTCAAGTGCACTAATGTCTTTTTTCAGAATATTCCTGTAGGCGGAAGCAGTAGGAAGTGTTGTCAAGGCCTGAGAAACAGGACCCAGCTGCTTCTCAGAGTTCTGTAAGGAGCGGGGAGGTTGCCTTGTGGGCTGCTGTCTTTCCTCTTTCAGGTGAAGCCACAGTTTAAATATCTCGCTAATGGAGTTCTCTGGAGGAGCAGAGATTTTATTTCCTCACTGTAGCCCTCTGCCAACTCTCAAATACTTTTAACAGCTGGCAGGGCTGCCACCGAATATGTCCAGAGATGGATTTAAAGGAGAAGGAAAATGGAAATGGCTCTTCCTTGCCTGCCTTCTTTCCTTTCTTTTTTATCTTTCTCTTTCCTTTTTGAAGCGTTAAAAAATTCAGAACATTTTCCTTTCAAGGAAGAGTCAACTTTAAGCAGCATGCTTCAGAACAAGACGTGTAGCTTTACAAGGAGCGACGGGAAAGGTCCAGGTTCCAGGCCCCTCCTCAGAGATGCATGCTGGCAGCTACCCCCATCCCCGCCCCCCAGCCTTTACCAGCTAAGATTCACTAACCTGGAAGCTGGCACAGGAGCCAGTGAGCCGTGGAGAGAGGGGCTTGGACTCACAGGACGACACCTGCTTTCTAACCAGCTGTGGAAGGAAAATACTATTGTTCCTCTTGAAGTGGTAGGTGATGAGGCTGGGCTTGGCTCTGTTAAAGAAGTGACCATGTCTTTTTTTTTTTTTTTTCCATTATGGTTTATCACAGGATATTGAATATAATTCCCTGTGCTCTACAGTAGGACATTGTTGTTTATCCATTCAATATATACTAGTTTGCATCTGCTAATCCCAAACTCCCAGTCTATCCTTCCTCTTTCTCCGCTCCATCTTGGCAACCACAAATCTGTTCTCTATGTCTGTGAGTCTGTTTCTGTTTCGTAGGTAAGTTCATTTGTGTCCTAATTTAGATTCCACATGTAAGTGATAGCGTACGGTATTTGTCTTTCTCTTTCTGACTTACTTTAGTATGATAATCTCTAGGTTCATCCATGTTGCTGCAAATGGCATTTTCATTCTTTTTTATGGCTGAGTAATATTCCATTGTGTATATGTACCACATCTTCTTTATTCGTTCATCTGTCGATGGATATTTAGGTTGTTTCCATGTCTTGGCTATTGTAAATAGTGCAGCTATGAACATAGTGGTGCATGTATCTTTTTGAATTATAGTTTTATCTGGATATATGCCCAGAGGTGGCATTGCTAGATCATATGGCAACTCTATTTTTAGTTTTTTAAGGAACCTCTATACTGTTTTCCATAGTGGCTGCACCAACTTACGTTACCACCAACAGTGTAGGAGGGTTCTCTTTTCTCCACACGCCCTCCAGCATTTGTTATTTGTAGACTTTTTAATGATGGCCCTTCTGACCTGGGTGAGGTGGTACCTCATTGTAGTTTTGATTTGCATCTTTCCAATAATTAGCGATATTGAGCATCTTTTCATGTGCCTGCTGGCCATCTGTATGTCTTCCTTGGAGAAATGGAAATGACCTTGTCTTCCTCCAGAAATGGCTCCAGGTTAGATGGTCACGGCTCTATCCCCCATGCAGACTATAAACCACGTTGAATGAGGCTTAGAACAGGGCACATAGGAAGCCCTGGATAAAAATGTAGCACAATGGAATCCTATTCAACAATATAAATAAAGAACTACTGATACATGCTTACATGGATAAACCTCCAAAACATTATGCTAAGAGGAAAAAAAGCCAGACACAAAAAGCCATGTGTTATATGATACCATTTATATAAAATTTCCAAAAAAGGAAAAAAAAATACAGAGATAGGAAGTAGATCAGTGATTCCCTCCGGCTGGAGGCAATTGAAGATTGAACATAAACGCTACGGCAGAACTTGTTCAAGTGATGGGAAAGTTCTAGAACTCGACAGCAGTGATGTTGTACAACTCTGCATACTTATTAAAAATAACTGTATTGTGCACTTATAATGAATGTCTTTTTATGGAATGTAAACTATACTTCAGTAAAGCTATTACAAATGACACCTAAAAACAAATAAAATTCTCAAAGATATAAAGGGAAGGTGTCACATCCCTAAAGCTGGTGATTATGAAATAAGAGCATGTAGCTTTGAAAAAAGACTATTTGGACATCTTGAAGACAGAAAATACAATTTTGCAAAAGCAACAGATTCTTCATTGGCAACGCTGGAAGTCAGGACATGAGGGAGGAATATCTTTAAGGTGCCGTGGGAAAAAGTGTAAACTGTACTTCTATATCTAGGCAAATAATCATTTAAAAGTGGGAGCAAAATAAAGGCATTTTAAGTTATATGAAGTGTTTAAGAAGTTACCACCATAGATTCCACCAAAAAAACTACAAGAGGTTGTGTTTCCGTTAGAAGATGCTAGAATGCAGTGGCAAGAAGGGTCATACAAGAGGTTAACAATGAGAAAAAGTAAGTAAAATATATCCTTGCTTCAAAAACAGCCATTTATTAGAAATATGGACCTAAATTTGCAGAGAATATTGAGGCAGAAGACAGATGAGCCCCCAGGGCAAATGGTTTGAGTTCGTTCCTTGTGGACCAATACTCTGAGATGAGAATAACAGGACAATTGAGAGAGGAGGCTGGGCTCTGCCCAGATAGAAGATAAGAGACCACATATTCCTCATTCTTGAAGTCAGGAGACCTCCCTGACTACACATGCGCAGAAAGGCTCCTTGGAGGTCAAAAGGGGAATGATGCTAAGTGGCTAGGCCTACCATAGGCCTCTTCGGTAGAATCCACCTTGGCTAAGAGACGCACTTGCACACATGGGAAAATCCTGAGATACACCAAATATGGACTCTGAATCAGACAAATCAAAATGATTGGTCAAAGGAAACATGGAAGAAACGCCCCATATAAGTGATTTAAATTGCCACGAGGGTGCGACCGTCTCTCTGAGCCCGCCAATGTGTCTATCCACACGTAGTGTACTCTTTTTCTCCTAATAAATACTTTACTTGTTTCACTACTTTCCGTCTTTGTGAGAATTCTTTTCCTGCAAAGCAGTAGGGCCAGGGCCTTGTCACTGACCACTGGTCTAGTGGCTAGGATTCGGTGCTCTCACTGCCGCGACCTGACCTCAATCACTGGCCAGGAACCGAAACCCTGCTTCAAGCCACTGCAGGCCGAGGCCACCCGAGATCGGTATCAGTGTAAGATGTTGAGAAGAAGGAAGTGGGGCTTGAAAGTCTGTGTACCTGAGGGAGATAAAACGTGTCTTATGAATCCTGCTGTATGCTGGGGGAACCTGTCAGACCACATGAAATTACATTTTTGTAAATAAAAAATGTCCCAATATTGGCAGTTTCACTTGGTTCAACTGAATCGATACTGGTTTACTCTATAGATGAGAAGAATAGAAATAGAATGGATGACTTTCAAGTCAATACAGGGCGAAATGGGGTATTTCACAGAGAAGGAAACAAAGATGTTTAAGTTGCTTTGGAAGGAGCCCTGGCCCAGCTGACTTCCAGGATTCACACTCTCGCTGGGACTCAGGCCTTTGGTGCCAAGAACCACCACTCCCTGCCCCCCGACAGTGGTCCACACGGATGCTGCAAACCCCTCCCTTGGCGACCAGACATGTATGAGTGGTACAGACTGAGAAGCTGGTCACACACCCTAACCCCTGGGGGACCTCCAGGTTCCCTCCCTCTGCTCTCCACGGGGCAGAAGCTCAGGGAATTCCCTGGCAGTCCAGTGGTTAGGATTCTGTGCTTTCATTGCCAAGGGCCCGGGTTCCATCCCTGGTCCGGGAACTAAGATCCCACAGGCCACAACGGCCAAGAAGTAAAATAAAATAAAATAAAATTTTTAAAAAGGGGGGCAGAAGCTCAAATCTGAGGGAGGGGTAAAATGGAATCTTTGGTTACAAAGCACCCCCGCTCCCTTCCCCCCTCATACAAAGGGGTGGAGCTTCTTGTGGCAGGAGCTGAGGGATGGTCAGTCTCGTCCTGTGCTCTCAGGTGCTCTCAACAGGCAGGGACAGGCTCTGGTTTGGGAGGAGGTGGCCCTCCAGCCCCCTACCTCTCACAGGGCAAATAGAGGTCAGGGTGTGGGCCCCAAGAGGAGGGGCCTGGGTGGGGGGTGCGGAGAAGGCTTCTGCTGGAGACCTAAAGGTGCCCAAGGGGGACCGCCCCATGTGCATCAGCCAGGGTTCTGCAGAGGAGCAGAACTGGTAGGACGGAGAGAGAGCTGACTTTAAGGAACCGGCCCACAAGATTATGGAGGCTGTCGTCTGAAATCTTCAGGGTGGGCTGGGAGGCTGTATCAAAGGAAAAGATAACGTAGGGAATTGTTAACTCAGGTGATGCAAATACCGATCTTTGGGGATGAATTAAATTTCTCTGGATATTTTCTTTCTAATGGTCTATCCCTCTTTCCATGGAAAATGTGTAACTCTGGGATGTGTATACTGGACAGCAGAAAGACTTAGAATGGAGATTCCCAGGTATATGGGCAAGCTTTGCCTGTAACCGGCAGTGTGGCCTCAGCTAAGCCCTTTCACCTTTTGGGGACATCTGTAAAGAGAGGGGCTTGGGCCATGGTCTTCAACTTCTTCTCCAGCTGTAATATCCCATGATTCTACATACAGGTGTTTGTGTACTAAGATGTACAACAAAGCATGCCATTTGATAGTTGGCATCAAGCTGTATTTAGGTGAGAGCTACAGTGCAATGTAACTCAGCAATGGCACTGCACAGCCTGCAGCTGGAACATTAATCATTCCTGAGAGCGGATGCCTGGTTTTTAATGAATTTTGCCTCTTAGTGCTTTTTTGGGTGTATTGGTGCCCCCCTTCTCTCCCCACCTACTTTTAGTCTGTACATAAGCAGAGTCTAAATTCTATTGACATAAAATATGTAGTTTGAATTCTCCAGAAATTTCAGCTTATTTGGAAGTTCTGAATTCTACAACTTTTTAAAAATTTTATTTTATTTGTTTATTATTTTTGGCTGCGTTGGGTCTCGTTGCTGCATGCAGGCTTTCTCTAGTTGTGGTGAGCGGGGGCTACTCTTCGTTGTGGTGCATGGGCTTCTCATTTCAGTGGCTTCTTTTGTTGTGGAGCACGGACTCTAGGCGCATGAACTTCAGTAGTTGTGGCACGCGGGCTTCAGTAGTTGTGGCTCGCAGGCTCTAGAGTGCAGGCTCAGTAGTTGTGGCACACGGGCTTAGTTGCTCCGTGGCATGTGGGATCTTCCCAGACCAGGGCTTGAACCTGTGTTCCCTGCATTGGCAGGCGGATTCTTAACCACTTCACCACCAGGGAAGTCCCATCTACAACATTTTTTGAATATTGCAGAATAATCCCCCTTCCCATCCACCAAGAATTCTTTTCAATGTTTCCATTTCAAATTTGAAATCATAAATTCAACACTATAAAGAAGAGGCTATTCCCCCAGGGAGTATACCATGCACCTAATCTTATTTTGTAAGAGTTTAAAATTCATGGGAATTTATTTGAGATGTCTCTGCTTCTAAAGTAGCCCAGGACTCAGCCTTGCCATCCTGTGGTCCGGGCAGGCTCCATCTGGCAATTCCAGGTTGGGACAGATGGTCTGAGAGAAGGTTGTGCCCATGGTTTGAAGGAGCAACTCCTCCCCTAGGTCATTGCTGCTCACATGCTGTGTTTCAGAGACACAGTCCCCAGACCACAGAATGAGGAGAATGAGCATTTAAATCCATGGGTAAATGGGCCATAGACTTACAACTGGATCTTTTCCAAACTCTAGTCTCTCCGAAAAGAAAAAGAAAAAAGAAAACACTGAACTAGTTTCCAGAACATCTGACCTCCTCCAGTTTATAACCTGCTTCTAACTAACTCTCTGGCCTTGAGTATGGCACCCAGCTTCTCTGGACATTAGTTTCCTCATGTGCAAATGAGAGTGATGGACTAAATTGGGAAAGGTAAATACACTACATGCACATTACTAACTGCCCAACCTGCGCAAGGAGCAGACATCATTAATCCATTGTAGCACTGCCAGCACTCAAGAAAGCCATTATTAATTGATTGGAGTCAGCACATAAAAGGGCATCTATTTGTTATCCTTGCATGAAATAATCTCTAAGGTCTCCTTCAGTTCATTTAAAGTAAAAGAAAGTGGAATAGTTTGCCAATGGGCCAGATTCTCATCTACTCAGAAGTAGGAAAGTCCTACCTGAAGCAGGGGAATAGGTAAAATGACCTTACAATTTCTCAGCATATCTATAATCATGTAGCAATCAAACTCAACTAAGCCAACATGTACTATGGTCAAAGCTCATTATTAGCTGACCCACTAGAATGCAAAGATAAATGACAGTCCCCACACCATTGTAAAGCAATTATACTCCAATAAAGATGTTAAAAAATAAAATAAAATACTCTTTTCTAAGCCTCACAAAAAAAAATAATAAAAAATGACAGTCCCTGGCCTCAAGAAACTAAAAATCAACTAGAGGAAGCAGATACAAAGGGAAGGCAGAATGATCTGAGGGCAAATAGCAATAAAAGCACCATTTGGGAGCCAAGATTCTAGAAATAATTTCTTACCCAGTTTTCAATGCTTTAAGAAAAACATCTCATTTGTACTCACTGTGACAAAGTCCTCTCAACATCTATGTGAGGAAGTATTTTTTATTATTGCAATTTTTCAGGATGAGGAAACTGAGACCCAGTGAGATTTTAAAAATTTCCCAGAGTCACACACCTAGTTAGTAGCAAATTAGGACTAAAACCCAGGTACTCAGGCTCCAGGAGGGAACTTCAAGGGGATTAGGGTCAATGTCACAGAGAGTAGACACCTGACTTGGAAGATGAGAATGATTTTAATAGGCAAGAAAGAGAACAGAGGGAGCAGAGCCAGCATTGGACAGAGTCACAGGAGGGCACAGGGGCTGTGGGGCCAGGACAGATCACAGGCTCACATCCCATTGCCAGAGTGCCCTACCAGGTGCAGAGTCGCTGGCTTTAGCAGAGGCTCAATAAATGTTGGTTCTCAACACAAGTTGGTGGGATGAATCTTAAGGTGATAAAGTTGGGGGGTAAATCTGGAGACAGATTTTGCAGGACTCAGGATGCGATGCTACTGAGTGTTGGCAAGGGAACCAGTCCTGTGGGATTCGGAGGCCTGTCACATGGCTGACCTTATTTCTGGGTGATGATTCAGCATTAATATGATGAAGGAAGATAGGGCAGGAGACTGCTAGAGTTGTCTGGGGCCAGAGGAAAGGAGGAGACCCCAAAAAGGACACCTGGGGGACTGAGGGAAGGATGCAGGCTGTGGGTGTGTGTGTGCAGGCAAACTGAAGACGACCCCAGTTTGTAGTCTGGGTGACAGGGAAGATGGGGTGGGCAGGACACACACACACGCACACACACATGCACACACACACTCATCGGTCTGACACTATTCTCAAAACCGTTTAATAGCCAAATGGAATACGTTTTAAGGCAATGGGATCTGATTCCACAATAGAGTGGTTCATCAGATTTACAAACTAGAAAGTAGATCTAGCTAAACATAACCCTCCAGAGTTTGAGTTATTGAAGCAGATACCATGTAACGGTGGGTAGGTCCATTCAGAGCCAGAGCCAGGGGAGAATGACAACTGGGCATTCCCTGCTAGAAGATGCAGACCATTGCCTCTGATTCAATGATCTCAAGCAGCACATTTCCAAAGGGGTCAGGGAAATCTGCCTGAACACACAGCCAAGGCCAGGAAGCAGTGACACGGTGCAGAGATAATGGTAAGGTAATAAGCTGTCAGAATCCACGTCAGGAGCAGAGAAAACCTATGAGCTCAGCAGCTCCAGGCCCAGTTACCATGACTAGGTCTAAACGCTTGTCCTGGGAGAGCTACAACAGGGGCTTAGGAATGGGACCTTCCTGGCACTGATTCCCTCTGAACCCACATCCTGTTGAGATGCTCAGACAGGTGTGACTTGGGCATCAAGTCCTGGCTCCCCCACTAACTAGCTGTGTGAGTTTGACAAGTCCTTCAAGCTCTCAGAGCCTCGATTTCTTCATTCATAAAACAGGGATATTAAGGAACACTCCTACCAGGTTCCTGTGAGGATAATGCAATTGTATAGTTGGCACTGTACCTGATACCCAGTTAGTGCTCAAAACACATGAGCCGTAGTCACATTACGAGACTCAGTCATTAACAGTTCACATGTGTCTACATTGACTACATGCTTTAGATCTCAGACAATTTTCAGGGAGATTTTTATCAATCAGATTTTGGTTTATTTATAATAGATTCTGGCAGGAATCTTAGAGATCATGTAGTTCAGCCTCCAGAAAAAATTCAGAATATAAGGCACGCGTTTCCATTTGTATTCTGTACGCAAAGCCAAGCCGCTGCTTGAGGAGTGGATATGTGAAACATGTGGACGTGAAATGGTTAAATAGCAAGTCCCAACGAGGGTAAGAGGGTAAGACAATTTCCAAGTCAGCTGCTAGAGCCATGGCCCGGTGGTTGTGGTGAGCACAGGATACTCTGTGAACACAGGCCTTGTGAGTCAGGAGATTTTCCAGTAGCCTTCAGACTGCTTTCATTACCAACAAGATCTGGGGCAGGGAGAGAAAGGGAGGCGGAGATAAAGAGGGAGAGAGAGAGAGAGATTGATTTTACTCCCCTAGGGAGAGAAGTTTGCAGTACAAACGTTGAAGATGACCATACTTTCTTAAATTCCAGGATTTTGACCAACGTTTGCAGCGAGTAAGAGCAGATACAGCCAAAGCTATGGAGATGCTGTTGATAGAAATTCGAGATTTAGCATAAAGACCTTCACCTGTTGGCTGGGCTCTATCACGGCTTTCCCTGCATGTTTCCACTGTAACAGGTTTGAGTCCTTCCGCACTGGCCGCCAGAGGGAGCTAGTTAACCCGGGATGTTAGATCCTTGCCCGGCAGATCCTAAGGGGCCCACGAGACCCTCCCCTCTCCCTTCCTGAGTTTCCAGCTACCAGTTTTCTTCCATTTCCCAGCTGCGGGGGGGGGGGGGGGGGGGGGGGGGGAGTCGGGCCCCTAAACCCAACCCGGTGGTCCTGAACTCCTCGGGCAGTTTTGGGCAGCTCCTGCTCTGCAGGGTCTGTGCCCTCCTCCCAGGCGTCCTGCAGCAGTTTTGGACCGAACTTCCTGGCTTCTGACCTTGGCCCTCCTGTGACGCTGAGAATCCCTGCGGCTGCCGGCCAGGTTTGTTCCCAGACCCTACTCGGGTCAGGTCTCGGTGTTGACCGTGGCCTTGAGTGTGATTCCAGATTAGCTACCGCGTTGGATGCAGCGATGGCAACTACGGGCCCTGCTTGACTAGGAGGCATCTGTGTTCAGGTTAGTGCCCCCCCACCCCGAGAAATCCCCATCTGCGCTTCTGAATTACAGACCCAGAACATGAGAATTCTCTGCAATTTACATATTAACTCTGACACAGAAAAGTGATGAGGCCTCTCTCGGAACCAGGGATGTAATTTGTGACTCCCCGTGCAAAAGGAAAGGATGGAGTCTCTTGTTCAAAAATTACAAAACATTTCAAATGGAGAGAATAGAGCATTAAACCAAGCACGGGGCCTTGGGAGCCAGTCCTGGGCTTACTGAAGGGGAAGGACACAGCCACATACAGCGACTGATTCAGAACTGGATCCAAAACCACCCTGTGGTCACCTGTTCTTTAGCGTTGCATGTTGTGTGTGTGACTATACACTTACGATAAATTTATTAAATGGTATACTAAAGGACCCTGCCTTTAGTCGCTAGCTCTGTTGCTGTCACTAGAAGCCCTGTACTGAAGAACCTCTTCAGGTATTGTTACAGTGAAGGGCCTACAATGGGTGGCTCTGAACGCCGCTGTGGCTGAGTTTCTGTTGCAGACGGGCCGGCTTAGCAGCCACCCTAATTCTTGACTAACACAGAAGGAGACTGGCCAGCGGGGAGGCCAGGTCACTGATGATCTTCAGGCTGTCGTTTGAAGGATATTTGGAATAAGTCCTTGAATGTGCTTTGGATTAATCCAGACCTCACTTTGGCAAGAAATAAAGCGGGGTCATATTGACTCAATCAGCAGATATTCTGCTCATCTGGGGAAGGCTCTATATCAGGTGTTACAAGGACTAAAAAGAGTGTTACTGAACCGAACTTGGGTCTGAAGTAAAGACAATCTACTGACACCTGGTGGTGGTGACGGGAAGTGCAGCGTTTATTGCAGGCCCGAGCAAGGAGTCCAGATAATCTAGTGCTCAAAAGGCCCCAGTTCCCTGATGGGTTTCAGGGAAGGGTTTTTAAACGCAAGGTGAGGGAGAGGGTCTCAGGGTGTGTGATCAAGTCGTGCACAATTCTCTGATTGGCTGATGGTGAGGCAGCAGGGCCGTGTCACAGGGGTTCACATCATCAATCCTCAGGCTCCAGGAGGCCTGGCGGCTACATTCCCATGGTCATCATGGAGTTAACTTCTTCCATCTTATGGGGGTGTTAGTATCTGTAAAACAACTCAGGAATGTGCATCACACACTTATCTATGTCCTTCAGGGAGGGACAAAAGACCTTGTGACTCTACTATATGGCTGATGTATTGTTTTACTTGTTACCAGTTCTCCTGGCCCAATGCCATCTTTTGATATTACACATTCACATTCTTCCAATCATTAAGCCTTTTGTGGCTCAGGGGAGGCCTGGGAGACAAAAGACTTTCTACAAACAAGAGGTGGGTGGAGGACATGGTGGGGGCTGGGGGGGAGGTTCTGCCCCCAGAAGGACCCATAAGGTCCTGCTTGGTTACAGGAGGACTAAGACACAGCCCTGGCTCTGAGGGGGGCCCAGTTACAGTCAGTAGGCTGCAGTGTAAACCTGATGGGTTGGAGGGTAGTTTGGCCCTTTGTTCCTGGGAAAGTGCAGATCACACAGGCCAGTGCAGGCTGCAGAGTGGGGGAGCCATAGGGTTGGTCGCAGCAAACTTGGGAAGACAAAGAGGTTTGTCTTCAGTGGGACTCGATGGTATTAGGTTTGAGTCCAAGCTCCAGGGGTGACGCTTTCTCTCTTCCTTCCAGTCCAGGACATCAGCCTCCCGTGTGCTCAACTCCTTTACAATTCTTTGCGAATCTTCTCCAGACCTTCCCTTCTTGGGAAGAACCTATTTCCCATTTCTACTCCAAACCTTAATGAGTTAGCAAAGAGCAGAGGATTAGGGATTTTATAAACAATGTATTATATTGAAATATAGTTGATTTACAATGTTGTGTTAATTTCTGCTGTACAGCAAAGTGTTTCAGTTATACATATGTATATTCTTTTTCATATTCTTTTCCATTATGGTTTGTCAAAGGATATTGAATATAGTTCCCTGTGCTATACAGTCTACAGTAGGACCTTGTTGTTTATCCATCATGTATATAATAGTTTGCATCTGCTAACCCCAAACTCCCAATCCATCCCTCCCCTACCCCCTCTCCCCCTTGGCAACCACAATTCTGTTCTCTATGCCTGTGAGTCTGTTTCTGTGGATAAACTAATTTACATTAAGGACTGTATTCGTTTGCTAGGGCTGCCATAATAACATACGACAGACAGAGTGACTTAAACAACAGAAATTTATTTTCTCATAGCTCTGGGGGTGGGAAGCCCAAGATCAAGGTGCTGACAGGGTAGGTTTCCTCTGAGGACTCTCTCCTTGGCTTGCAGATGGCCGCCCACTTGCTGCTTCTTCACACGGTTTTTCCTCTGTGCACGCACATCCCTGGCATCTCTCTGTATGTCCAAATGTCCTCTTCTTATGAGGACACCAGTCAGAATGGATTAGGGACCACCCACATGACCTCATTTGACCTTCATTACCTCTCTGAAAGCCCATTCTCGAAATACCATCACATTCTCAGATTCTGGGAGTTAGAGCTTCCATATAAGAATTTGGGGGTGGTGGGGGACACAGTTCAGTCCAGTCCATAACAGAGTTAATGATAAAGGATCATCTCCTTCCAAAACGCCTTGCATTTGTAAAGAGGATGCGGGAGGAGGGAACACTGTAAAGGAAAGGATTACTGGGTGAAGGATGGTAGATTTTAGCATCCCAGGACCAGTTGGGTGCAGGAGGGTGGAGATTGTTGGCTGGGTATCTTCTTGGCATCCTTCACAGACCAACATATAGGCAGCCACCTGTTTCTGCCCACGAACACGGCTGGTGCTGGGTAGACAGACTGCATTTCATTTTCTTCCTGGATTCCAAAGAAATCAGCCAGTCTCACCTCCCTGCCTCTAAGGAACACCAGTATTTTTTAAATAGTTCCTCGAGTTACAGCTGTTGCATTTCTGCCTGGAGAATTGAGCCATCGGCCTCGCCAACTGTTGAGTCCTACAGGGAGAGGCATGATGTGGCCCCGAGAAGATAAGAAGTCCAGGGTGTTCACCAGAGCAGGGCACAGCCTGAGACAGCTGCCACTCCTCAGTCAGAAGCCCATCCCTGCTCCAGCTGCGGCGAGTGTGGAGATAAATTGCTACTGTGTCTGTGTGGGCAAGAGAGACAGAAAAGGGCTTTTGAACTTTCTGTAGAAAGAGCAGGGTTCCTGCGGTGGGGCATTCAGAGACTCAGCGCTGGGATATGGAATATAGAACTGTTGGCAGAAAACAGAAAGCCGAGCCCCGTGGGGATCACTTCCCTTCAAGGGAGGGTGTCAGGAGCTCCACCTGTCCCCTGAGGAGACTGGACTTCGTCAAACGCTATCTGTGACTCATCCTTCTGTGCCTGGAAAGGACAGAAACTTTTCATTATCCCCTTGTTTGTGGAAAATAGGTTTGTGTGTGTAGGTACCACACAGATATTTTAGCAACTGTAGACATGTGAATTCAGAGACCCCACTGGAACTTTTAAAAGCAAAATACTTGCAAATCTCTTGCAAGTCAGAGGGGATTTCCTCGGCCCTTGCTGATCTCAGAGGAATGCCCTTTCAAGTCTAGATACACCTACAGGCAGCTAATTGGGGGCGTTAAGAAAGAGATGAAACCTTTTGCTTCAGCCGCTGTCCTTGGTCACAGAACATGATGCTCGTCACACAACCAGGCCATCGTAAGAAGGATAGCTTTCTTCTTAGTTTTCATACAGCTCTCAAGCTATCATCTGGAGCCTGTGGTTTGTTTGTTTACGTTTGCCACATGCCAGCAGCCTGCTAGGTGATGTCCCAGAATCCATAACTGGCTGCAGCCTTTGCCAGTAGGATTCACCGGCTGAATTCCCCAGGGAGATGAAACCTGGAGAAGCTTCTCTCCATCTGCTGGCTGTGGCAATCAGAACTGTGCTGTGGAATGGTTTAAGTTCCGGGAAGGCTGGGCTTCAGACAGTCAGAGAGATGAGGGAGGTAGATTTTTCCCTGGGGCATGATTTTTAGTCATTTGCGTGAGAAACTTCCACTGCTGCGTAGAGCTGCAGCTGTCTGTAACAAAGGAAGTGATAAAGGTGCATTCTTGGGAATGAAAGCGATCTCCACCTTCAGCAAAGAGGAATAGGAAATAAGAATAGACATAGAAAAGATCCTAAGGGGAAAGCAAGATTCTGTGGTCCAAATTAAGGAAAGCGAAGGTCTCCTGGTGGCTTGGATTGAAAGAGGAGGGAAATGGTGAGAACGGGATGGAAAAGGCAAGTAAAAGGGACCTATGTCTGGATAGGCTATGTTGTACTGTGGTAACAACCCCAATGTTTCAGTGGCTTCAAACAACACAGGTTCGTTTCTTACGTGCACTAATTGTTCCTCTCAGATCGACAGGAAGCTCTGCCTCTGTGATCATCAGGAAACTGGGCTGATGGAGGCTCCACCTTGACACTGAGGCAGGGAGACAATAACATACCTTAAATTGATATTGAGAACTGGCTCTTAAAGCTTCTACACAAAATGGACACATGCGGCTGTGACATGTCATTGCCAAGGCAAGGCACCTGCTCATACCTAACTTCCAGGGGATGGGGAAGTGCAATCCTACTGTGCTTAGAAGGAAAGCCAGAAATTCTGGTGAAGAGCACTAAGGACTCCCATAGCAAACACCATAGATTGAGAGAAGGATGGGAGGGAGACAAGGGTGGGAGTGATGACCAGGCTGGAGTTGGGATAGGGGGCTAAAATCTTGAGGTCAGTCTAGCCTTGCTCCTGTAGGCTGTTGCATGGCCATAAGAATTCTCTCTCTCTCTCCCCCTCCTCCTCTCCCTCTCTCTCCCATGCACACACACAGCCATGGAGTCTCATCAGCTAAGTAATATCTCCTTAATTAATATCTCCTACTTTTGCCCCATTCCCTGTCTCTTTCCCATCTGGGACACCGGCTCAACTATGTTAGAACTTTTCACAATGTCCTGGTTGTTTTTTATTTTATGTATTCTCCATCTTTTTTGTCTCTTTCATTCTAGATGTATATTTTTCTGGCCTAGCTTTGACTTTATAAATTCTCTCTTCCGCTACGTCAAATCCAACATTAAACCCATATGGTCCTAATTTCAGTCATAGTAGTTTTCCATATTAGAACTCCTGTTCGGTTCATCTTTTATCGTTTTGGACCATGATTTACAGTTATTCATCAAAATTCTTTTTTTTTTTTTTTTTTTTTGCGGTATGCGGGCCTCTCACCGTTGTGGCCTCTCCCATTGCGGAGCACAGGCTCCGGACGCGCAGGCTCAGTGGCCATAGCTCACGGGCCTAGCCGCTCCGTGGCCCAGACCGGGGCGCAAACCCGTGTCCCCTGCATCGGCAGGCGGACTCTCAACCACTGCGCCACCAGGGAAGCCCCATCAAAATTCTTAATCCTGTCTTTTATATTCTTAAACATATTTATCATGGTTATTTTAAAATTCATGTCTGTTTTATTATCTGGACCTGTTGTGGGTCTGTTTCTATTGTCTATTTGTTCCTTTATTTTTGGTTATGCTTTATCTGCCTACATGCCTAATTATATATACATATGGATTTAATTGAGGTAGCTTTGGTTTATAGCATTGTATAAGTTTCCCATGTACAACATTATATTTCTACTTCTGTGTGCACTATACAGTATGCTCACCACCAAAAATTTAGTTTCCGTCCATCACCATACAGTCTAATTATGTTTTAATAAGTGCCAGATATTATACATGAAAATCTGTAGTGTTAATTGGAGTCTTTTAATGCTGTTACAGTCTTCCAGAGAGGATGCACTTCTGCTTCTGGCAGGCATCTAAATTACAAACACTCATAATTCCAGATTGCCTTAATTCAATCAAGTATTTAAATGATTTGAAGCTGAGCTTCAGACCCTGTGAAGGCTGGCCTCTTGGTTTACACTTATTCCCAAGGTAACTGATAGCTTTCCTGAGCCCCTCCTCCTCAGCAGTCTCTGAAGCCGGTAGTTTTTCTTTCTTTGGAAAAAAAAAACTATTCGTAAAGTAATAATGTATGTTTTTAAGGAAGAAGCATAAAAAGACTGATTTGTTGGTACATCCTGCTCATCACTGTGGATTGTTAGAAATTATGTTTTATTAAAAATTTTTTTAATTAAAATTTTTTATTTATTATTTTTTAATTGAATGAAAGAAGCCCATAGTTTCTTTTTTTTATTTTTTAATTGAAGTACAGTTGATTTACAATGTTGTGTTAGTTTCAGGTGTACAGCAAAGTGATTCAGTTATACATACATTTTATATATATATATTCTTATATATATTTATATATCTTATTATATATATTATATATATCTTATATATAATATATTATATCTTATAATATATAATATATTATATATAAGAGATTTATATATCTTATATATATTATATATATCATATATATAATATATTATATCTTATAATATATTATATATAAGATATTTATATATCTTACTATATATATTATATATATATATCTTATATATTTTTTTATATATATATATTCACACACATATATATATATATTCTTTTTCAGATTCTCTTTCCTTATAGGTTATTACAAAATATTGAGTGTAGTTCCCTGAGCTATAGAGTAGGTCCTTGTTGGTTATCTATTTTATATATAGTAGTCTGTATATGCTAATCCCAAACTCCCAATTTATCCCTCCTCCCCCTTTCCCCTTTGGTAACCATAAGTTTGTTTTCTGTCTGTGGGTCTACTTCTGTTTTGTAAATAAGTTCATTTGTATCATTTTTTTAGATTCCACATATAAGTGATATCATATGATGTTTGTCTTTGTCTGGCTTACTTCACTTAGTATGGTAATCTCTAGGTGCATCCATGTTACTGCAAATGGCATTATTTCATTCTTTTTTATGGCTGAGTAGTATTCCCTTGTACCACACCTTTATCCATTCACCTGTCGATGGACATTTAGGTTGCTTTCATGTCTTGACTATTCACATGGTGCTGCAGTGAACATTGAGGTGCCTGTAGAAGAATACAGTCTTAAATGATCGCTAGTTTCTCGATGTGTGGAGACCTCTGCTCAACTCGTCAGGCTCTCAGCTTCCACCTTCAGAAATCGCCTATGCCTCTGAGGAACAGTGGTCCCAGGTGCTAGGCTCACTTCTAGCCTGCTTTCCCTCTTAGACGTGCAGTTCTCACTGCCTTGGTAGCTGTCTGCTGCCTCCACAGAGATGCAGTTCTATCTTTACCAGTCTTCCCAGCTGCTCTCAGAGGAAGAACCATTTCCAGAAATGGGAATTCAGGAAGGGACATTGGGACTGAGGCCCGAGTGGGGAAATTATCAAAATCTGGGGAAGAATGTCCACAGCAGGGGAAGTAAAGAAAAGTGTCTTGTGAGTGAACATGTGGCGATGTTCAAGGAGCAGCCCGCCATGGTGGGTGGAGATGAGTGGGCAAGGAGGAGCACGGTGGGACCAGAGGGCAGCAAGGGCTCAGGGCCAGATCCGGGAGCTACTGGAGGCCATGGAAAGGAACGTGGATCTTGTCCTAAAGAAGATTCACAGTAAAGTAGACACAGTGCTCCATAGGCATTTGTTGGACTGGTCCTTGCCTTCCTGGAGCTCTCATTGTAGAGTGGCTCATGGATTGTGTTCAGGTCATAGGAACATAAAATAAATGATCCAAAGGATCATTTTCAGATCCTGCTTGTGGATCTGAAAATGAACCAGGAGTCCTAAGTTTTTGGTGTATCCGTAAACCAGGCAGCTTACCTGCATCGGGGCCTATCGATATTGCTGAACAGCTTCAGCAAATGGGAACAAACTCAGAAATGTTGTTCATCTGCACACGGCCGCTGGCGAGGCGCTAGGAAGGTGGCCATTGACTGGGTGCTTCCGCGCTCTCCTCTTGTCTCCTACTCCTTCCTCCTTCTTCCTCTCCACCTCCTGTTGCTTTTATGCCATCCAGTGTGCCATCCGAACTGCCCACCATATCCAGGCCTTCCAGGAAGCCCAAGCCAAGCCTCCCAGTCCCTGAGCACTATGACCCGCATTTACTTATGGATCTCTGCCTCGGAAGGTGATGAATACACAGTGAATAAATGAATGACTGAACGTCTAGGCAAAGCAATTCACAAAAAGTCTGCTAGACTCTACTCTCTGGAGAGAAGGTTCTTGCCCCAATGAATTTATCAGCCCTAGATGATATATGGGAGCTAATTTTGAGCAGGATTTTCAATTGTCTTTTTCTCAAGAAGCCTTTGAGGGAATAGAGGGCTTCCCTGGTGGCGCAGTGGTTGAGAGTCCGCCTGCCGATGCAGGGGATGCGGGTTCGTGCCCCGGTCCGGGAGGCTTCCACGTGCCGCGGAGTGGCTGGGCCCGTGAGCCATGGCCGCTGAGCCTGCGCGTCCGGAGCCTGTGCTCTGCAATGGGAGAGGCCACAACAGTGAGAGGCCCGCGTACCGCAAAAAAAAAAAAAAGAAGGAAGAAGGCTTTCAGGGAATAGAAGGCCTGTTCTCAGCACAAAACCCCGAGGTTATTGTAACTGCCCCCTCACCTTTTGGAAGTGGCTCAATGGCTCCCAAAGCTTAGTAAACAGAGGTTACTGCTTCTGGGGAGAGGCTTCCATGTGGGAAGGTAGGAAGTAAACATTCAGAATTGGAAATCATGTCTCCATGAACACAAGGGGCTCACACATTTTATTCAGTTCATAGGGACTTGAAATCAGCGATCCAGAAGTCCTACTTGTAGAGTGAAGACCTTATTCATGATTCCTGAGTTTTTGGCTTATCCACAAACGAGGCAGCTTAAGTACATCTGAACATACTGATATACAGAGCAGCAGGAGGCACACCTGTTAGGCCAGACATCAAAGAAAGAACCTGCCTGTAATCTTAAAGTTCCTGCTGATACTCGTCAGGTGATGCTTAGCTGGGCTGATCTTCTTTTACATACTTGAGGATCTCCATTTCCTACAGTCAGAGCGATGGGTCTAAATACAGGAAAAAATAGCTGCAGGATTATGCCACCAAGAGATGCCTCTGAAAGAAAAAAAAAGATAAGGAAAAAATATTTTTATTAACATTTTCTCAAATGAACTTTTCTAACGCTGGCTCCATTAGGCAAATCCCACCCGTAGTGAAGATTTTCTGCGCTTGCAAATCCATTTTCTGCAGGAAACGTAACCCATCCATCTAAGGGGTCCAGCGTGCCTTGTCATGCCAGCTGGGGGTTTCTTGCCTCTCCTTTCATGACGATGTGCCCTCAATATGACCACGTGTGCAATCCACTGTCCTTTCTTGAAGTACTAACTCGTTCTCACCCCAGAGCCCTTCATTGAAGACACGTCCACCTCTTTTGTTGTTTCCTGTGACATGTTTGATGAGCCATGCAGCATTCTGACCATGTCGTTCCAAATTTACCAGGAATGTGTCTCAATAGTGAGCTCTTTGACAAGGGAATTCAGCGGCAGAAATTTTCAAGGACAAACAGCTCTGGGCTCTAGAAATGGTGCCGTTTTCCTTCCCCGCAGCTCCAACTCAGGCAGTTGAGATCCCAGATGGCAGCAGAACACAGGGCCTTCCTGGGAGCATTCTTAAATCTAATTCTAGGTTCTAGAATAAATACAGTCATTGCACAAGAAGCGCCTGCAAACAAACATCTTGTGTCCCTGAGGCTGAGGCTCTGTTGACTGCCAGCCCTGCTTCATGGGCATGTAATCCATCCAACTGAGGACAGGTAGGTAAGAAACATCTCATGGGAAACAAGTGGATGGTGAGAGAGGTAAAGATGAGTGACTTACTCAAGATCACTTGACAAGTCAGTCCCAAATTTTTCTGGAAGAGCCTAACTTCCTACTCCCCAAGGTCAGGATACGGAAGCCTGCCGTCAGCCAGCATGAGGGGACTGATTCATCGATTAATTCAACAATTTTTGTGTGTGCGGTGAGGGAAATTTCTCATGCCGGGCACTGAGCATACAGCTGTGAAGAAGCTGATGTGGTGCCTGCTTTCACAGAACTTTCATTCTAGAGGGAGAGACAGACAATAAATAGGAAAATGAACAAGCAGCATAGGGAACAATGCTATGAAGGCACCACGAAAGATCGGGAGCTGGAGCATTTTGCAGAGTGGTCAGAGGGGCGTCTCCAGGGAAGGGCCATCCAGAACGCCAAGGTGGAAGGAAGAATAGAGCCAGCAAAGCACAGGCTGGGCAAGGGTGTGGGAGTGAGAAGGGGAAGAACACTTGGCATATTCTAGGAATGATCACAGTATCAGAGGCCTGGAGTGTGGTGAGCAAGGGGCAGAGTGGCAAAGATGAACCAGAGGCGATGGGGGCAGCCAGACAGGGCAGGACTCTGGAAAACAGGTTAGGGACTTGGCCCTTACTCTGAGCACCGAGGGAAGGTGGTGAAGCTTGAGAAGCAGAGGTGGCCACAATTTGAGTTGCACTTTTATTTATTTATTTTTTAAATTTTTAAAAAAATTTTTTTTTTTTTTTGCGGTACGCGGGCCTCTCACTGCTGCGGCCTCTCCCGTTGCGGAGCACAGGCTCCGAATGCACAGGCTCAGTGGCCATGGCTCACGGGCTCAGCCGCTCCGCGGCATGTGGGATCTTCCCGGACTGGGGCGCGAACCCGTGTCCCCTGCATCGGCAGGCAGACTCTCAACCACTGCGCCACCAGGGAAGCCCTATTTTTTAAATTTTTAAAATAAATTTTAAATTTGTTTCTTTATTGAAGTATAGTTGATTTATAATGTGTTCATTTCTGCTGTACAGCAAAGTGATTCAGTTATACATATATATATATACACACACACATTCTTTTTTATATTCTTTTCCATTATGGTTTAACTCAGGATACTGAATATAATTCCCTGTGCTATACAGTAGGACCTTGGTGTTTATCCATTCTATATGTAATTGTATCTACTAACCCCAAACTCCCATTCCATCCTTCCTCCAAGCCCCTCGCCCTTGGCAACCACAGGTCTGTTCTCTATGCCTGTGAGTCTGTTTCTGTTTCATAGATAAGTTCATTTGTATCCTAGTTTAGATTCCACATAGGAGTGATATTCTATGATATTTGTCTTTCTCTTTGTGACTTGCTTCACTTATTATGATCATCTCTAGGTCCATCCATGTTGCTGCAAATGGCATTATTTCATACTTTTTTATGGCTGAGTAGTATTCCATTGTATATATGTACCGCATCTTCTTTATCCATTCATCTGTTGATGGACATTTAGGTTGTTTCCATGTCTCGGCTATTGTGAATAGTGCGAGTTGTACTCTTAAAAGATCATTTTGGATCGTATGTTGGAAACGTAGACTTTGAGGGACAGAGTGGTGACAGGAGCTTTGTATCATTGAGAGTTAATGAAGACATGGGCAAGAGTGGGCAGAACCTCATTATATTTTGGGTGTAGAATTGGCAGGACCTACAAATGGTAGGATACTGGGGTGGGCAGGATGAAAGCAGGGAGGAATCAAGGATGTAACTTGTAAAGTTCTTGGCTTTATCAACTAAGCTGAGAGAGGAATCTTGCTGAGATGGGGAAGGCAAGGGGAGGAACTGGTTTGCAGGGTAGGAAATCCAAGAGTTCTGTTTTGCATGTTCCATCCAAGTAGGTAAAGAAAGCTGTTAGATACAGACATCTGGCACTTAGAGGAGTGGTCTGGGTTGGAGGCAAGAATTTGGGAGTCATCAAGATATAAATGCTATTTAAGGAAACAGGAGCAAACTTGACCACCAGGGAGGAAAGCGAAACTAAAAGAGTAGTGGGAAAGGAGACTTCATCTCAGGGCTGAGCCTTGTAGCACCTAGGAATTTAAAGGTCTTACAGGGGAAGAGAAGGCCACAGAGCGACTATGTGAGTATATTGGTTTCCTATTGCACTGTAACCAATTACTATAGACACGGTGTTTACAGTAACACACAGCTATTCTCTTACAGTTCTGCAGGTCAGAAGTCCCAAATCAGTTTCACTGGGCTGAAACCACACTGTCTGCTGGATCGTACTCCTTGGATGGAGAGGCTCTATGGAGAATCATTTCCTTGTTTTTTTCTAGCTCCTAGAGCTGCACTCCTGGGCTCATCGTCCCTTTTTCCATCTTCGAAGCCAACAGTATAGCATCCTGCTCAGATGTGACTTTGCCTTTTTCTTCTGGAGTCATATCCTCTTTTCCCTCCCTCCCATAAGGCCTCTTGTGATTGCATTTAGGGCTCATTCAGATAATCCAGGAAAATCCCCTTTATCACAAGATCTTTAACATAATCACACCTGTGAAATCACTTTTGCCACATAAGGTAACATACAGAGTCTGGGGATTAGGACACATATCTTTGGGGGACTATTTTCAGCCTACCACTTACTGTCCCCAACAAAGTATGAACCAAACAAGACAACACCCTAGGAGAACAGAACATCATAGAAGCTGAAAGGATAAGTTTTCAAGAAGGAGAAAGGGTCCTCTGAGTTTGGAGCTGCTGTGAGACGAAACAAGATGGGGGTAGAAAAGTGTTCAGTTGCTCTAGCATGAAAGAGACTGTTGGTGATTTTTGGTAAGCTCCTTGACATGGGTTTTGGCAATGATTTTTTTGTATGTGACACCAAAGCAAAGGTAAACCAAAGCAAAAATAAACAAGTGGGACTACATCAAACTAAAAAGCTTCTGTACAGCAAAGGAAACCATCAACAAAATGGAAAGGTAGCCTACTGAATGGGAGAAAATATTTGCAAACCACATATCCAATAATGGAGTAATATGCAAAATATATAAGGACACATACAACTCAATAGCAAAAAAACAAACTATCTGATTAAAAAATGGGCAGAGGAAATGAATAGACATTTTTCCAAAGAAGACATACAAATGGCCAACAGGTACATGAAAAGATGCTCAACATCATTAATCATCAGGGAAATGCAAATCAAAACCACAATGGGATAGCACCTCTCACCTATTAGAATGGCTGTCATTAAGGAAACAAGAGATGAGTGTTGGCGAGGATGTAGAGAAAAGGGACCCCCTGTGCACTGTTAGTGGGATTGTAAATGGGTGCATCCACTATGAAAAGCAGTATAGAGGTTCCTCAAAAAATTAAAAACAGAACTGTCATATGATCCAGCAATCCCAGTTCTGGTGTATATCCAAAGGAAATGAAACCACAATGTCAAAGAGTTATCTTCACTGTCATGTTTATTGTAGCATTACTCACAATAGCCAAGATATAGAAACAACCTAAGTGTCCATCAGGGGATGAATGGATAAAGAAAACACACACACACACACACACACACACACACACACAATGGAATATTATTCAACCATTAGAAAGAAGGAAATCCCGCTGTTCAGGACAACATGGATGGGCCCTGAGGGCATTATGCTAAATGAAATAAACCAGACAAAGAAAGGTGAATACTGCATGGTAACATATAAGTGGAATCTAAAAAAAAAGATCACTCATGGTGATCTTGATAAACAGCCATTCCAGTGGAGTAGTGGTGATGGAGCCAGATGAGAGTGAGTTGAAGAGTGAATGTAGACCCTTCTGGTCAAGATGGTGGTGTTTCACATGTTAAACCTCTCTTCTCTGCTCCAGCTCGCAGGCATGATAGGTGGAAGTGGTAGGCAGATTCCCTCTCTTATTGCTGGGAGGCAGCTGCCCAGCCAGACTGCACTTCCCAGGCCCCTTGCTTCTAGATGGAGCCGTGTGGTTAGTTCTTGCCATTGGACTTCAGTAGGGGAGTCCATGTGCTGTAAATAGAGGAGACACAAGCTGGAAGCTGCTTATATCTTCCCCAAATTACCACAAGGAGATAATTATCATTCAGGTGAAAAACGCATTTCCATCGTGTTTAAGCCTTTACGTACTTTTGCATTTGTTTGTTAATAAAGTTAACTAAGACACAAAACATAAAAGCAGTGTTAGAATGATATAAGTGCAGGGCTTCCCTATTGGCGCAGTGGTTGAGAGTCCACCTGCCGATGCAGGCGACACGGGTTCGTGCCCCGGTCCGGGAAGATCCCACATGCCGCAGAGCGGCTGGGCCCGTGAGCCATGGCCGCTGAGCTTGCGCATCCAGAGCCTGTGCTCCGCAACGGGAGAGGCCACAACAGTGAGAGGCCCGCATACCACAAAAAAAAAAAAAAAAAAAAGATATAAGTGCAGCCCCAAGTTGGACAAATAAAAAATATCTTTGTGGTCTTTACACACAGACAAAGTGAGTCTAAGGCTGCATGCTCATGGATCCAGGCTCTGAACCCATCACTTGGCCAAGGCAGCCTCAAGTTCAATTCTTTACAGAACCAGGAGCTGCGACTTCTCCAGAGTGACTTTTACTGTGTCAAGCTGTGTTCTGGGGACAGAAGAGGGACTTGAGACAACCAGGAGTGAGCTCCTGGGCCAAGCCTCCTCCTGTTGGATCAGCAGTATCACCAAAAACAAGAGTATAGCTACCCATCTAAGCCTTGCTTTGAACTGGAGAGCCTGTTGGATTGGGTGGATGCAGTTAAAAATAACCAGGCACGGGACTCCCTTGTGGCACAGTGGTTAAGAATCCATCTGCCAATGCAGGGGACACGGGTTTAAGCCCTGGTCTGGGAAGATCCCACATGCCGCGGAGCAACTAAGCCCATGCGCCACAACTACTGAGCCCCTGTGCCACAACTACTGAAGCCCATGCTCCTAGAGCCTGTGCTCTGCAACAAGAGAAGCCAGGACAATGAGAAGCCCGCACACCACACGAAGAGTAGCCCCCGCTCGCCGCAACTAGAGAAAGCCCGCGTACAGCAATGAAGACCCAACACAGCCAAAAAATAAATAAAAATTTTTAAAAACCCCTCATATTTAAAAAAGAACAAAACCAGGCAGGAGCACTCTATCATTCTATCTTTATCATCTCTATCTCTGTCTCTATCGTCTCTGTCTTTACCTTTATCTCTATCTCCCTCTCTCTCTGTAGCTCTCTTTTTTTTTCTGTAACTCTCTTTTGTTCTGTCTCTGTCTCTCTCACCCCTCCTACTGAAGATGAGTCTGTATATTAAAATTCCAGAGCACAGAAGCGAATAACATAATGAAAAAATAACCAACAAACTGAACAAATAGGGAAATTAATTCCCGAAGCACTTCAAACAGTAAAGTAACCTTAAGTATATTTGTTTCCCCAAAGAGATAAAGGAAAGAATAACACCCATAAAGCCAGCATAAGAAATTATGAATGAAAACCAAGAGTTAAGAAGCCATCTCAGAATTCTGAGTGCTCTGCCTGACCGGAGAGCTCTCCAGGCCTGGCCCACTTGTCCCTGATTTCTTGCTTCCCTTGGCCTGTGCTTCTCCACCAGTGGAAGTGAGGAAGGAAACCCAGAGTTGTGTGCTCCTGGCAAGACACCCACCTCTCCCTCCCAGCGTACCCCTCTAACACTCCTGTCTTTTTCAGCATTACTGAGGCTCATTATGCCTTGGGACCCTGTTGACCTCAATCCCATCATAATCCTGGGTCATATAGGTTTATCTTTCCCTTGATGAATAAGGCAACCCCCTCACTCCCTAGCCCACTCCCCTGATTTATTTTTTCTTCATAGCACTTACCACCAACAGGTACAGTCTATGTTTTACTTTGTTTTATTTACATATTTTACTCATTTACTCATTTTACTTCAGAGACACGTAAGCCTGTGTATTTTATTACTGCTGAGTCTCCAGAGCTCAGAATGGTGCTGGGCACACTGTAGATGCTTAAATAAATGTTCTTCAATGAATGAATTGAAAGCAGATGGAGATTTAAAAAACTAATTTAAAAGAAGCAATTATGAATTAAGGGAAGAAAAAATTGAGTTACTGAAATAATAATTAAAATGTAGAGTGGGTAAATGCAAGACTAGATCCAACAGAAGAGAGAATTGATGAGTTGGAAGGTAGTGTGAAGAAAGTGACCCAGAACATAGCTTAAAAATACAAAGACGTTGACATTACGAAAATAGATTGATAGGCTCCAAGACATGCCCAGTAGGAGAAAGAGAAGTAGAGAATGGAAGAGGCTCAGTATTCAGAGGGAATTTCCCTGATTTGCAGAAAAACATGAATCCTTAAATCTTCAGATTGAAAATGCACAGTAGGTCTCTAGCAAGATAAATACAAATAAACCCATCCCTAGACACATTATAGTAGAATTGCAGAGTATCAAGGATAAAGGGAAAAACCTAAAAGGCTACCAGGGGGAAAAGAATGGCAGGCTGACAGCAGACTTCTGTGAGTAATAAAAGGTGCGAGAAATCAGGGCTGAGGTGAAATAACTCACCAAAGTGCTCAGGAAAAATAACTGCAGTCTATTCACAATTAAACTTTCAAGAAAGGGGACTGTAACTAAGACATCTTCAGACATACACAGGCTAAGAGTTTATCACCTGTGAAACTTTGCCAAAAGAATTGCTACTGAATCTACTTTAGCGAGAAGAAAAGTGAACCCAGATTAGGAGTGGAGTATAGCAAGAAGGGTAAGCACCAATGTCAGTAAAATGTGCTGGTAAAACAAACGAACTGTTGACCATTTCTAACAAGAATACCTAGTATTTTGTGCAAAAACAGGAGTGAAGTGAGGAAGTGATGACAGCATGTCAAGATAATTCTTTGACGAATTCATGTTGCGAAGAACCCCAGAAATGGGGTCACAGTAGGACTAGATGTGGGTCATTATCACATATTTATGCATTTCACATCCCCCATTCTTTTAGAATAATTTTGATTAGATTAATGTTCAGTAGAACAATATTCTGAATGTGTGTACTGTTTAGAGCTGAAACATGTAGGAAATGTGACTGTTTTTCCTTTTCTACAAAACTTTCCCTGCAGGTAACCCTTGTTTTGAGTACTTTTTGTTCACTTGCTTATTTTTCTAAGTATTTTTAGTAATCCAATCTCACAGTCCATGAACACTTTTCTAAATCTCCTCTTAAAACATTTACCCACATCAAATAGTCTGTCAGTTTCTCCTTCTTGAAAATGTCCCTCCTGTAGACTTCTTTCAGTTTGGGTGGGCCGCCTAGCTGCCATGCTGGGATCTCCATTTACCGTCGTTCTGAGGATCCCCGTTGGCCTTCCTGGCCTTGGGTCTCCTGGTTCCTGTATCCCACGTTTGGTTTTCTCCATCCTCTTTCTTGGGCCATGCTCCTGTTTTCCTCTGTATTTCTTTGCTTTGTTTATTGCCTTGTTTTGATTGAACCTATCCTCTGAGAGTATCTGACTGAGAAAAGCTGGATGGGAGTTTATGACATTATATGTATATATTTTTAGATGTTGGGGGTAGGAGTTTATTAATTTATTTATTTTTGCTGTGCTGGGTCTTCGTTTCTGTGCGAGGGCTTTCTCTAGTTGTGGCAAGCGGGGGCCACTCTTCATCGCAGTGCACGGGCCTCTCACTATCGCAGCCTCTCTTGTTGCGGAGCACAGGCTCCAGACGCCCAGGCTCAGTAGTTGTGGCTCACGGGCCTAGTCGCTCTGCGGCATGTGGGATCCTCCCAGATCAGGGCTCGAACCCGTGTCCCCTGCATTAGCAGGCAGATTCTCAACCACTGCGCCACGAGGGAAGCCCTATGACATTACATTTTAATCACTGTAGTGGTATAATGTCTGGATATCTTATAGGGCGAGTCTACCAGCCCAGCCCAAACTTCCTCTTCTTCAAAGATACCATGGCCATTCCTGGCACTATATTTTCCCATAAGTTTCCATTCTTTTGCTTATTAGTCAACAAATATTTATGCAACAGCTGTTCTACAGGGACGTTTCTAGGCTCTGGGCACAGCAAAGAAGACAGACACATTTCCTTCTTTAATGGAGCTTAAGTCACATGGAGAAGACAGACAATGAACAACCACAATATATAAAAATATACCATAATGTCGTTAAAAAATGAAGCAGAATTGAGGGATTCAGAGTGATAGGGATTGGAGGGGTGTTATTTTACCTAGGGAAGGCCTTTCCCTGGGGGTGATGTTTGAACAGAAACCCAAAGGAAGCAATGAGACCAGCCATGTGAAGACTGTGAGTATACCAGGTGGAAGGAACCTACACGACAAGTACTCTGAGATTTGAGAAACAGTAAGAAGGCCAGTGAATGGAGGGAGTTAGTAAGAAGGAGAGAATTAGGAGATAAGATCAAAGAGAGAGGTAGGTCAGGTCATAGAGAATCATGTAGGTACGATAAGGACTTTGGATTTTATCCAGGGTACACTGTGCATCCAATTGGGGATCTTAGCAGTTGAAGGACACTTTTGATTTTTTAATGAAAAAAAATTTTGTTTGAAATAATTTTAGACTTACAGAAGAGTTGTATAGGTAGTAGAGAGAATTCCTGTCTACTCTTGGCCCACTCTGCTGCCCAGTTTTCCTCTCACATTTGGGTAATTCACAGGCACACAGGGGTTAATGTGTGGTTAGGACATGGTGACCTATGGAGTTCAGTGTAAGAATCTCGATTAAACACAGGTCGGGGGCTTCCCTGGTGGTGCAGTGGTTAAGAATCCGCCTGCCAATGCAGGGGACACGGGTTCGAGCCCTGATCTGGGAAGATCCCACATGCTGAGGAGCAACTAAGCCCACACGCCACAACTACTGAGCCTGCGCTCTAGAGCTCGTGAGCCACAACTACTGAGCCCACGTGCCACAACTACTGAAGCCCGCATGCCTAGAGCCTGTGCTCCACAAGAGAAGTCACCACAATGAGAAGCCCGTGCACCCCAACGAAGAGTAGCCCCTGCTCGCCGCAACTAGAGAAAGCCTGTGCACAGCAACAGACCCAACACAGCCAAAAAATAAATAAATAAAATAATTAATTTTAAAAAATAGTAGGTCAGGATCTGCAGGTAGATCTCAAAGCTCTACCTACCTCTCCAGCCGATTTTTAATTTGCACACTTTCCCAACAGGAAGGGGTACATCCCTCAGCAGCATCCACCCCATCTGCTTTGCTCAGGGACTCTCTTCCTGCAGCCCCAGGATGTCAGGGTTTCAGAAAAAGAAAAGTTCCTCATCACAAACCATCAGGATTTTCATAATTGTAAAACTATGTTATTCTACCCTGCAGTTTTTCTCTCCGGGCTCAATGCCTCCCTAGGATTCTGGACACACTTCCTTCCTTCTTTCCTCCCTCCCTTCTCCTCTCCCCTCCCATCCTATCTTTTTCCCTCCCTCCTTCCCTTCCCCTTTCCCTTCCTTCCTTCCTGGGATTCACATGCTCAGTGATGGATTCTCTCTGCCATCTGCTGTTGTGGGTGAGAAGGTGGGAGGGCCCCACAAGTCATTGCCAGACCAGCTGCCTCACCTCGCTGGCAAAGTGAGGCCCGTCTGTGGCACCCTGGTGAGGAGTGTTCACGGTGATGATAGGAGAAATTTCATTTTCTAGTGTCACTCCACAGCTCACAGCTCACATCAATTGAGTTCTTCTCTTTCCTGGGTTTTGTCAGTCACAAACTCTGAGGGTTCTCTTCTCCCTCATTCTGGTAGAAGAGGGGTAGGCATCCAAAGCTGGGAGAAGGGAGCTCTGTATTCCACAAATATAAAAACATAAAAAATGCCTGTCATCAAGATGAAGTGATGAGAAAATATGCAAAACCTGGGGGCAGAATTCCTTTTCAGGGAGGAAACATTATTTAGCAAAACCGCCTGATAAACCATTTGACCTGTGAAATGATAGATCACAGAGTATGGCTTGAATAGTCTAAGAGAGAGATAAAGACACTTTGAAAGTCTCTGAATAACATACACTACTATATATAAAATAGATAAATGACAGGGACCTACTGTACAGCACAGGGAACTCTACTCAATCTTTTGTAATAACCTATAGGGGAAAAGAATCTGAAAAAGAATATTATATATATATGGAACTGAATCACTCTGCTATACACCTGAAACTAACGCAACGTAAATTAACTATAGCCCAATAGGAAAAGAAGAGAAATTAAAAAAAAGAAAAAAAAAGAATTTCAGAGAGCTAGTGGGAGGTATTTAAGAAGGAGAGAGAGGAGGTCTGAAGAGAAAGAGGTGGCCCAGAAACATGGCAGAATGCTGGAGACTGGGTAGAAGAGGTCACTAATGGGAAGAGCTGAAGAGCTCTGAAGAAAGGGGTCTAAAAATTCTACTCTAAATCATTAGCTAAACTGGATTACGGTGTAAACCCCTGTCCTAGCCTGCTGAATCCTCAACAGGATCCACTGTGCACCATTATCATGTATAAATGGTATTTGTTGCCAATCAAGAAAAGGAGCTGCTTTTGCTCTCTGCTTCCTTTGCAAAGGTCTCCACGTGCAACCTTCCTGGTCACGAGGAAGAGAGGGAACGGGAAGGGGCACATTGGTTTGTATCAACCCCATCTTCCCATTCCGATATTAATTTTTTCCATATTCATTTTAAGAGCTTTGCATTTAGAAGGAAAATCATATCAGCTCCAGCTGCCATTGTTTATATCACTGGGTAGGGAAGGAGTGAAAGCTCTTATCAATGAGTATAAATTGATAAGATTTCTGATCCCCTAGTAGGAGCTACCAAAAAGCTCCAAAGAGGAAGAAGGGCTTAGACTTTAATGATGATTTTCCCATCAGGAAAAAGCCAGTTAGATATGAGAAATGAGGGGGTAGTCACTGGGTGCAAGGAATGAAAATGAGAAATGGATTTTGAGCTGAGTTTTATGAGGCTGCTAGCTTAGGTCTGAGCTAACTTGGCATTTTAAGAAAAATATCTGGGAAGAGGATCAGCAGCAGAGCAGACGTAGGTGGTACTAAATTCAATGGAGCTCCCATCACCGGAGAGATCAAAGACAGACTACAAAAGATTAGGAATGTTTGGTGGTCATTAGGCAGGAAATAACGAGAGAGGAGGAAACCATAAAAACTAATCTAATTATAAATTTTGTGCAGAATACATTAGTGCTGAAAAGATCACTGGGTCGGGTTGTGGGCGGGATGGTGATTAATTAGTAAACAAGGAAGGTTTTGCACAGACTTTGCATCATAGCACAAACACCTAAACTGGATCTCTCCCTCGACCATATTGGGTTGGAGAGGGAAGTGCTAGTGAGATTAATTTCTTGGAGAATTTAGAACCAAGATGAGATGAAGATACCTTCCTGACATGTATGCCTCCAGTGGCTCCATAGAAAAGCCTTATCCTTTGTGGGGAGGAGCTATTCTTCTTGAGACATGGGGTCCCGTGGGAATGGGGTATGCTACCTTACGGTTCCAGGGAAGGGGTGATTGCTTCTACTTCCATTCTCCCTGGAACTTCCTGCAGCCATAGAGACAGGGACAATGACGGGAGGGAAGGAGAAGCCTAGTGACAGGAACTTGTTTGTAGTACCCCGAGATGCAGCAGGAAAGGATTTATTCTGCAATAATTAGGTGCAAGAGAAGGCACTTAGATTTACTTTTTTAAACATTGCATTTAGGTTTAGCTCCAACTCCTATTTATCAGGATCTTGAGTAATCCAATCTCAATCATGTATTTTGGGGGCAGGGGAGGTTGGGGGAGGCTACCACTTCCTAAAATCATTCAGGAGTTCTTGGGGGTTAAGACGTATGGTTCCCAGGACATTGGAAGGAAGGCTGTATCAGTTTCCTGTAGCTACTGTAACAAATTAACAAAAACTTGGTGGCTTAAGGCAAAAGAACAGCTTTTCTCACAGCTCTCGTAGCCATAAGTCCTAAAGCAAAGTTGTTAGCAGGGCCATGTTTCCTCTGAAGGCTGTAAGGGAGGATCCTTTCTTGCCTCTTCCAGCTTCTGGTGGCTGTTGACATTCCTTGACGTCTGTTGGCTTGTAGCCACATCACTCCAGTTTCTCCCTCCATCTTTCCATCACCTTCTCCTCTGTGTCTTCTCCCCTCTTTCTCTTATAAGCATACCTGTGATGGCATTTAGGGCTCACCAAGATAATCTAGGGTCTCAATATCCTTAACCACATCTACAAAGGTCCTTTTTCCAATTAAGGTAACATTCACAGGCTCCAGGGACTTGACATGGATATGTTTTGGGGAGCCATTTTTAACCCTACCACAAGGACCTTCTCGTTTTCAGTCTGCTTTTGCACTATTGAGATGCAACACTCTCCCAGAGCACATGGTCCTTTTCAAAGCTAGCCACAGAGATCTCCCAAGCTTTTGTGTTAATATCCTGTCATCCCAGGTCTCTGCTATTCAAGAAAACTCCACTCCCTCTCCCCTCTTCAGTCTCAGAGATCTTTCTCCAGGGCCTTGATGCCTCATTGCAAGCCCTGTCTCCATTCTCCACTGTTTACTCCTCCAAAAGAACTAGACTCCCGAGCAGACTGACCCTTGCTGGCTGCAGAGTGCAACCTAGAGGGCTTGTGTGGGTTATTGGGGTCAGCCAAGAAAGATGTGAGCTGAGAAGTGGTAGAAAAAGACTGAGCTATAGAAAGACTAAAAGACACGGCAGTAATGTGCTAGCCTATTTATCCTTGAAGGTGCTGGAAAACAAGCCAGCATGGATGGCAGTTACTTAGGATGGAAGAATAGGAACAAAGACAGGAAGATGATAATAATAATAGTGATAATAAATAATATAGTAATAATAACAGCATCTACCAGATATTGACTATTAATTATTACTATACACTATGATAAATACTTCTGTAGGCATGTCCTTAGTTCATCATCAGGACTTCCCATTTTACAGAAGAGAAAACTAAGACTCAGAAAGATTGAGTAATTTAGTCAAGGTCGCCCAGTTAATAAGGCAGAACCAGGATTGATACTAAGATTTGTGTTTTTCCATAGACTGTACTTCTTGGCTAATTATGAAGAATACTGCTTTCCTATGAAAGCCATTGTTTTGTTTAGCATATATATTTTCCTCACCGTCTTGATGGGTTCCAGGAACGCAGGAAGCCCTTTAATAATGTGATACGGGTACAACTCATCCAATATTCCCAATGAAGCTCTGAACTTACTGCTTTTGCATCCTGAGAGTTTAAGCTCCTCTAGTCACACAATGAAATTCCACAAATCACTGAGGAAAGTAGAAGCCCACATCTACAGAGCTTCTAGAAAACACTATTGGCTCTGCAAACATCATTTTTCCTTATCAGTAAGGGAGTATAAAATTCTTCATATGTAAGAATAAAATGATGCTGCTAAGACTAATACTAATAAAGATATACATTTATTGGGAAATTACTCACCGGCATCCTATGGTTGAGGTTCTGGAATGTACCTTTGTGGTTTTGTTTCTATCTCTGCCTCTGACCCGCTCATGCAAAAGGCCATATGACAGAGCTGAGCATTGGGCTCCTATTAGCTCTAGTTGTTAGAAAAGGCTTCTATTATGGAGTAAAGGGAGGAGATGAAGAACCCAAGTGACCTCAAGCCCAAGTGCTGTGAGACTGGAGAAGTTAGGCTGTTAGGCTTTTTACAGCTTCTCAGAATATTGTTTTTTAAAAAATCCTTCCTTTATTTCTCATTTTAAAGATAAGTGCTTTTTATGTGAGTTTGTGATTTAGAGAGAAATGGGAGAGGCCAAATTTGGGTCTGTTTTAAAACATGATTCTCGTGTCTGAAAATCACATAGTGGAAGAGTCTGAGCACCAAAGGCACTTTTGAGAGCCCTGGTCCAGTTCCCCCATCTGATGATTGAATGCCCTCCCTCCCTTTCAGGACTAAAGTGGAGAATAATGTTAATCTGTTAGATCAGTTTCATATTTTAGAGAGATCAATGAGAGTGAAATAATCTCCTAATTCATATTTGCTTTAAAAATTGTAAGAATACTTTTGGGTAGGAGACAAGTTGAAGCAAAACTGCAATGGATCGATGACAAAATAAAGATGATGTTGGGAATTTCCTGACGGTCCAGTGTTTAGGACTCCATGCTTCCACTGCAGGGGGCATGGGTTCAGTCCCTGGTCAGGGAACTAGGATCCCGAAAGCTGCATGGCGTGGCCAAAAAAAAAAAAAAAAAAAAAAAAGAATCTAAATAAAGATGATGTCCCCTTGCTAAAAAGAAAAATAATTACAAAGGAGTATGATCCTAATGTCATTTTCTTTTAATGTGGCCATATATGTGAGTACATATTTGCAAAGCCGGAGGAACCTACATTGAATGTCATTACGGCTTTACACTTGCTCAGTGGTGGGAAGATGGTTTTTAAAATTTTTCTTCTTTCTTCTTTCTCTATTTTCCAAAATTTCTTAAATAAACATAGGCACTTCTAAACACTTCTGACATGGACATTGACAACAAGAAATACAGAAAATAAGTAAGTTGCTGTCTCCTCTGGGGTGTTTCCTGTTTCCACTCAGATGCTCTGACCCCCTCTGGGGCCTATAAAGGTGGAGTTGGTTTGGGAAAACCCACTTCCTGGCTTTAGGTGTTGACTGTTTAAGCTCCAGAGACCCCAGGGGTGACCCTGTGGGTTGTAAATGAATCTCCATCTCTCAAACCTTACATCCAACCCATTTGCAAATCCTGCGTCCTCTACATTGAAAAATATCCCCAGTCCTGTCTCTTCTCACCTCTCTCTACCTATAGCAATTCAGCCACCGCTTCCCTGGACTACACAACAGCCTCCTACCCGGTCTGCCTGCTCCTCCTTTTGCCCCCTCACTTCACTGACCACACGTGTAAAGGCAGGCAAAGTGAGCCTTTAAAGATGGGAATCAGATCACTTCACTCTCTTGCTCAGAACCCTCCAGGGGTCCTTGCCAAGCCCGACAAGACCCCAGCGTTCACTCCGTCTCCTCTTCATGCCTTCCCACAACTTCCACTTCCAGCTTCCTTGTTTTCTTCAGAGCCCCAGGGATGCTCCTATCCTTGTGCTTGTCTTTTTCTACCTCGAAATATTTTCCTCCAGATACCCACCTCTTTTATCCTTTAGGTCTACATGTGCTCCAATGTCACTTCTAAGAGAAGCTGTCCCTGAGCACTCCATACAAAACAGGACCTCCATCCCTGTCTCCCTTTTTTTGCTCTATTTTTCTTCAGAACACCTCTTTCTTCTGTGCCTGTAACAGTGCCTGGCACACAGCACTGAATATATCTTGTTGATTAAATAAACGAATGAATGAATAATTAATATATATTCACAATTAATGCTAAAATGGATCGAAGTTGTGCTTTTTGTTTCCTTCAGAGGAAAACCAATATGTACTTATCTTCTATCATAGAAAACAGTGAAATGAAGTAATTACTGAGTCTTTTACTCCCAGGGACAACTTTTACCTAAATGACCTAGAAAATTGAGATCAAACTATATTTTGACCCAAATATAACAAGAACTGCTTCAATTTCCTTCCTCATTTTGTCCATGACAGCCACGTCCTAGTTTGCTAAGATAAATTAGATTTCAGTCATGAAATACAGTCATGGATCATCGACCTAACTAATGATAAGTAAATGGAGTTTTCATTTTATCTCTTTTTAAAATGAAACCTTAGATTTATACTCATAGCTGTTCGTGTACTTGAGACAAACATTTATACGCACCAAATTATTTAAACAGAGAGCTTTTAATTCTTAAGTAATCCTATTTATATAGTAAATGCTTTGCCTATCTATCCAAAGAGCTCCTGGTTCTTTGTTTATTCATTGTGTACGTGACCGAGGTCTGCCTCTTCCCTATTATGAGGGTATTTTTCTCAATTGTGCTTAAAAACATGGAATTTGTCTCATGTCCTCACCTGAGTCACATCCTTAGTGGCTATTGCTTTTCACCTCATGCTCTATTCCTTCAGTTCCAGACAAAATAAAAAATAAAATATTAAATAATTAACTGGAGAGAGATTTCATGTTCATGAATCAGAAGAATCAATATTGTGAAGACATCAGTTCTTCCACCTTGATCTATGGATTCCACTCAATCCTAATCTAGATCCCAGAGAGTTATTTTGTGGATATTGACAAATTGATTCTAAAGTTTACATGAAAAGGTGAAAGAACAGAATAACCAACACAATCCTGAAGAAGAAGGCAAGTTGAAAGGCTGACACTATTCAAGACTTACTATAAAGCTACAGTAATTAAGACAGTGTGGTACTGGTGAAAGAATAGACAACTAGATCAATGGAACAGGATGGAGAGCCCAGAAACAGACCCACACAAATATAGTCAACTGATCTTTGACATAGGAGCAAAGGCAATACAATAGAGAAGATTTCTTTTCAACAAATGGTGTTGGAATAACTGCGTGTCCATATGCAAATAACAACAACAACAACAGACCAACCTAGACACAGACCATACAACTATCACACAGATTAATTCAAAATACATCTTAAACCTATGTACAAAATGCAAAACTGAGTAAGTTCAAGAAGAAAACGAGAAAAGTCTAGTGACCTTGAATTTGGCATTGAGGTTTGTTTTGTTTTATAACCACTGGACTCTGATCATTTATTGATCATCCAACTAATAATTAGTTGTACCGGGCCTGTATGGGAAGAATTGAGGACTCAGTGGAGATCCACAGAGCCAAAGTCCCTGCACTCGTGGATCTACAGTGCAGAGGGCCATGTATTCTGGTGGATTTCATCTTTAGAAGGTGCTTGTTAGGAGTTTTAACCCCAAATCTCAAAGCTGGAAGAAACCTAAAGAGCTCAAGCTTAAATGACCCTCTATTTCACCTTCATCCCATTTAATGGGGGAATTCTCTCTGCAGCATCCCCTCCTCTTCCCTGGGGCGTTACAGCCTCTGTGTGGCATTGAGTTTTTAGATCCACAAAAGAAAAAACTTGATAAGTTGGACTTTATTAAAATTAAAAACTTCTGCTCTGTAAGAGATACTGCCAAGGGAATTAAAAGACAAACCACAGGGGGCTTCCCTGGTGGCGCAGTGGTTGAGAGTCCGCCTGCTGGTGCAGGGGACACGGGTTCGTGCCCCGGTCCGGGAAGATCCCACATGCCGCGGAGCGGCTGGGCCTGTGAGCCATGGCCGCTGAGCCTGCGCATCCGGAGCCTGTGCTCCGCGACGGGAGAGGCCACAGCAGTGAGGGGCCCGCGTACGGCAAAAAAAAAAAAAAAAAGAAAAGACAAACCACAGAGTGGGAGAAAATATTTGCAAAACTCATGTCTGATAATGACTTGTACCCCAAATATACAAAGAAATCTTAAAATTCGACAATAAGACAAAGGACCCATCTTTTAAAAAAAGGCAAAATATCTGAACAGATGCCTCATCAAAGAAGATACACAGATGGCAAATAAGTATATGAAGTGATGCTCAAGATTTTTTGTCATTAGGGAATTGCAAATTGAAACAATGGTGAGATACTTATTAAAATGGCCAAAATCCAAAAAAGTGATGGTAACAGATGTTGAAGTCTTTCTTAACGTGCATTTAGAATATATTGCATGTATTATATATCCTTGTGAGAGCTGAGAAAGAGGATATTTACACCACAAAAATAACTAATAAGATTACTCAAGAATGATAAAGAATTTCTACATATCAACAGGAAAAAGAAAAATAACCCAATATAGAAAAATGAGCAGAAAGTATAAAAATGTATTTCACCTAGTACAAACACAAATACATAAAAAGAGGTTAAGTGCTGGGGGATTGCATAGCATGTAAACAATTGGACACTATTTTATACCAATGTGATTATAAAAATTAAGAAGTCTGACAATGCCAAGTATTAGAGACAAAAATGGTCATTGGAATCTCCTGTATATTGCCACTGGGAAGTTAAAATAGCACAACAACTTGGAAACTAGTTTGGCATTATCCTGTCCATTTGAACATTTGCATATTTGCAATTCCACATATAGGTAAATACCCAAGAGAATCCAGCACTTGTGCATCAAGACACATACACAAGACTGTTCATAGAATTCCTGTTCTAGATAGTTAAAAAAAGAAGAGAAAAGAAAAGAAAACAACTCAATGTCTTTTGACAAGAGAATAGGTAAATAAATTGTGGCATAGCCACACGATGGAACATCATACCACAGAGAAAATAGCTGAACTCCAACCAAATGCCACAACTTGGGTGAATCTTAGATATGTAACGTTAAATAACCAACAAAATTAAACAATCTATTGGTTAGACATACATATATATGGGATAAAACAAAATGAAAAAAGAAAAATGGGTAGGGGTTTCCCTGGCGGTGCAGTGGTTAAGAATCCGCCTGCCAGTGCAGGGGACACGGGTTCGAGCCCTGGTTGGGGAAGATCCCACATGCCGTGGAGCAGCTAAGCCCGTGCACCACAACTACTGAGCCTGCACTCCAGCCCGCGAGCCACAACTACTGAAGCCCGCGTGCCTAGAGCACGTGCTCTGTAACAAGAGAAGCCACCACAATGAGAAGCCCACGCACTGCAGCGAAGAGTAGCCCCTGCTCACCGCAACTAGAGAAAGCCCGTGCACAGCAACGAAGACCCAACACAGCCACAAAAAAAAAAAAGAAAGAAAAAGAAAAAAGGATATGAATGATAAACACAAATTCAAGGTATTAACTTCCTGTAGGAGGCAAGCAGGGAAATGGGATAGTGGGTGAGCATACAGATAGGTATGTATCACTGGTAAATTTTTAACTCTTGGGTGAGATTAGCTTTGCAATATTTGCTGTGTAATAAAAATAAATAATGCAAGTAAAATGGGCTATGTAAGGACCAATGGTGATTACATGTTGTGAGCAAAGGAGTATACTTGGTACAGTTCCATGCACTTAAGGTGCAACATTAAACAAAACAAAAGGTTACATTGAATTCTTTTATGATAATGGAGACAAAGTATCCAGCCTAGTCATGGGAATAAGAATTGCATTTGGGGAAAGCACTGAGGCATTTGCCCAGCCAGAGGTGTGGGCGACAGCATTCCAGGTGGAAGCCTTCCTCTTCCTCAGAGTTTCTCCTCAAGCCCCAGGCTCCCCTTAACTCACACCCCCGCACCCAGTGCTTTGCCCAGGCACCCAGTGCCTGTGGGGGAAGGCCTCCCGGCCCATTGCTTGTCCTCAGTGCCCACGGTTCATTCATTTCTCATATCACCATGTTATTTCCCTGTAGCCACTTACTTCTAAGTTCATATATGATTTTGGTGTTGCCTCAGAGCTTTATTAACTATTGTAATTTTCTCAGTGACCCACAATAAAGCAAAGTGGGTGAAGGCAAGAAGGCCAGGAAGCAAACTTTCTGGCCAAGACTCGCTCACCCTGACCATGTTTCTCACCATTGTGCCTTTTGGTAACAGAATATCTGATTTTTTTTTTCAACAAATGGAACATAACAGGGAATCTGGAGGCTGGCATTTCCAGAGGTGGTTAATGCACTGGTTCAACCAAGTCAGGACCCTGGATCAGCCCCTCTGTGCTGCTCTTGGCTTTCCCTTTTGGGTGCCAGAAGGTGGCTGCAGTGCCCAGCACCAGGTCCTTGCTTGGCAACACCGGAGCAGGAAGAAGGAGGAGGGTTTTTCCTCCTAAGGCTCTCTCCTTACATCAGGGAGGAATATCCCATCAGAGAGGACGGCCACCATTCATGGCAGTGCTTCCCTTCAGGTGTCATAAGTGTGAATCAGTTCACATGCTTTTCTCAAAGCAGCAAAGAAGGGACAGGATTTCCACAAGTCCTTTAGATCAGTCGTGATCACTCCTGGGTACCAGCCCAAGTCACCTGCTCCCTGAATACAACTGGGATTCAGTGAGCAAGGAAGGGGCAGGGCACGGTTGTGGGGAGAGCAAACGACAGCCTCTGCCTCCCAAGGGCTCTCTTGTGTACTTCAAGGTCGGCATCATAGTGGTAATACCAATGCTGTGTATCTCATAGCACTTCGCAGTTTGCAAAGCGTTCACATACACGATTTCACGCGATTCTGGCCCAACCAGGAGAGATGCAAGATTGTCTCTGAAAGCGATGTGACAGAAAGGGAGGCTGAGGATGGTAGGTGGTGAGTGATTCACCCATGGTCTTTCAGCCTCTCAGAGCTGGAAATAGAACAAGCGTTTCTCACACGAATGTCCACTCTCTTTCCCACTATTTCTTCCAATGGGCCCGTTGCAGAATAACTGGCAACTCATAGATGGAGCCGGACTGTAAGTTCTCTATGAATTTCCTCTACAAGCCGATGCCCTGCGTGCTCCCAGCAAATGTAAGTGATGGGTGGTTTGACTGAGCATAGGCACAGCTGCAGGGAAGGAGTGGGTGGCGAAGCAAAATTTTTACACAGACACGTCTTGTGCACAGTGAGCGATGCCCGCACAGAGGACGATATCCCGTAACAGAGGAGCAGATGGAGGTTGCAGATGTGTGAAGGCTGAGTGCAGCCCACGTGGAATCCAAGAGCTCCAAAAGGCATCTGGGCAGTCCAACTATCTGTCAGATTCATCTTCTTGATGGGATCCAGCTTCTAACTTACTCTTAATAATCTAAACCAAATAAGATAGAGGTGATGGCTTTAAGGAAGCACTTGGGAACCCACAGATAACAAGGTAAGCATTTGATGACTTTTTAAAACAGAGGACTGAAGGCCGCGAGAGCTCCCAGGATTTATAACCAGCAAATCTCTTGTCATCACTTCCCATCTGGTCCTCAGGTCTGGTCCTCACCCCTAGGGATCAGCTGGAAAACTATCTGATAACGCACCCAGGCACTGCTAGTGGCAGTCTACGCTGGAAAGTTCTTTTTCATATCAAGAAGCATACAAATGTTAAAGCCACTTCAGCCATGGACCCCACTCTTAAGACTTCACATGAAGGAAATAACTAAAGTGAAAGGAAAAAGCTATAGGTCTGGTGATGGCTGGTATTTTATTATTCATGTGGGAGTTAAGAGCTGGAAGCCACCCGAACATTCGACAGCAGGAAGTAACCACGTGATCTACTCAATGAGACCTAAGCAACTGTTAAAAAAGTATAATCGTAAAGATGATGATTCATTCAAAAAATATTTATTGAATGCCTACAATATGCCAAGCACTATTTTAGACACTGAAACAGTGAACAAAAAGACCCTGCTGGGCTTCCCTGGTGGCGCAGTGGTTGAGAGTCCGCCTGCCGATGCAGGGAACACGGGTTCGTGCCCCGGTCCGGGAAGATCCCACATGCAGCGGAGCGGCTGGGCCTGTGAGCCATGGCCGCTGAGCCTGCGCGTCCGGAGCCTGTGTTCCGCAGCAGGAGAGGCCACAGCAGTGAGAGGCCCGCGTACCGCAAAAAAAAAAAAAGACCCTGCTTTCTCTCAGTTTATTCTCTAGTGTGTATGCCAAAGGGGAGCTGATGCAACAAGAAAAAAAGTGATGATTCAGAAGGAAGTGAAAAATGCAGAAGAGAAAAATGGTATGTATAATATCATTCTTCCTACTGTACAGCACAGGGAACACTACTCAATACTCTGTAATGACCTATATGGGAAAAGAATCTAAAAAGGAGTGGATATATGTATACATATAACTGATTCACTTTGCTGTACACCTGAAACTAACACAATACTGTAAATCAACTATGCTCCAATAAAAAAACCATGATTCTAGCTATGCCATGCTTTCAATTCTATGAACAACGATGGAAGGAAGGAAGGAAAAAAGCTGATGGGATGATGCAATTATGAAGCATTTCTTTCCTTTATTGCTGTTCCAAGTGCAATTTTTTTTTTTAAATCAAAGTGGGGACAAAAATCATCCGATTTTTTTTTTTTTAGCATTCACTTCTCTTTCAAGAGGTGTGTCTAACTCTGTAGAAGTCAAAGAAAAAATATAACGAAAACATGCTTGAGGAAGGAAGAAAGGAAGGAAAAAAGGAGGGAACTGGAGGGAGGGAGAGGAGAAAGAGAGGGAGAGAAATGAACAGATGCAGGTTTTATGCTTCCTTCTGACTTTCATCTGACCTCCTTTGGTTCACCCTGTCTCTCGAGGCTCCTGGTGAAAGAAGTCAAAGATCTAAAATGTCATTCTGACTTAAATTCTGATTTGTTTGGGTTAATACGAACCTTTATGTTGTCACTACCATAGTGGACTAGTGCAATCCAGTAAAAGCAAGTTTTCCAAACAACTGCAAACTTAGCCAGCACTTGGTTATGACCTGCAACCAAATTCAGTCACAACCTTTATTTTTAAAATTTAATTAATTAATTAATTAATTAATGGCTGTGTTGGGTCTTCGTTGCTGTGCGCCGGCTTTCTCTAGTTGCGGCGAGCGGGGGCTACTCTTCGTTGCGGTGTGCGGCTTCTCATTGCGGTGGCTTCTCTTCTTGCAGAGCACGGGCTCTAGGCACACAGGCTTCAGTAGTTGTGACACGCGGGCTCAGTAGTTGTGGCTCACAGGCTCTGTAGTTGTGGTGCATGGGCTTAGCTGCTCCTCGGCACGTGGGATCTTCCCGGACCAGGACTCGAACCCATGTTCCCTGCATTAGCATGTGGATTCTTAACCACTTCACCACCAGGGAAACCCAGTCACAACCTTTAAATTGCAAGTCTAACCGTAACTGTGGAAGCCGTGTTTGTTTTCATGAATGCTCATTGTCCAAGTCTCAGCCACCCAGCCACCTTGACACAGATGACCCTATGTAGATTTGACTGTTGGTATTGGATGGCTGTGATGTGTGTTTCTTTAAAATATCGTTTTTTAACTTTAAAATTTTTTTAATTTTTATTGAAATATAGTTGATTTACAATGTTGTGTTAGTTTCAGATGTACAGCAAAGTGATTATGTATATTCATATATATAATATTCTTATTTTCCATTGTAGGTTATTACAAGATGTTCAGTATAGTTCCCTGTGCTATACAGTAGGTCCTTGTTGGTTATCTATTTTATATATAGTAGTGTATATATTTTAAGAATTTGGGATTAAAATATCTTTCTGCTTGTTTTCTATATCCAGCAGTCATCTGTTCCAGGTTTTAGGCATTTCAGGTCATGTAGGAATCCAGAGCTTTTTGGGTAAAGAGTTAAGACTCTGAAGCCCCTTTCCCACTGCTCATCTTCTATCATCTGCTCCTTCTGTTCCGGCTACTTAGAATTCCTCCTGCTGCTTCACCTGCTAGGTCATTTGTCTTTAGGTCCTGCCCGAGCTCCCCTGTGGCATCGCCCTGCACCGCTGAACAGCTGCTGTTTCCGAGCTGGCTGCCTTTCTGTGAGCTACAAGATGGTCCTTGCAGGTGGCTGGTGCAGGAATTTTCAGCTTGCCAAATGCTTTGAGATAGGAAGCTAAAAATACATGTGTGCGTGTGTGCATATATGATTATTCTCTGTGATTATGAGCAGCAAGTAAAAAGTGACAAAGGAAATGTATGCTGTTGAGGGTTACTGCACCATTATGATCATCAAATAATATTTATTAAGTTGCTTCTCTATGGCTCATGTTGAGGGCTTGCAGGTTCCCATGAGATGAAGACTGGGCTTCTGTTTTCTTCCTCTCCTTGCATCCAGCCTCCCACAGTGCTTCCCCCTCCACCAGCTCTTAGCTTAGGTGTTTTGTCTTGGTTTCTGTCCTGGGACTTGAACCACCAATGTTTTGAAGGAGAAAAGGAGTGCTATGGTCAGAAAGGGGTGGCTTCCCATGCAAAAGCACCCATCCTCATGAAACTGCACTCCTCCTCGGATAGGACTCAAACCCAGCTGCATCTCAGTTTGGGACTTGAGCCTACGATCCCTGACTTAGGAGGGGACTCACACCCACTGTCTTTTAATTAAAACCGCTCACCTGGTCGCAGGACTTGCTGAAGCTCTGGTTCTTTGTCTCAATGCAGAAAGAATTCAGCAAGAGGCAAAGTAATAGGCAAAGAGTGAGTTTATTAGCATAGGACGCTTGGGAGAGATACAAGTGGGCAGGCACGGGAGCATCGCCATGAGAACAACGAGGGCTACATTTTTATAGTCCAAGGAAAAGTGGGGAAGGGAGAAGAGCACCTGCTTCCTCATTCTTCAGCAGACATCAAGGTTTACATCATTAGTTCCTCCTTTAACCCTACATGGTCTAACTGGAATTGTCACGGTGCTATTAAAATCATATGTATATTAGCGAAAGGGTGGTAACACATACTAACATATGGTAATTCATCTCAGGTTTCAGTATACTGTTCCCTTTCACCTAGTTTCTTTCCCTTTTCATCTATATTCCTGTCTTGGCTACATGCAGAAATGCTGTTCTTCAAGGACTATTAACTCCCTGACTTCATGTAACAAGGTTCAGACTCCATATCTGTTGTCCTGTGTTTTAACTATCAGGCTTTGTGGCTTGAGTGTGCCTGGCGCTGGCTTTTACCTGGTCTTCCTTCAAAGTGGAGTAGATTGTTGCTAGGTTACTGGATTCTTTTCTTATGGGATCATTAGCTTACAGTAGTCTCCCAAACTCCCTTAAAAATCCCCTTCCTGTCTTTAATCTCCTAGTGGGATTTTTTAAAATAAATTTATTTATATTTTATTTTTGGCTGTATTGGGTCTCCGTTGCTGCACGCGGGCTTTCTCTAGTCGTGGCGAGGGGGGCTACTCTTCGTTGCGGTGCGTGGGCTTCTCATTGCAGTGGCTTCTCTTGTTGTGGAGCACAGGCTCTAGGCACACGGGCTTCAGTAGTTGCAGCATGTGGGCTCAGTAGTTGTGGCACACAGGCTTAGTTGCTCCACAGCATGTGGGATCTTCCCGGACCGGGGCTCGAACCCATGTCCCCTGCACTGGCAGGCGGATTCTTTTTTTTTTTTTTAACATCTTTATTGGGGTATAATTGCTTTACAATGGCGTGTTAGTTTCTGCTTTATAACAGTGAATCAGTTATACATATGTCCCCATATCTCTTTCTTCTTGCGTCTCCCTCCCTCCCACCCTCCCTATCCCACCCCCCTAGGTGGTCACAGAGCACCAAGCTGATCTCCCTGTGCCATGCGGCTGCTTCCCACTAGCTATCTATTTTACGTTTGGTAGTGTATATATGTCCATGCCACTCTCTCACCTTGTCACAGCTTACCATTCCCCCTCCCCATATCGTCAAGTCCATTCTCTAGTATGTCTGTGTCTTTATTCCCGTCTTACCCCTAGGTTCTTCATGACATTTTTTTTTTCTTAGATTCCATATATATGTGTCAGCATACGGTATTTGTCTTTCTCTTTCTGACTTACTTCACTCTGTTTGACAGACTCTAGGTCCATCCACCTCAGTACAAATAACTCAATTTCGTTTCTTTTTATGGCTGAGTAATATTCCATTGTATATATGTGCCACATCTTCTTTATCCATTCATCCAATGATGGGCACTTAGGTTGTCTCCATCTCCAGGCTATTGTAAATAGAGCTGCAATGAACATTTTGGTACATGACTCTTTTTGAATTATGGTTTTCTCAGGGTATATGCCCAGTAGTGGGATTGCTGGGTCATATGGTACTTCTATTTGTAGCTGTTTAAGGAAGCTCCATACTGTTCTCCACAGTAGCTGTACCAATTCACATTCCCACCAGCAGTGCAAGAGAGTTCCCTTTTCTCCACACCCTCTCCAGCATTTATTGTTTCTAGATTTTTTGATGATGGCCATTCTGACTGGTGTGAGATGATATCTCATTGTAGCTTTGGTTTGGATTTCTCTAATGATTAATGATGTTGAGCATTCTTTCATGTGTTTGTTGGCAGTCTGTATATCTTCTTTGGAGAAATGTCTATTTAGTTAGGTCTTCTGCCCATTTTTGGATTGGGTTGTTTGCTTTTTTGTTATTGAGCTGCATGAGTTGCTTGTAAATTTTTGAGATTAATCCTTTGTCAGTTGCTTCATTTGCAAATATTTTCTCCCATTCTGAGGGCTGTCTTTTGGTCTTGTTTATGGTTTCCTTTGCTGTGCAAAAGCTTTGAAGTTTCATTAGGTCCCATTTGTTTACTTTTGTTTTTATTTCCATTTCTCTAGGAGGTGGGTCAAAAAGGATCTTGCTGTGATTTATGTCATAGAGTGTTCTGCCTATGTTTTCCTCAAAGCGTTTTATAGTGTCTGGTCTTACATTTAGGTCTTTAATCCATCTGGAGTTTATTTTTGTGTATGGTATTAGGGAGTGTCCTAATTTCATTCTTTTACATGTAGCTTTCCAGTTTTCCCAGCACCACTTATTGAAGAGGCTGTCTTTTTTCCACTGTATGTTCTTGCCTCCTCTGTCATAAATCAGGTGCCCATATGTGCATGGGTTTATCTCTGGGCATTCTATCCTGTTCCATTGATCTATATTTCTGTTTTTTGTGCCAGTACCATACTGTCTTCATTACTGTAGCTTTGTGGTATAGTTTGAAGTCTTGGAGCCTGATTCCTCCAACTCCATTTTTCTTTCTCAAGGTTGCTTTGGCTATTCAGGGTCTTTTGAGTTTCCATATGAATTGTAAAATTTTTTGTTCTAATTCTGTGAAGAACACCATTGATAGCTTGATAGGGATTGCGTTGAATGTGGAGATTGCTTTGGATAGTACAGTCATTTTTACAATATTGATTTTTCCAATCCAAGAACATGGTATATTTCTGCATCTGTTTTTGTCATCTTTGATTTCTTTCATCAGTGTTTTATAGTTTTCTGAGTACAAGTCTTTCACCTCCTTAGGCAGGTTTATTCCTTGGTATTTTATTCTTTTTGTTGCAAAGGAAATGTGATTGTTTCCTTAATTTCTCTTTCTGATTTTTCGTTGTTGGTGTATAGGAATGCCAGAGATTTCTGTGCATTAATTTTGTACCCTGCAACCTTACCAGATTCTTTGATTAGTTCTAGTAGTTTTCTGCTGGCATCTTTAGAATTTTCTATGTAGTATCATGTCATCCGCAAACAGTGACAGTTTTACTTCTTCTTTTCCAATTTGTATTCCTTTTATTTCTTTTTCTTCTCTGATTGCCATGGCTAGAACTTCCAAAACTATATTGAATAAGAGTGGTGAGAGTGGACATCCTTGTCTTGTTCCTGATCGTAGTGGAAAGGCTTTCAGTTTTTCACCATTGAGTATGATGCTTGCTGTGGGTTTGTCATATATGGCCTTTATTATGTTGAGGTAGTTTCCCTCTATGCCCATTTTCCAGAAAGTTTTTTTATCATAAATGGTATTGAATTTTGTCAAAAGCTTTTTCTGCATCTATTGAGATGATCATATGGTTTTTATTCCTTAATTTGTTAATGTGGTGTATCACATTGATTGATTTGCGTGTATTGAAGAATCCTTGCATACCTGGGATAAATCCCACTTGATCATGTTGTATGATCCTTTTAATGTTTTGTTGGATTCTGTTTGTTAGTATTTTGTTCAGGATTTTTGCATCTATGTTCATCAGTAATATTGGTCTATAATTTTCTTTTTTTGTGATATCTTTTTTTGGTTTTGGTATCAGGGTGATGGTGGCTTCATAGAATGAATTTGGGAGTATTTCTCCCTCTGCAATTTTTTGGAAGAATTTGAGAAGGATTGGTATTAGCTCTTCTCTAAATGTTTGATAGAATTCACCTGTGAAACATCTTGTCCTGGACTTTCATTGGAAGATTTTTAATTATGGTCTCAATTTCATTACTTGTCATAGGTCTGTTTATATTTTCTAATTCTTCTTGGTTCAGTCTTGGAAAATTGTACCTTTCCAAGAATTTATCCATTTCTTCGTGGTTGTCCCTTTTATTGGCACATAGTTGTTTGTAGTAGTCTCTTATAATCCTCTGTATTTCTGCAGTGTCAGTTGTCACTTCTCCTTTTTCATTTCTAATTCTATTGATTTGAGTCTTCTCCCTTTTTTTCTTGATGAGTCTGGCTAAGGGTTTATCAGTTTTGTTTATCTTCCCAAAGAAACAGCTTTTAGTTTTATTGATCTTTGCTATTGTTTTCTTCATTTGTATTTCATTTATTTCTGCTCTGATTTTTATGATTTCTTTCCTTCTAGTGACTTTTGGTTAGATTGTTTGAGATTTTTCTTGTTTCTTGAGGTGAGACTGAATTGCTATAAACTTCCCTCTTAGAACTGCTTTTGCTGCGTCCCATAGGTTTTGGGTCATCGTGTTTTCATTGTCATTTGTTTCTGTGTATTCTTTTATTTCTTCTTTGATTTCTTCAGTGATCTCTTGGTTATTTAGTAGTGCACTGCTTAGCCTCCATGTGTTTGTGTTTTTTCCTGTAATTGATTTCCAATCTCATAGCATTGTGGTCAGAAAAGATGCTTGATATGATTTCAGTTTTCTTAAGTTTTCCACGGCTTGACTTGTGACCCAAGATGTGATCTATCCTGGAGAATGTTCCTTATGCACTTGAGAAGAAAGTGTATTCTGCCACTTTTGGGTGGAATGTTCTATAAATATCAATTAACTCTATGTGGTCTGTTGTGTCATTTAAAGCTTGGGTTTCCTTATTTATTTTCATTTTGCATGATCTGTCCATTGGTGTAAGTGGCATGTTAAAGTCCCCTGCTATTATTGTGTTACTGTCAATTTCTCCTTTCATGGTTGTTACAATTTGCCTTATGTGTTGAGGTGCTCTTATGTTGGGTGCATAAACATTTATAATTGTTATACCTTCTTCTTGGATTGATCCTTTGACCATTATGTAGTGTCCCTCCTCATCTCTTATAACAGTCTTTATTTTAAAGTCTATTTTATCTGATACGAGTATTGCTACTCCAGCTTTCTTTTGATTTCCATTTGCATGGAATATCTTTTTCCATCCATTCACCTTCAGTCTCTATATGTCCCTAGGTCTGAAGCAGGTCTCTTGTAGACAGCACATATATGGGTCTTGTTTTTGTATCCATTCAGCCAGTCTGTGTCTTTTGGTTGGGGCATTTAATCCATTTACATTCAAGGTTATTATCAATATGTCTGTTCCTATTACCATTTTATTAATTGTTTTGGGTTTGTTTTTGTGGGTCTTTTACTTCTCTTGTGTTTCCCGCCTAGAGACGTTTCTTTAGCATTTGTTGTAAAGCTGGTTTGGTGGTGCTGAACTCTCTCAGCTTTTGCTTGTCTGTAAAGGTTTTAATTCCTCCATCAAATCTGAATCAGATCCTTGCTGGGTAGAGTAATCTTGGTTGTAGGTTTTTCTCCTTCATCACTTTAAATATGTCCTGCCAGTCCCTTCTGGCTTGAAGAGTTTCTGCTGAAAGATCAGCTGTTAACCTTATGGGGATTCCCTTGTGTGTTATTTTCCCTTGCTGCTTTTAGTATTTTTTCTTTGTATTTAATTTTTGATAGTTTGATTAATATGTGTCTTGGCATGCTTCTCCTTGGATTTATCCTGTATGGGACTCTCTGTGCTTCCTGGACTTGGTTAACTATTTCCTTTCCCATATTAGGGAAGTTTTCAACTATAATCTCTTCAAATATTTTCTCAGTCCCTTTCTTTTCCTCTTCTTCTTCTGGGACCCCTATAATTCAAATGTTGGTGTGTTTAATATTATCCCAGAGGTCTCTGAGACTGTCCTCAATTCTTTTCATTCTTTTTTCTTTATTCTCCTCTGCAGTAGTTATTTCCAGTATTTTATCTTCCAGGTCACTTATCTGTTCTTCTGCCTCAGTTAGTCTGCTATTGATCCCTTCTAGAGAATTTTTAATTTCATTTATTGTGTTGTTCATAATTGTTTGTTTGCTCTTTAGTTCTTCTAGGTCCTTGTTAAATGTTTCTTGCATTTTCTTTATTCTATTTCCAAGATTTTGGATCATCTTTACTATCATTATTCTGAATTGTTTTTCAGGTAGACTGCCTATTTCCTCTTCATTTGTTAGGTCTGGTGGGTTTTTATCTTGCTCCTTCATCTGCTGTCTTTCTCTGTCTTCTCATTTTGCTTAACTTACTGTGTTTGGGGTCTCCTTTTTGCAGGCTGCAGGTTCGTAGTTCCCATTGTTTCTGGCGTCTGTCCCCAGTGGCTAAAGTTGGTTCAGTGGGTTGTGTAGGCTTCCTGGTGGAGGGGACTAGTGCCTGTGTTCTGGTGGATGAGGCTGGATCTTGTCTTTATGGTGGGTAGGTCCACGTCTGGTGGTGTGTTTTGGGGTGTCTGTGGCCTTATGATTTTAGGCAGCCTCTCTGCTAATGGGTGGGGTTGTGTTCCTGTCTTGCTAGTTGTTTGGCATAGGGTGTCCAGCACTGTAGCTTGCTGGTCATTGAGTGGAGCTGTGTCTTGGTGTTGAGATGGAGATCTCTGGGAGATTTTTGCCATTTGATATTACATGGAGCTGGGAGGTCTCTGGTGGACCAGTGTCCTGAAGTTGGCTGTCCCACCTCAGAGGCACAGCCCTGATGCCTGGCTGGAGCACCAAGCACCTGTCATCCACATGGCTCAGAATAAAAGGGAGAAAAGAAAGAAAGAAAGAAGATAAAATAAAATAACATTAAATAAAATAAAGTTATTAAAATAAAAAATTATTATTAAAAAAATTTTAAGTAATAAAAAAGAAAGAAGAGAGCAACCAAACCAAAAAAGAAATCCACCAATGATAACGAGTGCTAAAAACTATACTAAAAAAACAAACAAACAAACAAAAAACGGACAGACAGAACCCTAGGACAAATGGTAAAAGCAAAGCTATACAGACAATATCACAAACAGAAGCATACACATACACACTCACTAAAAGAGGAAAAGGGGAAAATATATATATGTATCATTGCTCCCAAAGTCCACCTTCTCAATTTGGGATGATTCGTTGTGTATTCAGGTATTCCACAGATGCAGGGCACATCAGGTTGATTGTAGAGATTTAATCCGCTGCTCCTGAGGCTGCTGGGAGAAATTTCCCTTTCTCTTCTTTGTTTGCACAGCTCCCGGGGCTCAGCTTTGGATTTGGCCCCGCCTCTGCGTGTAGGTCGCCTGAGGGCGTTTGTTCTTGGCTCAGACAGGACGGGGTTAAAGGAGAAGCTTATTCGGGGGCTCTGGGTCACTCAGGCCGCGGGGGAGGGAGGGGTGCGGATGCGGGGCGAGCCTGCGGCGGCAGAGGCCCACGTGATGTTGCACCAGCCTGAGGCGCGCCGTGTGTTCTCCTGGGGAAGTTGTCCCTGGATCCCGGGACCCTGGCAGTGGCGGGCTGCACAGGCTCCCCGGAAGGGGGGTGTGGATAGTGACCTGTGCTCGCACACAGGCTTCTTGGTGGTGACAGCAGCGGCCTTAGCGTCTCATGCCCGTCTCTGGGGTCCACGCTTTTAGCTACGGCTCGCGCCCGTCTGTGGAGCTCCTTTAAGCAGCGTTCTTAATCCCCTCTCCTCGCGCACTAGGAAACAAAGAGGGAAGAAAAAGTCTCTTGTCTCTTCGGCAGGTCCAGACTTTTCCCTGGACTCCCTCCCGGCTAGCTGTGGTGCACTAGCCCCCTTCAGGCTGTGTTCACGCCGCCAACCCCAGTCCTCTCCCTGCGCTCCGACCGAAGCCCGAGCCTCAGCTCCCAGCCCCGCCCATCCTGCCGGGTGAGCAGACAAGCCTCTCGGGCTGGTGAGTGCCGGTCAGCACCGATTCTCTGTGCGGGAATCTCCCCGCTTTGCCCTCCGCACCCCTGTTGCCACTCTCTCCTCCGCGGCTCTGAAGCTCCCGTCCTCCGCCACCCGCAGTCTACGCCCGCGAAGGGGCTCCTAGTGTGTGGAAACCTTTCCTCCTTCACGGCTCCCTCCCACTGGCGCAAGTACCGTCCCTATTCTTTTGTCTCTGTTTTTTCTTTTTTCTTTTGCCCTACCCAGGTACGTGGGGCGTTTCTTGTGTTTTGGGAGGTCTGAGGTCTTCTGCCAGCGTTCCGTAGGTGTTCTGTAGGGGTTGTTCCACGTGTAGATGTATTTCTGATGTATTTGTGGGGAGGAAGGTGATCTCCGCGTCTTACTCTTCCGCCATCTTGAAGCTCCTCTCTCTTCTACTTTCAAGTATCTGGAATTGGGTTCAAAAATGCATCCTTTACTGTTTACAGTGGCTCCAGCTGACAGCAGAAAAATCTAGGCTGAGATCAAAGGGACACTGGTATTTTATGACTTTTACAAAGTTATGTTTTTCTTTTCATTAAGAAAGAAAAAACAATTTCTGTCACTTTAAGCACTTAAGTATCAAATATGGAACGGAAAAAAAAAAGACTCCTCTTTTTTCTGCCTCTGCATCCTAAGCCCTTATACAAACAGAACATTCTATGATGCTAAGGCAATGCCGTCCCATTCTCTCTGTAGAGAATGTCCTGCCCTAGCACTCTCTTTTACCTTTACTTTTGTTGTTATTTCATCAGATTATTTTACATCATAGTTTAAAAGCAAGCATTTTAAAAGGCTTGTTGCTAGAGGCAGAGGTCCCCTGTTCCTTCTTTCTCAGAGGACAACACTTTCAACTCTTTTAGATGATTCTTTGGGTATACGCCTTCATATCTCTAAATAACATTTTTAGACAGTGACTTCTTGATTTTTCAGTTTTAGACAATATCAGTTTATAGCCCACTGTGGAGGATAAGGATGTGTTTCTCCTTCACCCTTTCCTCCACTGCAGTCATCCGCCTATTTGGTCCCTCTACCCACACTTCCAAAAATATTTACTTATAACTTTGGTAAGAGTTTACTTTAACGTGACCTTTTAAATGCTATTCCAAGCTGAGCCATGGAGTAAACTGTAATTATTTAAACTTTCTTCCAAAGTATTTTGCTTTCCTTAGAGTAAGTAATTGTCTTGTTTGCTTAGTTTCTATCTCTAATCCAACACTAATCACTAATTCAACCAGAAACTCTGTGTCAAATGTCTCTAGTCTTTCCCAACACATTCATTTTTTAAATTTTGTTTAATTTTAATTTTTTAAAATTTTGTTTTCTTTTCATGGCTTTGTAGCTCATTTTCTTTTTTAAAAAATTTTGTATTGGAGTATAGTTGATTTACAGTGTTGTGTTAGTTTCAGGTGTACCGCAAAGTGAATCAGTTATACATATACATATATCCACTCTTTTTTAGATTCTTTTCCCATATAGGCCATTACAGAGTATTGAGTAGAGTTCCGTGTGCTATACAGTAGGTCCTTATTAGTTATCTATTTTATATGTAGTAGTGAGCATATGTCAGTCCCAATCTCCCAATTTATCCCTCCCCCCACCCCCTTACCCCCTGGTAACCATGAGTTTGTTTTCTCCATCTGTTACTCTGTTTCTGTTTACTCAATACATTTAGATGCAACAGGTATTCTATCAATTTCGTCTTCTTTCTGAAGGTAGCCAGTGACACTAGCTCCTGAGCCTTTGAATATGCTCTGATGTAAACTGGACTGATTTTTTTACTTTCTCCAAAACTGGTTTAAGATTCAGGTTTCTCAGGTCTTCTGGGTAGTTATCACCCTTCCAACAGCTTTCCAGTTACCTCTTTTCTCTCACCTTCTTTTTTCATTGGAGTTTTTGTCTTCAACATTTTTTCCCCTTTATTATCATTATAGATGGCAGCAAAAGTAAATGTATGGATTCAAAGTGCCATCCTGATTTTTTAAACTATCGTAGAGTTGATTTACAACATTGTGTTAGTATCTGCTAGTACAGATCTGTTAGTAGCTGCTGTACAGCAAAGTGATTCATATGTTATACATATGTATACATGCTTTTTTATATTGTTTTCCATTATGGTTTATCTCAGGGTATTGAATATAGTTCCTGTAGGACCTTGCTGTTTATCCATTCTATATATACTAGTTTGCATCTGCTAACCCCAAACTCCCAGTCCGTCCGTTCCCCCACTTACCTCCCCCTTGGCAACCACAAGTCTGTTCTCTATGTCTGTGAGTCCGTTTCTGTTTCACAGATAAGTTCATTTGTGTCCTGTTTTAGATTCCACATATAAGTGATATAATACGGTATTTGTCTTTCTCTTTCTGACTTACTTCACTTAGTATGATAATCTCTAGTTGCATCCATGTTGCTGCAAATGGCGTTATTTCATTCTTTTTTGTGGCTGAGTAGTATTCCATTGTTTATATGTATCACATCTTCTTTATCCGTTCATCTGTCGATGGGCACTTAGATTGTTTCCATGTCTTGGCTATTGTAAATAGTGCTGCTTGGAACATAGGGGTGCATGTATCTTTTTAATTATAGTTTTCTCCAGATATATACCCAGGAGTGGGATTGCTGGATCATATGGAAACTCTATTTTTAGTTTTTTGAGGAGCCTCCATCCTGTTTTCCATAGTGGCTGCACCAACTTACATTCCCACCAACAGTGTAGGAGGGTCCCTTTCCTCCACACCCACTCCAGCCTTTGTTATTTGTAGATTTTTTAATCAAACTGCCATTTTGACAGAGTCTCCAGCCACCTGTCTTTACTGGGGTGACTTCCACCAGCTCGTCCCTCGAGCCTTCTCTGATTCTTCTCCAGAAGCCCTTTTCTGCCGTTCTGGGTTATGTGCTTCCATACATCCTCCTATGACATCACTGTGAACTCTGAGGTGGGCGGGGCTGAGGGGCCTGGTCGGGTAGTACCGACGGCCTTTTTACTGGAAGGTGAGGCACATATCCAGGCTGGAGCCCAGGGTATTTGGCCATCATGGTGTCTCTGGTCTCGGTTCTCTCTTGTAGGATGAGCAAGGTCCCCAGAGCAGACACACAGGTGTTCTGGGCTCGCCAGTCTCCTCTGGAGCTGCACCAGCTTCCTCAAGGTGCTCTGAGGAGAGGACACAGGGGGCGTCACCATCACTCATTATGATTGGCGATGAGGTCTTTGCTAGGCAGAGGTTTGGGGGTAGAATATTATGAGAAGCCCAGCGCTGAGAAAGCATCTGTGACCCACAGATGTCCTTCTGTCCTCGTGATTGTTTTTCTGGCCCATTCAGTCACACCAGTTCGGTGACCCCATGCCCAGCTTCCATGCATGGAGATGCAGAGCTGTCAGTGTCAGGAGCGCCCAGCCCCTCGCGTGGTTGTCACCTGCTCTACGTCCTTTGTCACCCTCCCCGCTGCTGACAGGAGTGTGCTCATGAGCTTTGGCAAAGCTAACGCAGAGAGAAGAGCTTCCTGTCACTCAGCCACCTCTGTGCGGTGGCCTCTGTCTCCTCCCTGGCTTCGGCCCTTATGATATGCCAGTGTCCTCATTTCTCCCACGAACCTGAGGGTGACTGGCGTTCCGTATCACTCGGTGACCTCACACGGCGCCAGGAGGGGAACGAGGTCCGTTGTGCTGTGTTCTCTCTGACTTCGGGGCTGTCCTTTTTCCACC